>NW_027187358.1:10275770-10387099 GCF_028583685.1 Petaurus breviceps papuanus
CTAGTACAGCCTTGCTGCTGGTAGTGTAGGAGGTGAGGGAGGGGTGCAACCTGTAAGCAAGGACAATGCAAAGCTCTGGACTGCTGGTATCTCTGAATGGTGGGTGCTGGGGAAATCGGCTCTGTACTGGCAGTGCCAGGACAAAGAGCCAAGGAGCAGAGGGAGTGGAACAGGTCATCAAGGCAGGAAACTGGGTGTGAGGAGCTGTGCAGCACTCTATTAAGTCTGGGGGACGAGCCCAGCATCCAGCTGAGGTCAGCTCTAACCACCCAAAAATCAGTGGGAGGCAGAGACCTAGGCTGGTAAATTGCCTGATATGGGAGGAGGCTGAAATGCTTTGAGATCCAAATCCAATGCTTTGGAAGGAAACCACAAATAGAGGAGGGGGAGTCAGAACTGAGCAATGAGGAAAATAAGGTAGGGGGAGCGAGGGTCAGGGGAGACAGAAAATACCAAAGATTCTAGGAAGGAAAAAAATCTCAAAGACCTTAAACACAAACAGATAAATCAACAGGAAAAACAGGAACAGCAAAAGGAATTATGGCTTCCAGCCGTGGTAAACAAGTTCAGACATCTATGAACGAAGGTGGCAAAATGAAGGAAAATGATCTATCACTTGATGAGACAGAGGACCATGAGAAAGCAGTGGGGAGAACATGAATTCGTTACATGCTGTTCCAGTGAGATTTAAAAGAGAAATGAGAATTTTAAGAGCAGAATATAGGTCCTGAAGAGCAAAAATAATGAACAGAATAGAAAAACTTGAATGTGTAATGAATGGCCAGCCTCACCAAGGAAACGAGACAGGTGACAAGAGATTGGGAAGGCAAATACACAGACCTGAAAGATAATCTTTAAGAAAAGAAGCAAAAAATTGGAATGTTAAAAGGAAGTATGCTTACTAAATAAGCAAAACATACAGATCTTAAAGAAAGGATGGTTAGAGAAAGCCTAAGGATCAGAAGTCTCCAGAAGATCATGACAGGATGAAAAAAAAAACCACCTTAAACCATAATGAAGGAAATAATAATAATAATAAGATAACTGTCCAGAAATTCTGAATAGAGAAAAATGAAATTCTCATGGAAAGAATTCACAGACTGCTTCCAGGAAAAAATTCAAGGTTGCAAAATCCAAGACACATAGTAGTTAAATTGAGCAATGAGCTGATTTCTAGGAAGATGGCAGAGCAGGGCAGAAATTCCCAGGCTTCCCAGATTTCCTCCACAGACAGAAAATTGCCATGAAAGAAGCAGAGAGCAACAGAAATAAAGGGATAAAGCAGTTGATCTCCTAGGATATCTAGAGAGGATCTCAGAGAAGACTGCTGGGGCTGAGGTTTGGTCTGAGGGAAGTGTAAACACCTCCAAGCCACTCTACCGAATCAATGAACAGCTGACCCCAAGAGAAGCAGACTAGGCCTCAGGAAATTTCACCTAACGTTTCACTACATTCACAACCTCAAGAAATTTCACCTCAGGAACTTTCACCTCACAGCCTCAGGATCATTTACCCCACAAACTTTCCTCTAAAGAAAAGCAGACCCCCTGCTCTTTCTAGCAGTGTTGACCAGACTTCATCTCAGGCTGTGACTGTGGGTGAGGAGGAGTGAGTGCAGTACTTCAGGGAGCAAGAACATTTTTAGGACAGTGTGACTGAGGCTTAGGGGAGGAAAAAAGGAGTCCCTGAGGTTGAGGTTGAGTTCCCCTGCCCCCTGCACAGAATTCATAAAACAACAGTAAGAAGGACCTGGGGCCTAGGACAATGTTACTCACAACTTAGGATTGAAACTTGATGATAATAATAATAAACTGCTAAAGATTAAATAAGACAAATTAAAAATAAAAATGAGTAGGCAAAGGAAAAAGAACCCAATCATAGATAGCTACTTTGGTATAAAAGAAGATTTGGATTCATATTCAGAGGAAGACAGTGAGGTTAAGAAAAATTCACTCCTACCCTAAAGAATAGAATCAAATGGTCACAAGTACAGAACAAAATCTTGGAAGAACTTAAAAAAGGAATTTAAAAATCAGATAAGAGAATGAGGAAAAATTAGAAAAAAGATAAAAGCAATTCAAGAAAATTGTGAAAAGAAATTTAACCAATTGAAAAAGAGGTACAAAATCATAAGGAAGAAAATAAAAAGGGATTTAAAAATCAAAGAGAATGAGGAAAAATTTGAAAAATAAAAGAAATCCAAGAAAATTATGAAAAGAAAGTTAACCAATTAAAAAAGGAGATATAAATCTTTTTTTTAAATTTTTTTTTAATAAGCAATCAAGGTTAAGTAATTTGCTCAAGGTTACACAGCCAGTTATTATTTCTGGGTGTGGTGCTGAATATCTGAGCCCAGATTTGATCCAGGTCATCCCGAGACTGGAGCCGGTGCTCTTACTCACTGAGACACCTGGCCACCCCTAAGCAATTGGGGTTAAGTAACTTGCTCAAGGTTACACGGCCAGGTGTTTCTGGGTGGGTGCTAAGTGTCTGAGCCCGGGATTCGATCTCCAGGTCTTCTCAACACTGGAGCCAGTGCTCTTACTCGCTGTGCTACCTGGCCACCCCGGAGATATAAAATCTTAAGGAAGAAAATAACTCCTTGAAAACTAAAATTGAGCAAGTGGAATTGAATGATGTTATAAGACACCAAGAAATAATAACACTAGGAAAAAAAAATAGAAGAGAGTCTGAAACATCTCATTAGAAAAACAACTGATCTGGAGAACAGATCTAGGAGAAACAATATGAAAATTGTTGGACTACCTAAAAATTACAATCAACAAAAGAATCTGGATATAATACTACAAAAAATTATTAAGGAAAATTGCCCTAAAGTTCTACAACAAGAAGGTAAAGTTATTGTTGTTTGTACTTTGCTCTTGAAGAGGACCCTGACATCAAGAAGGTGATGAATTGGATTTAAATGAGGGAGGGCTGTGCAAAGTCACCAGCCTCACTTTCTCCTCTGGAGCCATCTGGGCCCAGTAGTGAGATATAGATCAGAATGATTGGAAATGGCCCTGCATGCAATAGGAAACCTCAACATTTTTAAGCTAAGGTTCTTCCCAGGCCTAGGTTTGACTGAGGTAATGCCCATTCAGTGATTAAGGCTAGATATGAAAAAAAAAAAAAGATTACTGGAACTCAGAAAGCCTGGGGTTAAAACAGAAACAGTTGCCATTTATATCCACTCTGAGCCATCAGGGCCCAATGACCAGGTAGAGCTTGGACTGGGTTACTCTGAACTGCATTCTGATTTCCAGTGCCCTTTAGAACACATTCTTTCATTCTCTCCTCCTTTTTCTCGTGGGTACAGAATAATCTTGCATTATATGAATGCTCTTTCTTTTGTATTTGAAGATCTTTCTCCTGATGTTTTGAAGAATTTGTTTCTGAATTGAATTTTGAAACTTGGCTCTGACATTCCTGTAAGTTTTTTTTTTTCCCTGGGATCTCTTTCATGTGGTGATTGGTTGATTCTTTCTATTTCTATTTTATCTTCTGGCTGTCACTGATTGGACAAAATACAAAATTTTTTCCCAGTTTCCTATTTTCTTTCTAATTTTGACTGCATTCAGTTTTTCTTTTGTAAAAATCTTTTCAATTTAATGTAGTCAAAATTATCTGTTTTATTTCCTATAATTTCTTCCATCTCTTATTTGATCATAAACTCTTTCCTTATTTATCCATAAAGCTGACAGGTACATTTTCCCATGAGACAGAGATTTTAAATAATCTAATCTCAGAAAAGGACGCAAATCTAGCTGTAAAAGGGTCTGATGGATTAACAGAAGAATTCTATCAAACTTTTAAAGAACAGTCAGTACCCTACTTCACAAATTATTCTCAAAAATTGAGAAAGAACCCTACCAGAATCTTTTTATGATGCAAATATAGTCTTAATATCTAAACCAGAAAAAGATAAAACATAGAAAGAAAACTATAAGTCAATATCATTAATAAATATTGACTTAAAATTTTAAATAAAATCCTATCAAACAGATTACATCAATTTATACAAGAAATCATTCAGTATGATCAAGTAGGATTTATACCAGGTATGCAAAGATGGGAACATTAGGAAAACAATCAACATAATTAATAAAATCAAAACAACCCAAGTCATATGATTATCACAATAGATGCAGAAAAAATCCTTTAACAAAATACAACACTGCTTTATGCTAAAAAACCCTGTAAAGTATAGGTTAAGGGACCTTTTAAAAATATAACAAGAAACATCTATCTAAAAATCAAAAGCAAGTATATATGAAATAGGAATATACTAGAATCTTTCCCAATAAATACAGGAGTGAAGTAGGGATGTCCATTCTCTCTACTATTGTTTGATATAATTCTGGAAATGTTAGCAATAGCAATAAGATAAGAGAAAGGAACTAAAGGAATAAAGACAATTACAGAGGAGATAAAACTATCCCTGTTTGTTGATGATGTGGTGATTTACTTGGAAAACCCCAGGGAATCAGCAAAGATACAAATTGAGACAGCTTCTACAAAGTTGAAGGCTACAAAATAAATCCTCAAAAATCAACAGCATTTCCATATAATAATAACAAAACACAAGAAGCAATAGTAGGAAGGGAAATCAAATTTCAAATAACTATAAAATGCATAAAATATCTGAGGACCAACCTTTCAAGGCACACAAAAGACTCATATAGATTCAGTTACAAAGCACTCCTTACGAATTAAAGAACAACTTAAATCACTGGAGGAATATTTAGTATTCATGGCTAGGTCATGCCAATATAGTAAAATGGCAATACTACCAAAATTAATTTATACTTTTAATACTATGTCAATTAAATTACCAAGAGTATACTTTACAAAGCTTTTTGTGGAAAGCTGTATGGCAGAAATTAGGCTTAGATCGACAGCTTATACCACACACTACAATACATTCTAGATGAATACATGACCTTAATATGAAACATGTTATTTAAAAATTAGAAGAGAAACAAATGATGTGTCTCTTCCAGTTAGGGGTATGTGAGATACATATTATTAACCAAACAAGAGATAGGGGCAATTAAAATAGATAAAATAGAAAACTTTGATTATTTTAAACTAAAAAGCTGCACAGGAAAAAAAATAATACATCTAGAATAAGAAGGGAAGTGGTTGAATGGAGGGGAAAAAAATCTGTGTATCAGATTTCTTTGATAAAGGTTTGGTATCCAAGATACATAAACAATTAACAAATATATGTAAAAACTAATAGCCATTCTCCAACAGATAAATGGTCAAAGGATATAAGCCAACAGTTCTCAAAAGAACTGCAAAGTATTCATAATCACAAGGGAAAAAATGCTCCAAATCACTAATAATAAGAGAAATGCAATAAAAACAATCTGAGATTTCAACTGATACCATGCAAATCGGCAAAAATGTCAAAAATCACAACAGTCAATTTTGGAAGAATTGTGGAAGGATAGGTGCACTAATATATTGTTGGTAGAGCTGTGAAAAGATACAATCATTGTGGAAGGCAATTTGGAATTATGCAAATAAAGTGACTAAAATATCCAAATTCTTTGAAACAGAGACTCCATTATTGGACCTATGCCCACAAGGAAGCCATTGATAAAAAAGAAGTCCCCATATACTCCAAAATATTTATTATGTTACTTTTTGTGAGAGTTAAGAATTGGAAACAAAGTAGATTCCCATCATTGGGGAATGGCTAAACAAACTGTGGTATATAAATGTAATGGAATACTAATGTACTGTAAGAAATGATGCATGGCATGAATATAGGGAAGCATGGCAAATTTTCTATGTACTGACACAGAGAGAGGTAAACAGAGCCAAGAAAACAAAATACACAGTAACTACAAAAATATAAATGGAAAGAACAACACATGAAAAAATGTAACAAAATAATGAAGATAAAGTAGGACTTGAATGAGGAAATATGAGAAGCCACCCCTAACCTACCCCTTTGTGGAGTTGGGGTGTCCACAGGTGTTAAACATTGCACATGTTTTTTTTAACTCTCTCAATGTATCAACCAGTTAGGATGACTTTTTTTTCCTTTCTAAAAAAACCCCAATAAATCTATTATTTGTCATATGGGATGGCTGTCAGGTAGAGAAAAGGGGGAAGAATACATGGGATACTATGATGATGTAAGAAACAGAAAATATCCATAAAAATTATTTTAGATTTAAAAAAAAATGAAGGAAGTTGAAGGGTTGGGACAGCTTGGTTGAACAGCAATAAAAAAAAAATGTCTGTTTGCTGGTTAGAGGAATCAGTTAGGAACCCTTAAATGCTATTATCTGTTTCAGGGAGCATTGGTTGAAAAGTTTTAACACCTGCCCACACTGTCTTTATTCTCTTCCTACATCTCTACCCGTTCTTTCTCTATCTCTTTCACAAATGCCTTGTTCGACTCCTCTTTGAATATGAGTGTTTCCCATGAATCTGTTTTTGAACTTGATTTCTCCCTCTAGATTTTCTTCCTTGGTAGTATCATTCACTTAGATAGCTTCATCCTTTATACAGATAAATCCCAAATGTATCTCCCCAACTCCAATCTCTCTGACATCCAAACCCCCATTTCTAACTGCCTATTAGATATTAACTGAATGTCCTATAAACACTACAAATTCAACATGTCTAAACCTATCTTATGATCCTTCTCCTTTCTTCTCCTTATGAAACTTCATTGTTCCTGTCTATACTGCTAACACTGACCCAGATATCCATATTCAAAATGTTTTTTGTTATCTTAAAATACTACCCTGACCTCTCATATCCACCTTCTACATGAGGACTTTGTTGATTTCCTAATTTCCTTGTGACTTCTATCCCAAGATCACCTAGTATTTCTTCTTATTTTTTTTGGGGGGGGGGGAAGTTGGGGTTAAGTGACTTGTCCAAGGTTACATGGCTAGTGTGTGTGTGTGTGTGTGTGTGTGTGTGTGTGTGTGTGTGTGTGCGTTAAGTGTCTAAGTTCAGATTTGAACTCAGGTCCTCCTGACTCCAGAGCTGGTGCTCTATTCACTGTGCCACCTAGCCACCCCTCACCTTGTATTTCTTTTGTATGTAGTCTGTATATATTTATTAACATATGTGTCTCCTCTAATTAAAATGTAAGCTCCTTCTTTAAAAATGTACATACTAGGGGCAGCTAGGTGGCGCAGTGAGTAGAGTGCCACCCTGGAGTCAGGAGGACCTGAATTCAAATCCAGCCTCAGATACTTCACACACAAAAAAAACCTAGCCGTGTGACCTTGGGCAAGTTACTTAACCCCAATTGCCCTCCAAAAAGCAAAAACAAAAACAAAAACAAATACAAAACAAAAATGTACATACTATCTGAGAGTTGATTTACCAAGGCAAATACAAGAAATAGAGAATAATTTAAATAACTGGGGGATATTAAGTGCTTATGACTGGGCTGTACCAATATAATAAAAATGATAAAACTACCTAAATTCATTTATAACTTAGTATTATACTAATCAAAATACCAAAGGACTATTTTCTAGAAATAGACACAATTATAATAAAATTCCAATTATATATAACAATATAAATATGTAATTACAAAAATATATAAATATAAAGATCTAGAGTCTGAAAGAAAACATTGGGAGGAGGGGAAGGAAAAATTAATAGGGAATAGCACTTCTAGACCTGAAATTATGCTATAAAGCAATGATCACCAAAAATATCTTGCACTAATTAAAAAAAAACAAAAAGTAGATAAATGGAACAGATTAGACAAGGAATAATAATGTGTAATAATAATGATGATGATGACAATTGAACTTAATCCAATGTTTGATAAATTTGAGAAAATAAGTTACCTGGAGAGGAATTCCCTATTTGACAAAAATTGTTGGGAAAATTGGAAAGCAGTCTGGTAGAAATTAGGTTTAGACCAATATATTATGCCAAATACCACAAAAAAACTCAAAATGGAAGTATGATGCAAATAGTAAAGTCATCCTTTAAAAATGCCATGAGGCACAGAGTGTTAGAACTCAAGTAAGGAAACCTGAGTTCAAATCCTGCCATAGGCACGTTTTAGCTGTATGACCTTGGTCAAGCCACTTAATATCTTTCAGATGCAGTTTCCCCATAATAATAACATCACATATCTCCCAGGGTTAATGTGAGGATACAATAAGATAACATTTGTACAGCATTTACAAATGTTAAAATATTAGATAAATTTTGATCATAATTATTCCACAAAAATTAGAAGAGCACAAGGTCATGTACTTTTCATAGTTACAGCTAGAGAATAAATTCTTAACCAAACAAGGGATAGACACAATCGTTCAAGATAAAATACAATTTTAATTTTCAATTTCAATTACATGAAATTAAAAGGCTTTTACAGAAACATAATTAATACAACCAGGATAATAAGGGAAGGAGGATCTTTATATCAAATATCGCTGATAAAGGTCTGATAATCCTAGATATATAAGCAGCTAACAGATATATATCTATATCATATACAATATATATAAATATATGTGACCAAGAGCAATTCCCCAATAGATGAGTCAAGTATATGAACAAGCAACATACTGGCAAATATGACAAAAAAGGAAAATGGACAGCGTTGGAGAAATATAGGGACACTAATGCATTCTTGGGGGAGCTATGAATTGGTCCAATCATTCTAGAAAGCAATTTGGAAGAACATTCCAAAAATCACTAAATTGGCCATACCTTTTATTTTAAATCAAATGCCTTATTAACTTCTACTTTACATCATTTCTGCAAGATTTTGAGTTGCAAATTTTCTCCCCGTTTTTCCCATACCCACCATCCCAAAATATCCCTTCCTCTAATCTGCTCTCTCCCATACCCCCTCCGACTTTCCAGTAGGGCACAGCGGATCTCTATGCCTGTATGTCTTATTTCCCAGTTACATGTAAAATAATATTAATAATAGTATATGTATATATATATATTAAACATTTGATTTTAAAACTTTGAATTCCAGATTCATTCCCTTCCTCCCTTGTCACCCACCCTTACTGGGACGATAAGCAATTCAGTATAGGTTGTATATGTGTAGCTATGCAAAACATTTCCATAGTGGATATATTGCAAAAGACTGACTATATTTCCCTCCCTCCTATCCCACCTCCCACTTCTTCTATTCTCTACTTTGATCCTGTCCCTTTTCAAAAGTGGGTGCTTCCAACTTCCCTCCACCCCCAGCCTGCCCTCCCTTCCATCATCTCCCCTCTCATCCCTTTTCCCCCTACTCTCCTATAGGGTGAGATGCCCTATTTAGTGCGTATGTCATTCCCTCCATAAGCCAAATTCAAAGAGAATAAGGTTGACCCATTCCCCTGAAACATGATACTCAGTTTTGATGGGTAGGTGATTCTTGGTTTTAATCCAAGCTCCTTTGACCTCCAGAATATCATATTCCAAGCCCTTCAATCCCTCAGTGTAGAAGCTGCCAGATCCTGTGTTATCTTGATTGTGTTAACACAATATTCAAATTGTTTCTTCCTGGCTGCGTGTAATATTTTCTCCTTGATCTGGGAATTCTGGAACCTGGCTATAATATTCCTAGGAGTTTTCTTTTTGGGATCTTTTTCAGGAGGTGATAAGTGGATTCTTTCAACCTCTATTTTACTCTCTGATTCCAAAACATCAGGGCAGTTTTCCTTGAGAATTTCTTGAAGGATGATTTCTAGGTTCTTTTTTTGATTATGGCTTTCAGGTAGTCCAATAATTTTTAAATGATCTCTCCTGGATCTATTTTCCAGGTTAGTGGTTCTTCCAATGAGATATTTCACGTTCTTTCTATTCTTTCATTTGTTTGGATCTGTTTAACAGCATCTTGATTTCTCATAAAGTCACTAGCTTCCATTTGCTCCAATCTAATTCTGAAGGAATGATTCTCTTCAGTGAGCTTTTGAGATTCTTTTTCCATCTGGAAAATTTGGCTTTTTAAGGCATTCTTCTCCTCATTGCCTTTTTGAGCCTCTTTTGCCATTTGAGTTAGTCTATTTTTTAAGGTGTTATTTTCTTCAGTCAGGTTGTTGACTCTCATTTCATAATTTTCTTGCATCATTCTCATTTCTCTTCCCAATTTTTCCTCCACTTCTCTTATTTGATTTTCAAAACTCTTCTTAAGGTCCTCTATGGCCTGTAACCAGCTCATATTTTCTTGAAAGCTTTTGGTGCAGGAGTTCTGACTTCACTGTCTTCCTCCTGTTCTGTGCTTTGGTCCTTTTTGTCCCCAAAATAGGAGTGTAAAGTTGGGTTGCTCTGTTTACTTTGCTTCCCTCGTTTGCTCATGTTGCCCTTCAATTACTTGACTTTTGGGCTTTTTGCCACAGTAGGACTCTGCTACCAGACAGGGGAGCTTCATACCAAATGCTGGGATTTTCTCAGCTGCTGAAGGTATTAGTTGGGTTGCCCACTCTGAAGCCTCCACACATTCTGACAAGCTGTTGCACACCCCAGGACCTCCACCCTAGACTGCAATCCAGATCCAAGCAGGTTAAAGAAAGAGCAATTACTCCTCAGACTGGTTGCTTGGTACCCCTACAAACTGCAGACCAGGAGCTGAAGCTGCCATGTGGTGGTGGCTGCAGGGTGACAGCTCCTCAGTGGCTTCTTGCCCTAGGGGGCAGAGGCTGACCCCCCCCCCCTCTCCCAACTACTGGATCCCAAAGTCCATACTGCACTGACCTCTCACTGTTTCCTTAGCATCTATGTGTTGATAATTCTGGAAACTGCCACAGCTTTTGTTGATCTGAAGTCCCTCCAGCCAGCAGCTGCCCTGAGGCTAAAACCTTGGTCTTGTGATTGGCTCCCAGAGGTCTGTGATGGCCGCTTGCTGCCAGCTGCTTGCTGCCGGCCCGCTGGGCTGTCCTCTGTAAGAGGTTATCTTCTCTGTGTCATTTTATGGGTTCTGTAGCTCCAAAGTTTCTTCAGAGTCACCTTTTACATGAATTGGAGGAGGCCATACCTTTTAACTCATCAATGTTATTACTGAGCTTATATCTCAAAGAAATCAAAGAACAAGGAGATAGTCTCATGCATACAAAGATATCTATGGTAGCTTTTTTTGTTATAGCAAAGAACAGAAAACTCAGGAGGTCTCCATCAATTAGGGAATGCCTCAACATTTTATTAAATAGGAATGTAATGAAGCATTGTGCTATAGAAAATGACAAAAGGGGCAGTGTTAGAGAAATTTGGGGAGACCTGTTTAACTCAGGCAGAATACAATGAAGAGAACTGAGAGCAATTTTTTACAACAAAATTGTAAAGAAAAACAACTTTAAAAGACTTAAGAAATAAATAAAGACTTAAGAACTCTGATCAATATGGTGAGCAAGCAGGATTCCCAAGGATCAGTGATGAAGTATGCTACCCATGAGAGACAGGCAGAATGAGACATAAGTTGCTAGAAATGGCTGATGTAGGCATTTGTTTTATTGGATTACACATACTTGTTACAAGGGTTTAGCACTGGTTTTATTTTGTTGTCTTTTTTTTTTTCCTTTTTTGGGAAGTGTGTGAGAGAGAAGGGCTAGCCAGCCATAGAGTTGCCAAAAAGAAAAAGAAAAGAAGAAGAAGAAGACTATTGAAACTTTTTTTAATACACAGAAGACACTGAAAGGAAGGCCATATGGAAACAGACAAGCAGGATAGCTTTGAATGTTACAATTCGGTTGTTGTTGCTGTTCAGTCATTTCAGTCTTGTCCAACTCTTTGTGACCCTTTGGGGGTTTTCTTGGCAAAGACACTGGAGCGGTTTGTCATTTCCTTCTCCAGTTCATCTGACAGATGAAGAAACTGAGGCAAACAAGGTTAAGTGACTTGCTCAGGGTTTTTGAACTCAGGGATATGAAACTTCCTGTCTCCAGGCCCAGGACTCTGAACACTGTAACACCTAGCTCCTCTATATATTTTGTTTATCACATACTTAAAGGGAAAGCAAGCTGTACATAATAGAGATTCATAGGTTCATGTATAATTCTTTTTCTATTTTAAATGTACATTGAAATGCTCATTTAACTTGGTGTTGGTTAAGTTCAGGATAAAAATAAAACGAAAAATAACTGCATGACATTCTGTTTCATTTTTAAAAATTCTTTCCATTTACGTTATTATATTCATCATGCATATTGTTTCCCTGTTGCTGCTGGCTTCACCTTGCTTTGATTCAGTCTTCCCTTACTTTGCTGATTTATAGTCAGTATTGTAGTCATTCTTTTTTTTTTTTTTTTAAAAACAATTGGGGTTAAGTAACTTGCTCAAGGTTACACGGCCAGGTGTGTCTGGGTGGGTTCTAAGTGTCTGAACCCGGGATTTGATCCCCAGGTCATCCCAACACTGGAGCCAGTGCTCTTACTCACTGAGCCACCTGGCCACCCCTGTAGTCATTCTTTAAAGTCCAATTCATATACCACTCACTTCTTGAAGTCTTCCCTGACATCTTTCCTTCCCCCCATCAAAACCCATCCCCCTTTAGATCTTATGTAGCATTTTGCTTGGCAGCTCTCTGATGAATACATAACGTATGATAGCTATCAGTATTTCTGACTTATACCCCGATTTGATATGTTATTTCATGATGGCAGAGACCTTTACCTAAATATGTTGGCTGAATGAATAAAGGAATGAATAGGGACAATCTATCTTACCCTGTAGCAGAGATACATTAAGGTACCCTGTATAAAGTGTGTCTGTGGAGATCCTTGGAACAGAGGGCTGCGTGTGGATTAATACTATCGATGCTGCTTTTAAATAAATCAAATTAATCTCCACAGAATGCCTTCCTCCCGTGACTTGTTCAGAAGGAGAGCCTCTGTCTTTAAACATTGGAGCCTACCCAGCATAATTTGAACACTTGGTGACCTTTTCATTAATGTGCACTAGTAGACAAATGATGCTATCATCCAATACAATCAATTAACAAATATTTATTGAGCATCAGATGTTGCCTAGCATTGTGCTAACTCGGTAGGGTGAGGGGGAAGGATTTCTGTGCTTTTGGAAATTTAATTCCCTGGCTGACTGGTTTTGACAGTTCTGCCAGTGACCAATGTTATCCCCCCTGCCATAGCAGCAGCATCCCACATCACTGCTCATATAACTTTAACACTGTTAGTCCTTTCCTCCCTCCCCTCCATAGCTCCAAGTACTGTTCTGCTTCAGACAACCCTACCAGTGATTTCTCCTTTGTCCAGTTCAGTCCTCATCAAAGTACAGTTTATCAGAATAACATACACACTCAATTGAGTATCTTCCCCTCCAGGAAAGTAGCAGGGAAGGGATAAAAGGGGGGATGATAGAAGGGAGAGCAGATTGGGGGAGAGAGTAGTTAGATGCAAACACTTTTGAAAAGGGACAGGGTCAAAGGAGAAAAAAGAATAAGTGGGGGCGGAATAGGATAGAGGGAAATATAGTTTGTCTTTCACAATATATATACTATGGAAACGTTTTATGTAACTATACATATAAAACCTATATTGAATTGCTTGTCTTCCCAGTGGGGGTGAGTGAGGAGGGAAAAAGGGATAGAATCTGGAAATCAAAGTTTTAAAAACAAATATTCAAAAAAAAAATTTTTACATGCAACTGGGAAATAAGATATACAGGCACTGGGGTATAGAAATCCATCTTGCCCTACTAGAAAGTTGGGAGGAACATGGGGGAGGATATAAGAGAGAACAGATTGGGGGGAAGGGTATTCAGTAGGCTTTCTGTCTTGGGGTGGGGGTAGGGGAGAGATGGGGAGAAAATTTGCAACTCAAAATCTTGTGGAAATGAATGTTGAAAACTAAAAATAAATAAATAAAACTCAAAAAAAGTTAAGTTTATCATAATCTTGTTGAGAGGAGATTTCTGCTCACAAAGTAGTAAAAGACCAAGATTATGATACAGAGCTAGAATCAATGGTAGAGACAATAGGTACAGTAGGTGTTCAGAGATAAGAAGAGTTGCTGTGAGCTAGAGTCCTTGGAAAAAGCTTCACAATATACAGGGAAATGCACTGGGCCTTGAAAGATGGATGAGTGGTGTGTTAAACGAGTACCTTGGGTCTGTATAGGCTGAAGGGATGAGCAGATAAAATGAAATAAATTAAAATATATATTAAAAATTTATAAATAAATTATATATAGGTATGAAAAATGATGTTAACTTTTTAAAAATTAAATGCAGCACCAAACTAAGAGTCAGGAAAGCTAGGTCAAACAATCTTCATCTTTCTGGGCCTTAGCATCTCTATCTATAAAATGAGCACTGAACTAGAAGGTTTCTTCCAAATCAGTGACTCTCAAGAGTGTAGATTATTGGCTTTACATAAAATTCTTCACTTTATGAAGGGGTTTATCAGGCAATATCTTTAAATAAAAAGTTATTAACTTGGGGTTCATAGACTTGTTTTTAAAAAATATTTTATACCTATATTTGAATATATTTATATACTGTATTATACAATATGTATATATTATATGTTGTATATTTATATACTGTTTCAATATTTTATATATAATAATATATAATCATGTAAATTTTATGCATTTAAAAACATTGTTCTGAGAAACAGATTTCATCAGACTGCCAAAGGGATCCAGAAAACAGAAAAAGTTTTAAATAAATAATATCGTTTTAAATAAATAATATATGCCAGTGACTTGAAAACATAACTTTCTATGTTTGTTTTAATGCAAAATTTTTCAACCTTACAACTATTACCAACTAGTCATTCCCATGCAGTTACATTATCCCAACCTCCTCGGTTTCTTTTTGCTAGCCAGATTTACCAGACATTGAGTTCAATCCTCTTGCTTACTCAAGCAATTATTTCATTGTTCTCTGTAAGAGGCTGGAGGTTCACAGTAAACAGGGTCAACCTGCAGGGGCTACTTCTAACACTAAGAAAAGAGCCAATCTAAAACTATGGGGATCCTATCTTTGATAGAAAAGTGTTAGGGGTAGAAGTAAACAATGCTAGCTTCTGGTCTTTGGGTTCTTTGTGGGGAGTGGATTGTTTTAGGGTCTCCATTTCTCTTATAACCGTGGAGATAAGTCCCTTTCTCCTCTCTGACTTAAGTTCCATCAGAATAAATGAGAGGGTTGTCCTAAGATCACCAAAGTTCTTTCTAGTCATGAATCCTAGCATGTTGCGATCACCACCATTTCCAAAAGGCCAGAAAGAAATCTAGAGTTAATATTTGAAAGGGAAAGAGGATTGTAAATTAGTCACTCATTTCTGGCCCCCAACACAGTCTCCTTTAGGCTCATGTTTGTTTTTACTTTATTTCTCTTTCACCAGGCTGATTAATTGAAATGGCTCCATTGCTATGTTTGGAGGTGAATTTTATATATCTGTGACTGGTGGGTGTGATGGAGAACATCCACCTGGATAACTGCTCAATACATGATGTTTTCTGTAATTGTGACCTTCAGGCCAAGATACAAGAAGTTATGGGATGTTGTGATGGGAGCATTTAACTCCCTTCTTCGTGGGATGGGGCTATTCAGAGGCTAATGCATCTATGTTTTCATAAAATTGAGAAGACAGCATGTGGAAAGGCAGAATAAGAATGGGAGGAATCAGCCCAGTTCAGACTCCTCAAGTATAGGAAGGAGATCACTGAACCTGGAGTAAGGAAGATGAGTGCAAATCCAGACACTTAATAGCTATGCGACCCTGGGGAAGTTACTTAATCTGTTTGCCTTAGTTTTCTCATCTGTACAATGGGGATAAAATAGCACCTACCTCACAGGGTGTTTTGTGAGGATCAAATGAGATAATATTTGTACAGCTATATACAAACCTTAAAATGACGAATGAATGAAAACTATTTAGCAGTGGTAGTAGTAGCAGCAGCAGCAGCAGTAATAGTAGCAGCAGCAGTAGTAGTAGTAGCAACAGTAGTAGTAGTAACAGTAGTAGTAGTAGTAGTCATAATTGGAGGCATCATTTTCAGAAGATAAATGAGTAATTGAGAGAAAGATCCTAGGAAAAAACCCACAACCTTAAATACTGGGGGATGGAAAGGGAAGGCTACTGCCAATTAAGTGCATTTTCTTTTAACCAATATCTGTACCATCTAGACAGACGACATTGACAAGATAAACTTGGAAGAGGGCATAGGGATGGACACAGAGCAAACTGTGCAAAGGTCGAACTGATAAGTGGATATATTATTGACAACGTGAATATACTTTCTTATACTCTTGCTTCCCCTTCTCCCCCGAGAGAATATTGGAGCAGTGAGATCATTTCATTTTCTTAAGAAGCAGAATGAGAGATGCTAGGAAAAGATCTAACTCTGAGCCCCATTTCAAGAATAGAGAACTACAACAGACACCAGGAAGTAACCAAGACATGTATGTTCTCCTCCATTTCTTCCACAAATCTCCTTGATGATGTAACATTTCTGCCGCATTTCATGATCAGTGTTTGGATACTATGAAAATACAAGTGGCTCAGTCCTCAGCCTAAGAATAGGCTGTTTGCTGAACTTTTGTGGACATTTTAGCATCTGGAATTTGGAATGCATTTGCTAGAGAACAATTTTTATATGAAGTGGTTAGGTTAGCCCACGGAAGATGTGTTGACAGAAAATATAGTTGAACTATAATGATAATAATTCTAGCCTGAGCTTCCCTACCTGGAAGCAAGGAGCCTTCTAACAGAAGAAGTAGGAGAAAGAAGAGAATTTCTTCCCCCTCTCTTGGGCACAGGGCCATCCCTTGGTATAATGCTGAAATAGATGATTGTTTTTGGCATCTCTCATCTTCCTTATCTCACTTCCTAGTGCCTCTCTTCCCAGGCACTGAAACTTCAGGGAGACTGTTCTTATTTCCCAAAATGCTCCAAACTCCCAGATTACCTATAGCCCTATCTCACACTCCCCCCCCCACAACAACTCCATCCCTACTCCCATTCCCATTCTAGTTTCCTCCTAAGAACTTTCAAAGCCCCCTCTAGCTATTCCAGTTAGGTTTTAGGAGGGAAGAAGTCAACAAGTTGTGTCAAATCAACAAACATATATTAAATGCCTACTATGTGCTGGGCACTGCGCTATGCAAAGAAAGCCTCCCAAGCCATTTCCCCCTCCACCCCTGCCAAGTCTCTGCTCTTAAGGAGTTCATAGTCTAATGGGGAGAGACAACATGCAAACAATTGTGTACAAAGAAGATAAGAGCATAAACTGGAAATAATCTTAGAGGGAAAGCACTAGCATTAAAGGAAATACAATTGAATATATTTACACTAATGTGTAAATGATTGATGGGTTTGATTCTCCAAGAAATATTTGCATTTTCTAAGACTATGCTAGTCAACTCAAAGGAATCTCTAATTGGTAGAATCTCAGGGAGTGTAATGAATCAATCTTCTTTCCAAAGTTACCAGTACCATGTTAATTGCCAAATCTGATGGCCTTTTCTCTTCCTTCCTTCCTCCCTCCCTCCCTTCTTTTGCTTTTCCTTTATCTTTCTCCCTTTATTTTTTAAAATAAATTTTATGAATATCTTATTTTTACATCATATATATTTCCCACTGTATTTTCCTCTCCACCCATTTCCAGACAGCCATCCCTTCTAATAATGTAAGAAGGGAAGAAGACAAGAAAAAGAAATTCTATAAAACTAAACAACATATCAAAAAAGTGTGATGTTATATATACAGAGTCTCACACCCATGGTTCCTTTTAAAGGAGTGAAGGGAGAAGGTATTACCTTATAGTTCTTCTTTAGGGCCAACCTTGGTCATTTTAGTCTTTGCAGAATTCAGTTTTGATTATTCTATTACTATTGTTGTTCTTTCCATTTCATTGTTATAGTCATTGTCTATATTGTTTTACTGATTAGTGAGTTAAGGAGAGTGACCATGGGTGTGAGACCCTGTATATAACATCCCTTTTTACAGCCCTTCTTCACTAGAATCCAATTCACTTGCATGTCATGGCATCACCTTCCTGAGTCTTCTTCAAGAACAAATGACAAGCAACAACCTCTATTAGTATTAGTAAGAGCTGCCCCACTAAGGTGCCCTTCCTTCTCTTCTACCTTTTTTTCTTTCTTTCCTTCTCTCTCCCTTCTTCCCTTCCCTCCTCTCCATCCACATAGGGTATCATACCCTTACCTGTGGGTACTCTGCCCAAAGGAATGTAAATTTTAATCACTGAAATCTTACAAGATATCTTGGGGTTTAAGGGCTAGTTTTTTTTTTTCTTAAGGACCATACCAAATCACTTTAGTTCTCATTGATTGGCTAACAATAGGTTCTAGGCCAAGCTCCACTTAATATAAATAGCTATAGTTTCTGTTTTGACCAGAAACCCTAAGGATCTTCTCCTCCCAGGTCATGGTTTGTTTTTTTTTTACCCCCTTGGGACTAAGTAAAAGAGGTCATTCTCTGCCTCATTTCTTACGTAGCCTTAATCATTGAATGGGCATTGCCTCAGTCAAACTGAGACCTGTTAAATACCATAGCTTAAAAAGGTCAAGGTCTCCCACTGCATCTGGGTCATCTCCAGTCATCCTGTTCTATATCTTGCCAATGGACTCAGATGACTCTGGAGGTGAAAGTGAGGCTGGTGACTTTGTACAGCCCTCCCTCACTTAAACCTAATTCACTTGTATGCAATGGCATCACCCCCCTGGTGTCCTGGTCCCATTCAAGAACAAAGGACAAACAACAACAAAATCCCACCTTCTATAGGAAGCCTTACCCAGTTTCTTCTTCTGTTAATTATTTCCTATTTATCCACTATATAGCTTATTTGTATTTATTTGTTTGCTTATTATCTGCCCCATTTGATTGTAAGCCCTTTGAGGGCAGGGATTGTCTTTTACCTCTTTTTGTATTGCCATGTTTAGCACAAGTGCCTGGAACATAGTAGATACTTAACTGATTTCTAGGATTGACTGATTGGACACCTGGGTTCAACAAGATTGCTTGAAGACAACCAATATTGTGCACCCCTCTCCAAGAGCTACTGTTTGGTTGGATCCTCTTCACCTTTACTTATCTTTATGTTCCAGTAGTTTCATTTTTATTCCTTCTGCCTCCTAGAAAATTCTCCATCAGAGTCCTTACCTGTTGTAACAGCAAGCAAAACAGGATTTTTTGCTGTTTTTCTGGATTGAGTTTTAGCTAATCAAGTGTCTTTGAGCCTCACCTTTGATTGTATCAAGAGTCTTTGAGTGGCAACAGTATACAGTGTATTCCCCTTAAATAGGCCTAAGTAAGTTTGAAGATCTTCCCTGCCCTTAATATGCCGAATGTAATCACATGAGAGCTCATGGTGGGAAGAGCTTACAAAAAAGGCTGGAACAGGAAGGAACAGAGAAAAGCACAAGCAGAGCTAGGAGCAGGCAGAAGTGAGAGAGAGAATGTTTGTGATGTTGGTGCTCTGTCTGTTGATCTGTGTTACTTTCTCAGACAGAAGCCCTATCTGTTGTTCTGTGTTGATTTCTCAGACAGAAGCCCTGTCTATTGATGTGTTGATTCCTCAGACATAAAGTGAATTGATATCATAGCTCCAGTAATGTGTGTAAATATTGTTGTAACCCTGTTAAGCTTTGTTTTCCTAGAAACAGAAACTGTGAAGAGCTTGGAGTGGAGCAGTCCCTGTGAGCTGAGATACGTAACAAGAGCAGAGAACTGCCTCTGTGTGAATCCAGGCAAGAGTTGGGAGTGGTCAGCCCGTGGAGGAGAAGGCATGGTGTTTGGAAGCCAGCCTAGAGTCAAGATGAAAGAGGTCTTTACTTGGATACTCTGTATTGACTGATGAGATTGTAACTGTGACCTAAGGGTGGATGGTGTTTATACTTTCTGCTACCCCTTAAAGATGACTATAAGATATATTGAATGATATGTTTTGTTGAAGACTATATGGCATCTTAGTAATAAGCTGTTATGTTACGTTGTTGTGAATGTTATGCTTTAGTTTCTTGAATGTTATGCTTTAGTTTATTGCTGAATAAATAGAGAGGTCATTATACTATGCAATTAGACTCTTAAAGTTATTCACAGCGGCAGTTCTCAAGAAAGCTGCCATGACTGGCTTTACACCTGTTACCACCACTTTGCATATAGCCTTCTGGGAAGTGGAGACTAGTGATTTTTTTCCCCCAGTGACTAATGCTTTGGGTTTTGAGCATCACAGGAAATGAAATCTTGGAAACTTTATTACTATTTCACTATGTCCACTACCTAAACAACCATGTTGGGGCCAAATTCAACAGTGTTTATCAATTCATATTGTGGAGAGACATAGTTAATATTTCATGTCAAAAGAAAATGCCAGTGGTAGTAGTAGGTAGTTCAAGATAATTCAAGTGTGACATGGCTGCCAAAAAAACCCCACGGATGCTATTTTAAGCAGTAAATAATAGCATAGTATCCAGAATGGCAGCAGCGATAGTCCCAATGCATTCTGCCCAGGTCCGAACACATGTTCAGTTGGAAGTACCACATTTCAGGAAAGATAGTGACAAGCTGGAATAGGTCCAGCAGAATATGGTCAAAAAGAATCATCCTGATACTTCAACTATACAATGATATTAATTTACACATTCAAGATACATAAGTGAGAGGCAGTATGATATGGAGGGGAGAGGACTGGCCTTGGAGTCAGAAGGAAGGGGATTTACAAACCAGATGCTGATCTGTATCAGTGGGTATAACTTCTATACTAGAAGCTTCCCACAGAAAATGAAATCACAGGTTGGAACAAAAAAAAAAAGTTGATAAGCACCCTGGACTTTTTAAAGAGTTCTTATAAAAATAAGAAATAAAAGCCTGGCTGGGAAATGATGTGACAGTCATTAGAATTCTAAGCACAGGTATGCTGATAAAAGTTTAACAACTTGGGGCGGCCAGGTAGCACATCAAGTAAGAGCACCAGCTCCAGTGTTGAGAAGACCTGGATCAAATCCGGGCTCAGATACTCAGCACCACACTCAGAAATAACTGGCCATGTAACCTTGAGCAAGTTACTTAACCCTGATTGCTTAAAAAAAGTTTAATAACTTGATCTCCAGGTAGAGGGTGTGTGCATGTGTAAATGTAGGTTAATTTTTTTTCTTTAAATATTTTATTTTTAAAAGAATTTCAAAACATTTATTTATTTTTGACATTCTTTTCTTTTTAAATTTTGAGGTCCAGATTCTTTCCCTCCCTTCAACCCCCTCCCATATTAACTAAGAAGGCAAGCCCTATGATTTCAAGTATAAATGCAAAATTAGCAAAACATTTCTGTACTAGACATTTTTTTTCTTAAAAGCAAGGAAAAGAGGGCTAGGTAGCGCAGTGAGTAATGCATGGGCCCGGAATCAGGAGGGCCCAAGTTCAGTTCCGGCCTCAGACACTTAATACCCACACGAAAAAACTAGCCCTGTAACCCTGGGCAAGTTACTTAACCCCAACTGCCCTCCAAAAGGCCAAAAAAAAAAAAAAAAGAGCAAGGAAAAGTGAGAAAATTATACTCTAATTTTCAGAGTTCATCAGTTTTCTCTCTGGAGGTGGATAGCATTTTTTCACCATGAGTTCTTTGGAATTGTCTGGGATCACTGTATTGATTGGAGTAGCCAAGTCTTTCCAAGTCGACCATCATTACAGCATTGTTCTTACTGTGCACAATGATCTGCCCACTACCATAGAAATAACACCAAATGTAGAACCAAGTGACAATGGACCTTGAAAAAAATGTTTGAAGGTGAAAGACATTATTAATAAATATGAAAACATTGAGTCTCAAACATCAGTAGAGGATGTTTAATGTCTAATATTACTGCTACATTCTTCAGAGAAAGGTGCTGTGATTTTTCGCCAAATTTAAGCCATGGATGAGTAGAATGACAATGGATTGAGGGAGAAGATGATAAAAGATGGGATAAAAAGGAAGAGAGAAGAGCACGGAAAATTTTATTTTCATCAAAGTAGTGGAGTGAAAATAATGCTTGCTTTGGAATTAGAAGACACAGGTATGACGCCTAACTCTGCACTTTCTTACTACCTGTTGTTACCTGACTCTTTATGGCCCCATTTGGGGTTTTCTTGGTATATACTGGGCTAGTGTAATATACTGGGCCGGCTCACTTTACATATAAGGAAACTGAGGCAGACTGAGTGATGAGTATTCCTGACTCCAGGTCCAGCACTCTATCCATGTGCCACCTAGCTGTCCATACATATAGTATATAATATAGTATTCATCCATCTAGGCACAATCTATATACATCTGTATATATCACCACTTATGTATAAGCATGTATCTACACCCATATGCCTGTGTGTACATCTTTACATACATGTAGGTCTATATTTCTTTGGATAAATATAGCTTCATATGTACACATATCCCTATCTCCACGAACGTGTGCATAGTCAGTGGAGCAGACACACGAGTGCATCTGATTGGCTATTGGGCCACCTGACCAATTTAACAAGCCAGCCAGGTGAGCGAACCACTTTCGGGCCATTTTAAAAGGGAAGGAGAAGGCTGTTAGAGGAGGAGGAGGAGCAGGGGCCAGCTCCTGCCTGGGGAAAGGCAGCTGTTTACAAGGGGAAGTATAAGAACCAGGTTTAAAAAAAATAAATAAATAAAGAGGGGCCCCGAGGTGGGCGGGGCCTCCCGGAGCCGATGCGGGCCGTGGAGTAGTTTCCTCAGGCGCTCGGCCCTTGACCCCTCCAGAGCCGTTTCCACCTCCCCACCCCACCCCCCGAGGCCGAGAGGCGCACCTGGCGGGGAGCGGCGAGGGGGCACCGCGGGGCCGCGCGCTCCGTGGGGACGGGCTCCACTCTCCGATCGCCTCGTGGCGGGCCCCAGGGAGCCTCTCCCCAGATTTGTGACGTGCCTGAGGGAGGACACCACACAAAGCGGTGCGGTGGGCGGGGGTCCCCTCAAAGCCCCCCCTTGTGGAGGCCTGGAGCACCCAGATGGGACAGGACTGGGCCACCTCGAGGCGCTGGGCAGCCCGCCGGCATTAAGGTGAGCGCGGCGGCGCCGGCGGCGTCGGCCTCGACGTGGAGCGCGGAGCGGCGGGTCCAGGAGCGCACGCGGCGCAGCTGGCCGCTCTCTCTCCGCTGGCGGCCAGCACGATTCCTACGCCATGCCCGGGGCACGCCCCCGCCGGGGTGGAGCCGAGCCCGGGGGCGGCGCCGGAGCTGGAAAAGGCCGAGGCCGAGGCCGAGGCTGTGGCTTCTACTGCAGCAGAGGAGGCGGCAGCTGCGAGACGGGCAGCTGCTGCGAAGGAGGCGCCTGCCGCCGGCCCCGCCGCGCTCGCGCAGCCCCAGCCCGGCTCAGAGCGCGGCACTGCGGGCAGCGGCGGCGGCGGCGGCAGTGGTGGCGGCAGCAGCCACGAGAAGCCCTCTGCTGCCTCGCCCTCCTCCGAGGGCAGCACCGCTCCTGCCGCCGCCGCAGCCCCCTCCACCCCAGCCATCCCCTCCGCCTCCGTCTCTTGCCTCAGGGCCCCAGCCGTATCGTCGTCCCCGCCCGGGTCTCCATTTCCCAGCCGCTCCTCCGATGACACCCTCGTCCGCTCGAAGATGGCTACGAAGGGCGCACACTGCACCCACCTGAAGCTGGAGAGCGAGCTGGAGCGCTGCCGCGCTGAGGGCCAGTGGGAGCGGGTGCCCTCCCTCGTCTTTCAGCTGCAGAGCATCCCCAACAGCGGCTCCGGTGGCCGGCGGGCCGGCAGCCGGAGCATAAGCCTCGCCAAGCAGGACGTCGGTGAGTCGGGGCCGCCGGGCCCGCCGCCTCACACTCGCGCGAGACCCGCGGGGCCGCCCCGGGGCTGCTGTTCCCCTGCCCGGCCGGCACCCTGCTAATCCGGCTCCCTCGCCACCTCCCGTGCACTAGCCCGCAATTTACGGGTTTGCTCTTCCCTCTGCGAAAACTTACCCCGAGGGTCCTCCTGGCACCCCCTCCCCAGTGCCCTTGCCCGTGATTTACATCTCCCTCCCCCAAACTTGGGCGATCCTGGGGGTTCTCCCGAGCACACCCCCCCTCTACCCAGTGCACTTGCCAATGGTTTATAGCTCTCCTCTCACCCCGAAAACTTGGCCGATCCCTCTGGGATGAACCTGAAAGTTCCTCCGAGCACCCCCAGGGTCTTGTAACTTACAACTCTCCCCCGCCCCGAAAACTTGACAGATCCTCTGGGATGGTCCCGAGAGTCCAGCTTCATCAGTCCCTCCCCCTGTAGCACAACCTTTCCTTCGCCCTGTGCACTTGCCAGTAACTTGCAACTTTCTTCTCTGAAAACTTAGGGGAGGAGAGGGTCCTGCTTTATCAGTCCTTCCTCCGGAGCGCACCCCCGCCCCCCTGCTCTTGCCGGGTAATTCACACCTCTCTCTCCCCCTCTGAAAACTTGACCAGCCCCTCTGGTGGGTCTGGTAGCAGTTCGTTCGTTGACCCATCCCTCTGGGGTGCTGGCGAGCGTCCCGTTTCGTCAGCAGCTCCCTGGCAGCACCCTTCGGTGCACTGGCCTGTAATTTACGAGCCTCTTGTCTCCCACCCTTCCTGTAATTTACATCCTCTCCCCCTAAAGGAAAAAAACCCACACAACTTGACCAGGCCCTCGGGGAGCGTTCGTTCTATCTCCCTGGAGCTCTAGCGAGGCAGGTAGGGATGGGCAGCTCCCTTTTTAACTTATAAGGAGTCTCAGGGTAGGCTACTCTGCCGCCGGGAGGAATTAAGTCGCGAGCTTGCTGCGATGTTTAAACTGTTTCGTCTGGTCCTTGAAGTGGCTTCCCCTTCCTTTATGGGGATGAGCCTCTCGGCTGTAGAGTTCTGTTACCCTTTTGAGTGTGGTTTCTGTCTGAAATGAATTCTACTCTCCCCCACCCCATCCCCGCTCCCGCCCTTTCCTACTTTGGGGTTAGAAGGGGGCGGGGGCTAGTAGAAGAGGAAGGTAGGGAGGGTGGGGCAGAAGGAGAGAAACTGAAACATACAATGAAGTAAAGAAGTTGAGGTTGAAAGAGGAACTTCTTGTGTAGTCTTTGTTGTTAAACTGTAGGCTTTTAGCCTGCTGGTAGTTAGAAGCTGGGTATGTGCAAACCTTAAAGGGAGTTCTTACTGCCCTTTGCAGTGCAAACTGAGAGTTAATCAGTCTTCGTAGGATTTCTTCCCCCCCCCCCCCCAAGCCTCGGAAAAGCCATTCTGAATGGGCTGGTCACCTGGGGAAAATTACTCTGTGGACTGAAATGACCCCAAACCAGAACAACTTTGCATTTGTGCTGTTGGCTGAAGGATAGTGGTTGTGAATGGGGGAAGGGATGAAGCATTTTAAAACGATTTCCCTCTGCAGTCAGCTTCCAAATAGGCACATGAATAATGTGAAGGAAACTTTTCAGACTTGAGTAAGATTCCATTGCCTTTTCTCAGCCCAGAGTCACTGATCTATATGAACTCAGGAAAGACACTTGTTTTCATATATAACCATCTGAATGGAAATGTTTCCTTGTTCACCCTCTTAATGTCTATAGCATTGTGAGTTCCCCTTCCCAGTTCTGTCTAAAACACAATTTCAGTCCATAATCAGTGTAATGTTAAAGCATTTATTTATGTTTTCCTTTTTTGTCGGGTGGGACCTCTATTTGGACCTATATACTACCTAGAATATAGTTCCAAATAGAGGCCACAGTCCAAAAAAAAGTACATACATATCCCAAGTATAACATAGAAAAATCCTTTTGAGCTAAGGTACAGTCATAAATTTACAGCTGGGGAAAAAAAAAAAACCTCTCTGAAAGGGAGATGGTGGATGAGCCCTGGGACTAGGAGGACCCTGGGTTCAAATTCCACCTAGTAAGCTTGTTCTGGGCATTCGGGGTCACTTTTCCTGGGTCCTTGTTTTTTCATCTCTAAAATGAGGTGCTTGGCCATGGGAGTCCAGGAGACTATTTTTGCCTCTAGGTCTGTGATGATTCTTTCATTTCACACATAGAAACTGAGGACCCAAGAGGGAAAGTACTTTCCTAAAATGGCATACTAAGTGGATAGTAAATTGAGATTTCCCCCCTGGACTTCAGTTAGACCACTCTCAGTTTTACTAAGGTGGCCCCCAAAGCTGTTTACAATTTTTCCAGGCCACTGCTTTTCCCTATTAACACAGATAATTGGGAGAGAATTGTTTTTGGGTTTTCTCAGGACTCTTGGAACAGGTTTATTTTTTCCCCTTTTAGCCCTTTGTTGAAGTCATCAGCACCTGCCCGTCCTGTGATATATGTGGGTTTGTGCCAGTCATTTTTGTATCACCCTTTGCTTCTCATTAGAGAAGTTGACTGCTACTGTTTTTGAAAAACTCCTGTCTTTTGGAGAGAAGGTATTTATTTTCTGGCATTTAAGGGCTTGAGGTTTCCTGGATACTAGTTAGTGACAGCTGGTGTTCCTAAGTGTTTTTGTTTTCATGTTTTTGTTTTTGAAATAATGAGCATTTTCTTAGGAGCTAGAAGACAAGCAGCTCAGCATGGAAGGCTTGGGAACTGAATCAGAACGTTTCGTGTTCAGAGGGCTGCTTTATGTCCCTGGATTCTTGGTGGGGGAGGGAGGAGGGGAAGAACTGACCCAGACAGTGTTGTGTAAGAGATAAATTACTTGATTTACTCATTAGTTGTGGGTTTGAATCCAAAATCTGCTATTTAGTACTTGTGTGAAAAATTACTTCACCTGTGTTCCTCGGTTTCCTTATCCCATAAAATCAGATGGGACACTAAGGTTGGCCTTGGAATTAGAAGGTTCAACCCCAGCCTGTTTGGCCTTAAGCAGATCACATGACCTCTCTGTAAAAGGAGGGAGTTGGAAGTCATTAGATGAATTCATAAGGTCCTTTCCAGTTTTAAAGCTCTGCTTCTGTGTCAGAGATGGGCAAGCACACCAGATCAGAAATGCAGTATGGGGTCCTTCCTACTGAGTGTCTCTCCCTTCACTTTTTGTAGGAGCTACCTTGTGATAGCCTTAATGAGACTTGGACTTTCAATACATATTTGAATGAATGAGTCATTTGTTTCCCAGGTTGATTTTGGCCAAAACATTAATAAAAATTCTGCATTGAATTCTGTATTGGCTGCATCCCCTCCAACAGTTGGAAGAAAGTTAATGTCAGAAGATAGACATCCACATCTTGTTAGAAAACTCATGTTGATTTCAGGCTTTGAGGATGTTTGTACAACAGCCAGAAAACATTTTCTTCCCAGAGGAAGATGCCGGCTGATTGAGAAGGGAAGTGTATTTTGGACTGATTGCCATGGAAGTGGAACAAAATTTGGTCCCTACCCTACAAGGGAGTTAAAAATGCTAACCTGGAAAGGCTGAGAACATTTCATAGGACTTTAAACTTTCTGAAAACATATTTTGCCAATGTCAGTTGAGTATGTGAGTTTAAGTAGCACATTTTATTGAATAAAACTACAACCCCACATCCTAGAAGCTGTCTGGAGTAGGGCCTCCAAGGGTGTTCTAGTCCAACACTGTCCTGACCATGGAATCCCCTTGAGACTATGTCTGGTAGCCTAAAAACCTAGGGTTAGGGGGAACTTATAACCTCTTGAGGCAGGCTACTGTATGTTTAGATATCTTGCAACTTTAAGATCTCAGTGGTGCCTTTTGCAGAGTTACTGGTATCTTTAACATAGAGAAAGAAAAAGTATGAGTGTGTGTGTGTGTGTGTGTGTTTACAAGTGAAGTTAAGGCTTTAAAGACAAAATGCTTGAGGGGGAGTGGGGGTGATGATACTTCAGAGGTGGACAGTGCATAGCAGCTTGTTATAATGGAATCCAAAGTTGCTGGTTCGGTTCCCAGCTCTGTCACTAACTTGCCATGGGGCTGTAGGCAAGTCAGTCATTAAATTTTTTTGGAGCACCATTTTCCTCCTGCATAAAATGGAGAGAATAATATCTGACCTGCCTACCTAACTCATAACACTGTTGTATTCTTTGATAATAATATAAAGTGTTTGTTACATTTTGAATGCTTTATAAAGGTGAACTATTTTGTTTGGGAGTGCACCATGGGATGCCTAGGGTTTGAATCTTGTTCCTTAAATATTGGTATAGGTGTTCACTACAGCTCATTTTAAATTTTGGGAATTTGTTTAATTTTGGGAATTCATTTTGGGAAACATCAAATTGCTTTTGGTAAAAAAAATATCTCAAGGGGATACTTTAAAAGCGACCATGGCAAAATGCTGAGAGGGTTTACATCATGATGAAAATTTTGCCTTTGCTTTTCTAAGAAGAGATGATTTCCTGTGCTTAAGTGGAAAATCTAATGTGGATTACAGAAATTAGTATCGTGGTCACTTCAGGGGTGGCACTTTTTAAAAAGTGGATGAAATGCCTAGTTTGTGCAGTATTTTCAGCATTGTGGCTAGAGGTCTGGCATTTGGAAGATCAGGGTTCAAGTTATACCTTTGCTCTGTGACAGGTCATTCAACTTGGGTGTTGACAAGCAAGTCAGCCTCAGTTGTCTCAGGCAACTTTCTAAGATGAGAAGTTGCTGATAGACCTCAGGAGAGGAGACTTGCCTTGCTTGGAGTCATTCACAGCAAGTTAAATCACCAGGCTAGATTTTTCCCCTTCACCCCTCCGCCCAAAGTCCACCATTTTGGGCACTATGGAAGACAGGTGACTAATACAGGGACCCCAGCAGTCAGTAAATTCATAGTCTAATAGGGGTGGTACTCTGTACCAGTAATTGTACATAAGTGCGTAAGAAATAGAATCTGATTCTGGCCAGTGGATGCTTGCCTCCGCTCTGTGGTGTTGCCACTTCTGTGATTCCCTACTCTTACCTACTGGCCTTCATTTCTGGGGCTTTGTCTTTCAGATGACTTTGGGAAGCTTCTCCTTGCAGAGGCCATGCTGGAGCAATGTTTGAAGGAGAATGTTAGTGACCTAAAAGATTCCATCCCTTTGTTGGAGAAGAACCAACCCAAAATGTATGAAGCCAAAAAGTATCTGACTAGTATCCTCAACAGAGGGAATTTGTCGGTAAGTAGCTAAACTGGATTGGGGATGGGGATACAGGGACTAAAAGATGAGACATTGTGGGTTTGGTGATTTTGTAGGGTCCCATGGAAGATTAGGGAATTCATTTCAATGTGCATTTATTAAATACCTCTGTGTGCAAAGTGAGAAGGCAGCACTGTGTAGTGAATAGACTATTGGACTTGGAGTCAAGATAATTTGGATTCAGAGCCTGTCTTATATGCTTACTAGCTATATGACCTTAAGCAAGTCACTTTTCTCAGCCTTTAGCTTCCTTATCTATAAGATGAGGGATTGTACTCAGTGGCCTATAATGGCCTTTCCAACTTGAGCTCCCATGATCCATGGTCCCCTGACACATTTGTAACCGTGGACAAAGTACTCAGTCTCTCAGTGCCCTGAGCAACTGTCTGAGCCTGTGAATTCTAGTTGACTTGCTGATCTACTTCATCATGAGGAGGGGCTTCCTTACCAGTACCTCTACCCCCCTCCAGACACAACAGAGTATTGTGCTAGGCACTGAGAGAGAAAAAGAACTGAGCTGGACTGAAGTCTCATAATGGAAAGAATCTCAGTAGCAGAAAATCATAGCCTGCAAATACTGAAAGGGAGCGTGGAACTTCTAGTCCAACACCTTCATTCTGCAGGTGAAGAAAGAGGGCCAGATGGGTGAGGCAGCCTACCCTGGGTCACATAGCTGCGGAATGACAAAGCTAAGCCTTGACCCCAGGCCTACCTGTCACCTGGGAGTTTCTCCTCCTAAGTCAGGTGGAAGTGATCTGGGACAGCTGAAGTCAGAGCCTTTGTGGCTAGGTTCTTAAACTTCCTGTTGGGAAAGGTTTAGTGTGGGACTAAGATGAATTGGGATGCATGTACCCTGGAGAATGCCCTCCAGCTATGGGATCTACTGAATTCTTTGCAGGGAATGGAAAGACTCAGTTGGTAACAAGTGATGCTAGAAGAGGGAGGCAGGAGCCCAAGCTGCTTCCCAACCCCTTGGCTTCTGTTGTATACCTTAAGCTCCTCATTACTGGGTTATACTGAGCAGAGAGGATTTTGGGTTGTTTTTCCCATTCCTGGATTGGGTTTGCTGTCCCCCTGACTAGGACTGAGATTGTTTTTCTTGGGAAGAAATAGGTTCAAATGTTTTTACTATTTAAATGAAAGTCCACTCTGGTCAGTGAATTTAGTGGACTGACTGACTTCTGGGGTCTTTAGGGATATGTCCTTGGGGTGTGAAGGGAACTTTCTTCCCTGATGTCTTCTGTAATTTACAGAGCTCCCTAGGGGCATTTTGAGTTTGGGATTTGGCTGTGATCACACCAAGGGTATGGGATTAGGGGCTGGCTGAGAGTCCAGGTTGTAGGATCCTGGATTGAGAGAGGGAAGAGACATTAGAAATCAGCTAGTCTGAGCCCCTCATTTTACTCATGTGAAAACAAGCCTAGAGAGATGACAGGACTTACCTACAGTCCCCCAGCTAGTCTGACAGGGCCTGTGATTCCAAAGCCAGACCTTTTCCCATTACTCCATTCTCCTTCTAGACACCATGATCTGCCTATCCAGTATACTCACCTGTATAAACTGTGAAAACAAAGTATTTAACTAAAAGTTGGGAGGATAGTGATACTTTGTTTTTGTTGACCTGGAAAAAATGAAAAGTAAAATACTTCCAGATGTCGCATGTGTCCCTAGAACAGGTCCTTGTGAAGAAGGGAAGGCCAGAGATTAGGCTTCCTCTTATATGGATGGTATAGCATAGAAAAATGAATTGCCTGCGTTTACCTGGGTAGGCATCCTGACTCAGCCTAAAGCTGCTTCTCCCAGGTCACACCCTGTCACTCCAGAAGAATGTTCCTACTTTTTCCCCTCTTCCCTTGGAAGTAGATGATTGGCTCCTACCCTGTATTTATTTACCTCATGCTGTTATTCTCCAGGAAAGTTCAAAGCCTTTCTCTCTGTTGGCCTATTAATTTTCTCTGCTTCCTTGTGAGGGAAGGGTGAGGACCAGGCATTATGATGATTATTATCATTGCCATCTTCATTATTGTGGGTGGTAGAAGTGACTCTTGGCCTCACAGAAATGAAGAAAACCAAGGAGCAGGAAGTAGGAAAAGGTGCCCAGAGTTTAAGTACAGCAGAAGGTGGATCTCGGGTGACTGGGATTTGCCAGTTTTGCTCACTCCTTGCTTCTTTAGCAGTCTGTCATTCTGTTAGTCCCTCCATTGCCCCAGAGGGATCTAGGTGGCCAAACACCTTTGGGAGCTAAATCCAGGCAAATCACTTAACTTTTCTGTTCTTATGGTCCATCCCTATCTGTAAGATAGGATGATGAAGGGGAGGAGAAATTTAGTTTTTTGTTCATTGGGGAAAAAACATTAATTAAAAGCAACCATTACAACAAAGTCCCCCTGGCTTCCTACACTCTGCTGGTCGTAATGCTAGCTAGCAGACTTTTACTTCTTGTTTCCCTGATCCCTGTGATTCAGAGTCACTTAATCTGTAGAGATTAAAAACAAAAACAAAAAAACCACCCCTCTTCTCTTCGGATAGCCCTGCTTTCTGTTCTTATCCTTCTCTAGCTTAGCTCAGCCCCTGCCCAGGCCTTACCTAACATTCCCTTCCTCATGTCCTGTTGTCAATACTGCTACTCTTCCTACTGCTAGCTAGCATTTATTTAGCATTTCAAAGTTTGCTAAACACTTGACAAATGTCTCATTTGATCCTCACTACGACCCTGGTAGATAAATATTATTCCCATTTTACAGATGAGGAAATGGGAAAACAGGTGAAGTGATTTGCCCAGAATCACACAACTGTTTGATGTCTGAGGCCAGTCGTCCTGACTCCAGGCTCAGTGCCTTATCTATCCAGTGCCCCCTGAGCTGGCATTGATTAGAATGCCTCCTCATTCTGGAATTCCTTTCTTTCTGTCTTGCTTTCCTAGAATGCTAGCTTTCTGGTAATGCCTTGTCCCTGGCAATTCTCTTCTTTAAAACTCCACCCTCATCCCCACAGGCTCAGCCAACAAGTGTTCCCATTTCTGATGGCCAGTGCCCCTCTGGGGCCTCTCTGTTATTCTTCCTTAGCCTCTCCCTTCATCCATACTGCTTGATCCAAAGCTACTTTGCTTCTGCTCTACAGTGAGTAACTCCTACATCCAGCCTTTCCTGATTTCCCCACCCCCATTTACCTGCTATTTAGTTTTGATGTATTTATTTGTGAACATGGTGTTTTCCCACAATAAAATTTAAGCTCCCTGAGGGCAAGGACTATTTAGGTTTTGGCTTTATGTGCACAGGGTCTGGCACAGGGGCAGCTAGGTGGCAGAGTGGATAGATTCCCAGGTCTGGAATCAGAAAGACTCATCTTTTTGAGTTCAAATCATGTGACTTTGGCCACTTAGCTGTGTGACGTGGGACAAGTCATGTAACTCTATTTGCCTCAGTTTCCTCATCTGTAAAATGAACTGGAGAAGGAAGTGGCAAACCACTGCGGTATCTTTGCCAAGAAAACCCCAAATAGGGGGGTGTCGCAAAGAGTCAGATAAGACTGAAAAAAACAACAATTGAACAAAAGATCCTTAATAAGTGTTTTTTTCTTTACTTTTTGGAGGACAATTGGGGTTAAGTGACTTGCCCAAGGTCACATGGCTAGTGAGTGTTAAGTGTCTGAGGCCTGATTTCAACTCAGGTCCTCCTGACTCCAGGGCTGGTGCTCTATTCACTGCGCCACCTAGCCAACCCTCCTTAATAAATTCTTGTTGATTAATTGATCTTGTTGTCAAGGTGTTCCGTCCCTTCCTTCCCCCCCCCCCACCCCACCAAGGAGTTAAGTACCTGACTAGTCTTTTTCTCCAAATTACATCTAATCATGTCACTCCCCTGCTCAAGGAGCTTCAGTGGCTCCCTGTTGCCCCTAAGGTAAAACACAAACTTCCCAATTTAGCATTTAAAGCCCTTTATAATCCTACTCCAGCTTATGTTTTCAGATTTCCATGTTCTAGCCAGACTGCCTCCTTGGCTGTTCTCCAGAAATGATTATCTCTTGCCTCCCTGCCTTTGCATGGCCAGTTCTTCACGTACTCCCTCCTCACCTCGATTCATTCAAGGACCATGGTCCTATATTGTCATCGAGTACAGTGCTTATAAGGCATAAAGTAGGTATTTAATAAATGCTTATTAATTAATTTGAGGTCTTTTCTGATTTTTCTCCTTCCTTCTCAGTTAGAACTTCTCCCTCCCTGCTGAAATGATTTTGTATTTATTTATCTGTGTCTGTGTTGCTTCCTCCTAGTAAAATGTGAGCTTGGGAAATGGAAGGAATATTTCCATTTTGATGTTGGTATCCTCAGTGCCTAGTGCTGTGCCTGTGCCAGTGGGTGCTTAACAAGTGTTTCTTGGATTGAATTAGAAGGTGTCATTATTCATGTTGGTGAAAACCACAGCCTTCCAGTTCATTAGCATCAACTCTCATGACCTCTCTCTCTTCTGTCTCAGCCACTGAAAGGAGTGGTCATACCTTGCCTTTCCCATGCAGCTCAGTACTGTTAGGTCTCCTTAATTTAAACTCTGAAAGTCCCTTCTAGGATCATAATCTCTTGTCCTCTGCCTCTTCTTAAACCAGCTCTCTATCTTGAGAATGTCTAGTTCTCTTAGTCTGTCAACCCTTGTTTGGTTTCCATGTCTTTACTTCACAGAATCTTGGTCATAGATGGGGACCTAGAAGGCTGCCTACTCTTAATTGACAACTGAACAAATTAGTCTGAAGCCTAATTGACCAATGGTCAGCCAGCCTTTCCTTGTGTTTTTGTATGACTCTAGTTATTAGAAAGTTTTTCTTTACCTTGAACCTAAATTTGATTCTGTTATTTTGACCTCTTCCTAGTTCTGCCTCTGGGGCCAAGCAGCACAAGCCTTATCCCCTTTTCCATATGATAGCCCTTCCTATTATTTGAAGACAGCAGTCCTGACCTTTAAGCAAAGACCAGATGCTATTTGTAGGCTAGGGTATGTTGTAGAGAAGATTCTGATTCAGCTACAAGTTGGTTGAGATGGCCTCCATAGGTCTTTTTAACTCGGAGATTCTGTGATTTCCTACTCTTCCCACACTTATCCTTTCATCTGATCTTCTCCAGTTGAATAAATACACAGTTTCTTCAGCCTGTTCTCATCTGGCATGATCTTGAGACCCTTCCTCAATCTGATTGTCCTCCTTCTAAGCTCCTTCTACCTCATCAATAACTTTTCTAAAATGTGGTCTGACCAGGCTAGGAGAAGTTGGATCATTACCTGACTGGTTCTGGATGTGATATTTATCTTAATATAACCTAAGATCTCATTTATCATTTTTGACTGGGGTGACAGCTGCTATATATCCCATTGATTCAGGGCACTTAGGGTGTGGATAGAAGGTTTTTCTTGGAGTCAGGAAGACCTGAGTTCAAATCCCACCTTAGATACTAGTTGTAAGACACTGAGTGAGTCCCTTAACCTCTGCCTACTACAGGTTCTTCATCTGTCAAATGAGGACAATAATAGTGCCTACCTTATAGGGTTGTTTTGAGAGTTAAGTAAGATGATATTTGTGAAGTGCTTTGGGAACTTTGAGGCACTATATAAATGTTAGCTATTATTGTTGTTGTTTTTCAACAATGTTTTTGATGTTGTTGTCCATGTTATTACTCATTGAGCTTTCAGACAGGCAGAGACTCCAGACTTTTTTCAGATGTTTTGCTGTGTAGCTTTTTTTTTTTCCAACTTGTACTTATGAAGTAACACTTTTGAATCCAATTCTAAGGCTGCATTAAATTTTGTCATATTACAGTTAGTTTAACATTCTCACCTTTTGATCTTTTTTGATCCTGACTTTGTCGTCCCACGGTGATTTATCTCCTAGTTTTGTCATCTGTGATCTGGTAAGCATGCTGTCCCCATATATCCAGATTCTTGATGAAAATGTTAAGCATTAAGCCCAGGACCGTGGACAGATCCCTGGAGTACTTCAATAAAGACTTTGCTCCTTTTAAATGTACGTTGAACTATTAATGACTACTCTGAACCCACCTACATTATCATTGTATTGCTGAGAATAGATAGCTAAGTCATTCACAATTCTTCATCGAACAGTATTGCTGTTACTGTGTACAATGAACTTTCTCCTGGTTCTGTTCACTTCAGTATGTGTCAGTTCATGTAAATCTTTTCTGATTGTCATTTCTTATAGCACAATAATACTCCAACGTTATCCTTTTTTTGTCATATTAGCCACTCTGATAGATGTGTTGTTTTAATTTGCATTTCTCTAATCATTAGTAATTTAGAGCATTTTTTCATTTGACTATAGATGATCTTGATTTCTTTGTCTGAAAACTGTCTGCCCATAACATAAATTGTTCTTAATGAAGTATTCCACCCCTGGCTAGCTCCCCTCTTGATACTTCTACAGGATTTATCCATTTTTATCCATTCTGGGTTACTCCTATCATCCATTTCTCTGTTTCTGTTAAAGTGCTACTGAACAGCTCTGAGGTAAGCATTCTTTTTTTTTGTTTTTGTTTTTTGAGGGGCAATTGGAGTTAAGTGACTTGCCCAAGGTTCCATGGCTAGTTTTGTTTTTTTTTTGTGTTAAGTGTCTGAGGCCAGATTTGAACTCAGGTTCTCCTGACTCCAGGGCCTGTGCTCTATTCACTGCACCACCTAGCCACCCCTGAGGTAAGCATTCTTAACAAGCAGAGTCTGTGGATTTCTGGAAGTCCACGAACTTGGGGGAAATTACATCTTTATTTTCATTGACAGAAATTTTTCCCCCTCTGTTTTCTCTGTATTTCTATAACATTATAATTTCTTTGAATTATGAATGTAGGCAACAAACCAAAGTAGGATTAGGAGTATTGGAGTCAGGAAGACTCATCTTCCTGAGTTCAAATCTGACCTCAGACACTTACTAGTTGTGTGACCTTGGGCAAGTCACTTCACCCTGTTTACCTCAGTTTCCTCACCTGTCAAATGAGCTGGAGAAGGAAATGGCAAACCACTCTAGTGTTTTTGCTAAGAAAACTCCAAATGAGGTCACGAAGAGTTAGACATATCTCAAGATATCTCCTATGCTTATCACTACTTTGAAATCACTGTACTTAATCTGACTCATTACTAAATCTTTCTTCATCACAGTCTGCTTGTCTATAGACTATATTTCTGCATCATTGGTTTTCTTTGTAATCTTACCTGTTTTATTTTATGCACTTAAAAACATTCTGAGAATGGGTCCATAGACTTTACCAGAACCTCTGATCTAGAAAGTCATAGTACCATGGTAAGTGGAACCCCTACAAATTTATATTCTCTCATCTCTAGTGGGTTCTTCTGACATAGAAATTCTTATTTTTCCCCATTTTTCACCTTCTAGTTATTGTTTTAAAATCCTCTTTCCTCAAGCCTCTAGGATTAACCCAGTCATTCTCTCTGTATCTTTCTGTATCTCTCTCTTTCCCCCTTCCCTCTTTTTTTCTCTCCCCCCTCTCTTGTCCATCCAGAACTTGCTTCTTTTACTTCTTCTATTCCTCAGAATCCTCCTCTGCCTTCACTTATCTGTTCTTCCTTTGCTCTAGCCTCTAAATTGGAGGCCCTGGTCTCTTGTAAAGGCCAGTGTCTTTCCTTGTTTCCTGAACCCCGTGGGGGGGTTTCTCCAAGAGGTTGCCTCCATGGTCATTGGCCACCTGCCCTTCTTGCCTCTTTTCTTCCCTGATGCCTATGAACAGGCCTCCCCGCCTTTAAAGACTTCCCTTTGACCCTGCTCTCCCCTGAAGCTCTCATCTCTGTTCCCTCCCACAACTAACTTCTAAAGAGTGCTTGATTGTTCACTTTCCTCACCAGTGATCCTTTTCTCTCCCCTTTTTTTTGGTATTGTTTCATCAGGCTCCACCTACCCTACAGCTCTGCTGAAACTTCTCTTTGCCATTAATAACAATCCCTTAGCTGCTAAATTCGGCCTTATCTCTGTTTGGCCTCAGGTCAGTTTTACACAATTGTTCTCTCCCCCTCCCTGGCTTTAGAGACCCTATTCTCTGGTTCTCCTTCTGCCTATCCCACCATTCCTTTCTTGGTTCATTTGGCAAGATCTTCTATCTCTCTGCCACCCCCAAAGCTTGCATCTGGCTTGAGGCTTTTCTTCTCCATTCTTTGCCTTTGCCTAAACTCCTGTAGGTGGAATTAACTTTAAAATAATCTCCATATCTCTGTCCCTAGCTCTCTCCAGGACTTTCATGCTGGCCCCTCAGTGTATCTAAAATAGAATTCTTCTACTCCCTACCCCCTCACCCTACCTACTCAACCTATTGAAGATGCCACCATCTTCTAGCCACCTAGTTTTAAATTTCAGTGTAAATCTATAATCATTTCCCTCATCCAGCATACTTTCCCTCCCACCCAGTCTCTAACCATTTGCTAAGTCCTATTGGCTGTACCACCACAACATAGGATCATAAGCTGGAAGACATCTCAAAGACCATCTAGTTGAACCTCTTTTATTTTACAGTTAAGGAAACTGAGGCTTCTGGGTGTTGTGACTCACATGGCATGTGTATCATGTGTCATAGGTAGGATTTGAACCTGATTCTGTGATTCCAAAGCCAGTACTTTTCTGCCCTGCATCTGTACCACTTTTAGGACCACTGTTCTAGCTAATCACTTCTTATCTGCGCTATTGCAATCATCTCCTGCATGGAGCCTTCCAGTCTTCTGTCGCTCTTTGATAATCTTTCTAAGGTCTTGCCATTTTCCTTTTAAAAACCCTTTAGTGAGCGGTTCCTTATTTCCTCTTAAGATAAAGTGCAAACTGGTATGAAAAACCCTCTCCAATTTGGCTCCAACCCACTTTTCCATCCTTATCTTGAATGACTTCCCCACATGAACTCCATGTTCCAGCCAAATGGGGCTTCTAGTTGCTTGAACTCGTCATTCCATTTCTTACCTGTATGTGTTTGTATAACTTGTTGTCCCGTGCCTCCACCCCATGGCCAGGGGGAGTGGTTGTTTCAGGTCCACCATTCAGAATATCTGTACAACACTACCTTTTTAATTGAATCAGATTATTTTCAAAGCATCTCAGTTCAGACATCCCTTCTTCTTTAAAGCCTTCCCTGATTCTTCCCTACCTCTCCTTGTTGGTGTCCCAGGCTCTCTTCTTCCCATTTGCTTCTCCCTGTAGGTGTTACTCTCTCTCTTACCTATGCCCTGGAGAATGTAAACTCTTGCAGAGCTGGGGCTATTTAGTTTCTTTGTATACCCCACATCTAGCTTCCCTTTTCCTCATTTATTTAGTATTGCCTTTTTAAAAAAAAAAAAAATCCCTTTCCTTTTTTGAGTTATGACTTTGTAGTTTGACTCAAACTTCCTGGATTCCAGTCTCTATCACTGTTAAATTTCATTTTGAGGTTTGGCCCACATTCTAGCCTGAGCTCTTTTTAGATCATGACTCTCATCTACCAAGTTGGATGTCAGCCTTGTAGATTTCATAAGCACAGAATTTCTACCTTAATCTAAGGCATTGAAGAAACAGTGTGGAGCCAACCCCAGATCGCTGGGTCACAACACAAGAGACCTTCTTTTAAGAATCATTAATGATTATTCTTTAGCTCTGGCTTTTCTGCCAGTTCTAAATTCACTTATGGCATCATCCAGGCAATGGCTCTCCATCTTTTCCACAGGATATGAGAATTGCAAAGAATTGCTTTGCTAAACTTTCTATAATAGCCCCTTCATCTGCTGATCACTGTTTTTTTTTTTTTTTTTTGCTTTTTTGGAGGGGGCGTGGCAGGGCAGTTGGGATTAAGTGATTTGCCCAAGGTCACACAGCTAGTAAGTGTTAAGTGTCTGAGGCTGGATTTGAACTCAGGTCCTCCTGACTCCAGGGCTGGTGCTCTATTCACTGTGCCATCTAGATGCCCCACTGTTGTCTTTTCTAGATGTTCAGTAACCATTTTTTAACAGGGGATAGTGATCTCATTGGCAAAGGAACTCTTTAGGAAGAAACCCCTTTTACCAATGAAGATTGGCACTGTTCTTCAACTGATTGTTAGAGAGTTACCCAGCTATTGTGTGTCATAAGCAGGACTTGAACTCAGACCTTGGTTTAAGAACTACCTGCTGGCAACAACTGGGTGTATGATCTTGGGCTATTATCAAAGTCAGAAGAAAAGGAAGTACTTATTCACTTTGGTAGAGAGAATGTCCTCATTCAGATAGTCTCTATGCCAATGAAATCACTGGCCTAGTCCCAGCATGGTGCAAGGGAGATGGAGAGCAAGGTCTGGTGGGCCTGGGGGTAGGGGGAATGTGTATGGTGGCAGGTTGAGGTGTAGATGAAGCAGGAGATGTAATCACATCTGACCTTTGAGTTTCCTGAGATATAGTTTGTCTGCAACTGCATGATACAGTGGATAGAACACCAGGCCTGTGATCAGGATGATCCAAGTTCAAGGGTAGCCTCTAACACTTACTAGCTGTGTGATCCAAGGCAAATCACTTAACCCTTGTCTGCCTTAGGTCCTCATCTGTAAAATGGGGGCACACTGGAGAAAGAAATGGCAAACATTCCAGTTTCTTTGTCAAGAAAACCCCATGGGGTCATACAGAGTCATACACAACTGAATTACAGTGTTTGTCTGACTGGTAATTTGATTTCATCAAGGGCAACTAGGGTTTTTCTGCCCATCTCCCCTTTGGGTGTCAACTCCCTATGACTAAACTGTGTGTTTGCTTTTTAGCATCCAAAGATCATTCTCTTTGACAAAGATAGAAGCAAAGTAAAAATTGAGCAACTTTGCTTTCTTTCTTATCAATTAAAGCCCTATCTACCCAACAGTAGCCCTGTCCCTTCTCCCCAGGAGAGCTAAACAACAACAAACCTGTTTGTTTTCCTTAGCTTTGGTGATTCTGGTGCTATACTCACAGGGCCATGTCATTCTTATGTATTTGTTGTGTTCTTTCCCTTTTCTGTCGTTTTAAAATAGAAGCCAGTTGGTGAATTCTGTGTGCATCCACATTAGTCTCTTTAGTCCTAATAATAACAGCTAATAATAACTAGCATTTATGTTTGCAAAGCACTTAACAAACATTTCACTGGATCCTTACCACAACTCTGGGAGGAGGATGCTGTTATTATCCCCACTTTACAAATGAGGGGACTGAAACAGACAGTGATAATTCTATTACATTCATATACCTTCCCTCATTGAGCACCTCCTGAGTTTCTAGTTTTTGCCGATTATAAAAAGTTCCTCTGCCTTTTCAAAGGATGAAATTAGCCATGCAACTTTAATAAATCTTAAGATTACACTAAGACTTTTGGGACACCCGGATTAGAATGACTCCAGAAACAATGCTCTGCTTGTTAGAGGCCTGAAGCAGATGTCTAGAGGTACCATATTGTACTACATCATGCCTTTGTGCTAGACTTCTGATGGGTTCCAAGTCTGCCCTGATTTACTTTCTTTAATCTGTAATATGCTTCTGTGACAGCATCCCTTCTTTTTCTGCTGATCTTGCCCCAAGTATTCTCAGCAGGCTTTGACTGTCCCACTCCCCAGCCTACTGTATTTGGCACATGCTCTTATCTGCATATACTATGTCTCACTGTCCTTCATTTCAGAACTGTCAGAGGTCTTTGTATTACTTTTGGCAGCATTTGGACTATTGTCATAAGAAATAATGTTGGTTTTGGTGACTGGTGACTACTTTGGCCCAGATTGCCATCTCATAAGAGGTCAAAATCACGCTCACTTCAGTCCTAACTTAGCTACTCTCTGAACTTTCTCACCCGGGGGGGGGGGGCAGGGAGCAAACCCCTCACCTTCGGAAGCCTCTTGTTGTGATTGGTGCCTCCATAGGCCAGACTATTCTTTTTTTTTTTTTTTATAAAGCAATCGGGGTTAAGTAACTTGCTCAAGGTTACACGGCCAGTTATTTCTGGGTGTGGTGCTGAGTATCTGAGCCCGGATTTGATCCAGGTCATCCCAACACTGGAGCCGGTGCTCTTACTCGCTGAGCCACCTGGCTGCCCCTAAGCAATTGGGGTTAAGTAACTTGCTCAAGGTTACATGGCCAGGTGTTTCTGGGTGGGTGCTAAGTATCTGAGCCCGGATTCGATCTCCAGGTCTTCTCAACACTGGAGCCGGTGCTCTTACTCGCTGTGCAACCTGGTCGCCCCAGACTATTCTTTTTTGAGGGGCCCTACCTATGTTCCCTTCACCTTCTTACCCCCTCCACCCCCCCCCCACTAGAGTCACTTTCTCCTCCCCAGCAGCCTTGGCTCTGGAGTGTGTCAGTATTACTTCCTCTCCTCGCCCCACCCCTCTCGTTAAAATGTAAGCTCACTGAGAATAGGAGCTATCTTGTCTCCTTGAATTTGTATCCCCTGTACACAGCACAGCTTTATCTAAAATGAGTGATGTCAGCAAAAGTCACTTTGAGAACTCCGAAGGATTGGCATTGGGTGGTCAGAGAAGGCTTCATGAAGAAGGTGACCCTTGGAGAAAAATATGAATATTCCAGGAAGGCTTGATAGTAAAAAAAAAAAAAAAAGGTGCAGAGGTGTGAATGTTTGTTTCTAAGAACATAACTTGAAAGGATTTGTTGTATTCCTCTGCTTGAAAAGATCCGAAATGTGTAGGGCACAGTGGCCATTTTCTTAAAGGTTATGTAGAATCCCAGGAGCCATTGGGAAAGCATGCCCATTTTTCTAACTGGGTGGATAAAAATAGATGTTTGGTGTATGAGGGAGAGGGTAGAACAAACATATCCAAGACCTTCCAATTGCTTGAAGAAGGGGAAGGAACAAGAACTATTTCCCTTAAGAGCTTTGCAAATAGGTTAGACTCTAGAAAAACACACGGGGTTGGGCCCATAAGCACTCAACAGATACTTGTTAACTCACTGAAAGACTTAGATGCTGTTGGCCTGTGGGCAGGTAGATGGACCAAATTAAAGTTAAAGATTTATCTATAATAATATATGAAATACCTCCCCCTCTTCCGTTTTTTCTGATTACATTTCATTTTATGAGATTCAACCCAGTTTTCAAGTCCATCAAGGTACTAACTATCCCTGCCAAGTTTATGTGATTTGAGGTTGGTCTATGCCTTTATCTAAATCACTGGGCTTTTTTTGGAAATTATTTTTATTTATTTCATTAAGTACTTCCCAGTTATGTGTAAAAAAAATTTTAACAACTGTTTTTTTTTAAAGTTTGAGCTTCAGATTATCTCCCTCCCTTCTGTTCCTCCCCCCCCCCCACCTTGAGAAGGTAAGCAGTTTGATCTCAGTTATACATGTGAAGTTGCACAAAACATTTCCATATTAGCCTTGCTGTAAAAGAAAATACAAAATAAAACAGTAGTATGCTTCAGTCTTCATTCAGATCTCATCCATCCTCTCTCTGGAGATAGATAGCATTTTTCATCATGGGTCCTTTGGAATTGTCTTAGATCATTGTTTTGACTGGAGTAGCTAAGTCTTTCACAGTTGATATTGCTGTTAACTGTGTACAATGTTCTCCTGGTTCTGCTAACTTCACTTTGCGTGAGTTCATGTAAGTCTTCCTAGGATTTTCTATAACCATCCCTTTCATAATTTCCTTTAGCACAGTAGTATTTCATCACAATCACATACCATACCTTGTTCAGCCATTCCCCAGTTGATGGGTATTCCCTTGTTTTCCAATTATTGGCCACTACAGAAAGAGCTGCTATAAATACTTTCGTACAAATAGATCCTTTTCCATTTTCTTTGATCTCTTTGGAATACAGACCTTTTAAAAAAAAAATAGGTTCTGGTCTCCATTTGCCTCTGAATGGACCTATGCAGATGGGTGGTGTTAAGAATGCAAGGGGTTATGAGGACATCATTGAAATTAGGGTCACTGATCTTGAAGATTAATGACCAAAGTAGGTGACCCTCACTATAACCTAGCTCTAGTTCAGTTTTAAAACTTATTTGGTTTATATTTTTAGAGTGCCCTGTAAATGCTAAGGTGTTTGGGTTTTTTTTTTAAGGTTGTTGCTCTCAGAGCATTTAGTCTGTTTGGGGTGATAAAACCAAGTTAAAACCAAGTTTGAGGTGAGCACTGTGGTCTGTTAGAAAGTGCACTGGCTTTGAGGTCCAAGGGCCTGGGCTTAAGACCTGGCCCTTAGATCCTCTCCCAAGTCACTTAACTTCTGGTTCTCAGTTTACGAGTCTAAAATTAGAGGGTTGGTCCCTTCTAGCCTCAGTTCCTTGTTAGAGAGCATGCCTGCTTATCCTCCCCAGGACTTACCTGGTTTGGTATTGATATAATGAAATGAATGGGTCATTGGGTGGGGCAGGAAAATCTTTCTGTGAGATGGAGATTTTTGTCAGCCCTTGGATAGAAGGGAGGGTGGACACAGTAATAGTCTAGTTCTCCCTTTCATACCTTTCATTCTGTCTACCCTCCCCACTCCTGAGAGTTCTGATGTTCTGTATAGTCCCTCCGTCCCTTCCTCTTACCTCTCCTGCATTCTCTGTCCTCATTGTGCTACAGTTTTGACTTGTGGATACATCCTTCTCTTTTCTTCAGTATAACAGTGCATACCTGCAGCACTTGACCTGAAGCATTTGTCTCTCTATAATCCTGTGAGGTAGACATTGTGAGCATTATACCCATTTTACAGGTGTAATTAAGACACAGAGGTAGAATTCCCCAGGATCATACAACTAGTAATTGTTAAAGATGAGAATTGAGCCTCAAGTCTCCTGACTCAAAAACCAGCCTTCTTCCCACTGCCATATATAAATGGGATATAATAAAATTATTTCAGGAGGCGTTTACTTACTAAGTACCTCACTGTGTGTGTGAGTACCATAGGGGACATGAGAGAATAAAACCCTCAAAGAGCTAACAGTTCAGTGTTCTCCACATGTTTTTGATTACATGTTATAAGTAAAAAATTCTGAGCATGCATCACCAATTTGTGTCTATTTCCTTATTTCTGGATCATGTGTGTGTATTATTGGAGAAGGCCTTGAGGTCTCCTCATCCTGGAACATGTTATCCCAGCTGCTGCCTGATCACCCTGGAATAGTCCTCTCAAGGCTCCACCCACATTTCCCACTGGTCAGTTCCCTCTGGAGCCTCCATTTTGTAAAGAGACCCAAGCTGGCCAGCCTTTATTCCCCTCTCAAGGGAAAGTTCCTGACTTTCTGGACTTCAGAACGATGCCCCTTCTTCCCCCCCCCCCACCCCTTGTTTTTCAGCTGCTTTTTGTGTTGTCTTTCCCCATTATAATGTAAGCTCTTTGAGGGCAGAGACTGTCTTTGCTTGTTTGTATCCCCAATGCTTAGTACTGTGCTTGGCATATATTAAGCCTTTAATAAAGGTATCCTTCCTTTCTTCCTCCTTCTCTCTTTCCCTTCCTGCCTCCCTCCCCCTTTCCTTCCCTCCTTCTCTCCCTCCAAAACTTGAACACAAAAAATTGAAGTTAAAAGGGATGTGACAAAGATGAAATATTTGATCATAGAATCATTAAGGAGTCACTAGAGTTTATTGAGTGGGAGAGTAATATGGTCAGATCTTCACTTTAGGAAAATGACTTTGGATGGTGGGTGGAAGATGAATTGGATTAGAGTGTGTACAGAGCCTTGAAGCAGGGAGAGCAAGTGCAAATCAAACTGGGAAAGCGTTCAGAATTGTGATGAGTACAGTGACCATATCCACCTTCTGACAGAGGTAGTGATAGATTTAAGTTACAGAATGAGACATAGGGCATTTTGTATACAGCCAAAGAGGGAAGTTGATGATGCGTGTTTGTTATAAGATATAAATTCGTCTTTCTTTTTTTAATGAGCTTCCAAGTAAGAGGTAGAGAAAATAGATTTTTGTTAGTTAAAACACAGACCTTGGGAGTGCTACATGATGCATACACTTTCAGATGAGGTCACTGTATTGTTAGTTTTGCTCACTTGTTATAGGACAGATCGGATAGAGGTGATATGTAAATGTTTGTAATGCAAAAACAAAAGTCATGAGTGGAACTTAAAAAAAAAATTTAAAGCCATGTTCTGGCGGTAAAACAATAATTGTTTGGATGCAAGTGGATGCTTACTGAGTGAGGGGTCAAAGGTTGTGAAACGTTGTGCCTCAGCTAGAATAGGGAATTTTTTAAGTGGGAGATAAGGTAATGAGATGCATTGCCTGTTTCTTGATGGTGTGTGTAAAGCAGCTGTTTGCTTATAATTGGTCTAAAGGGTCCACCTGTGTGGCTTCTGGTGGGGAATGGGGAGTGAGAAGGAGGATTGGGAGCTTTAGAGTCTGCACAGTTGAGTGCAAGAGTGAGGGCTGGGCTGGAAAAGGGAGCTTGTGATGGAGGGACGGTGGCATGTGAACGGACTGGCTTCTCCCCTTACCCCACTGAGGAGATGGTTGGTCTAGGTGAGATAAGCCTGACAAGCATAAAAGAGGGTGCTGTACAGTGGAGTTACTTAGAAGTCCCATGGAGTTGAAGGGAGAAGGCATCTGTGTGGGTTGGAAAGAGAAATGCCAAAGGAAGGAGGATGAGAGAGTAGGGGGCAGAGGCCTGTTTGGAGCAGGGCTCAGCAGCAAAGGCTTCCTAGAACATCACAGGTTTAGAGGCTGTCTAGCCTAACTACCTCACTTGACAGATGAGGAATCTGAACCCCAGAGAGGTTAAGCCATTGGCCTGTGGTCACAGAGCAGCTGTTTGTCATGATAACCTGGGTTCAAATCCTGATTCAGATGCTTAATAGCTATGTGGACCCTGGGCAAATCACTTTACTTTCAGTTTTCTCATTTGTAAAATAGAGATTTCCCAGGGTTGTTTTGAAGATAAGATATAAAACTTTACAAACCTTTAAAGTGCTATATTATTTATTATGTATTATTTTACCATATCTGTGTTATTGTTCTATAAGCTAGTTTATATATAATTAAGCTAGCTGTCATCATTCCTGTTAGCTAGGCCCTGCCCTTGGGTTCTCTCTGCTGCGACCAGCCAGCCTGGGTTCTGGTGCATCACTTTTGTCAAGGATGTGCTGCCCTGGGTCTTGGGCTGTGGGTCTGATGGAAGGTGTTCACCCCAGATGGGTGGGAGACTGGGATGCACAGACTTTTGCTACCCTTGCTGCTTGTTGTTTTAGCCACAGCATATGCGAGAGGCCATGCTGATCCTGGGAAAGCTGCATTACGTGGAGGGGTACTACAGGGACGCAGTCAGCATGTATGCCCGGGCTGGCATTGACAACATGTCTGTGGAGAACAGGCCTTTATACCACATGCGGCTGGTGACCGAGGCGTTTGTCATTAAAGGTAATTGTTAGTCCTCTCTTTGCCCCCTGCCCTCCACCCTCCTTTCCTTTCAGGGTCTTCAGCCACGGGTCTCACTGGTGCAGCTGAAGTGGGGGTCCTGGGGTTACGGATCTGCTGGCTTTGGTGGGGGCAGCTTCCTTAAGGAGGAGATGTGGGTTTTGGGATACTGGAGGCTAGGTTGGTGTGACAGTCCAATCTACTTAAACCACTGGACAGGACTTGCATCCTAAGTCAGTAGAATTGGTGGTCTGGCCTGGCTGTGGAGCACTGAGAAAGTCATTGAACATCTCTGGGCCTCAGTTTCCCCTTAAGTCCTTTAAGGATGACACCTGTCCTAGCAATCTCATGAAATTACTGTGAATGTGAAATGGGGTGATGGAGAAAATCATATTTTTGAGAGAGATTAAAAAGGATGCTTTTCGAATTGAAAGTTAGCCACTATAGTTTGTCTGTTGGAAAACTGACAGCAAATATTTGAACATCCTGGGAAGGTTCCTGACAAACCTAAGATAATGGTCTCTCACATCCAGAAGCTACTTTTAGAACCTTGTCATAGAACAGGGCCAGGCACATGTAGGTGAGAGAAACCACCTGCTGCCTTGTGTTGTTCTGTATCAGTGGGGGACTCCTGGTAGTGCAAGCCATAGGCCATTACTGTGGTCTGGGAGGACTTTATGGAAAAGGCAGAGCCAGAACTGAGTCTTGAAGGATGGGTAGGAATTTGTCAAACATTTTGTTGTTGTTCATTTGTGTCCAACTCTTCATGACCCCATTTGGGGTTTTCTTGGCAGAGTTCTTGGAGTGGTTTGCCATTTCCTCCTCCACCTCATTTTACAGATGAAGAAACTGAGGCAAACAGGGTTAAATGATTTACCCAGGGTCATAGAGCTAGTAAGTGTCTGAGGCCGGATTGGAACTCGGAAAGATGAGTCTTCCTGACTTCAGACCCAGAACTCTATCCACTGTGCCACCTAGGGAAAAATCTTTCTCTGCCAACCTCATCTTTGCCCTGCTTTTGCATGCCTCTTGAGACTCTGGGCCAGGAGGAGCCTGTGGCAGTGGTAGCCTGGGAAACAGTGACCCCTCAGCCTGCACTCTGTTCTGCTTCTCTCTGTTCTCTGTCTCTCCTCAACACCCTCCCCCCGCCCCATCTTTCCCCAGGTTCCTCTCCTCTTCTTCCTTCCCTCATCTGCCCTTTCTTTCCCCTCCTTTCCCCTTTTCCCCCCCTCTACCCTTTTTCTTCCCCCTCTCTTTACCATATATCTCTTTCTCTTTCCCCTTCTCCCTTCCTCTCCTCCCCTCTCCCCTCTGTTTCTGTCTCTTTCTCAGCTCCTGACTTAAGTAAAAAGGATCATTATAACCCACTTTATATGGTAACTTGTTTGCCCATCTAGTGTATCATTTTAGGTATTGCTGTAGTTAAAAATTACCCTTCTAATTTTTTAGGTTGCAAACTGGGACCCAGACCGATCAAATATGTTTGCCCAAGATTTCAGTAAATTCATAGAAAGTCTCAGTGTGTCTCCTGACACCTAGTTCTTAGGGCTCTTTTCCTCCAGACCATCATGTCTTCCCTGTTTATGCTGTGTAAATAGGTGGCAGTAGCTGTCGGCGATGCCTTCCCAGGGATCTTTGTGGTAGGCAGAGCCTGCATTGGATCTCCTCCCCTAGACTCAGCCGTTCTTTGCCTCACCACGGTTGTCCTTTTGGCATGGAACTTCTGTCTACCCCCAGAGAAGAGGCTTACCCACCTAGAAGCCTTGGAATCACTCCTTCCTCTGCCTGGGACCAGGGTAGGGGTTGGGGGGAAATAGGCTCTGAACTGATGGGACTCTGTGGCTGCTCTTGTCAAGCCTTAGCTGGTGACCCCAACAAAAGGAATACGTTGCAATGAAGACAGTCCTGTCCCTGTGCACTTCTGCCTTAACTCTCTCCTCCTCTTCCTCTGAGCCCTGTTCCAGACTGTTCCCAGGCTGGTCTGGGCACGTTTAATTTGGGGGTGGGCATATTGTGGCATTGCTGCCGTCTGGCAGCCACAGCTCCTTGACTTGATGGATTGTGTGTGTGTGTGTGTGTGTGTGTGTGCGCGCGCACACGTGAGTGTACATTTGGGAATACAGTTCATCTGTCATTGGAGAAAAAACTGTAACCTCTTCTTTGAGTTTGTTTTTTAGTTCTTTTTCATAAACATGGCCCAATATACACTGCTGTTTGTCTGCTGCTTTCTGCTCTTTTCAGCACGCCCCCAGGTTGTTAGGGGATTGGGAGCTCTGATGGGCAGAGGTGCTGCTGGGTAGGTAAGGAGACAGGCGTGTGCTCTGCCCTGCCCCCTCACCCTATTGCATGGTACTTTGACCTTTTTCTTTACTGTTCAGTGTGTGCTCTGTGTCATTTGGCATGCTTGGCTTTGCCCTTGTCTGTGTGCCCATGTGTGTAAACATATTTGCTGGCTTCCTAGTGAACTTGTGCTGATCTGCATGATGATCTCAGGGCTGTGTGTAAGTCTTGTGGGCCTGAGGTCCTGGGCCACCCACTCCCGAGCTGCCTTAGGAAGCAGGGGAGATTTGCTTTTAGATCTGGTCAGGTCAGAAGTGGAGCTTGATGGGGCGCTGAGTCTAGGAAACTTAGCCAAGAAAACCAGGGGGACCACATTAGTTCCTCACTACTTCTCCTCCTTCTGGACCTCTTGGCTGCCTTTGACGATGTGCACCCATCTTCTCTGGATGTTCATGCTGCTGCTCTCTCCTGATTCTCCTCCTCCCTCAGTCTCCTTTGATGGCTCATCATCTGGACTCTCCTCCCTTACTGTGGGTATGCCTTACAGCTCTGTCCTTTGCTCTCTTGACTCCTTTATCCAGTCATGTGACTTTAACAACCATCTCCACACAGGTGACTCAGATCTGTAATTCAGTTACACATTACCAGTTGTCTTTTGGACGTTATCAAACAGAATGTCCCTCCCAGAGACAACTGGACAGACTCAGCATATCCAAACAGAGGTCATTTTCCCTAAACCCTTCCCTCTGCCACACTTCACTGTTTCTGTCCAAGGCACTGCCATTGTCTGCAGCTCCTCACTCTCCCTTGCTTCTTCCCAGATCTCGTTATTTCTCTCATCACGTTTCTTGCATCAGACCCTTCCCCTCTTCTCACAAAGCCAACACCTTAGTTCATCACTTTTTCCTGAACAGTTATGTGAGGGCCTCCCAGTTGGGCTTCCTGGCTCAAGTCTCTGTTAAGCACTATCTGATCATGTGATTCCCCTGCCCAGTCAGACTCAGTGCTCCTTACTACCTTCAAGGATAAATGTAAAAACTCTTTTGTTTAGCTTTTACAGTGCTCGTCATAATTTGGTGCCCCAGCCTCGTTGGACGTTGTTCCCCCTCCCACACTCCATGATCCAGCAAGATTGGCCACCTCTCTGTTCCTCACTTAGGACGCTCCATCTCCCCTCTCCTTGCCTTTGCATTAGTCACCCCCCATGCCTGGAGTGCCCTCCCTCCTCACCTTCGCCTCATGCATTGCCTTTCTTCCTTCAGGATGCTACTCAGGTACCACCTTCTACATCCCTGGTGTCAAATCAAAGAGAAACAGGGGCCGCTAAGCCATACCTGAGCATCCTTGCATTCCATGAATAGACTTATATTTTCTGTTGTATTTTTATATGCATTTATGTTTTATATATTGAGTATATATTATGTAACTGTTAGAGTTATCTAGTTTATTTATCTCGTTAAATACTTCCCAGGGATATTACAGTTTGATTCTGGGCATATTTGGGAGTGTCGAGGAAGCATCAGGCCATGTGTTTGACACCTCTGTGCTGTGCGCCTTCCCACCCAGACAGCCTTGCACGCTGATTCGTCTTGGTTCTCTTTATATTTATTCTGAATGGGTTTATCTATGTCTCCTCTGTTAGGACGTGAGCTCCTTACAAGTGGGAATGGCTTCATTCCTCATCTGTATCTCCAGTTCCTGGTACGTAGTAGGTACTTAATGATGCTTGTTGATTGAAGAAAAGGAGAGACTCAGAAAAATGTAATTTGCATCAGGTGCTCAGCTGATCAGTAGTAGTCAGAACTAAAACCCAGGTCTCTTGACTTCTAATCCACTGTTATTTCCTGTATACCTTGTTGCTTTTGATGGAACAACTGCTTTCTGTTAACTAGCTTCATTCATTATCCCCATCTAACAGCCCAGAAAGAAAACTCTTTTAGGGGTGGACAATGATTAGGTTAAGATATGTGTGTGTGGGGAGGGGAGAACTGGGTAGGGATTGAATTACCCAAGGTAACATAGCTAGTTACTTAACAGAGTCGACTAAAATCTAGGTTTCCTAACTCCCACTTCTTCTAATCAGAGTAGCTGGTATCCTGAGCACTCCACTTAATCGGTTTCATTCCAGTATTGTTTTTTGGGTGGTGTAGGGTAGGAGGGGGGATTATGGCATTTTACATTTGGCTCTGACTAAGGTGAATGGAAAGAATCCAGTATCTATAGCAGCTGGGGAGATCCAGGCACTGACCACATGTACAGAATGGTCCCCAAGGAATTGTAGGAGCCATAGGCTTTCTTTATGTCTTGTTCTCTGAGTGTAGACTGGGTACTGCTGGACCTTCTGTCTGGAATCACTAGTGTCTCTGGCCCTCAGCCTTTAGTCTTTTGGGGGAGAAATCAAGGAACAAATTCTATGTCCTCATACCCTATAGGTTAGCATCTGTCTGTCTCAGTCTCTTGTGCCCCACTATGGCAAAAGGGATTCATGATTGTGCTCAGAGCCCTTTGCCTGATGTGGGTCGTGTTTTGACTTTGCTTGGAGGCAGAGGCTGGGCTTAGACCTCTGTCCCTTGGTAGATGAGTCAGGTCTAGTCATGAATCTGGGGAAATTGGGCCTGTTCCTCTTCCCTCCCCTACCCAGCAGAGAAGAATCACGGGCTCCACATCTTTAACCACGTTCAGCTGACAAAGCACTCTTCTCACAGTATCCCTCAGAAGTGGGCCATATGAGGGTTATCATTCCCCTTTTATAGGAGAGTTGCTTCCAGGTTACCTGCTGGGCCCTGGGGATTGTCCTCTGGATGAGGGGCCTGCTTCACTGTGTCTAAAGTGAAACTCATTATCCTTCTCCCTCAACCTCCCCCCTTCCAAAGTTGGCACCAGCACCATCCCAGGATCTTGGGGTCACAATCTTGGCATCCTCCTGGCTTCTCCCTCTCACACTTCCCCCACCGTGCCTACCTTCACCACATCTCTTCCATACAGGCCCTTTTCTCCACTCTGGCCCTCTCCACCTCTTGCCTAGATCCTAGAGTGTTACAATAGCCTCCTACTGGCTCTCCCCACCTGGGCCCATCCTACGCACACAGGCTGCTAGAGGAATTAAGGACATATCTGGCCATGTGACTCCCTTAACTCAACCAACTCTTGCAGCTTTCTCTTAACTCTGGGATCAAATATAAGCTCTCCCATTTTAACTCTTTAAAGCCTGTATACACCCTGGCCTCAGCTTACCTTTCTGACATCCGTGGATATCCCTTTTCTGTAGCTGCACTCCATCTCTGCTGTCTGTGCCTTTGCAGCACCTGACCCCCAGGCCTGGCCATGTACTCCCTTCATGTGAGTCCCAGAAAGCTTCTCTCAGCATCACCTTCTGCACCACTCCTTTCCTGATCCCATCCCCCCATGACTCTCCCAGACTAACCTGTATTTTACTACCCTGTGTGTATTTGTATTTATTCACTCTAAATTTCTGCTGTTTGCATTTTTAGAAGTACTTGTTTTCTCCCTCTTTAGGGTGTAAGCCCTGTACAAGCAGGGATTGTTTCATTCTTTGTAATTGCCTACCTAGGTTTAATGTGGTGCTTAGCAGGTGCTAAATAAACCCTTGTTGATTGGCTGTGGGTGAAATTTTTAAAAACTGCTTTATGGGCAAGATCTACAGAAGGAAGCTGTGTGGAATTACTCTTGCTCCCCCTGCAATTCCCCAAATCCTATTGGGAGGATAACGTGGGGGGAGGGGACTGCCTTCCTCTCTACCTGCTATGATTTAGTCATTGGTCAAGTAGGTGTTGTATACTGAATGCTTACTGGTGTATCCAGCCTGGGCCTAGGTACTGGTAGGAATACAGAACTGTTCTTCTGTTTGATCCAAGGGGGCAGACCTAGGGTCAGAGAGTAGAAGCAATAGAATAACAGGTTTAGACTTTATATAAATCAAGAGTTCTTGGCTTGGGGGCCACAGCCATATTTTTATACTTTGATAAAATGAGCTACTTTCATAACCCTGTGGTTTTATTTTATGCACTTAAAGACATAATTCTGAGAAGGGGCCCAGAGGCTTCACCCAGTGGTCACCAAAGAGGCCCATGAGACAGCTTCATGACACTGTCTCCAGGCAGAATAAACAGGCCGCGTGACCATTTGTCCAGAAGGAGAACAGAGGAGTCTTCAGAAGGCCTCTGAATTTCCTTTGAAAGCCGAGACTCTGAGGCTGTGAAGTTGCCTTAGACCTTTAGAAGTCCTCTCTAAGTGGGGAGACAAGACTGTCATGTCATGCCCAAGGCAGCTAGGTGGTGTAGTGGACAGAGCTTGGAGTCTGCTGAGTCCAGTTCAATGTTAAACCCTAGCTGTGTAACCCTGAGCAAGTAAGCTCTTGTGTACCTCAGTTTGCTCATCTGTAAAATGGGGATAATCATGGCCCTTCCTCCCAGGGTCAAGTCAGCAAATCTGCTAGGTGCCAGGCATTGTGTTAAGCATTGGGAAAACAAAACAAAACAAAAGCTGCAGTCCCTGCTCTCCAAGAGTGTACAGTCTGATGGAGCCATTGATAGGCAAGATCTATATGGGGTAAACTGGCTGTCATCTCAGAGTGTAGTCACTAAGATGAGGGAGGCTTGCAGAAGGTAGGACTTTAGCTAATACTGAAAGGAAGCCATTGGGAGAAAAGGCATGGGGGATAGTCAGAGAATATCCAGCCATGCAGTCAAGCATTTATTAGGCACCTGCTGTATTCCAGGCACTGTGCTGATTGTTAAGAGGTACAAAGAAACATGAAAGACAGCCCCTGTTCTCAGGAAGCTCACATTTAGTGGGGGAGGCGACAACTGTTACAAACACGATAGAGAATGGAGTGGATTGGCGCTAACCACCCGAGCACTAGAGGGGTTGTGAAGAGGATAAAATGACATGTTTAGTGCTTTCCAAGCCTTAGGCAGCTAAGTGGCATAGTAGGGAGAGAACAGGAAAGTCAGGAAGACTTGTCCATCCTGGCCTCATTTACTAGCTGTTTGACCCTGGGCAAGTCACTTTGCCCTGTTTGCCTCAGTTTCCTTATCTGTAAAATGAGCTGGAGAAGGAAAAGGCAAACCACTCCAGTATCTCTGCCAAGAAAACCCCAAGTGGGACCATGAAGAGTCAAACACAACTGAAAAACAACTCAACAAAATTGCAAGCCTTAAAGTACTATGTAAATGCTAACTGTTTGTGTATTTGAAACAAGTCAGTCTTGCAGAAGTGTACCAAGTTGGTATACTCTCCATTCCTTTAAAAAATATTGAGGGGGCAGCTAGGTGGCGCAGTGAGTAAAGTGCAGGCCCCAGAGTCAGGAGGACCTGAGTTCCATTCCGGCCTCAGACACTTAACACCAACACAAAAAAACTAGCTGTGTAACCTTGGGCAAGTCACTTAGCCCCTATTCCCCTCCAAAAGGCAAAAAAAAAAATATGTCAGATGACTAATAAATGAGGACTGGAATCCACCACTGATACGAGGAGCTGCACAAAGGTGCTGTTGAGCCCAAGGGCCAGTGACCTTGCTGAAGTCATTTTAGTCTAAGAACTGGTTAGGCTTATTGCTACAATGTAGGAATGGGTCCTCGAGCTGGGCCTGGGACCTGGCTGTCCTCACACTTCCCTCTTTCTGCTGTAGGGTGCCCCGTCTGACTGGCAAGTTATGGTCAAGAGAGAGTGGAAAACAGGTTGGACTCGACCCCAAGTTTAAATTTCAGCTCTCTTAAGTCTGTGTAATCGCAATGATGACGATGATGATTTATGTAATGATGTTTTAAGGTTTGCAGATGGCTTCATATATGTTATCTTAGGTGATCCTCACAGCAACTTTATGATGTGGGTGGTATTCACCCCCATTTTACAGGTGAGGAAACTGAGTTGGAGTGCTGTGAGTCCTGCAGAAAGTCATTGACCAGCTGAGGCAAGTCACTTGAAAGATGAGCTCCCAGTATCTAGAATCCTTTGGGGAACTTGGGCTCTTAAGGAACTATGTGGTGAAAGCTGACAGCTTTCAATAGCTTGTCCTATGCTTGGCTTTCCAGGATAGTAACACAAATGATAATTATATTACTAGCTAACATTTATGTAGTATTTATTGTGTCCCAGACACTGTGCTGAGCACTTTTACAATTATTACCTTATTTGATCCTCATAATAATCCTGGGAGAGATAGATGCTTTTACATGTGAGAAAACCAGGCAAACAGATTAAAATGACTTGCCCATGGTTACACAAATAGTAAGTGTCTGAGGTCAGATTTGAACTCAGTTCTTCCTGACTCCAGGATCACTGGGGTCGGGAGCTCTAGACAGTCTCCCAGTGTTTGTTCCATTCTCCATTCCCAAGAACTGCTGACTTAGGCCACATTTAAAGCCCTGACTGTCTTGAGAAATAAGGTCATCATCAGGTCGAGTCCAAAATAGGCCTGTCACAGGAGCTGGCATGCCTTTAGAATTTTATAGTCTATAAAGCAACTTATGGGAACTTTCTGGTTCCAGAAACAGCCCTGTGAAGGAGAGTCAATAGGGTAAGTATTAACCACTCTCTGCATGAACCATTAAGAGACTTGCCCCAGTCCTGTGTCTGGCCACTTGTCCAGGTCATGGCTGGGCCTCAAGTCTAGGTGCTCTCTTTCGGCTACCACACAACCAAGGTAACTTGCTGCCCTGTGAGAACTCCCAGACCTTCCTGTTTGCCCACATGGCTATCCAGAGGACCCCACTAAAGTTCTCTACCCAAGGCTTGTTCTTGCACTGTAGTGTTTGATGTCACACTCTTCTTCAAAGAACCTGTGTCTTCAGCCTGGACTTTTCAGCTAGCTATTAGGGAAGAGAATGGCTAAGACTTATTTCGTGCATTATTGTTAACCAATTTTAACTAGCTTGATATGTTCGCTTTTCTTGGGGATACTTTTATTTTTAAGAGGAAGCTTTTTCAGCTTATAGAATGGAGCCCCATTAGGGAATTCTGACTCTAGGGCAGATGTCTTTCTTTTTAACATGGGAAGTAGGAAAGAGAAAGTCTTTCCATGTGCTCTTCCTGTCCCTTCCCTGGGTGGGCTGCCTTGAACCTAGACATTTCATCCCTAAGCTTGTGGGCTTCCAGATTAGCCCTGGTGGGCCCAATAGGACAATGGAAAGAACATGGAGGATTCAGAAGGCCTGGATCAAAGGTTAGAGATGACAGATATAGACCTGAAAGAGGAGCCCTTGAGGTCTAGTCCAACCCTCTTATATTAAGATGAAGAAACTGAGGCCCAAAGAGTTGATTGATTTACCCAAAGTAACAACAGTAGTTATAGAGGTAGGATTTGAGTCCTTTGCCTACAGAAGGAGTGATCTTTCCCACTGTACCACAGTGTCTATGATACAGCCCAGAAGCTGAGTTTTAATCCCAGCTCTGTTTTCTCCTACTGATATGAATCTGTGGGAAACCCACTGAATTTCTCTTTGTTTTGTGTAAAATGAGGCCATGTGTTTTTCTATCTCCTACTTCTCAGGGTTGTTGAGGATAGCATTCTGAAACTGTCAGGGGAAGGGGAAATTTTTTTTGTATTTTTTATTGAAGAGAATTAGAATTCTTATCTATTTCAGTAGCTGGGCAGCCTGGGGGGCTACCAGCAGGTATAGTGAGGATGGGTATAGGTAAAACCAGAAGAATTTGGATCTATCTGATTCTTCTCCTTCCCACACCTAAATGGGAAAGGCACTGCCTTAGCCCAAATTTATTGACAGCTCAAGATGTCCAGAGAAGAGGAAAGCAATTATATTTCCTAAGAGTGAAAAACCCTTAGAAAATCCAGGCTGGACATGTCTCTCTTTCTTCCTTCACTGTACTTTTTCACCTGTTTGTTAATGATTAATTATTGATACTAATAGCTCACATTCATGTTGTGGCCCAAGTTCCCAGAGTTCTTTCCTCACCTTGGGGCAGGTAGGTAGTTTAAGTATCATTCCCATTTTGCAGATGTACAAATTGAAAATGTGATTGACTTGCTGACAGTTTCACAAGGTAGCAGACTGGGGTACCAGTACAGGCCCTGATGTTCCGCTTATCACTGAATGGCTCCTTCTTTCAGAGGCAAGGTTTCCATAGCTTTGGAGTTGGAAGCCCTGGCTCTGACACTTCTAGTCATATGAATGGGCAGGTCACTGCTTCTCTGAGTTATTCCTGTGAGGAAAACTCTTTAAGCACTAGTTAAGTTTGAGGATCAGTAAACTTCTAGTGCTTGGCTGGGTAAGCCATTCAGTTCTTTGGGTGTGTCAAATATATGAGCAGGGATCAGTGTGTGTCATCTAGTAATGAGGGATGTATACCATTTATTCAAATAGCAGTAATGTAAATTAGGATACTAGAGTATGATCAATGCATAAGATGTATGGTAAGTATTATGAGAACAGATAAAGAAGAAATCATTCCTAGCTAGATGTGGGATGGGTAAAATGAAGGCCTCTGAGGTCTCTTTCAACTCCAAATATTTGATGTGGTGACCTAGGAAAACGTCATAGAGCTGGTAACATTTATGCTGGGCTTCAGAGGAAGTACAGATAATAGGGGGTGGAAGAAGGACTTTCCAGGCCCAAGAAACAGTAAAAGTCAAGGCTTGAATGTAGGACCTTACTTAGGGACCAGCCGCTGGTAATTTAGTTTGACTGCCATCTGAAAAAGTTAGACAGATAACTAGTGAGACGGTGTGCCTTTCTTCCTTTCACTCTCATAAATTGCCTTGTCAGACTTTCTGGTTGTTTCAGGGGTATCAGTTTTCTCTCCCCAACTTGCCAGTTCCTCAAAGACAGGATGTGTGTACGTGGGCTTTTTTTTCCTCTTCCTTCCTTTCCCTTTTCTTCTCTCTGTTTTTCCCCCTGCATTAACACACCACTGGAGTACTCTCTTCTCATATATGCCACATCCATCAGTTAAGTTGCTGTGATATGGCTGGCATTGTGCTAGCACTTGGAATACAAACACAGGTGAGACAATCTCCCTGCCCTTAAGGAGACAACACGTATAAGGTATATTCAGAATGCATACAACATAAAAACAAAGTCTAGCTGGGGTGGGTGTGGGAGTAGGAAAGGCTGTTCATATAGAAGGTGGGTTATGAGTTGTTGGGAGGCCAAGGTGGGAAATGGGTGCCCTTGGATTTGGAATGGCACATTCTCTCTTCAAAGTCCCCAAGGTAGGATTTGAAACAAGGTATACATGTGAGGATTACTAAGCAGGGCTAATATGGCTGGAGTGAGTGAGGAAAGGGCAGGAATGTATTAGGAAGTGGACTGGTTGTGAGGAGATTTAAATGCCCAACAGTAGGCTTTATATTTTATTTTGGAGATAATAGGGAGGTCCCTGGATATTTTGAGTAAGGAGGTAGTATGGTCAGACCTACACTTCAGGAAAATCACTTTGGCAGCTGTGGGGAAAGAACTGAGGCAAAATGAATGAATTAAGTGGAATAGATCACTTGAGATTAATGAAGACCTAGATTAGGATGATGTTCATGAGGGAAGAGAATAGATGGGAGAGATGTTATATAAACAGACCCAATGAGATTTAGCATCTCTTTTAGGGCAAGTACTCTCACAGTTAGATATGGGAGATGTAAGAGTAAGAAGTCTAGATTGACCCTCTGGGCTTGTGAACTTGGATGACTGGAAGGGTAGTAGTATCCTTAATAGAAATAAGGACATTTGAGAAATGGGCGGGGGTCTTGTTTTTTCATTTCAATGAACAAATTAATTTTCTCTCCCTATTATCCCACACATACACACCATTTTTTAAAAAGAAAACAAAATACTTATATAAGTAGGCATGGTTAGGCAACACAAATTCCTGTGTTTGCCATGTCTCATTCTGCCCCCTGAGCCCATTACTTCTCTGCCAGAATGTGGGTGGGTAGCCTGATTCATCACTAGTCCTCTGGAGTCTTGGTTCGTTTTTGCATTGATCAGAGTCCTTAGATGTTCCAAGGCTGTTTGCCTTTAAAATGTTGTTATCATTGAATAGATTGTTCTCTTGGTTCTGCTCACTTCTCTCTACATCAGTTCATACAAGCCTTTCCAGGTTTCTCTGAAATTAGCCTCTTCATTATTTGTTTCAGCACAATGATATCTCATTACATTTGTTTACCATAATTTGCTTCTCCATTCCCCCATCGATGGGCACTCCTTTAGTTTTCAGTTCTTTGCCACCACAAAAAGAGCTGCAGTTAATACTTGTGTGTGTGTTGTGGGGGCGGGGGGTCCTTTTCTTTCTTTGAACTCTCTGGATTATGGGCCTAGTAGAATGGTGAATATTTTGGAGTATTGATAATGAATTTATTTTGAATATGCTGAATTTCAGATGCCTACCGGACATTCATTTTGGAATGTCCAATAGACAACTGGAGATTCTTAACTGGAGAGCAGGAGAGAAACTAGGTCTTGGAATCATTTGAATGGAGATGATAGTTGAATATATGGGAGCTGATGAGGTCACCAAGTGAAGGAGAGAAGAGAGAAGCAGACCCAGGACCTCAGCATTAGGGTTAGGAACAACTCTAGCCCTGATTTGAGCCTTGAGGTAGTATTCCTTTTTTGTTTTTGCTTTTTGGAGGGCATTTGGGGTTCAGTGACTTGCCCAAGGTCACACAGCTAGTTTTTGTGTTAAGTGTCTGAGGTCTGATTTGAACTCGGGTCCTCCTGACTCCAGGGCCGGTGCTCTACTCACTGCACCACCTAGCCGTCCCCTTGAGGTAGTACTCCTACAGTTTGTGAAGATGACATGTATAATGGTCTGTCTAGAAAAGGGGACTGGGATGGAGTGTTCAGACAGAAGGAGGCCTAAGTGAGTAGTTCAGGAAAAGCCAGGGGGAGGAGAAATATTCAGAAAACAACGGTGGGCATCAGCATCAGGTGTTGAAGAGGTCAAGTAGGATGACTGAGAAGAGGCCTTTGGATTCGACAAAGTCATTGCTAACTTTGGAGAGTAGCTTTGGTTGTGTGAGGTAAGAAGTTAGATTACAGATGGTTTAGAAGAAAGAAAGTAGAGGCAATGCGTCTGGACGGCTTTTTCAAGAAGTTTGGCTGAGAGAAAAAAACCCGCAAATAAGATGGTAACTAACTGGGACAGGATCTAGAAGTTGGGGGAGATTTGAGCATGCTTGTAGGCAGCAGGAAAGAAACCAATAAAATAGGGTGAAGCTGAGGGGATGATCTTCTGAAGAAGATGGAAAGGGATGGGATCCAGGGTTTTGGGTAGTAGAGTTGTTGGCCATGGCAAGAAGAGCCACCACTTCATCAGAGAATGGAGTCAAGGAGGACATAATGGGGAGCTGGAGGTGGTGAGGTTGGGGCTGTGAGATGGGGGAGCTTTGGGGGAATGGCCTCTGAGAGTGGAGTCAAAGAGGACATAATGGGGGGGCTAGAGGTGAGGTCAGGGGGATGTGGGATGGGGGAGCTTTGGGGGAATGGCCTCTGAGAATAGAGTCAAGGAGGACATAATGGGGGGCTAGAGGTGAGGTCAGGGCTGTGAGATAAGGGGGCTTTAGGGTAATGGCCTCTGTTTTTCTTGTTAAATTATGAGGTAAGGTCCTCACCTGAGGGGAAGCTTTAGGGAGGTTTCAGGAGAGGAGAGAAAGTTTGGAACAACATCAATTAGAGATAGGATTTCCTGATTTCTTACCTTCCATGTTGTCTTCCTCCCTGCTTAGCCAAGTCCTGTCCTTCCTTCAGGGCTCAGCTCAAATTCCTGCCTCTCCCATGAGGCCATTGATGACTCACCCCAACGAACTAAGGCTTGTTGTCAAGACCGCTATTCCTCTGACCCATAGAACACACGCTGTGGTGGTGGTTGCTGAAGTGTGTTCAGAGCTATGAAACTTCTGTCTCATACTCCTTTGATCCCCCTGCCATCTCATAGAAAGCATTCGAGTCAGTGAGCATTTACTGAGTGCCTGCTGTATGGCTGGCAAGGTCCCAGGTGCCTTTCATGTATGTAGTAGGGGCTCAATACATGCTTTTTGATTATAATGAAGTAACAATAGACAGCCAAAAATCACCTGGGTTCTTGGGGATTTAGAGTTAGAAGGGACTCAAGATCAACTAACCCATTTTCCTCATTTTGCTGCAGAGGAAACTAATAGTTGGCATTTAAAGGCTTTAAGACTTGCTAAGCACTTTCTTATTTACATTATAAATATTATCTGATGTATCTCAAATTACAAGCCTGGGAGGTAGGTGCTATTATTATCCCCATTTTACAGATATGGAAACTGAGGCAGACAGCAGTAAAATGACTTGCCCAGGGCCACCCAACTGGTTAAGTGTCTGAGGCTGGATTAGAATTCAGGTCTTCTTGACTCCACGTCATCCAGCACTCTGTCCACTGTGTCTCCCAACTGCTACCAAGTGAAATCCGGGGAAGGTCACATCATTAGTAAGGAGCAGGGCTGGGATGATTCCAAATTCAGTGCTCTGTCCTTTGTCTAGTGGCCGCTCTTTGTTGAATTAGCTGCATGATCTCCCTAATAGGGTCCCCTCTCCTGCTGGATCCTAAGCCAGCAAGCTCCGTTCCCAGGAGTCAGGCCATCTGCTCCCTGACCTGTCCCCATGCAGGAGGAACGGAAGCTCAGAGATGAAGGGCCTCGGCCAAGGTCCCACAGTGGGCACTACCCAGTCCGGCTCTGTTGATTCCCAGACCAGCCTTCTTTTCATTGTGCTCTATGGAGCTAGCCATCTAATTAAGGGGACAAGACCCCACATGAAATGAAAAGAAATGATGGCAGGGGGCTAGAGTGTGTCTCCTAGGAGGTAATCATGTGCAGGCTATGAATGTTTGGGAGCTTGGAGGAAGAGGGAGCATTCTTAAGGCTTTGTGGAGGGGGTGGGTGGGATACTCACTACAGGGGAGCAGACTTTGGGACAGCTGGAGGCAAGGCATATGTATTATTACGTGGCACTAGGCTACAAAAGGAGATGTGGCAGATCTTGTTCTCAGGGAGCTCGTTCTAGTGGTGTCCAGTTAGGGAGGGCAGACAAACAGTGTGTGGTACAGCGTATTGAGTCCTGGCTCTGAAGTCAGAGGGCCTGGATTCAAATTACACCTCAGGACCCCAGAGTAAAATGAAGGGGTTTGATTAAATGGCTTCTGATGTTCCCTCCAGCTCTAGAGCTTTGGGTCATTGAAATGTATGGTGATACAGGTGAGAGTGAAATTTGATGGAAAAAAAAGATGGTTTTCATCTTAGGTGTGTGTGAGGGGAGGTAAGGGGGCCTTCTTGTGCAGGATGTGGTGCCTCAGTTGGGCTTTTATGGAAGGGGAGAACAGGATGGACCAGGAGAAGATTTGGGGAAAAAGAATATATCCCAGGCATGGGAGAATGGTGTGCCCCCAGGTAGCTTGCCAGTCTAGTAAGATCTTTCTCTGTTTGTATCAAAAGGAAATTTCCAGGGGCGGCTAGGTGGTGCAGTGAATAGAGCACCAGCCCTGGAGTCAGGAGGACCTGAGTTCAAACCCGGTCTCAGACACTTAACATTTACTAGCTCTGTGACCTTGGGCAAGTCACTTAACCCCAATTGCCCTGCCCTCCCCCCTTCAAAAAGAAAGCAAAAAATAAAATAAAAGGAAGTTTCTTGGCCAAAATTCAACAACTGTTTTGTCAGAGAATAATTTCAGACGGGCACCTCCACTCTCCCTTAGTCTGCTTTGCTTTGAGGTGGGAGGTGCTCATTTAGCTTGAAGAAAATGGGAAGCGTGACATTTCCCAGCCCATGGTGACTCTCCTCATTGGAGCCACACCGTTCTGTGTTAGATTTTATCCTCCTGGGGATTGTGCTGCTCTGGAAACATGGGCTTCACATGCCTTGTTTTTGCTTCCCTAGTTGGACTATAAACTCCTTGAGAGCAGGGAATCATGTTTTGTAATCCAGCCTGGCAGAGTGGACTGCCTTAGGCATCTCTTGTGACCCAGACCCAGTGCCTGCCAGTGCTGGGGGGAGATGTTGCTTGTTGCCTGGATGCAAATCTGAGGTTGGATGGAGGGCCTCTGGAAAAAATAACAGTGCCAAGTTCAGAGAATAAATGAATTTGAAAGAACTTTGGAAAGTAGAGGGGCATTATCAATAGTCAAGAATTATTATTGTAAGACATTTCTTTTCCCATCAGATATCTTTTGTCTTTTCCCATTGGCAGCCTGAACTATTCATAGGATTGGTCACTGCTTCTTAAAAAAGGAACTGAGACTCCAGGACCCAGGGGGTGCATTTGTGTGTTTTGGTTTTTTTTAGGCCCGTTGTGGCTGGAATTAGCTATTTATTTTGGCTGCTTTCTCATTAGGGTGTGCCTCTTTGCTTTATGGAATGGAGAGAGGAGTGGAGGTGGAGTGTATGGCTGTTTTCTCTAATTCAGATTCTTAATTTTGTGACTAGTAAATAAAGATGGAGAACTTTTGGGGGGGTGAAAGAACAGTTTTTCCCTGCCTGGTGGTCGGGTTGGTTGTGATGTCAGTAGGGCCTGTGTATGTGTATAATTAGGAGGCACTGAGGTGGCCCAGTGGAGAGAGCTCTGGACCTAAGTTCAGCTGTGACCGTGGGCAGGGCACTGCACCTCTGTCTGCCTTAATCCACTGGAGAAGGTCATGGTGAACCACTCCAGTGCCCTGGCCAAGAAAACCCCATGGACTGTATAGTCCACAGGGCCACAGAAAGTCAGACATGACAGAACTGAGTGACTGGCATTAACAGCAACCACATCATATTGGAACTGAGTGTGGCTGCTCGTTTAGGAAATCTTCCCTCAGTGCCTGCCTGCAAGTCTTGAGTCGGGATGCATGGTGGTTATGGAAGAACATGGGCCTCTGCCCTGAGGAAGTGTAGTCTAGTTGAAGGGGAAAGACTTGCCCATGAAACAACTCGAAAGGAGTTTATTTTTTTTTTTTTAAGTCTTAAGTCTGTTTCAAATGCGTGGGTTGCAGACTGTAGAGAGAGCAGTAGCATTCAGACTAGGGGAGGGATCTCCCACTGTTTGAGCCCCTTAAGGCTTCCCATTCACTCTCCTCCCAACAACCCAGAGTGGATAAGATACTGGGGTCAGGAAGACCTGGGTTAAATCCCGCCTTGGACACTTAATAGTTAATGTGTGACCTGGGGTGTTTCATTTCACTTTTGCCTCAGTTTGCTCATCTATAAAATGGGAGGGTTTGATTTGCTGTGACCTCTAAAGTCCCTTCTAGTCCTTAATGGATGTTCCTAAGAGCTTGTGGAAGCAGGTAATGCAAATCATATTGTCCCTGCTTTACAGAGGTTCAGACTAGCTCGATTTCTTGCCCGGGATCTCAGAGTTAGTGACGATTTCTCAATCAGCAGTTCTTTCTACTTCTTTTGGGGGCCTCTATCATAGAGCCAGCAGGGCACAGTGTTTTGAGGTGTATTCCTTTGGGGGAGCATGCTCTGTTTGAGTGACAGCAACACACTCACCCCTACTCTCAGGCTGTTGGAGCTGTGGCATTTTAGAGTTGCGGGGAATCTTGGAAGCCATGAGAATCCTAGCCTACTTGATTAGAAGGAGACTTAGACTCTGGGCCAGGGTTCTTAACTTTTTCTGTTTCATGGATCCCTGTAGCATGCCTCCTGGGAATATTTGTAAATGTGTTAAATAAAATAAATAATTAAATTAAATAAAATACATAGGATTACAAAAGAAACCAATTATATTGCAATGCAGCTACCAAAATGTTATAAAAACAAGCCCACGAACTTCAGGTTAAGAAACCCTGCTCTTGTCCAGTCCCTAAGCAGGGAGGTGACATGCTTTTCTGAAAGTCACAGCGTCATTCCTCTATACATATATACATACATATTATACATATCTATATGTGTGTGTGTGTGTGTGTGTGTATACAGGGGGGTGTACATGGTGTGTATGTGTTTGAAGTCAGCTTAATTGGAAAAAATTCAAAAGACAGGAAGGGGAATTTAGTCCCATCCTGCCTGAAGTTCTGGAATTCTTGGACCTGTAGGTATAGGAGGAGCTCACTTTGAAACTCCAGTGGTGCTCTGTCTCTCTGGTCTATACGTGTTTCATCAGGCAGGCTGGCCGCTTCCCCGACCTGGGAGGCCTTCCCTCTTGCTCATGCCCTCCAGCCAGCCTCAGAATCTGGGCCTCCACGGTAGCTGACTGGTAACTTTCTGGCTTGTTTGTATTCCTAGTGCAGCCTTTGGGTGGGGATTCTTCCCTGGTCTTTAATTCATTGAGTGTTCGCCTTTATTTGTAAAGTGAGGAGAGAGGCAACTGGTAAAGTTAGAGGACCCAGCTTTGGAGGCAGAAAGAGCCGGGCTCCAGGACCTGCCTCAAACAAACAGCCTTGTAACCATGGGCAAGTCCTTTCCCTTCAGTCCTCCTGACAACTTTAAGACCACAAATTGATAGGGAGTTTCCACACTGGGAATTTGTCCTAATAGACTAGCACAGTAGCCCCAGTTTTTGGAGGTGAGATAGGCTTCGATAGCCAGAGCAAGACTCCTGAGCCCCTAGTCTAATCCAACAGTACCGTGCAAGGCAGCGTGCTGGGCATTGAGAATGTAAAGACAGAGCAGAAAATCAGCCAGGAGGGGAGGCTTACAGGACTTGTCCAGGGCCACATGACCATTAAGTGTCCAAGGCAGGATCTGAACTCAGGTCTTCCTGACTCCAGGCTTGGCATTCTACCCACTGTGTCCCTCGCAACCAAATTAAAAAAGACTCGAGTCTTATACAAATTTATGAAAGTCTCATAAAAATGACTGCTTGAACTGGGCATGCCTCTGGCTATTCCCTCCTGCCTGGAACACATCCCTTCCTGGCCTCTGACTTGTAGAACCCCCTTGGCCTCCTTTAAGGCTCGGTCCATAAGCCATCTCTAGGAAGACTCCCACACTCCCTTCTGTTTTGAGAGGAGACCAGGACTTGAACCAGGGTGATCGCCATACGAGTAGAGGAGGGGGATGGATTGAAGGAAAGATTGGTAAGACTTTGTAACCTGTTAGGGGAGTTGGAAGAATCGGCTCATTCTTTCTCTTTTTCATCCCAGGACTTAGCCACGCTTGTCACATAGCGAGTGTTTTTTCATTCATTCGTTCATTCACCTTGGCTTTGACTCTGTCAAGGTAGACTTTCTTCCTCCCAGGTTACCTCATAGCAATAGGGAACAGCCTCCTTCCTGTATGTTTTTGTTTCCCTTCTTGAGTCTCAGACCTTAACAGAGCGGCAGGGCCTTGGGTGGCAGGTCCAAGGGGCTGTTTTAGATTATCACCTGGGGCCCTTCTGCACTCTTAACACACTGTGACTAAATGGCTGCTGAGCCCTCCAGGCTCCCAGGAGGCCAGGTTCTCTCATTCAGAGTCTTCAGTGGCTCTGGATTCAGAGCTTGAGGCCTCCTGGGTGGGGCTTCTAGGAAAAGAGGCCATCTGTTCGAGATGATTCATCTTTTAAAGGGGAAAAATAAAGGAAAGAAATTACAACTGCCCCAGGTTTCAGTCTCAGACTGTGCCAGGGTCACCAAGGCCCCAAATAGAAAGTGCCAAGTTAATTAAAAAGCAAGTAAACTTCCCTGCCTGGAGAGGGAACCTCTGGAGGGAAAGAGGCTGACTCTTGCTGACCAGGCCCCTTTTGCACTTGGGAAACAAATGGTGGTGCCTAGCATGTCCTTGCAGCCCTGGCACAGCCTTCTGCCTTCCTGCCTGAGGCAGTCTTAAAAGTCACAGAAGGCACAGGATGAGGCCTAGGGCTCCAGAATAACTGGAGCCGGGGCCAGCAACCTGAAGGAAACTGAGGGGGCCCAGGAGAGAGAACCTGGATCACTCTTCTCTGGCCTCAGTCTCCTCATTTGGAAAAAAAAAAAAAAGAATTGGGCTAGAAGTTCTCTGAGGCTTCTTACAGCCTGTTATTGCTTAAAATGCTGTCAGTGATTCTTTGGGTTAAACATCTTGGATGATGACCTCCTCTCTTTAAATACAGGATCTGTTTGGGAGGGTAGGCTTGGGCTTGAGCGGGGGAGGGGGTTAATATATTCAGCCTTTTAACTCCTCAGCACCAATTGATTTATCAGATTATTTCTCCCTAGAGTGCTGAGTGGCTAAGCAGAAGAGACACTCCAGGGTGGGGGGTGAGTTGGCTGGCAGTGTCAGGAAAGCCAAGGCCCAGGAAGCCAAACCTTACCATCTTCAGGATTCTTGGCACCAACCTCTTAGGCAGTGAGTGCTCAGGTCTTGGGGACTAGACCAAAAGACTGTCCTTGGCTTGTCAGAAATCCCATAGAGAAGGGAGTCGGTAGTAAAGGTCTTCTGTGTACCATAAATAGGTTGCCTTTTTCAAAGCAAACCAAAACAAACCCCAGGAGAGCCAAGTTCTTGCTGGGTTTGGGCAGGACCCCCCCCTAACCATCTGTGGTTTCATTTCCTGCCATCTCTTACCCTCCAGAGTCAGGTTTCTGAGGCAGCTCTTCTCCCAGCCCAGAGGGTGTGGCTGCATTTCTGTGGCTTTCTCCAGGAGGAGAGGGGGAGGAAAGAAGACCTACAGCAAGGAGGGAGCCAGCATCCCCTTTCCTTCCTTCTCTCTCTTGATCTGGATAGAGAGCTGTGCCTACTTCTTTGTCATTTCTGTCTCTTCCCCTCTCCCTACAGTAAATAGATTTTTTCTTTTCTATTTTTAAAATCCTGGTAATGACTCATTTGGCAGGAGGTTCATTGATATTTATTGACTCAAGTAGTTGGATTTTTCTGTTAGACTTTATTCTTCATAGATTTTGAATTTAGAAGGCCTTCAGAGGCCTGGTCCAACCTGAGTATTTACAAGAGAATCCCTTCTCCTCCATCTTTAACAAGTCATCATTCAGCTTTCACGGTGAATGAGAGTCTTTTTTTAATTAAATATTTTTTCAATTAGCAATTATATTTTTCCTCCCTCTCCCTTCCCTGCTCCATTAAAAAAAAAAAAGAAAAATTCTTGTAACAAATATGTATAATCAAACAAAATAAATTCCCATAATAGCCATGTCCAAAAAAATGTCTCATTCTGTTTCCTGGGTAGCCCTCTCTCAGGAGGTGAGTAACATGTTTCATTATAGGTTCTCTGGTATCGTGGTTGTTCATTACACGTATCAGAGTTCTTATGTTTTTAAGAAAAATTTTGTTTTTATAGTGCTGTTGCTATTATGTAAGTTGTTCTGGTTTTGCTCACCCCCTTCTATATCAGTTTATACAAATCTCCCAGATTTCACTGTATTCATCTGTTTCCTCATTTATCATACATTAAAATTCCATTAGATGACGGAGTAGAAACAGGACATCCATGCAGCTTGGGCTTCCACCACCTCCAATCCATGTAAAAGGGGACTCTGAATAAACTTTGGAGCTACAGAACCCACAAAATGAAACAGAGAAGCTAACTACCCACTGAAGACAGCCCGGCAGGCCAGCAGGAATTGGCCAACGCAGCGCTCTGGGAGCCAAGCCCAGGCCCACGTGAACCGGAGGTTTTAGCCCCAGGGCAGGCCTGACTAGGTGCCGGCTGGAGGGACTCCAGATCACCAGCAGCTGTGGTGGTCCAGAATTATCAACACATAAATGCTAAGGACAAAGTGAGAGGTCAATGTAGTGTGGACTTTGGGACCCAGTAGTTGGGAGAGCCTCAGCTTTTGCCCCCAGGGCAAGAAGCTGCTGAGGGCTGGGGTGCAGCTGCCGCCATGTGGCAGCTTCAGCTCCTGGCCTGCAGAGTGTAGGGGGACTAAGCGACCAGTCTGAAGGGTAATCGATTTTGCTTTAACCTGCTTGGATCTGTATTGCAATCTAGGGTGGAGGTCCTGGGGTGTGTGACCAGCTTGCCAGAGCGGGTGGAGGCTTCAGAGAGGGCACCCATCTAATACCTCAGGCAGCTGAGAAAACCCCAACATTTGGAACCAAGCTCCCCTGTCTGGTGGCTGAGTCCTACTGTGGCAAAAAGTCCAAAAGTCAAGTAATTGAGTGGCAACGTGACCAGGCAAAGGAAACAAACCAAGAAAAGCAATCCAACGTTAGACTCCTATTTTGGGGACAAAAAGGATCAAAGAATGGAACAGGAGGAAGACAGTGAAGCCAGAACTCCTGCACCAAAAGCTTCCAAGAAAAATACAAGCTGGTTACAGGCCATAGAGGACCTTAAGAAGCAGATAAGAGAAGTGGAGGAAAAATTGGGAACAGAAATGAGAGTCAACAACCTGACTGAAGAAAATAACACCTTAAAGGCAATGAGGAGAGGAATGCCTTAAAAAGCCGAATTTGCCAGTTGGAAAAAGAATCTCAAAAGCTCACTGAGGAGAATCATTCCTTTAGAATTAGATTGGTACAAATGGAAGCTAGTGACTTTATGAGAAATCAAGATACTGTTAAACAGATCCAAACAAATGAAAAAATAGAAGGCAATGTGAAATATCTCATTGTAAAAACCACTAACCTGGAAAATAGATCCAGGAGAGATAATTTAAAAATTATTGGAGTACCTGAAAGCCATGATCAAAGAAAGAACCTAGAAATCATCCTCCAAGAAACTGTCAAGGAAAACTGCCCTGATGTTTTAGAACCAGAGGGCAAAATAGAGGTTGAAAGAATCCACTGATCACCTCCTGAAAAAGATCCCAAAAAGAAAACTCCTAGGAATTAGTCAGGTTCCAAAATTCCCAGATCAAGGAACATGCAGCCTGGAAGAAACAATTTTAATATTGTGGAAACACAATCAGGATAACTCAGGATCTGGCAACTTCTACACTGAGGGATCAAAGGGCTTGGAATGTGATATTCCGGAGGTCAAAGGAGCTGGGATTAAAACCAAGAATCACCTACCCAGCAAAACTGAGTATCATGTTTCAGGGGGAAAATATGGTCAGTCAGGGGAAAATATGGTCATTCAGGGGAATAGAGGACTTTCAAGCATTTGGAATTTCTTGGACTTTCTTGATGAAAAAACCAGAGTTGAATAGAAAATTTTACATTCAGATACAAGAAGCAAGAGAAGCATGAGAAGGTAAACAGGGAAAAGAAATCATAAGGAACTTATTAAAGTTGAAATATTAACATTCCTACATGGAAAAACAATAATTGTAACTGATGAAACTTTTCTCAGTATGAAAATAGTTGAAGGGAATAGCAATATGTGTGTGTGTCTATGTCAGAGTGTATATGAGCATATGAATACATATGTGAATGTGTGTATATATGTTTACAGGTATACATAGGTAGAGGGCACAGGACCAATTTAACAGGAGGGGATGATACTTAAAAGGTGAAATTAAGAGGTGAGAGAGGAATATAATGAGAGGAGATGGGGAGAGACAGAATGGGGTAAACTATCTCATATAGAAGAGGCAAGGGAAAACGTTACAATGGAGAGGAAGAATAGGAAGGCAAAAGGGAATGGGTCAACCTTATTCTCACTGAATTTGGCTCAGGGAGGGAATGAAATACACACTAAATAGGGTATCTTACCCTCCAGGAGAGTGGGGAGGGGAAGGGGATGAGAAGGGGGATGATGGAAGGGAGGGAAGTTGAGAGCACCCACTTTTGAAAAGGGACGGGATCAAAGTAGAGGGTAGAACAAGTGGGAGGTGGGATAGGAGGGAGGGAAATATAGTCAGTCTTTTACAATATATCTACTGTGTTAATGTTTTGCGTTAGCTACACATGTACAACCTATTCTGAATTGCTTATCTTCACAGTAAGGGTAGGTGACAAGGGAGGAAGGGAATGAATCTGGAATTCAAAGTTTTAAAATCAAATGTTTAAATATATATATATACTATCATTAATACTATTTTACATGTAATTGGGAAATAAGATATATAGGCACTGGGGCATAGAGATCCACCATGCCCTACTAGAAAAGTCAAAAGGGGTATGGGAGAAGATATGGGAGAGAACAGATTGGAGGAGGGGATATCCTGTGGGACCACTATTTTGGGGTGGTGGGTAGGGGAAAAACGGGGAGAAAATTTGTAACTCAAAATCTGGCAGAAATTAATGATGTAAATCAGAAGTTAATAAAGTATTTGAAAAATGAAAAAAAATTCCATTACATTCATATACCATATTTGTTTAGCTATTTCCCCTATTAATGGGTATCACCTTAGTTTCCAGCTTTTTTCTGCTGTAGAAAGAGCTGTTATATTTTTGTACATATAGATCCTTTTCCTCTATCTCTCTGGGGTGTAGGCCTATTAGTTGTAGCATTGGGTCAAAAGGTAAGCACGGTGTAGTTTTTCTTGGTAAGAGTTACAATTGCTTTTTAGAATGGCTGGCTCAATTCACAGCTCCACCACCCATGGACTGTGAGGGTCTTTCTGGGCACCCTAATCCATTTTGGATAACTCTGGATATGAGAAAGTTTTTCTTTATAAAGAGTCAAAAATCTATCTCTAACATCTACCCTTTTGCCTTATCTGTGAAGCAGGGTGAGTATAGTACTTCTGTTTGAACAGCCCTTCAAATATTTGAGGATGCCTATCATATTCCCTCCCCTCATTAAATCTTTCCTTTTCCAGGACACAAACATTCTTTGGCCGATCTTCCTATAAAGCATGTTCTTATGGCCCTTCCCTGTCTTGGTCATCTCTGTTGGGATAATTTCTAACTTATTAGTGACTTTTCCTCAAATTATGGTGCCCAGAACTGTATTTGTGGCCTGGGCAAAGTACAGCAGGTCATTAGCCTTCCTTGTTCTGGATGTTGTGTCTCTTGGTAGAGCCCAAGATCACATTAGGCTTTTTTCTTGAGTGTTATTGGATTTTAGAGCTGGAAGGGAATTTAGTTCAGTTTTGTAGATGAGGAAACTGAGGCCTTGATAAATTCAATAACTTGCCCAACAGGTAGTAAGAAACAGGGTCTAGTTTCAAATCCACGCCTTCTTTCCAGCTCACTTTGCACTGTGTCACATTGCTGTATCACATTGTTGATTACTTGAGCTTGCAGTCTATTAAATAAATTCTGCAAATCTTTCTCAGTTCATCTGCTATCTACTCATAGTTCTTCTATCCTGTATTTCTAAACTCAGATTTTTGAACCCAAATGTAGGACAATGCATTTATTTATCCATGTTAAATTTTGCCCAATTAGATTCAGTCTAATGCTTTATCCTGTTAAGATCTGAACTGTACTGACCCCATGTGTTAGCTCTCCCTCCCAGCTTTGGGTCATCTGTACATTTGATGACTACGTCATATCATGTACGTTTTTTCCCAAGTCATTGATAAAGACCTTACGTGATGGAGTTCCAAGGACAGATCTTCTGGGCACTCCTCTAGAAGCTTCCTTCCAAGTAGACATTGGGCCAGCAGTGACTGACTGCCCTTTGAGTTGAGTCACTCAGTGCTTTGGGAATCTGCCTTGTCCTTACTGCTGTCTGTCCCCTCCCTGTCAAAGGTGCCTCAGCCTTTGCACTTGAGCCTACAAACAGAGGAAATGACCAGCTCTGCCTCATTTGAACTCCAGCTCAAGAATTCAAAACTAATACCACGTCCCCTTCTGTTCAGCACTTTGTTTCCCTCAAAGCTCTTTGATATGTGGTCTTCCTGACAGTCATTGCTACTTGACAGATGAGGAAAATGAGGTTCAGCGGGCTTTGTCCCAGAGCACCTGAGGCCTCATGTCTGAATATGGCCTGAAACGTGTGTGAGCCTTCGCCTCTGTCAGCCTGTTTCCTCTGTAAAATGGGGGTTGTACAGTTTGAATGTAATGTTTCGAATACATATAAAGTATTTTGGAAACCTTAAAGGACTCTATAAATTGCTAACCATTATTAGCTAGCTTTTGGCTGCCTAGCCAGAGGAAGGTAGCAGCGGAGCTTAGAGTGGTCATTCCCCACGCCAGAAGAGCAGTCAGTTCCTTGGTTGTTCCTCTTCCTAGAGTTCAGCACCACTGTTCCCATTTGCCATGTTGGTCACATCCCCAGGGCCTTCATTCCCAGTCTCTTCCACACAGCACTCTTGGTTTAAGGTCAGTCTTGCTTAAAGCAGTACCAGATGGGAAAATTTTAGATTTATCACGGGCATCAGAGAATTACTGTTTGCATTGCAGTAGACCTCAGTGGCCACCTAGTTCAACCTGTACACAAAAGGAATCCCTTCTCTGCCATCCCCAGCAAGTGATCATCCCATCTCTGCTCAAAGACCTCCCAGAAGAGGGAACCGTACCATGTGTGGAAGCAGAGCATTCCACTTTGAGAGATCTCTGGTGGTCAGGAAGTCTTTCTGATTGTCCAGCTTCAATTCCACCCTCTCTTCCTGGTCCTGTTTCCCTGGAGTCTTGTCTTCAGTTCCTTCAGTTTGTCATCCTAGCTTTGTCATGGACCCTGGGCTATGACGTTCTTATTGCCCTCTTCTGGACAGCTCCCCAACCCGGACCACAGCACTTTTTATTTTTTAAGCAATTAGGGTTAAGTAACTTGCTCAAAGTTACACGGCCAGTTATTTTTTGTGTGGGTGCCAAGTATCTGAGGCCGGAACTGATCGTGGGTCTCCCAGCGCCGGGGCCGGTGCTCTTACTGCGCCACCTGGCCGCCTCACCACAGCGAGGTATTGGGTGTTGGCTGCACTTAATGGCCACAGTGATGGAAGCCTTTTCTTTACAAAAGTGCTTCCTGCATGGTTCCCCTCACGGATTTAAAATAGGAATTTGTGTAACCATCGTTCCATCTGCACATAACTTTCCAGAAGCACCTGTCCTCCCTCCTTACCTGTCCACTTCAGCCCTGGTCTTTAGTCCTCCATTGCCATTCCTTGGGGCTTAGCTCCTGTACTAACTGAACTGTGTGATTCATTTGAAAAGAGCACTAGATTTTTAATCAGAAGAATTGAGTTCAGATCCTGGCCTGATCATTTGCTATCCTTGTGACCTTGAGCAAATCATTCAGCTTCTTTGGGACTCAGTTTCTTTATCTGTTTATGGTGCTTTTGGGCTCTTTATCTATTGTTCTTTGTTCCTCATTGACATATTTCATTTGAAAAAAGAAAAGCTTATGTCTGGTCTGCTGGTTAACACCTGGCTTTCAGAAAAAAAAATGGACACATGACATATTTTTAAGTTTAAGCTGCATTACTAATATTTTCTCCATCACGTAAGTCTTGACAGTTAACAGAATAATAATCCAGGTCTTAGAGTGCTGATTTCTAATGCTCAGGCTGAAATTTTAACAGTTAGCTCCTGCTGGCACAAGCCGGCTCCAGCCAACCCAGGGTTGTGTTTGTGTTTGAACTTACCAAGCCCCAGTTTAGTACCGTGTGTTTGCTATTATGTTGCACCTTCGATTTAAACTTTCTTCCCAGCTTGGACTTTTGGAAGTCTTTGGGGTGACTCGTAGACTTCAGCCTTGAGGCTTTCCCAGAGAATGAAGCGCGAGGTGCCGGGCTCCTTTCTTCACTCTCAATTCCTTCTCTTCCTCTTGTGCTGAATCTTCTTCCAGGACTTGCAGTGACCTGGTAGTTGGTCTCCCTGCCTCAGCTCTCTCCCCGTCCATCTTCCACGTACCTTTCAAGGTACTCTCCCTGTAGCACAGGTCAGACTATGGTACTAACCTGCTCAGTCAGCTCTGTGGTTCCCTGTCACCTCCAGGGTCACATATCAAGCCCACCTGGGTGGCTTTGAAAGCCTTTCTTGACCCAGCCTCCCACTGCCTTCCAGTCTTCTCATGCCTCACATTTGGCCATGTCCTCTGCAGTCCAGTGACACCAGCCTCCTTGCTCTTCATTGCCTACTCCCTGGTGTTCTCCCTGGCTGTCCCTCATCTCCGTCTCCCAGCTTCCTTCAAGTCCCAGCCAAAGCCCTGCTTCTACAGGAAGCCTTTCCTGATTCTCCCATAATTCCAGTGCCTTCCCTCTACTGCTCATTCCTCATTTGTGTTGTCTCTGTCTTGTTTGTCTGTGATTGTTTGCATGTGAGCTCCTAGAGTCAGGATCTGTCTTTTGCTTTCCTTTGTGTCCCCAGCACTTTGCCCAGTGCGTGGCGCATAGTAGGTGCTTAATAAATGTTTCTTGACTAGCTGACTGTCTGCAGTCCTCAGGTCTGATGCTGCCGGTGCCAGAGTTGTGCCCATTTTCAGTAATGAGCCCATCCCAGGCCCCACGGCCAGGTGCCCTAGAGCTAGGATAAAGCCAGTGCTTGGGGGCTGGACCAGCAGCTGGCCGGGAATCACTTTGTTGCTCCTTGTCTTCTTACAGGCCTGTCCCTGGAGCGCCTGCCCAGCTCCATTGCCTGCCGAGCCCGACTCAGTGAGAGGGAAGAAGAAGCCATCTCCTGTTTTGAAAGGGCATCCTGGATTGCTCAGGTGTTTCTGCAGGAGCTGGAAAAGGTGAGATGGCGGTGGAGTGCCACCCTCCCCTCTGCTTCTCTTTGGCTCACCTGGGCTGGCAAGGTTGCCTTTGTAGGGTGGGATGGTGGTAGGGGAGGTGTCTCAGGGCCACGTCACTAGTGGGCAGAAAGTTAAATGTGTTAAGTGTCCCCAGGACATCTCGTGCCTGTGCTCGGGGTGCATTGTAGACAATAGTGCAGGTTCCTTACTTTCCCAGGAGTACAGGAGCTGACAGTTGAGACAAGATAGAAAATGCTTGTGGAATTATGATAAATATAGAAATAAAAATACGGTCATTTCCAGGGTGTATTGGGGGAGGAGGTGAACTATTAAACTCAGGGCTCCTTCCTGGAGAAGAAGATATCCTTGAACTTAGGAGATTTAAAGCCACTGAGGAAGTCTGAGACATACAACAGTCAGTCAGCAGGTCTTTTCTCAGTGCCTACTATGTGTCAGGCACAGTACTGGGGTAAGTATGAAGATTGCAAATCACTGGCGTTTATGTGCCCCCTTAAAGTTCATTGAGAGCTGAGTAGGCACTGCAGACATTATCCTCATTTTATATATATATATGTATATGTATATATATATATATGTATATATATACATATACATATATATGTTTGTTTTTTGGAGGGTGGAGGGCAGGGTAATTGGGGTTAAGTGACTTGCCCAAGGTCACAAGGCTAGTATGTGTTAAGTGTCTGAGGCCAGATTTGAACTCAGGTCTTCCTGACTCCAGTGCTGATGCTCTATTCACTGTGCCACCTAGCTGCCCCCTTAATTTTATATATAAAGAAAGTAAAGCTCAGATTGTCAAGTATTTAGCCCATAGTTATACAGTTAAGCATTAGAACTGGGCACTGACCCCCTGGCTTTGTCCTCTGTGATGTCCACTATGCTATATTGTCTCTCAGTGGTGAAGTTGATAAAACAGCCTTTTTCTTAAGCCTCTGTTGGGGCTTGGGTTGACTCTTAGCCAAAGGCCCTTCTGCTTGCCCAAAGACTGGAGGGAAAGGGGAAGTGGTTTGGTGAAAATGACAGTTGAAACCCTCTTCCTTGACATCTGGGAGGCTAATTTGAGAGGGTTGATTATGGTTGAGTTGATCTTTTGGACACAGTTAAAAGTTTGTAAGTTTCATATGTGTGGAAATGCATGTTATATGTGTTTTTTGTTGTTGTTCAGTCCTTTAGGTCATGTCCAACTCTTTGTGACTCCATTTGGGGTTTTCTTGACAAAGATACCAGAGTGGTTTCCTATTTCCTTCTCCAGCTCATTTTACAGATGAGGAAACTGAGGCAAAAGGGTTAAATGATTTACCCAGAATCATACAACTAGTATCTGAGGTCAAATTTGAACTCAGGTCTCCCTGACTCAACATCTGGCACTCTGTCCACTGTGCCACATAGCTGTCCATATTATGTGTGTGTAGGAAATGCTTACAGAGAGACAGAGATAAAGGAGGAAGATAGAGAGATAGAAAGAGAGGAGGTTGAGGAGGGAGAGAGGGAGACAGAAAAGAGAGCAAGATGGAATGAGAGAAGGAATTCTGCCTCTCACCTGGAAGCCCAGAAAAGCAACCCTTAGAAAGTGATTAAAAGTAGTTATCTTCAGTGCTCTGGCTAGATTATAGGGCCACTGTTAACCTTCAGGCTGATGCAGAGAGAGAGAGAGAGCCTTTCCTTCAGTGCTGGTGTCAACTCTGGCTGTCCTCAAGGCTGTTCCACATAGTAACTGGAAAGGAGCCCTTTGCACAGTCTAGAACAGCGGTTCTTTGTCTTTTTGGAAAATATTTTGATAACTATTTCAGTATAATTGGTTTCCTTGGTAATCTTATGTATTGGATTTTATGCAGCTGAAAATATTACTCTGAGAAGGATTCTGTAGGCCAAAAGTGTCAGACAGACCCCGCCTCCCCCCCCCCCCAGATTAAAGTGTAATTGGGAAATACCAAAATAAATAAGACCACAGTAGAACACAGATAATGTGACTATGGGGGTTTCTGAGTCTCAACGTGCGGTACAATTTAGGGAGTCCTCTTTCTGTTTGATTTTGCCACCCCTGCTGTGGGCTTCTTTACCCGCTGAAACGATCTGTGAGAATGAAAAGTTAAGAACCCTTGCTCTGGAATGAAATTTGTTTCTTCTAAAAATGACCAAGCACTTGTGGGGGTAGGGGAGAGAATTTGAAATGTTTTCTTTTAATTAAAGTGACAAAGAATTTCTTTGGTTTTTGAGAATTTCACATAGGTCCTTACAGTCATTGGAGACTCTGTGAAGGGCCAAGGGTAAGGGGCAGTGGCCTGCCCTTGTGCTCTGGATTGGTTACTCCTGGAGGCCCAGAGCAGTCGCCTAGTAGTCCTTTGACTGGAACTTTGTATCTGACTGTATCTGTGTTCTCTTCCTCCTTTACTTCTTCTAGACTGCAAATAATATTCAATCACGGAACCTGAAAAGCAGCAACGCAACTGTGCCAGAATTTGAGCTGACATACTTCCTGGAAGCAGCCCTTCAGAGCGCCTACGTGGCCAAGCTACGGAAGGGGTGAGTAGTCAGCTGCCCACGTGTCCCCCTGGGGCTGGGCCTGGAGCCTCTGGGTGGACATATTTCAGAGGGAAGGTATCTGACTTTCTTCAAGCATGGTGCTCCTTATTAAAGGTAGCCTCTCTCTTTTCTCCTTTCTTTCTCATCGCTTTCTTTCTCTTTCTTGTCTTTCTCTCCTCCTTTCTATACACTGTGCTGAGCAGTAGGGAAACAAAATACGAATGAAGAAAGGAAATAAGCATTTATTAAATGCCTGCTATGTGCCAGATGTTGTGCTAAACAATTTGCCAATATTATTTCATTTGGTCCTTACAACGACCCTGTGAAGTGTGTGCTGTTATTATTCCTGTTTTACAGATGAAGAAACTGAGGCAGAAGAGGTTAAAACAATGAGCCTGGAGTCAGGAAGACTCCAGTTCAAATCTGGCCTCGGATCCTTACAAGTTGTGTGACTCTGGGCCAAGGATCTGAGGCCAGGCTCCAGGCCCATTGCTCTGTCCCCTGGGCCATCTAGCTGCTTCTAGGTAACATTCATTTAAGAACAAAATAATCCCTCTTCCAAAGAACTTAACCTTCCAAAGGGGAGAGAACAACAACATATATCAGCACATACAACATAAGTAGAACTAGAATGAATTACAAAGTAATGTTAAATACAAGGGAGTTTGGGTGGGAGGGTACTCTCAGTGGGGAGATCGGGAAAGGTTTCATGTACAGGAAGGGTTCTTAAACTGGTGTCATAGACCCCAGGGGATCATAGACCGATTTCAGGGTGGGGAGGGGGAGGTAAGGTAGGCTGTCCATGAATTCGAGTTTTTAAAAATTTTGAAATATTTTTCAGTATGACTGATTTCATTCATAGTCCTATATGTTTTTATGCACTTAAAAGCATCAAACTGAGAAGAGGTTCATAGTCTTCACCAACCTGTGAAAAGGGGGTCCATGACACAAACAAAAGTTAGTGCTTAAACTGAGAAATTCTCTGATGTGGAAGAGGTGAAGAGGGAGTGACTTCTAGGCATGGGGATGGTCCTTACAAAGGCTTGAAGCCCAGAGATGGAGTACTATACGTGTAAAGGACAGGCTTCACTTGATCACAAAGTGTGGGAAGAGATAGTTAGGCAGGAAAGATAGTTTGGGGCCAGGCTTTCAAACCTTTCCAAAAGAGAGGCAGAAGGGAGCCCCCTAGAGTGGCTTGAGTCAGGAGGGAGGGTGGGGTAGATAACATAGTAAGGCCTGTGTTAAGGGAAATCACATTGGCAGTAGTGTGTAGGGTGGGCTGGTATGGGATGAGACATAAGGCAAGGAGACCAATAGGAGACAATTTTAGTAGTCCAGTCAAGAAGTGATAAGGGTCTGAAATAAAATGGCAGCTATGTCATTGGAGAAGAGTCAGGTTCCAGAGATTTGGAGGTAGAAATGGCAAGAATTGGTAACTGAGGGGCAGCTAGGTGGCACAGTGAATAGAGCACTAGCTCTGAAGTCAGAAGGACCTGAGTTCAAATCCAGCCTCAGACTCTTTTAACACTTACTAGCGCTGTGACCTTGGGCAAGTCACTTAACCCCAATTGCCCTGCCTTCCCCCTTCCAAAAAGTGCAAAGAAAAAAATAGATAACTGATTGGATTTATGCTTTAAGGAAGTATGAGGAATTGAAGAAAATGCCAAGGTTATAAATTTGGGAGACTGGAAGAAATAGTTATGGAGGTAAGGGTAAGGTTGTGGGGGATAAGGTAATGAACTCTGGTTTGGACACATTGAATTCGAGATGTCCTTGAGACATCCGATTTGAAATGTCTGATGGGCAGTTAGTGATGTGGGTCTTGAAAGTCGGGGGAGAAACTGGGACTGGAATGGACACAGAACCCTGATGCTGGGACCTGAGGGAGGGCACCTCTCTGGCTACAGCAGGGCTTTGTAGTAATGGGCAGCTTTTCAAGCCAAAGCCGGGGCACCCCTGCCCCCTCCAGTTCCTTGACAGAGCTGCTGACTTCCTTTGAACCTCTGGAAAATGATTAGCAGGACCTACACCACAGGCTGGAGGATGAAGGGCGGGCCTGGAAGTAATAACAGGTAGAAGGTCCCTAGAGGCCAATTTCAGCTTGATATCGGCAGGGGGAACGACTTGCTGACAGCTGACTGAAAGGAGCAGGATGTCTGGAGAGGGTATGGGCTCTCTCTCCTTGGAGGTCTTCAAAGGCCAAATGACCGCTCTGTTATCATGGGCATTCCTTTCAGGAATGGCTTGGACCAGATGGCCACTGAAGCTCCTTTCCAGAGACTAGTTCTGTTTTGCTTTGTTTGCCCTGGAGAGCCAAGTGAGGGGCACTGGGTAAATGAGACAAAGAGGTTGATCTCTCAGCTCAGCATAAAGAGGACTGTCGGTCAGAGCTGTACAGAGAGCTGGATGATGAACATTCCTGCTCATTAGAGGTCTGAAGCTGGGGGCGGGGGAGCTAGGTAAGGGTGATATTAGATACCTCTGAAATTGCTTTGAATTATGGAGATTCTTTATTTTCCCCCATGATCACTAAGCTTAATGAGGAATGTGCCACTCTAAAAAAAGGGTCTGGTGAGGGGCCAAAAGGCAGAGTTGGAGTTCTGACTGACTTATTGCTGTATGACCCCGTGCACATTTTTCTACCTCTCTGAGGCTGTTTCCTTCATAAAGTGGGGTTAATGTGTGGACTACTTTTCTCAAATGATTGCCAAGTTGTGATCAAATAAGTAATTCTTAAAGCTCTGTGCAGGTGTAGGGTTTTAAAAATAATAATTCAAATAGCAAACACACAGAGTTGGAATGGCCCTTAGGGGCTGTTTAGTTCAGGGGTTTACCCAGGGATCCGTAGATTGATTCCAGGGAGTCTGGGGTCAGGGAGAGGAGGAAGGAGTACTTCTTTATTTCAATTTAATTGGTTTCTTTTATAATCCTGCATATTTAATGCCTTTAAAAACATTTTTAGAAACCAAACTGTCAGAGGGATTCTAGACAAAAACAGGTCCAGAATCCCTGATTTGGTTCAGCTTTCCCATTCTAAAGATGAGAAAATTGGGGCCCAGAGCAGGAGAGAGACTTGCTGAAAGGCAAGACTTGTAGTCTGAAAGGGAGTTAGTGGCAGATCTCCGGCAAGTCCTCGTTGCTGTTCTTAAACTGGAGTTGCATTAGTTTAGGCCTTTGAGGGTGGAGGGAGGGAGTCTAGAAAAACCTCTGTTTCCTTTGTTAGCTTGAGAGCTATTGGCCTCCTTTTTTCTCTCTCACAGGATTTTTAATACTTGGAGGTCAGGTGATTGCTGAGCTTTTCCAGGTGTGATAAGCATGTGATGGTGGTTATCTCATGTGCAGCAGCAGCTTTGGTGCATGGACTGGGGGTTAAGGCCACTTTTCTCATGCTGTATATTTGAATAATAAATGACCGCAAACTCCTGCTTCCTAGACTCCAAAACCAGTTAGAACTCCTAAGTTGGAAAGGTCTGCCTGTCAGCAGCACAGGCACCTGGCCTTAGGGAGGTGGGCTGGTCCTGTTCTCTATTTTTGACAGATGAGTAAACTGAAACCAAGAGAGTTTTTGGTGATATATGAGTGGTGTAAGGAGAGGTGGTGTGATGCTATGAGAAAATCGAGACTTTGGGGAACCCGGGTTCAGATGCTGCCTGTGTCCCTTTTAGTAATGATAAGATGTTGGGCAAGTCATAATGGGATAACATTGGGCATCTTTTGCTGTAAAATGAGGCGCTTGGGCAAGATGACCTCTGAAGGCCCTTGTAGCTTTAAATCTATGAGCAAATGAGGTAAAATGCATTCCAGGCCTGAGGACTAGCTTCAGTGGAGCCCACCAAGTGGTTGGTAGCCTAGTTTGCCTGGAATTTAGCTTTTATGAAGGGAGTTGTGAAGTCCCATCTATCAGTCAGCAAACACTTCTGAAGTGCACATGTATGCCAGGCCCTGTGACAGACCCTGAGGATACAGAGGAAGGCACAGGATGGCCCCAGGTCAAGGAACCCGAGGGTGACAGGAAGCTAGGGAGAGGGAAAGATGGGGCTGGAGGGGGCATGATGTCTGATGGGAGTTTGGAAACACAAGACTTGATGTCAGAAGAGAGGCTAGAGCTGGGTGACTCCATTTGAGAATCACCAGCACAGAGATGATCACTGAAGCTATGGCAGCTGAGGAGATTACCAGGTGAAAGGAGAGAAGAGCAGCCAGGATAGAGGCCTGTGGGACGGGACGCCTGCGGTCAGAGTATCATCTGGAGTATGGACCCAGCAAAGGAGACAGAGATGGGCGGGTCACATGGGTAGGAGGAGAACCAGGAGGAGAGTGATCAACAGTCAGCGGTCATGACACATGGGGAAAGAAGAGGAAAAGGAGAAAAGGCCATTGGATTTGGCAGCTGAGATCATCAGTAACGTTGGGCTGGATGATGAGGTTGGAAGCCAGACGGTAGAAGTTAGAGAATTAGAAGAAAGCCTGTGGAGGCCTCTGTTGTAAGGACTGGGAGAGGTAAGGGACAGTGACTGTGGGGACCTGGCTCTCTGGAAAGGGCCCTGTGGCTGTTCTTCACTTTCCCGTCTGCTCAGGCATTGCTCCTGGGCCTCTCCCCGCCCCTTCTCCCTTGTCTCAGGATGATGTGGGAGCAGTGAGCAGGAGTTGGGGGGCAGGGCGCGAGGAGGAGGGACGAAGAATCTGGGAGAGGAGCGTTTGTTGTGCTGTGAATGCTGTTTTGGCCGTCTGCTAGAATGTCTCAGCCTTTCATACTTGCTGACCTTCAGTTGTCCAGGCTGATGGTTCCTCTTTTTGTGCTTGAGGCATTCACTACTGGACTGCCTACTTCTCTCCAGCTGGTGGGTTTGTACTTTGTTCCCCATTATTCTGTCTGTGAGGGGAGATGTCAGCCCCCAAGGTCTGTGAGCATGTAGTGCAACTGGTTGAGTTCTGTCACTGTCAAGTTTTGTGACTTGAGGAATGTCCTGTCCCCACTCTGGGCCTCACTTTTCTCCTCTAAGAAAGGACTGAACTGGTCCATCTCTGCATCCTTTTCTAGCTCTAAGATCTGCTTCTGTGAATGAGAGTGATGAAACATCTCTTCCTCCCTCTTGGGGGTTGTGAGGATCAAAAGAGAAATGTTGTTCACCATATATAAATGGAAAGTTTTATCATCAATAACACTTGCACATACTCGACCCCTTTAAGATTTTTCAGGCATTTGCCCTACCTTCTCCAGTCAGTGGTACAAATATTATCTTCATGTTTCACAGTGTAGCAGCAAGCACCCCAAGCGTCCTCAGGTTTGCTACCAAGCAGGTTCTTGGATCTGCTTTGTTAAAGGAAAGCAACTCAAAATGGGTTAACAATCTTACTTTAATCAGTCAGATATGTATCGTTTACCTAGTTGATGGGAAAAAGGTCAGCACCCCGAACTTCAAAGTATACAGACAGAATTATCAAGTCAGAGAAACAGATCAAGTAGACAGATTTCCAAACTGTTCAACCATTACATCCATACCCAATCAACATCTGGGTTTTTCAAAGCCAGGGGGCTCCAGACAACGGCTTCCCAGAATCCATATCAAATCACAGAACACTTCTCAAAGTGAGCCCCCAAAACAAAGCCTCACATCAGGGCTTATATAGCCTTCTCCTGGCTCAGAGAATGTAACAACCTTATTGACTCACTGGCCAATCAAGAAGTATCTACTGAAAAACAAGCCTTCCACCCCAGGCTCCAGGTGCACTTTAGCCTAGGGGCAGGGAAGATCTTTAAAATGTACATTCCCATTACACACAGAAAGAGACTAAGATCCCGAGATGGGGTGGCTTATCCAGGGCAGTACAACTCCTGAGGGTCAGAGGACTTGGGCCCAGGCCTTCTGGACTGGTATCCACCCAGGCCTCTGTTGCTTTGTACTGTGCCTTTTTGTGTCCTGGGCCTCTTGGGTAGTCTGAGACCTGTGGACCACTTCTCAGAGGAATGTGTTTAATATCTAAATAAAGTCCCTAGGATTTAAATATATATGTATAGGAATACAGTTGTCAGCATATGAAAAAAAAGTTCATGAGCCCCAGGTTAAGAACTTGTGGCCCAGAGGATGATTCCACTAATTTGCTGTACTCTTAGGGAGGCAAGCTGCTCACGTTTCCCAATGTTAATCTTCACATTATAGTAGACGCAGGAGGCAAAGCATTCATCTTTCAGTACTCTGAGCATTATATTGATGGGTGACATGGGTGAGGGGCTAACCTTACTGTGGGGATTCAGTAGGAGAGATCCTCAATTTTCTCAGTTCTGTTCCTTTTAATTGGAGATTTTTAGGCCTTTGAGCTAGGATAATAGCCAGTTTTTCTAGAATAAAGAGGTATGGAAATAAATCATCCTTTATCTTCAAAGCTGCCTGAGTAATCTCTCCTCCTGAACCTTTGTTCAAAGACTGGTGAGCCACCATTCCCAGGAACTCTAGATGATTACTCAGCCCCCTTGGAAAACTGGTCTGTTCACTCTCTGTGCCTGTGGCCCAGTCCCCACTGTTCTTTGGGCTCAGGAACCTGGGGCAGGAGCTCCATTTGATCTTCTAGGCTTTAGAAAAACAAAACAAACGTGACTCTTTCACTCCTTCATTCACGTGCAATGTCAGTTCTTCATAGTGGAATCTCTGACTCCACGTTAATTTGCAGGTTCTCTGGGCTCAGCAGCTATTTCCTGTTTGCTGTGTTCCCAGGCCTGTGCTCTAGGCACGTAGGGCAGGGATGTTAAGAGAAGAGCACATGGTCCTAGGCTTTTACGAGTGCCTAGTCTAGCTGGGGAGGAGAGAAGACAGAGACGTGAACAGGACTGGAGAATGTGTGAGTGTTCATTGGCAACTCCTGAACCAGTGATAATTGAATCACATGATTTTGCAGCATCAAAGGGAACCAGTGCTTGGAGTGACCAGAAAGGGGGAGAGAAAATCCTGGGGCAGGGATGGATTGAGAGCCTAAACTAGTTTCTGATATGAACTTGGGCTGTTTCCATCCACTGACAGAAGTGTGACTTAAGTCACAGACATTTCTATCTTTTCCTGTACAGCCCTTTGGTTTCTCCTGGGTAATAAGGAAGCTTGCCTGGGCTGAGGACTTTGAAAGAATGTAACTCCTGCTTCATCAGAAGAGACGGTTTCACTGTCTCTTCCCTGCACATATGGGAGTGTCCTGGGGGACCATCCCAGTGGTCCTTCCAGATGGGGACTTATTTCATCAGGTGCTCTAGAGCCCAAAGGGGCCCAGAGATTCTGCACCTTTTTTGTGTCATGGACCCCTTTGACAACAGGCTGGTGTAAAACTGATTGATCCCTTCTCAGAGTAATGCTTTTAAATAATGGGAGGAAATGCAAAAGTTCAGTTTCAAGTTACTGAAAATAAAGGGGTCTTTTTAAATTCCCGTCCAGGTTCATGGCCCCCATTGAAACTTCCATAGGTCCTAGGTTAAGAGCCCCTTATCTAGCTGGTCCCTTTCATTTCAGAGATGCCATGGTTGTGTTCTCCTAGCTTCCCTCCTCAGGTTAGGAACAGTAGCTAAACACTCTACCTTTCCCATGATAATTAATCCTTTATAGCCCTGCCCTCCAGAAGTTGAATCTCTAGTCCCTACCATCCTAATGTGTCCAAAGTCTTCCCCTTTCTGTGTGGCAAGCTGTCCTTCAGTCTTTAAATACTCTTGAGTGTCAGGGATGCCCTGGGGAGCAGTCTCAGGGCTACAGGATCCACTATTGGTCTCTCTCGGAGTGCCGTGGGCCTCCTTATTGGGCCCTGAGCCCCTGGGTCAGAGGGAGAACTGCAGGATGCTCCCCCTGCTCAGTGACTTCAAAGCGGAAATGCTAGGATTGGTGCAGATGTCTGAGGGTAGTTACTGAGAGCCTAGACTTGACTAAGGATGCCCCAGCCTGGGACTGGCCTGTTAGGTCCTTACATCTGACTGCCACAAGGGGGCAGCCGTGGCACTCCAACGTCTGCTCCAGCTTGGTGACCGAGAATGGGTGGGGGAGCATCTTTCAGAAAATAAATGCTTTGGGGGAGATATGGGAGGGCTGAGCCTGGGGGATGGCAGGTGGGGAGAGGGCAGAGTTCTGGTTTGCTGGGGGAAGAAGGAAGGTTGGTGGTCTTTTGCACTGAACTGCACAAAGTGGGTGGGGGGTCTTGGAAGGCAGGCCAGGTGACCGGGCTGCAGATGGGCGTTCCCGGCTAGGCGACTGGCAGTTTCCTCCTCCTGGGCCTTGGTTGCCTTGGGCGGATCCTCTCCCCCTCCCCCAGTCTCCCGGAGAACGTGGCCAGACTGGCTTTCTTCTCTGGGAGAGTGGGTGGCAACCTTTTCTGGCTTCCCTTTCCTCTCCTCTCCCCCTCTCCCTCATCTGTCATTTTAGAATTTAGAGTCCCTTCTCCCTCCAAGTTCCGCAGAGCTATCTGCAGTCTTAGGGCTGTGGTGCCAACAACAACTGACATTTATATAGCGTTTTAAAGTTTGCAAAGCATTTTACATACATTAACTTATTTAAGACTCACCAGGCACCATTGGAGGGGCGAAGTGGAAGGAAGAGTATTCTCATTTTACTGAGGAAATTGAGGCTCAGACAACCTAAGTGACTTATTTGCCTGTGGCCACAAAACTAGTTAGAAGTGTCCAAGGCAGGATTTGAACCTGGACTTTCCTCCCACTCTAGCACTCTGTCCACTAGGTGACGCTGCCTTTTTGTGGGGTTTGTTTTTTACATTTCTTTTCCAATTAAAAATTTGTGTTCATACATTTTATTTTCTTCATTTTTGTGTATATTGCTTTCCTTCCCCTCCCCATCCAGCATTTTCTTACCTCCTGAGAGGCATTGTAGATTAGTGGATAGAAAGCTGACCTTGGATCTGTGAAGTCCTATATTCAGTCCTGTGACACATACTCTCTTTGGGGCCCTGGACAAGAGATTTAATCTTTGTGCTTTAGGCAACTGTCTGAGATAGGCCTTCTTGACTATTTTTGTTTTAGGAACCCTTTGGCAGCAGTCTGGTGGAATCTGTGGGACCCCTTCTCAGAATAGTGTTTTTAAATGTATGAAATATATGGAGTCACAAAGAAAACCTATTTTATTGAAACAAAACCAAAGTCGTGGTTGAGAACCATAATTAAGAATCTGTGCTATAAATTGCAGAGAAGCTACTAACCAGCATTGGTAGAGGGAGTTTCAGCATCTGGGAATTCCCCAAACCAATAAAATCCCAAGTCTAGGGCTCAGCCCTATCTCTTTCCCTTCATTTCTGAGCACATCTCCTACTCTCAACCCCTGAGCCAAGCCACCCTTTGTAAGGAAGAATGGGGGGAGGGGGGGGGAAGAGTTCTGTAGAAGTAACATGTTTACTTTCAAAGGTAATTCCCAATGGTTAGAAGCTCTCTTTCTGGTCACATCTGTTTGTTTCTACTGTTGCCAGTCTCCACCAACATGAGACTTAAGTGTAGGAAATAACCCTGTATATCACAGATGTTAGGAGGAAGGGATGGGTTGTCGTGGGAAAGAAAAGAGCTCTTGCTGGAGGGCTGGTGGAAATTTCTGCCTGATGATGACGCTTTCCAGAAAACACCAGTGAGTCCTAGACTTACTGACTGTGCCAAATAGCCATTGATGGGGGGGCGTGGGCCAGGAACAGGAGAAAACAGAGTCCACCAAGGATTCTGGAGAAGAGACATGCAGTCTGGTGACCACTGGCTTGGTCATGGCAGTCACTACTTACAATCACTAAATCAACAAATCTGTGGGACTTCTGTGTGCTCAACCCTGTTCAGCATACAGAGGAAGCATTAAGACAGTTACTGCCTCAATGAGCATTGTTGGAAAGGTTGTCAGCAAAACTGCACCATCCCTAAGCTTATTGGCTCCTCTTGTTAGCTCTTGATTTTGTCTTCTCACAGTTCATCAACAATATCTATTCAGTGTCCACTCTGAGTTAAATTGCTTCCTTTCCCACTATAACTGTTACTACCTTCCTGGGGCAAAGACAAAGAAAAGATGCTTGACTTTCCATGGTGTCATGACCTGACCCCTCCTTCCTGGGGAGCTGGGGCTCGGTGTCCAAGATGCACAAGGCAGAAAAGATCAAGTTTGAAAGTTTGAGCTTGACCCACCCACCGGTCCCAATATAAGCAGTGCCCGCCTATTACCATTCAGGGTGTTTGCAGGGAGTCCGGTCTTGTGGATGGATCTCTCCTTGAAACTCTTACCGGTCTCTTCTTTCATGTAAATAAGCTTTGGGAAGTTCTCTCTCTTCTCCCCTCAGCTCCATTGCATATTGACATTTCATTCTACTCATCTTAGGGCCTAAGTGGAAGCCATCTTATCTAATCCCTTTTTATATCAAATCAGTGAGTAATGATTCTTTACCATGCTGTAAGCCCTGTGTAAGCTCCATCATGATAGCCAGTGTTTATATAGCACCATATATATATTAATAAAGCCTGTGTGCGTGTTCTCATTTGATTCTCACAAGAGCCCTAAAAACATTGCTAAGGGCACCATCATCCCTATTCCATAGATGGGGAAACTGAGGATTAGAGAGTTAAGTAACTTGATTCTAGTCATAAAAGCAGTGTTGGAGGTGGGATTTGAACCCAAGCATCTCCTAACTCCCAGGCCTAACACTGTTTTCACTGAGCTAGGATGCCTCTTGCATCTCCATTGTTTCTTCTTTTCCTCCCAACTAGACTCTGAGCCCTTATGGACAGCTACCATACGTCTTCTGTCTTGCTCTTACAAGTGCCTACCTGGCCAGGTCCTGAGGGTGCTTTGAGAGCTTTCAGCTGGAGTGAGTCCCAAGGAAGGCAACGAGCATTTTTTAAAGTGCTTACTATGTGCCAGGCACTGTGCTGGGAATACAGATATAAAAAAAGAGACAGTCCCACCCTCAAGGAGCTTACATTCTAAAGAAGAAAAGGAGCTGAAAAGTAAGGGAAGGTGGAGGAAGGAGAGGTGGCTGTGTGGGAGCGTGGTTTTAAAGCCTGGTATTCATGAACAGGGCTGAGGGGAATGAAGGCTAGCTTGGGCCACTTCCCATACGGAGGCCCCAGGAGCAGCACACCAACCATAGAAAGCTTCGGGGCTGAGAGGAGGCCGGAGGCCTCAGGCCCTGAGAGAGGTAGGTTCAAGGAAGAAACAGCAGCAGCAGCAGCAGCATGGGTCTGAAGACTGTTAAGTCATTTCAGAATGGCAGGACAGGGAAAGCATATTTCTCTGAAGTCAGAAGATCTCTTCTTTCTTTTTCATAATATCTTTCTGGGCCAGAAGTCTTCTGCTTAATGAGTAGCTTGGACCCTCATCTGCCACGAACTTGATGTTTGATGTTGGGCTAGTTGGTTCACTTTCCAGGGGCCCAACTTCCCCATCTGCAAGATGGATATGATGGTGTCTCTTCTGCCTAACTCCTGTGAGTGTCATATTCAGTGAAATAATAAAGAGGAAGGCTTTCCCAGAAGGTGATCTGCACGGTTTAAAAGGGGGGAAGGGGCTCTTCCATATGTCAGGGAGGTCTCTCACACTTAGGCCTTGGCTTTGGGGGGGCAGGATGGGAATGGGACCATCACATCTTCCTCTCCCCACTAAAAACACGAACCGCCTCAGCAGCATCCCTGGGCCAAGATAAAATGCCTCTCAGCTTCTTCATGTGTTTCTGATACGGTGCTTTTGGAGAATCATGAGGGATGGGAAGCTCTGCTCAGAAAGGTCAGAGAGAGAACACAAGTCTCTGAAGCTGGGCCTCTCATAGAGCACCTCTGCCCAGCCTGACATCAGCAGCTCTGGACTCGGCGAGATTTTCTCTGAGGAAAGCTTGGGAAAACCCCAGCTGATGCACTGTGGGAGGTGGGCGTTTGGGGGAGTGAGTGAGTGAGTGAATGAACAAACAAGGGGATTTGTTCTGTAAAGTTTGGATTCAAAGGGCTGTATTCATGGACCTAGAGGCCACAGGTTACCCACTCCTGCTTTAGGACATTTGCCATTCATTCCATTTCCTGGAGGGGCCAACTGAGGCACAGAGAAGCAGTGGTCCACAAAAATTCACTGATCATTTCAGTGGTAGAACTGGAGTCTTCTACTCCCTTAACCCTAGGTCTCTCCTGTCCAACCTTTGTGATGACAATTCAACACACATTTACCAAAACCTGCTAGCCAACTTTAAGGGTGGCTAGGTGGTGAGGTAGTTAGGACTCTGGACGTGACCTCCAAAAGACCTGCAGCCACACATTCTTCCTACCTGTGTGGCTCTCTCTCTTTTTCTAGCAGTTGTTGAGACAATGTCATTATAAAATCATCTTTTCTGTTTATTTGTACAAAGACGGTCACAGAAAAGAGATTTATCTATTAATTTTGCCTAAATTCTCAACAATGCTGTTGATGTTATGATGGTGTTAGATTTTCTGACTTGTGGTTTTCTTGCTTTAGCCATCATTGCTAAATGGACACAGTAACAGACCTTTAAGAATGAATTCTGCTCTTTCCCCTTTGCTTTGGTAAGAGATATGTATCTAGGTTTACAATAAGGTTTTCAGTATTTAGATTGGTTTTTTTCCCCAGGTGTTTTATTTTTTTTGTTAACATTTGTTTTTAAAACTTTGAGTTCCATATTCTCTCCTTTCTCCTCTCCTCACCCACCCCCACTGGGGAGATAAGCAATTCAATATAGGTATGTGTAGTTACACAAAACATTTCCATAGTAGTTATATTGTGAAAGACTAACTATATTTCCCTCCATCCTATCCTGCCTCCCATTTATTCTGTTTTCTCCTTTGACCCTGTCCCTTATCAAAAGTGTTTACTTCTAACTACCCTGTCCCCCAATATGCCCTCCCTTCTATCATCCCCCCTCTTATCCCCTTTCCCCCTACTTTCCTATAGGGTAAGATACCCAATTGAGTATATATGTTATTCCCTCCTTAAGCCAAATCTAATGTGAGTAAGGTTGACCCATTCCCTTTCACCTTCCTGCTCTTCCCCTTGATTGTTAACAGCCTTCTCCTGCCTCCTTTGAGATAATCCACCCCATTCTATCTCTCCTCCTCTCCTTTTCCCAATGTATTCCTCTCTCACATCTTAATTTTATTTTTTTTAGATATCATCCCTTCACATTCAACTCACCCTGTGCCCTCTGTCTATGTATACATGTGTACACCTAGTACATACACCGTGTGACTCTCTTAACCACTTAAGTTACTTAACCTCTGTTTGCCTCAGTTTTCTCAACTATAGAATGGGGATAATAATAGCACCTACCTCCCAAGGTTGTTGTGTGGGTCAAATGAAATCATAGTTGCTTAGCCCAGTGCCCAGCAGACAGTATTTAAATACTTATTCCCTTCCCTTTCCTGCTGTGTACAAAGCACTCTGTTAAACCTTGGGGAGACAGACAGTAACAGAATTGTCTCGTCAAGGAGCTTCTGTTCTGCTAGGATTTAGGTGCCTCCTGTCTTAAACAGTTTAGTATCTAAGCTTACACACATTCATTAGAGGTAATAATTTACTTTACAGAAGGTTCTGCTTGAGGCTTCTAGCACCCTAAAAATAGAAGGCAGTTTTCACTCAACTTTTCAAGAATCCTTCTGCTGCACAGAGGTGGGGTTCACCTATCTGCACAGTGAGCCCATGGCAGGAGCCCTGCTAGGGGGCCTGGAGGACAATGCTTCAGGGCACAGGATTTTCCACCCTCGGGAGAAGCCCTTACATCCCCAGATTCAGTGGGGGTTACTGATCTCTCTGAGAGAAGCAGCTTGGATATCCATAAGTCATTTCTCTGTGGTTATGGAAGGTGCTTGCTTACACCCATATTTCTGGCTTAGATTTCCTCTTCATAGCCTTATTGGGTAGGGGAAAAGATAAATGGAGAGTCCAGAAAGAAAATGGTTGTGAGAATGAATGGGTTCCCATTTGTATTGGGCAGGAGTTCTTAACTTTTTGGGGTCATATGTCCCATTGGCAGTCTTAAACCTGTGGCCCCCATTTTTTTTTAAAGCAATTGGGGTTAAGTAACTTGCTCAAGGTTACACGGCCAGGTGTTTCTGGGTGGGTGCTAAGTGTCTAAGCCCGGATTCGATTCCCAGATCATCCCTATACTGGGGCCGGTGCTCTTACTCGCTGTGCTCCCTGGCCGCCCCTACCCCCATTTTTAATAGTACATGCGCTTTAAAAGGAGGCCAATTATATTAAAATATGATATCAAAATATCTTTAAAGTCATGTTCATGGCTCCATTAGTATAGAAGTACCCAGTAAGGAAACATATGTAAAGCACTGACTCAAGGTGCTAGGAAAATGAGTTATTGCTGTTACTATTATAGATAGAAGTATTCTGCACATAACCACTTGTGGTGAGTTGTAAACATTATACTCATTACACAGACAAGAAAACAGGGGCACAGCTAGATGATGTGACTTGCCCCTTGTGACAGCTCCGCTTTGGGGCTGGCAGAGACCCAGGCCTCCTTCCCCCTGGCCCAGCCCTCTTTCTGCTGCCTTACGGAGCAGGCCTGTATGACATGAGGCTTGAGGTTAGGAGGGTCGTGTAGTTTCTTGGCTCGAGTGTTCTGATCATTTGGCTTTGCTCTTATAGTCTTCACATCATCTGTTCCCATGGTTGACCATTTCCTTTCCCATATCCCTCCCTCCCTTTCTTCTTCCTCCTGGGAGACTTTGAAAGAAGGTTGTTCTTCCACTTCCTGAGCTGAGGGTGACCATGTGGGGCATTTTCCTTGAGCTGACCTTCTTCAGCCTGTGCTGTGCCCAAATGTCTTCACAGGTACTGTCCTGAGGTGAGTTGGGGGCCTCACAGAGAGCTCAGAGCAGCTCAGTCTGATTGGCATCCTCAGAGGACAAGAGACAGCTTGTGTTTCTGCAGGGCTGCATTGCATGCTCTTTGTCAGCTGGCTCACATGTACCCGGTCTTTTAATTTTTATTGATGCATCTCGGTTTTTATTCCATGACTACTTTCCAATTAACCACTCTGTATACCCTCTCTTATACTTAAAAAAAAATCTAAAATGGTTAAGAAAAACTGACATCTGAGTAAGAGTCTGTAGCATTTTGTACCCATAGACCCCCATCTCTCAACAGAAAGGAGAATGGTGTTCCAGCATCATGTGGAGCTAATGTGGATTGACATGTTTAGTATTGTAGTGTTGTCTTTATTCACATTATTGTCATTTTGTTTATTTTTCTCCTACTTATACTTTCTTCTTTCTATTTCAGTTCATACAAGTCTTCCTATGTCTCTCTGAGTGTCTCATTCATCATTCCTTATGGTGGATTAATTTTCCTTTACCTTAATATATCACATTTGTTCAGACATTCCCATATATGCTTCTATATGATTATATTAATACATTAATCATATATGTCACAGATCAATAATATATATTTAAATACAATCCACTACAGAAAGTGCTGCTCTGAACATTTTACCATCCATGTGACCTTCCCTCTATCTCTAGAGTGGGAAAAGATTGATGGCAGCACGTCCAATCAGAAGGCTATTGAGGCAGCTCTTGGGCAAGCTACTGAGGGCCTGGGCTGCACTGACAGCTGTCATAGTAGAAGGGGGGATGTTATAAAGGTACAATGGCCAAACCTGGAGAGCAGACCAGTAGGAGAGGAGCCAGGAGACCATCGTGTCCCTAGGAGAAGAGGGTGGTGATCAGCAGTGATCAGTAGCTGCAGAGTGGCTGAGGAGCAGGGTTGATAAAGGCCATTAGATTTGGCAATTAAGAGATCATGGAAACTTTCAGAGAGAGCAAGTCTGGTTGATGAGGGCAGAAACCAGACTGCAGAAGGTTTAGAAGAGAGGAGGGGGAGAGGAAGTGGAGGCATCTGTTAATTGTAGATGGCTTTCTCGTGGAGTTTAGCCATAAATAGAGAGATATAGGGTGACAACCAGTGGGCATGGGTATATCAAGTGAGAGTTTTTGTTCTGTTTTGATTTTAAGTCTGGGGAAGACTGCAGGGTGTGTGTGCTTGTGGGCACCAAAGAAGCGGCCAGCAGGCAGGGAGAGATTGAAAATGAGTGTGTTGGTTCAGTTGATAGGCAAATGCCTGAATGATGATGAGACTAATAATTGGCTTTTATATAATTTGCCTTCACTTTTGTTGTTCCAATTGAGTCTTGAAGTAACCCTCTAAAGTATGCAGTGAAGTGAAGGCATTATTATCCTCCCTGTTTTATAGGCAATGATACTGAGGCCAGTTTAATGACTTGCCCAGAGGTGCACAGCTTGTCAGTGTCAGAGAAAGGATTTGAACTGATATCTCCTGAATTCCAAGACCCAGGACTCTTATTCAGTGAGCTGAGCTACCTCGTGAAGATGATGGGGAACGTTCTTAGTAACTGAGCCCTGCCACTGGGGTTATTCATACCTTGGGCACTCTAAAACAGAGAAGTCTCAGGATAGGCGAGCTATGTTCACGTCTACAGTAGCACTTTTATTAGTAACAACATTGATAATGGTGCTTTTGCCAGGCTCTTTGCATTATATCATCTCCTTTGATTCCCACAAGAGTTCAGTGAGGCTAATTAAAGTAACCCCCTCCTGGGAAGCCTGGATCTTTGTCCCCAGTCTCTGTCTTAATGAGAAAAACAAAAACAAAAACCTGGCAGTCTTGAGTGCCTTTTTCGGGTAAGGCTTGGACCTTTATGGGAAGTTTGCTATCATTTATCCAGTTGGTGGTGGTCACTGGGCCTCCTGATCACCTCCTTTTCCTTTTTAACATTTAATCTCCATCTTCTTTTTCAAATGGAACTCAAGCAAGTGAGCTCCTTGCTCATGGAGTTTTCTCAGGTGTGAGGAGGAAGGCTGGATTGGGGTGACACTGGCCAATGATATTGCTTCTGCTCTCCCACCAGGGACATTGTGAAGGGCATGAGTGAACTGCGGGAAGTCCTGCGGATCGTGGAGACTCGAGCAACCCAGAACTTCAAAGTGGTAACAAGGAAATCCTGTGGAGGCTAGAGAGAGAGAGAGAGAGAGAGAGAGAGAGAGAGAGAGAGAGAGTGTGTGTGTGTGTGTGTGTGTGTGTGCGCGTGCGTGTGTGTGTGTATGCGCACTCATGCTCTGTGCCCATATGTGGTCATAAGCTGTTGTAGAGTAATCGTCTCCCTGAAATAACTTCTAGGCTCTAGGCAGATGCCATGACATGCTTCAGGGCTTGTTCCTGGCCACTCTGCCTTCTCATCCTTGGTCCCCGTGCAGACTAGTCTCCTTGGGCCTTAGGATGTCACTTGGAGGCAGAGCTGCACACATGTCTTTTGCAGCCAAGGGATTGTGGTTTTTCTCTGGGATGATGTGGAGAGTGTCTGGCTGAGAAATTCTATGTGACATCCTCGTAGCCTCGACATTCAATTACCACTTCAGCGTGGAGCAGTAGATAGACAGTAGACAACCACATAGACTAGAAATGCCTGTAGGACAAGGGAAGGAGTTCTGAGCAGTTCAGGAGGACTTCATGGAGGCGATGGGCTTTGAATGGAGCTTTGAAGGAGAATGTGTGATGAATGATGCAGGTGGATTGGAGGAGGAAAGACATGAGGGAGGACTGATTGTGGGTGAAGTGTTGGCCTTGACCTTTTCTCTCCATCAGACGGCCGCAAAGCAGCTGGCAGGAATACTGCTGCATTCTCTGAGTGAGGACTGCTACTGGGGGCCCCTGTCACACCCTCTGCCGGAGTTTATGGGCAAAGAGCAGAATTCCTTCATCACCCAGCCTCTCAGGAAGCCAGATCTCTACGATGGAGACAAGTAAGCCCTGGCATGTTCTGCTCTCCCCTTCCCCAGGAACTAAACTAGCTCCTGCCAACTTGGCGTTCAACCCTGCACATCATCAGAATACTGTCAAAGTACAGTCCCTCAATTGGTTTGTAAATGAACTCCTGCCCAACCCCTCTGCCCCTTAAAATAATTCAGGTGGCTCTCAGGATGCAGACTCAATTTCCAATAAGCACATACCAAGAATATCTGCAGAGGTGGCGGGCAAGAATGTAATGTATTCTCAGGCCAACCGAGGGATGTGGTGGCTTTCTGCTGCTTGGGATTATCCCTTCTTTTGCTGGAGTATTTGTGACAGTGCTCTCCTCATAGTACAGATACTTGAAAGTTGACTGTAACTGCATTTTCCAAAGCCTGTAGTTTGTCACTGCCTATTAGGCAATCATCCTTCCTCTCCACTAGGATGTCCCTACAGTCTTGGGAAACAATATTTTTCCCCCTTGTTTGACAGTTCGTAGTTTTAGATCTGAAAATTTTTCCTCTATGGCTAGGCTCTGGGAATTGGGGGTACTTAAGAATTGGAACCTGCTGCTTCTCAGAAGGTGGTGTCCAGTAGCTTATGAATCATGCAAAAGTTGCTTCATGTTTCCAGGGACTGGTGTGAGAGAGACAGAGATGGGTCCCAGACTGACCCCATTTTCAGTGATCAGGCAGATTGGAACTGAAGAGATGGTGTCTGAGTAGGGACTTGGGTTTGTGTCTTTCAGTCTCTACTGCCCAAATGACAACATCGAGGAGGCTCTCTTGGTTCTTCTCATCAGTGAGTCCATGGTAAGCCCTTTGGGGTTGGTGCCCCTTGCCTTCTGCATGGGGAAGAGTGGGGTCACATAGGGTACTTGAGGGGCAGCAAGAAAAGGTCTGCTCCATGCTGAAGCCAAATTCTGCCTTGGGATTGGGGTGTAGGGTAGAGAACAACGTCCAGGAGCTAGAAGCTTCACAGACCTGCCCCCTGGTCATCCTGCCTTCCCTTCCCACCCCACAGGTCCCATTTCCTGAAGCTTGGGGCCTGGACATGAGGTGAGGGAGGGCGGGTTGGGGTTCAGGAAGTTCTCTTCAGTGGAAGGAAGAAGGAAGGAGGGTGAAGATGGCTGCCTCCATACTTCATCTGCCTTCCATTAGTTTGCCACACATTAATGCCATTAAGTCAGATTCACTGAGCCTTGATTCTCTTTCCCATCCTAAGCTGGGTGCTTTGAGGGGTAAAAAGAGTATAAGATTATAAACTCTGCCCTCATGGAGCTTATAGTCTAGTTGGGGGGAGCAGTTACATATACACATGAGAAGGTGTGTACTGGACCAAGCAGTGGATGAGAAATGCCAGGTGAGTTGTAGATGATAGAAGTGGTCTAGAAATTCAGAAAAGAATATGCTAACTTTGTACTAGATTGATCCCAGAAGGCTTCATGGAGCTGAGATTTAAGCTGAGCCTTCAAGTGGGGACTGGACTTGGTGAGGTATTAAGAAAATGGAAAGGGCATTCCAGGAGAGGTAAAAAACTCATGGGGGAAGGGAACACCCATGTGTTTGTAGGGGCAGGGACCAGCCTGGCTGACTTGGAGGGCCTGCCAACTTCAGGGGTCTGGCAGCAGTGGGGAGCCAGGAAGGTTTTTGAACAGAGAATAAAAATGGTGTTATAAGGAAGATTAATTTGGCGGCAGGCTGGATTGCTAGAGCTTGACAAGGAAATACTTCGCCATTCTTTCTGTCCCAAAACAAATCTTTCAAAGCCCCCACATCATTTATGGTCTCAGATTCACAGAAACTGTAAAGATGGACCCTTGTTTGCCCAGATGTGACACTGGGCAGCTTTCCTAGTTCACTGACCACAACTCGGAGACCTTCCAACAAGTAGGTGGTAGGAGAGAAGTGTGGTATAGAGCTAAAGCCACGCAGACATAGAAACTTTTGCTCATTCAAGGTCCTTTATCAAGTTCAATTCAAGTTCAAGTCCTCCTGTTGCCCCAGCCCAGCATGGCCTATGTCCCAGTGAAAGGAGTAAGCTGCAAATGCTAATTGAGGCAACCTTTGTGTAGGATGGTTTGCAGAATTGTAGACTTGTGAAGTGGGCAAATGGTTATTTATTGTAAGAACATCTGTGTCCGCTTAGCTCACTGATTTAGAGCCACAGCCCTGGGTTTGAGCTCTCTGAAGTCTAACGAGCTATTCACTAATCCCAGCCACAGACTGACCTCTGACACTAGCCATAAAATCATAGCATCTTAGAATTGGAAGTCCTTTGTTTTACCTCCCACCCCACACAGGCATCCACCCTTAAAATATCCCTGACAAGTGGTGAGCCCGTTTCAGCATAAATGTTTTCCTGGATGAGGAGCTCCTTCCATTTCATGAGTGGGCAGCTTCTTCCTGGTATTGAGTCAAAATCTCCTTTCTTGAAGCTTGGCCCAGTTGGTAACAAGCCTCAGCCCCAGAATGGTCACTTGCTGTGGCTACAAATTGACTCAAAAATTCTTGTTGTAGAGAGGACCTCCAGTCATGAACATATCTCTAGCCATTGACTCAGCCCTAATCCTGCCTGTATACTGACTACTGACCTGAGTCTAGAAAGATCTGTGCCAGACAGGGAACAGGGCTGAAAATTCAGATTCCCTGAAGGCAGCTTATTAGTCTTGTAACTTCTGTATTTCAGGACAGCACACCCTCCCTGTAATAGTATTGGTTTCTCTGTTCATGTATTGGAAATTACCATCTAGCCATCCAAATGTCTAGCACCTTGGGCTCAGAGATTCTTAACCTAGGGTCTGTAGGCTTAGTTTTAAAAACATTTTGGTAATTGAATTTCACCATGGTTTCCTTTGCAGTCCTATGTGCTTTTATTAATTAGTATTAATCTGGAAACATCAATCTGTGAAGGAGGGTACAAAGGCTTTACCAGACTGCCAGAGGGGTCCATGACATAAAAAAGAGGGTTAACCCCTCTACTCTAGATAGAGTTGGAAGGGGCCTTAGAGACCATCTAGCCCAACTCCCTCATTTTACAGATGAGGAAATTGAGGCCCAGGGAGGCCACTTACTTCTCCAAGGGTCAGGCAGGTGGTATCAGAGAGAGGATTTAAATTCGGGTCCTCTAAACCTAGATCTGGTGCCCTTTGCGTTGTTCCTTAGCCCCAGAATGTCTGTGGCTACAAATTGACTCAAGAATTCTAGTTGTAGAAAGGACCTCTAGCCATGGGGACATATTGCCTCCCAAGCCTTAAATGCAGACTGGATCTCTAGCCAAAGACTGAGTCCTAATCCTGCTCATGGACTGACTGCCTAGTATGGTGCATTGGAGTTGATGGTCTATTTATTGAGCACCTTCTATTGTCTCTTTCTCTGCACCCCTGGGACCTAGGTTGAGCCACAAGCATTTAATTCAGATGGTCATTTTGCTAAAACACCCATAAGCTCTAAACATTCAACTGACTGAAGTCTAAGCTATCGCCTTTTAACAAAAACCAGGACTTCAGATGAATTGTCATGTTTTTGTCTTCAGAAGAGGAAGTTTTTCTTTTGTTCAACTTTTTTTTCCCTTTTGCAATAACACAAATAATTGGTAGGTGGCAAAAAATTGGGAAGTATTTCTTGACTGGGTGAGGTGGGTGGCAGTGTAGGGTTTTTCTTGAGAATCTGGAAGAATGCAAAGCCAAGGAATTAGTCAAGCACAGGAGGACTTTTCTGTCCACTCAGGCCAATTTGCAGATGATCACCTTACTTGGGCCCACACCCAACCTGGAAGCATGTCCTGGTAAATCTGCACAGGGGCCTCTTGAAATATTTAGAAAATTTGAAACTTGTAGAGAAAACAGGAGCCTTAGAGTTGAGTCAGGATTGGAATGAACGTGGCTTTAACACCACCTCCTCACCCATCTCCCTCCAATCTCATTCCACCTTCTTTAGCCATAGGAACCCCAGACGCGGGCCCAGTGACTGCCTTCCAGCCTCTCTTTGCTGTCCTGTTGCCCTTCTTTTTCCCCAGTCCAGCCTCCTTTGTTGTAAGGTCATAGTGAAGACCAGTGGGAATGTTGAGTCCTGACAACCCAGACTTCTGGTCCCTTGTTGGGACCGCACAGCTCAGCTGCCACCTTTCCATGACCCAATGTCCCAGACATTCTTACCTGATGTTGATGCTGGCATAGTTTTCATTGGCTTCAACAGGAACTGTGTCCAGGTGCAGATGCTCAGCTGGGGCAAAGCCTATCAGATATCAGCTGGCTGCCTTGGCCTCTGCTTAACTTTTTATGGCATCTGAAGAATTAGGAAAGCTGCATGGAGAAGCCATTAAGATAGAGCCTGCCCAGAGGGCATAATAGGCCTCTCTGCTTAGCAGGCTGCCAGGCAGAGATTGCTGCGGTGGGGGCTGTTTTAGGTGCCCACCTTGGACAGCTTTGCTGGCCTCGTTCTTCTTTGTTGCCTGGATTAGAATGCCAAGGAGCAGCCAGAAGTCATGGACGGGTAAGGAATTACCAGTGTAACTGATCCTTTGCAGGAGCTTTTTTGCTTTGGCTGAAGCAAATTAAGAGCTGAAAGGGACCTTAGAGGTCATTTAGTCCAGCGTCTACCCCCTGTTCTATAGATGAGGAGATTGAAGCCCAGAGAGATAAAGCCTAAGGTTACCTGGTGAGTAAAGTCTAATTCCAGTAGCAGAACTAGAACAGGGGAGCAAGCCTGAGAACTCGAATTCCTTGGAAACAGCTTAGTCTCATCACTTCTGCATTTGAGGGCAGCCTGGGTTTCTCTGCCTGTTCATGAGTAGGGGACTACATTATGGCCAATGATCTGTCTATATAGAAAGGTCCTCTTACTCCAAGTTTTGACCCTGAATCACGCTGCCCTTGATTGGAACAAATAGAGGTCACCCACTCCCCTCCCCCCATCTCATTTCATAAATGAGGAAACGGGTCTAGAGAGGTTACATGGTTTGTCAAAGGCACCAAATCACAAAGGGAGGATTTGAACCCAAGTTCTTTTGACTCCATGGTGCCACTGTTGGAGAGTCCTGTCCAGGGAAGTCAGGAGAAATGACTATTTCTGTTCTTAACAATAATGAGTTGTGTGACCTTCAGGAAGTCGCTTTAGCAGAAGTAGGGGCAGCCTGCCATGGAGAGAGGCCAGAGGGGCAGTTAGAGGATCTGGGTGTGAATCTTTACAGCTTTATGACACCTAACCTCCCTGGGCCTCTGAAGGGGGGAGGGAGGGGTAAGAGGTGAAATATGGACCAGACCACGGGATCTCTTAAGGTCTGAATAAGCTAGACCTGGGTTCAAATTCTGGTCTTAACACTATATGACTCTGGACAAGTCACACATGTTGAAGTTGTCTCTCCCATTACATTGTGAGCTCCTCGAGGGCAGGGACTGCCTTTGACCTCTTTGTGTATCCCCAGTACTTTAGCACAATGCCTGGCATGAAGGCACTTCATAAGTGTTGACTGATTTATTGTTTGGAGTCACTTAACTTCCGAGCTCAGATTTCTCATGGGTAAATCTGGACCTGCGTACTTGTCTGCTTACTTCAGGGTTGTGAGAAAAGTACTTTGTACATCTCAAAGGGTTATAAAATCAAGCTGTTCTTATTGTTCCAGTGATAAGGGTGTGATGGGCGCTAAGGCCCTAGGCTGCCAGGCAGCACTGTGGATAGAGTTTGATTTGGGAGTCACATACTGCCTCCCATGCTAGTTAGCTGCGAAATCCAAGTCAAGTGACTTTATCTTTGTTAACCTTAGTTTTCTCACCTCTCAAATGGAGCTAATAATGGCACCTACCTCCCAGGGCTATTTGGATCAAATGAGTTACCATATGTAAAGTATTTTGCAAACTGTATAGTAACATTAACACCCGTTCTGCTTCTAACATTCTGATCCTTTGTACCATCCTTGAGTTACCAATAGAACAATCCCTGGGTTCTTTTATATGGGCCCTTGGAACCTAGATGTGCATCTGTTTGAACGAGATAGGGGTAGGGCTGTGGAGTTTCAGGTGCTTTTTTTTCTTCTTCTATTTTTTCTTCTATTTCTTTCATGTTCCCAAGGACTTCATGATTTTATTTATGTGTGTATATGTGTATATACACATACACACACATATAACACATACACACACATAACATATCCACATATATGTATACGGTAGTTGCCTTAGCAATTCAAATCAATCCTTGGACCAAAAGCTAGAATCAACAGCAATAGTTTGCTGAACTAAACACACATTTTTCTTCAATGACTTTGACTCAGTTGGCAGAACTTGGCTTTTTCTGGAGCCTTTTAATACCAGTTGCCTTAAGTAAGGTCCACCTTTCTGGAGTATGTTTGGCTGCTTACTGAGTAGTCTAACTTAGTTCCTCCCCGAAAGTTGTCAGCTTTACTCCATCCCTCAGACCAGATTCCAGGAGAAACTCTGGTCTTCAGACACCTTGGAACCCACTGGGAAAGAAGATTTTGTTTGTGACATCAGTGAGAAGATTTTATCTGACTCTTGACATCCCCAGAAAGTTCCTTTGAGGTACACTGTGTCCTCTTAGCTTAGCCTCTTTGAGAGGTTCTAGATGAGGAACATTCCCTCCCACTCTTCCTTTGGCCTTTGAAGAACGGTGACGGGTTCTGCCTCAAAGGAGAGGAGATGTGGCCCAAGGGAGACTTCCCATTCCCTCCTGGAAACTCAAGGCCCTCCTTCCGCCAGGCTACAGAACACACTGAGGCTCAGGAAGCTGGAGCAAAGTGTGGGGTGAGTGCAGTCCGGGGGCCGATGTGGGCCGGGGTGCCCGTCATCCCAGTAGATATATGGGAGATGTAACATGTTATTTCTAGGCTATATATAATGGCTGCTCTAGAGCCAGTGGTAATTATGTCTGCTGGAGAGAAGAAGCCAGGCATTAGAATGTCCTTCAGGGAGGGGCTGGCCTCACTGAGGATTCCAGGAGCCTTCTTTCTTCCTGTTGCTTCTGCCTCAGGGTTGACTGGTGCCTACAGAGGGACCAGAGTGAAGCCCACAATCTCAGCAGGCCTCCAGGCCATCCCAGCCCTGAACAGGATCCCCTCTCCAGCTTCCCCAGCTTCTGCCGGCTGAGAACCCACCACCACTGGAGGAGAGACCCTGGAGGGCCCTTGTGCTTCGTACAGCTCCTAGCCCATAGGAGGTGCTTAATGAGTTTTTGTTAATTTAATTATTGGGAGGTGTTTTATGACATCAAGTCTGAACTGTCTGCTTTGCAGCTTTCATACCAGGCCACACACAACACATCTAATCCTTCTTTCGTGTGATAACCCTTCACATATTTCAAGATGGCTATCATGGTTTCCCTGAGCCTTCTCTTCCTCGAGCTAAACATCCCCAGTTTGCTTAGATAATTGCTTAGAAAAACGAGGGGTGGTTGCTTTGAGACTTGTTAGGCACGGCCTCCAGTGATTGGTTGGCCCATTGTTTGTTTGTTTGTTTGTTTTAAGCAATCTGGGTTAAGTAACTTGCTCAAGGTTACACGGCCAGTTATTTCTGGGTGGGTGCTGAGTGTCTGAGCCCGGATTTGATCCCCAGGTCATCCCGACACTGGAGCTGGTGCTCTTACCCGCTGAGCCACCTGGCCGCCCCGGTTGGCCCATTGTTAAGGGGATTTATTTATGGGATGCCTGCAGAATCCAGTTTTCCTATAGATAATGGGCTTCGGTGACCACCTTGTAAAAGACCTGGCCTTGATTTTGATTGGAGCATTTTTCCAAGCATGTCTGTGTCCTGTACCCCTTTGGGCGGGCCCCCTGCCAAGTAAGAGCCACTTGACCCTTCAATGGGGGTCTTTTATCCAACCCATCCTGATCCAGGAGTGAAAGTCACAGAAGAGGAGAATGAGAATGAGACGAAGGCCTGTTGTTAGTTTGGGAGGAGGCCCTGAATCCCTCTGTTGTTACTGGGAGTGCGAGGCTGACACAGCCTGCCAGAGTCCAGACTTGGAAGTCACCTGGCCTGGATCCTAGTCTTAGCTCACTGCGTTACTTTGGATGAACCGCTGCAGCCTGGGCCTTCGTTTGCCCATCTTCCAGATGAGGCCAGTAACTTGCTCTGTCTGTAAGAATCCTAGAACATAGAAGGGCAAGACACTTCAGAGCATCAGTCTTCAGGGATGTTTTGAGAATCAAATGAGTGTCAGTAAAAGTACCGTGAAAAGGTACCAGTCAGCAAGCCTTTATAAGCCCTAGTTAGTTATATACCAGACAGTTCTGGGGGCAGAGGATTCAGGGACAGAAATCCAAACCCTTTCTAACTTCAGAGAGCTTGCACCCCCGACAGAAGAAACAGTATGCTCATTCGCAGGTATTTTGATATATACAAGAGGACAAAGTAACCTTGAAGGGAGAGGCATCAGCAGCAGCCAGGGGCTCCAGGAAAGAGCTCATGCACAAATGGCCACTCGCATTGAATCTTGAAAGAAACTGGGGAATCCGAGAAGGGGAGTGTGGAGGAGAAGGCATTCTGGCCATGGGGACTGGGGGCATTGTTAATGTCAAGTGTGATATTTTGATCAGGGATTATTCCCAGGGGGTGGTGGTCCTGGTGAAGTGCCTTTGTGTTCCTTCCCCTCAATGACCAAGATTTGACCATTGAGGTGCCTGTAAAGGGGACCTTTCCCATGAGTCAAAGCTTCCTAAAAGGGGTAGGACTTTGAGTCCAGTTAAATAAGAAAAAGGTATGGGGTTGACAAGCTAAAAAAAGGAGGTAGGTTCATGCAGTAGTCGAGGCCCAGGGACAGTTCAGAGGTCCAGGAATCATAAGATTTAGGTCCTGAAAAGGCCTTGGGTCAGGGGTGGGGGAGGCAAAGAATGGGCCAGGCTGTGTGCACTGTCTGCTATGTATGTACTGTGCTCACCTGGGCTTACAGGTACAAAAGTGGGCTCAGGCCTCGCCCTCCCAGACTTGACATTTTGATACCCTTTCCAGCAGAAAGATTTTATTTATTAGAGAGACCTTTTGATCTTTTCAGTAATAACAGTGATAGCAACTGAACCTTCATTGCAGAGTTGGAGGACTACAGTAGAATATCTTGTCAGACACAGCGTGTCAGGTTGTTTTTCTGAACTGCTTTTTTTTCCCTTTTTCTTTCCTGACATCTCTGTGAGCTGTAGCAGGTGGACCTGTGGGTTTCCTCCGTTATCCACTAGCCCCCTCCCCACTGCGAATATCCTCCCCTAGCCCCAGTCCTGTTGACAGCAGCTCCTACCAGAGCTGTAGCCTGGCAACCACAGCCCAGCCCAGATACCCTGCCCAAAACCATGGCAACCGTGCCACAGACAAGCTGCTCTTCCTGTGGTAACCACATCGCAGCTTCCTTCTGGCCAGCCTTGCCTTACCAGTGTGCCTGCCACCGGGGAGCCTCCCTCAGGACCCACCCACCTAACTTCTTAGGAACTGCTGGGGCCCACAGTCTCTGACCCAAAGTGGTCATCTCTGGCAGAGTCTCAGATGTCAGCTGGTTGCTTGCAGGTCAGAGTTCCAAGGATGACAGGAAGAGTCCCTGCCTGGGAGGTCAGCTTTTCCAGGCCTAAAGGCCACAGTGAGGATAAGCCTGTGTCCATCACTAGCTCGCAGTTGTTGGCATTCCCTTCGAGGTGGCCCTAGGGTGAGGGGAGCTTTCTGACTTTTCTCACGTTTGCTCCAAATGTTATTTTAATAAGTGTCAAGATTGTCACTCAGGTTATTCTTAGGGAAGCTGGCCGGCTGGAGTTAGGAGACCAAAACTGCTCATTGTTCCTTAAATGCAACTGGGAATTTCTTATCCTGGAGCCTTCACACAGGCTCCAAAGCCGAAACTCTCTTCCTCTGTCCCCTCGAATCCTTTCTGCTTCTCTCTTTCAGAGTACTCCTCAAAACTCACTCCCACAAGAAAACTGTCTTAGGTCCCTGGCCATGGCCTCTGGTTTATGATGAAACAACATTTCAGGTTTGGAAAGTACTTTGCTCACAGCAGCCATAAAGAAGTTAGTCTTACAGGCATGAAGGGGGCAGCATGTCCAGCTAGAGAGACACTGGTGAGCAATCCCACGGTCCAGTTTCTGACTTGACTTGCCCACAGTCACAGAGGGAGTAGATTTTAGAGCTAAAATTTGAACTCGCATCTCTTGATTTCAGCAGCAGTTCCAAGCCCTGTACCCCTCCCTAGTGCTGTGATCAAATTAGTCTGGTTTGTCTTGAGTTTTCACTTCTTTCTGTGCCCCTCACATCCCTTCCTCGGGGCCCTTTCATCTTTATTGCTAGTCCCTGGGTTTCCTTCCTCCCTGGGGAAGAAGAATAAAAGTGCCCAAGGCTGGAGAAACAATGTCACCTAACATGGACAGCATCCAGGGATGATATCTTGAACATCTGGGTTCAGATTCTGCCTCAAGAACTTGGGCAGGCAGGTGACTTTGAATGTCGGCTTCCTTGTCTGTCAGATGTGGGGGATCGTGATCGCACCTGCTTCACGGGACTGTAAGGATCAAGTGAGATGGTGTGTGTAAAAGGTTCTGCAAAACTGAAGTGCTTCGTGCATGAATGTGCCCTGCTGTGGTCCTTCTTTCCCTCCTGACCATAGTCAAGGGCTGCTGGGGGACTGCGTCTCCCTGATCAGCCCAAAGGCTTCTTAGAAGGCCCCTGGGCTGTGCTTCCTCCTACCTGTCTCCTGGTTCGCGGGCCCCTGGTCCAGGGCTCAGGACCCACTGGATGCTGGCTGGCTGGAGAGGATGCCGCTGCCCTGTGTGCCTTGTGTAGGCAGTGACTCAGAGGCTGAGGGCAGGAGATGGAGGAGAGAGGTTGGGAGCTGGGTATGTTGGTGCAGTGGAGGGGCCCAGAGGGAGCTCTGAGATCACTTTTTAGCTCAGTGGAACGCTGCAGCAGAACTGTGCATTATCATTCCCTACCCCCCTTGGTCTATGTGTGGGTGGATTTTGTTGGTAGCAAGGAGAATATCACTGGTACTTTTTCTCCATCCCCTTAACCATTTGGAAGCCATGGTGAGCTCCCCATTTCTTCTGGGCCTTCAGTACTGATTTGCTCTGAGAATGATCTGGATGCCAGAAGATCACATGACTCATCCCTGGGTAAACTGGGCCAGCTTCTCTCTAGGCAGAAGAGGCAACTGTCTACATGGTATGATTTCAAGGGGCTGTATAGCTCCCCTACCCCAGAATATCTCCCTCAGTGAAATTCCACCATTAGAGTTTCATTCCCTTGGGTCTTTAAGGCTTTTCAGTCTTCCAAAGGCCCATTCCTATTCCAGTGCAGATCTAGACCCCTGGGAGTTAAGATTTCTTTGTCATCAACACTAGCAGGAACTAGTAGACTTTTACCTGAGGGTAAGATGAGGAGGGAAGGAGAGGTCTAAGCTGCCATCCATGTGCATGAGGGGATTTAGAACCAGTGTTTGTGCTTTTCACCCCTTCCTTGGCATGGAGCGTGCGTAATACATTAGAAAGAATGCTGGTTTGGGAATCAGGTTTGGATTGGAATCTTTCCTCTGGCTTCCCCTTTCTGATGGTTGGAGTAGATCATCTCTGAGGGCCCTTCTGGCTCCAAGCCTGTGATCTTAAGTTGAATTAAATGGAGAAAGAATGGCTGGCCCTGAGGTCACTTTTTATTAGAGGAAGAAAATAGCAAGAACCCACACTTGTAATCATGCTTTATACTTTACAGCCCTGCAAGACTAGGTTGTGCCAATATTATTCTTCCCATTTTATGGTGAGGAAACTGAGCCTTAAAGAAGTTAAGTGACTTTTATGGTTGAATGGCTAATAATAGGCAGAATCAGGACTCGGGCCCAGATGTTCTGTCTCTGCGTCTATTTTTGTTTTCAGTCTCACACAATTAGCAAGTGGTAGCAGGACAGTGTGTTAAGACTTCAGGTTTGGAGAGATCTGCCATAGTATGCTGCCCTAGTAGGTCCTGCCTAACTAGGCTGGCTTGGGAAGTCAGCTTTCCTCGGCCTCCCCTCTTTCAAAGTCTGATCAGCTGCCCTGTTCCGTTTAGGAGTTAGTCTGTTGCCCCTGGCAGGGGGAATCAAGTCTCAAAGAGAGGGCAGAAAGCAAATCACTTAATCAGAAAGTATTTATTAATCCCTTACCTAACTATGGCAGGCACTAGGGATAGAAGTACAAAGAATGAAATAGCCTGTGCTTGGAAGGAGTTCCTCTTCTGTCTAGTTTGACAACATGTGCAAAAATAAGCAGATTCAGAGTAAATAGGAAATAAAGGCAGGGGAGGCCATTGCACTGGCAGTGTGAGAGACTGGGAAAGATTTCAGGTAGAAGCAGGAGAGCTCTGTTTAACCTAGAACAGGCAGGGGAAAGAATTCAGGGCGAAGGTGCTGTTATGTCATGCCTCAAATTGAAATTAGGGTTCTTCCCCTTACTGTTTTTCCCAGCTGACTTGCAGTAGGGAAACCAACGAGCATGGGAGCAGAGAACAACGAGAGAGAGGAGTCTGTGGTTGAGCTTGGAAGACAAGAGTCTTGATGGAAGGGGGGGGCGGCGCTGGCAAGGGTTCCACAATGGGGGCAGAGCCCAAGGAAGGGGGTCTGTGGTCATAGGGAGGGAGCAGACGTCCATGGTTGACTGAGGAATGGAAGAATGGTGGCTGGCATCTCTAGGCCAGCGAGGTGAGACATAGGGTGGAGGACTGGCATGGGAATCAGGAACAGCCGAGTCAAGTCTCGCCTCAGACACTTGACTGGCTGTGGAACCTGGGGCAAGTCACCTAATCTCTCTTTACTGTGGTTTCCTCAGCAGTAGAATGGGGAAAAAAACCCCTGACCTCCTGGAGCTGTGAGTATCAAGTGAAAGGGTGCTGTTTGAACCTTCAAGTACTTAAAATAATATCAGCTAGCATTTATAAAGCATTATATGATAAACACTGATAATAGTAGCTCACATTTACAAAACCTTGTACATGTTATCTTACTTGTCCTCCCAACAGCCATGGAAGGTAGGAGCTGCTGTTATCCCCATTTTACAGATGAGGAAGCTGAGGCAAACAGGGTTAAGTGACTTATTCAGGGTTACACAGCTAGTAAGTGTTTGAGGCCAGATTTGAACTTCCTTCCTAACTGCAAGTCTAGCCCTCTATGTCTACCTTGTAGAGTAGAAGGGAAGATTTTTATGGGAAAGGAGGGTCGGGGTACATATCCCTTTTCATTGCTTCAGTTTTGCTTCTGTGATGGGAATCGGAACTGATCCTTCTCTACCCGAAATAGTTTTTAATTAAGACTGTTAGTGTTTGTAATAGTCTGATGTGATTTAAAGACATGAATGCAAAACTGGCTTTTGGGTCTGAGCTGGGGGGATGGTCTAGCTGGAGTGCCTGGCACTCTTATCTCAGAAATGGTGGGCAGGTGATCCAGTTTGCCCTGGGGGATGAGAGGGTGGTTTCCTGGGGAATTGGGTCGAATTGTTGTCATGACCAGTGCCTGGGCTTTGCTGAGGCCAGGAAGATGCACATGCTTCTCTGGGTAGTCAGTGACCCGTTTGTCTCTAGGGCCTTAGGTATTTTCATCCCCAAATTATTTTTCACCTGCAGGCTACCCGGGAAGTAGTTCTGAGCCGTTCACCAGAACAGAAAGAAGACCGCACTGTCAGCCTGCGGGACGCCTCCACGGTCTATGACCTCCTGAGCATCACATTGGGCAGAAGAGGGCAGTATGTCATGCTCTCTGAGGTACTGAGCCTGCTGTTCCCTCTACTTCAGCAAGCCTAGCTTTTCTCTTGAGTCCCAGGCTCCCCGTGACGCTCAGGGGGTTAGAGGCCAATCCAGGGAGGCAGACAAGACAGAAGAGAGCCTGGACCTAGGCCAAGCCACGAGGGTGACATTGCTATGCTGAATTTTCCTTCCTCCTTGAACTGTTCTGTGTCTGTCCTTTGGAGACTGCTGACTGGAATAGAAGGTTGGGGGCTTCCTTTCCCAGGTTCTAAGGGACCAAGGGAGTTAGCTTCCATATTTATCTTGGTACAGTTTCAGGCTGGGCATTTAGAGTGAGCCCAAGCTGCAGGCCCAGGGTCAGGAGCCATGTGTGGGAAGCAGGTGTGTACTGTGTGCCACACCATCTCAAGCTCTGGCCAAGACTAGTGTTCATGAAATTGAATGGGACCGTTGTCCACGCCACCTCACTCCCTTAATTAGTCTTTCTTGTGACCATCGGCCCACTCCGGGGCTAGGAGATGTGAGGGGTGTGAGTGATTGCCCTGTTCCTTCCACTTTGCCGTGCTCATGGTAGCGCTCCAGCAAGGGACTCCCACCCCTGGGAATGGGTCCAGTCCTGAGCCAGCACACTTGCCTCTGCCCTACAAGGGCATGGATGCAGGTTTTCCTGAGGCTTTCCTTGGAACCACCCCCCACACCCATGCCAGTGTCTAAGGGCTGCCTGATTTTGCCTGAGATTACACTTCTTATCTCCCCCAGAATTGTTCATGATTTTGTTTTAGCTCAGTTTCTTTATGAAGAGAAGGCAGGATGATGATGATGATGATGGCTAATAGAAATCCTGCATTTAGGGGTGGCTAGGTGGAACAGTGAGTAGAGCACTGGCCCTGAAGTTGGGAGGACCTGAGTTCAAATTCAGCCTCAGACACTTAACATTTACTAGCTGTGTGACCTTGGGCAAGTCACTTAATCCCAATTGCCCTCCAAAAAGCAAAAAAAAAAAAATCCTGCATTTATAATACTTTAAATTTTTCAGAAGCATTTTTCATGGATTTAATTTTGTTTGATCTCCACAATAGCTTTGTGAGTTAGAGAGAGCTAGTGGAGTGGCCTTTATAGATGAGAAAACTAAGACTTGAGGACAGGACTTAGCCAAGGTCACTCAGTCAGTGGTCAAGCAGTCACAAGAACCTGCCAATGTCCACTCGTCAGACCTCATGAGACCATATCAGAGAGGTGGGCTCTCCAGGAAGGAGCCAAATCAGCCCCTAATTTGTACTAAAGTTCTTAGAGTCGTAGACTTGGAGGTCAAGAGGTCCAATTCCTCCTTTTACAGAGGGAGGAGGAAGAGTCCAGAGAGACCCCACACCTAATAATAAATATCTGGGGCAAGATTCAAACTCAAGTCTTCCTGCCTCCAAGTCCAGCACCATCTGCTGAGCTCACCTCCCTCCCAAAAGCCAAAGGGGATCTGTGCAGTAGGCATCTCCCCAGGATATCTGGGAGCTCTGGAGCCACTGACTGGTGCTTTTCACCTCCCCAGTGCCTGGAACGAGCCATCAAGTTTGCCTGTGAAGAATACCACCTCTGGTATCAGCTGGCCCTCTCCATGGTGGCTTGTGGGAAGGTAAGGCCCTGATTCTTCTTCCCATCCCTTGCCCATCTGTGTCATCTCCCACTGCCTGTGTGCTGTGTGTTGTCTAGGAAAAGATTACCTTTTCTTTCATTCCTTTTTCTCTTGGGGCCAAGTAATCTTCCCTGGAAAATGAATGGACATGTGGGTTTATGGATGCTGGAATTCATTTCCTGCTTCCTGGCAACCTCAGGGGAAAATGAGATTTCTGCTTTATTGTCAGAAGGTAGGTGTGTGTGTGTGTGTGTGTGTGTGAGAGAGAGAGATGTCCATTTGTGCAGTTGTGTATCTTTGGGGGTGTAGGGGAGAATGGCTATGTGTTCCTCAACAATACTGATATCTTTGCACATGTGTTCCTACATGTTTACATATGCACATGTAACATGGATGGATTTCCCTGTGGGTATCTGTGTGTCTGTGTCTGAATTCGTGACTTGTTTTACAAAAAGGCAGCCCATCCTGGGTGTTTGCTCCTTACTGGCTGGATCAGGGGTTTGTCTCTAGGGCTTTTTGACTAAGAAGATTTTGAGTGAGCTCTGGAAATAAACAGTTGTTGATGTTTTCTGGGCCTGTGACCCATGCATTAGGGGAAGGAAAAAGCCCTGGGGAGGCTAGGAGGAAGGTTGAGGCAGCTGTCATAAAATTTGTAAGCAGGACTAGGGTGTGATAGAGTGGATTCTTCACCCAGAAGTACAGTGAAAAGGTGTGAAGGTCTTGGTTAGTTAAAGGGGGCAGACATGAAGGTTCTCACATTGGGGGTGGGTAAAAGGTT
>NW_027187358.1:10387109-10571879 GCF_028583685.1 Petaurus breviceps papuanus
CATCTTCATTGCTTACCAGGTCAGAATTAGACTTACATAAATGTCTATTTTAAGCACCAACATGAACCATGAGCAGAGAACCTTCCTTGGGCTCGGGTGTTAGGAGGGGAGCGTTGGGGGTGGGGGAGGGATAGAGGAAGTAATGTGGCATGAGGCTGCAAATTGATCTAAGAGCTGTAAATACCCTGAGCCCTTTATGGGGCTGAGGGAATTCCCTCCTCTCTGCCCCTCCCTGCCCATCTGTGCAGTATCCCTTCTGGTCCTGAAGCATTCTCTGAGGAGGCCTCGCCTAGAATCTGCAATGCGTAATCCTGCTAATGGGGGCCTGGACAGCATTGCCAAGCCTTCTCAAGCTCACCATGGCTAGGTTTGGGGAGATGTGAGTGATGGGGGAGGTGGCTGCTCCCCCAGTAGTAACTGGTGGGGAAAGGACTTGGGATCGAGGAATACAGTATGGGGAGTGAGGGGGGGAGGTGGCCTAAATACCAGACACCTGTTATCTGAGGAGTCCTTCTCCAGGCAGGTAAGTGATACTGAGATTAAACCCATACCAAGTACTCCCCCACTAGGCAAAAAGTCCTTGTTCTCAGAACCTGGAATAAAAGTTCACAAATGTTTATTAGCAGCTCCCCATGGCAGCCCTCAGGGAGGGCTACAGAGAAAGAGAATCCCCCACTGCCCTCCCCTTTTCTCTGCCATGGGCCCCCCCCCACTTTCCACACAGGGACTATGAGGCTCAAGCACACCCACCAAGTGAATGTGATTCAAGGCATAGGACTATAGAGTTGGGGCTGGAAGGCACTTAGGGGGTCATCTGGGCCTTTTATAGACTGGAAACGGGAAGAGAGGTAAGTGACCTGGCCAGGGTCATGCAGCCGTGTCCTCTCAGGATCTAGGTCTCTGGCCATCCCAGGGACACTTCCATCCGTTGTTGCAGACCTGTGGGGCCTAAAGCAGTTCATATCAGCACTCTCAAGGTGGCTAGTGCAAGGATGGTCACCCCCATTTTACACGTGAGAAAACTGAGGCTCAGAGTTACCACCCCTAGAGTTCTTATCACCAGAGTTGGGATTTGGCCTCAGTAGACTTTTAAGTCTGATGCACTTTCATTTTGCAGCTTTTTCCTAAGGAATTCAGTTCCATTCGTCAGTGTTTATGAAGTGTTGGCCCTGTGCAGGGCACTGTATAGATAAAGTGAGATATCCCTTGCCCTCATGGAGCTTACGCTCCAGTAGAGCCTATGACAGACACCAATGGCTCTGATTTCACTTAGAACATAAGCCTCTGAGTGGTCCAGACATCCCAGGCTGTGGGAGATTTAAGGGGAGACAGAAAGAGAACCTGGGCCTTGAAGGTTGGAAAGGAAGAGGGTGGGGAGGACTTTCCAGGGAGAAGGAGGATCCGAGGTGGGGACAAGCAGGGCTTGTTCAGGGGACCCTGAAGAGACCTGTCAAGCAGGAGCCTCCACTGCCTTCTGGTCTGAGGAGGAGGAGGAGGAGGAGAGATAGCCTGGCCCAGCCCCACCCAGATGATGGCTTGGGGCTTTGGCAGGGTGCCCAGGGCTGCTTGGCTCAGGATTGCTTCATGGCAGCCCTTTTCTCTTCTGTGCTATCTCATGGGGTTTGGCCTCTGGCCTTGCTCCCTTCCAGGGGGGAAGATCTGGGTTTGGGTCCTTCCTTTGCTGGGGAGGAGAGCCCAGGCACAGCCTTAGTGGATGGGAAATAGAACATTAGGGTGGCAGGTTGGTGCAGTGGGGAGAGTATTGGACTGGGAGTCGGGGGATCTGAATTCTGGATCTGCCACTAAGTAGCTGTGTGCCCTTGGGAAATTCACCTCACCCCTCTGGGCTTCAGCTTCCTTATTTATAAAATGGAGCTAATAACATCTTCTCCACCTGCCTCCTAGGGCATTGTAAGGACTGAGTACAGAATTTGTTGTCAGAGAACTGCATTCTGACCTTGCTCTCTTACAATCTGTGTGACCTTGGGCAAGTCAGTGTCTCTGGGCCTCAGTTTCCTGGTCTGTCAAATGAAGGTTTTATATCAGACAACCTCCATGTTCCCTTTTATTGCTAAAATCCTATAGTTCATTAATATATAGCCATAAAATGGATGTTATTTATTTTTTTAAAATGAACTCTAAGTTCAGGGAATGGCCTTGGATTTGAATCTCTAGGTAGCTGTAGAAGAGATGGAGAACCCCTCTGAAAAGCTTGCACCCCTGTGCATGGTGCCACTTGTTCAAGTGAGACTGTTTTCTGAAGGGCTGGGCCCTTCTGGTGGCTCTGGGGAACAGGGACGGGTGGAGTTTTTGTGAGAGATGAATTGAAGGATTGAAAGATTTACTATTCGTTACAACCAGCCCTTGGAGCCAGAATGCCTTCGGGCTGACTGATGGCCTGTGATTTGGGGGGATCCTTCCAGGGGGCATCAGATTAGCAGTAGGTCTATTGGGAATTGATCCTTGTCGATGAACTAAACCATTCTGTGCTGTTCCTGACAGCACCATCTGAAGAGGTGACCTGGATTGGGTTGGAAGGGGGAGGGAAGGACACTTAAGACCAAGAGAGGAGGAGGGAGGGGGACACTTAAGACTGCATCTCTATCAGGAGCCTAAAGTTGGAGTTGAGGTTCTGTGGCTGTGACCGCCCCCGATAGGCCTTCCAGAAGGTTAGGCTGGGAGATATAAATATATCTGGCACATCATCCTGCAGTAATAACGTATGAGTTCGATGATTTAGGTCGCTCCTTCTGTTGGATTTCTCAGCAAAAGCATAGACTCAGTTGCTAGGTAACCACTTTTTTTTAAGCCCCTCTCTTCTTTTGCCTACCCCCACCCCCATCTTAGCTCCTGATTGCTGAGTCCTCAGATGACTCCTTAAATAGTATCCCTTGATGGGGATTGGGGAGGTCAAAGTTAGAGGATTCAGCATTCCAAGGATCCAGTTCCAAAGGTCAGCAGCCCCAGAGTGGGAGAAGGAAGCGCCTGAGGCTGACTAAGGCATGGGGGAAGGAGGAGGATCTTGGGTGTCACAGACCCTTGCCCTCCTCTCCTCCCCTTCTCCCGAAGTCCCCACCCTGTCCAGCACTTTGGGTTAGCCTGAGCTTGTGTCATGGCTACAGAGTCCAGAGGAGGAAGGAGGAAGGGCAGCTTTGGGGAGGGAAGCAGCCATGGTTCAGTTTCTTTCTGGCCTTCAAAGCACTCCTCTGACAAGTGCAGCTCATCCTGATCTCACCATGCTCAGGACTCGTAGTACTCAGAGGCTGTACTCTACAGTAAAGCATGTGATCACAGACCGCTTCATCTAATGCTCTTTTATTGGGTTTCTCCAACTAGACTCTTAAGCTCCCGAAGGGCAGGGAAGGAAGAGCATTCCCTTCCTTTGGGACCATATGTTCTCCCCGACTGATCCCTTCTCACTTCTTCCCTTCCTAACCTCCCATTTTCTTGATTTCAGTATGTCTAAGCAAAAGTAGCATCTTGGATTCCTGATCTAGACTTGTCTCTTTGATCTGCTAGTGAGGAGAGAGTTTCCCTTCTATCATTCCTTGAATCTTCCCTTTTCTTGTATCCTCCATAGTGCCTAGCACAGGACTGAGTAGTTAGCAGACAACTCCATACACTCTTATTGAATTGACTTGAAAAGCCTTTAGTAGGCCAGAGGGCCCAGGGAAATGTTTGCCCAGTGGGCCCAAAATTGGGAAAAGTCGTTTGGCATCATAGTATAGGATGCAGAGTGGAAGGACCAATGTAGAAGGCCTGCCACCACACTATTAGGAGGATTGTTGTTCAGCTTGTCTTTGGAGAGAACAGTGAACTTGGAAGAACCAAGGAAAAGAAGCATCTGTAGGCCTTGGTCCTAAGCTCTGGGACTCCCTTTCTCCCCACATTCTGAGCCTGTGATGATGTTTGCACTCCTGTGTTCTGGGGGCATGTGAGTGGGTGCCTGTTGTGTATGTGATATGAGTACTGTGCGCTCATGGATGCCTGTGTACGTGTTTGACTGTGTGTTCCCATACATACCGTGTTTCCCCGATAATAAGACCTTTCCCGAAAATAAGCCCTCCCCTTACTGTGTGAGATTCCTCTAAAATAAGCCCTCCCCCGAAAATAAGCCCTATTGAGATTGCTACTGTAGTGAAGGTGATTCCCTGCGCCACACGCTACATTACAGTACCCTCTGTATGCACCGTCCCCCCCCCGGGTGAAACGCACACCGTGCTCTGAGCTGCATCCAATCAGAGCTGCAGCAGTGAGCGCGTCATCCTGTTCTTCCCCAGTGATTTGCTTATTGAATAAAGGTACATTTTTTTGTTCACATTTACCTGTTTATTAAAATTGCTGTCAATGTTCATTAAAATAAGCCCTCCCCTGAAAATAAGCCCTCTGGTGTTTTTCTGTCCAAAAGAAATTAATAAGACAGTGTCTTATTATCGGGGAAACACGGTATGTATAGCCCTTTGAGATGACTGTGACAAGTGCTTGGGGGCATAGGTGGCTCCTGTAAGCTATAGCTACTCTTGATGGGTCTTTAAGTGACATCGTCTCTACCTTCCTTCTTTCTTTGGCAGTCAGCATATGCTGTGTCAGTGCTAAAGGAATGCTCAAAGCTTCGTCCTTGCGATCCCACTGTGCCCCTCTTGGCTGCCAAGGTCTGCATTGGGTCTCTGCACTGGGTAAGTAAATAAGCTCATGTCACCTAATGGTAAGATGCCAGCAACCAGGACGGGTCCTCAACAGTGCTGGGACTCTGGATGGGGAGTATGTATCTATATGGAGTGTCTGAAGTGACCACACATGCCTGTGGGTACATTGTCTTCCCTGGGGGAGACATGTTGTGAGTGGACCGTCAGGCACAGGGAAGGACTCCTTGGATTCCTCTCAGTCCTGGTGACCTGGAGGGATCCCTTCAAAGGGCAGTTTGTTTGCTTGCTCTGGCATTAGCTAACTAGCTGTGTGACCTCAGGCAAGTTGCTTCAGTTCTCTGGACCTCAGTGTTCTCATCTGTATAATGGGGGTGGGGAAGGAGAACAGGAAGCCCTTTGAGCTCTTCATGTTCTGCAGTTGTGTTTGGTAATATTGTGTAAAGGCAGGTTGGGATCCTGTTGGACTGCCCAGACCCTTCATCCCTTGTGGTGTTCAGGGTGGTCCCCTTAATCTCAGTCATGTTGGCCGCTCTGTGTGTGGCAGGGTATTCACAAAAGATGTGATCGTCTGATTTGCAGAAGACAAAGTTGGGAGGGTAGTTAAAACACTGGATGATAGTAAGGATCCAAAAACATCTTAACCAGCTAGAGGATTAGACTGGCTCTAATAAGATGAAATCCAGTAGGGATAAATGTAAACTCTTATCCTTGGGTACAAAAAGTCAGTATCCCAAGCCTAGGGCAGGCGTTATGAGACAGCAGTTTTTGATCCAGAGAAGTTAGCCGACTCCGTCTTGGTCTTGGGCTGCACTGAGAAAGGTGTAGTTTCCAGGAATGAGGTCATAGGCCCTCTGTATCTGTTCTTTTGGGGCCATATGTAGTAGATTGTTTTTGGTTCTGGTTGGTTGCTCTACTTTCAGAAGCCGCGGATAAGCTGAAGAGGGTCTGAAGGAGGGCAGCCAAGATGGGAAGGGGCCCTGGGATCTGTGTCACGAGGATCCGGGGAAGCCCCTTGGCATGTTTTTTGGCCCAGGGAAGAAAAGACTCTCAAAACAAACTTGATGGCTCTGGGATACTGGAAGGGCTGTGCTGTGATGAGGGTTTGGTCCCAGAGGGCACAACCGGAAAGAACAGGTGATATTTGCAGATGTAGATACAGGCTTAATGTCAAGCCCAACTTCCTGATGACCTCGAGCTGTCTCAGCATGGAATGGGATGCCTGCAGGGGGGAGAGGTCCTAAGCTACTGAGAGACTTGGAAGTTAGAGCTTCAAGGATCACTCACTATTGTTGGATGGTGATTCTTTCCAGGTATGGGTCAGACTAGATAGTTTGAATGGAAAGATTTGGGGAGAGAGGACAGAGGGTGCAGCTTGTCCTTCCCTAGAACTCTCTGTGCTTGATGCTTAGAACCTGCGGACATACCCTGGTGTCCAGTGTTTTTCCCAGCTCAGTGAGGATGGTTAGAGGCTGCTGTCAGGACAGCGAAGCCTTGGCCCAGAATTCCCCTGGGCATCCCTAGTAGAACCTTCCTAGGAGCTCATGGAGAAGAAGCATCTGAGGCTGGCTATGACCAAAGTAGAAGAAAGGGAGAAAAGGATGCAGGAGGCAGGCAGACATCACCACTGTCTTTGGGAAGGATTCCTGAGTTTTTTTAACTTACCTTAATCTGTGTGTTGGTGCCTTGCTTTTATTTATTTTTGGGGGGGAGAGTTTAGAATTATTAAATTCTAATCGTGCTTTTAAAAAACCACTGCGAGGGGCGCCCAGGTGGCACAGTGAGTAAGAGCGCCAGCCCCAGCATCAGAGACCTGGAATCGGTTCTGGCCTCCAATACTCAGCACCCACACAAAAATAATTGGCCGTGTAACCTTGAGCAAGTTACTTAAGCCCGATTGCTTTAAAAAAAAAAAACCCACTGCCATTCTTTTCCAGGATTGCCTCTTTCCTCCATAGAACCCTCTCTTGAAACAAAGAAAAACAAGTAAAAATAATCAAAATAAGATATTATAAGACTGTTCTGTTTCCTTTTACTTTTTTTTTTTTCTTAACAAGGGATGGCTCATTGGATAGGGGAGGGAGGTGGAAAATGAGAATGATATTAAAAACAAAGGATATAAATAAAAATATTAAATAAATATAAGCTTAAAAAAGCCACACACAAACAAATCCTTAACCAACACAGTGACTGAGTCTGATGATGAATAATCCATTATTCTGTCCCCATGGCCACCACAGGCTGCCCCCATCTCTCTACTGAGGAGGGAGATGCATTTCCTCATCTGTTCTCCAGAACCAGAAGCAGTCACTTCATTTGAGTGGAGCTGCCTTTTGGCAGCACTATTGTTGAGATGGTGCATGGTGTTCTCCTGTCTCTCTCGGCTTCCTGTGCATCACTTCACCCCAGTCTTGTCATTTCCCAGATTTCCTCAGACCTGCCCTCTCATTGGCTGCAGTCATGGTCATTATATTCATCAGGCCATGCTGTTTTTGTTCTGCCCTCTCCCGTTGATGGATGTTCACTTTGTTTCCAGGTTTTTTTTTTCTTATCACAAAAGGTTTACTGCCTTCATTTTAGGAGTTTTCCCCTCCCCTCCCTTAAACCAAACCAAAAGAAATACCAAATGAGATAGATTTACTTTTCAAATTAACAGCGACTGTAATTTTATTTTGAAAGCTAAGTGAGAATTTCATTAGCCCCTCACCCTCTGAGAGAGGCAGCTTGGTTTGGGAAAAAGAATGAAACTGGAATCAGGAGAATCCCATGGCATTTGTGGACTCATTTTGTTGCCTGTGCCTGGGGATTGCCCTACCTGGCCCACACTGTTTCAGCCATGCCTCCCTTCACTTCACTCACAGAGACCATGTCTTGGAGGGTCTGTCCTAACCCTTCTTTCTTCCCTTGTTGGTGGCACCTCCACCTGGATGACTGTTTCAGGAAGGCTTCAGCTCTGTGCTCACTTCATTCCCTAACCCTGACCACTACTTGGCAGCCTCCCATCCTGACCAATCCCCAACCCCAGCAGTCTCCCATTCTGATTGTCTCTACCCTTGTACTTGGAAGGAGAATGTCCATCTTTTCCCTTACGGCCCTACTCACATGCTCAAAATGCTCTTTCCTGGTCCACAGCTCCCCTATGTATGTTGTCTTCCGCTGTTACAGTATAGGACAGGAGGTGTTCGTGTCCTCAGTGCTTACCGTGGTGTTAGGCCCATAGAAATTACTTAATAGAGACCCAAGAGCGTTTTCATTCTGCTGTTCCTGCATATGTCCCAGACTCTATGGGACAATGAAGTGAGAGAGATGAGAGCACATGGCAAGCATTTTTAAGTTCCGTGGAGTAAGGGTTTATCATCATAGGGACTTACTTACCTTTATAGAAGACTTTAGGGTTGGTCATCTCATTTGAGCCTCTCAGCCACTCCTTGAGAAAGAGGGCCAACACAAGTGCTCTTAATGCTTGGTTTACAGATAAGAAAACTAAGGCCTCAAAAAGGCAAATGATACAGGCAGGGACGGAGAGCTACGAGCTGATATGGGAAGGCTTCTCAGCTCAGTCTGCGTCGGAGCAGGTCATGAGCATAAGTTTGGCGCTGACTTGTTTAGGGGAAGATGTGACTAGAGGCATGTGCAGAGACTGAGGGTACCTGCCACTGGAGCTGGAGGCTGGGGGTGATCTGTGTCTGTGACACAGGGCAGTGTCAGGGGAGCTGGCAGCTCCTGCACTGCAGAAGACCTGGCATTCCTACCTTGGCTTCCTCGTTGCCATCAGGATTCTGTTCCCCTCCACTATTACTCTGGCTACCACCACTTTTCTTCCTGAGAGACACTAGGCTGTCCTTGATGTCAAGCAAGCGGATGGTTTTTAATGAATATCCCTTCTTTGCTGTTGCCTGCTTTCTCTTAGCAACAGGCCTCAGCCCTTTCTCATCCAAATGGTTTTCTTGCCAGATTTTCCCATGGATAAATGACTTGGGAGGAAATTCTAGCCATGAAGATGTAGCTGCATATGAGATCTCCTCTTCAGGGCTGTGCAAGGGTCATTTCAACATTTACAGCTTATTTTCCAAATCGTAAGAGCAGCAGCAACAACAGTAATAAGCATGAATTTCAAGTATCTCAGTCCTGCCCTGCTGTCTCCGAGGGTCCAGACAACAGGAGTCCATGGAGCAGAGGGCATTTTCTGCCTGCAGTGCTGAGAGAATTGTTGTTACCCTAACAAGCCATTTAGCCTCACTAATGGGTTCGCCAACAACCTATCAGCTGCTGAGCCTTCCCTAGCCCCATCCATGGCTATACTAGCTTAAGAACATTCATTCTTGGTCCCAAAACCTGATTTCTCTGATGCCCAGCCTCATTTCCTTTGGGGCTCAGGGCCCCTGGGATAAGGACTTGAGATGACCAAGAGCCCACAGTTTGAAGATAGAGGCATTCTTTCCTTTCTAGAGCTGAATGAACACTAAATTTAGAATCATAAGATCATTGTATTTTACTTTTTGCTTCTTGGAGGGCAATTGGGGTTAAGTGACTTGCCCAAAGTCACATGGCTAGTAAGTGTGTCAAGTATGTGAGGCCGGATTTGAACTCAGGTCCTCCTGACTCCAGAGCCAGTGCTCTATTCACTGCGCCACCTAACCACCCCAGATCATTGGATTTTAGTGCTAAAAAGGGATCTGAGGTCCTCTTAGCCAAGGGTGACTGTTCTTCTCCTTTTTTAAAATAAGTTTTTATTGATGTCTTCTTTTTTACATTACTAGTTATCCCAAATGCCTCTCCCAGAGAGCCATCTCATATGTCAAACAATATTGTTTGGAGAGGGGGAAAAATCAGTACAACTAATAAAAGCATTGAAAAAAATCTGAAAACGTGCAATGTGTAACATCTGTTGGACCTGCCGCCTCTATAAATGGGTAGGTTGAGGTATCATCTGATATCTCTTCAGGCCTGTTTTAATATTTTGGTGTGTCATTTATGTCATTATAATCACTGTGTATAATGCAGGAGTGGGAAACCTGTGGCCTTGAGGCCACATGTGACCTTATTGGTCCTCAAGTGGGGCCCTTAAGGGGATTTGTTCTGTGAAGTTTGGATTCAGTCAGCAGCACTTGAGGACCTAGAGGGCCACATGTGACCTCGAGGTTGCAGGATCTCCCCACCCCTGGTATGATGTCTTCTTGGTTCTGCTGACTTCACTCTGCATCAGTTCATATAAACCTTCTCACGTTTCTCAGTATTCATCATACATATGATTTCTTACAGCACCATAATATTCCATTACATTCATGCACCATTTGTACCCCAGCTTGTTTAGCCATTCCCCATTGACAGACATCTACTTTGTTTCCAATTCACAGAAAATGTCATTATAAATATTTTAGCGTATTTGGGGATTTGCCTCTTGCTGATAACTTCCTTAGGCCAGTAGTAGAGTCTGTGGTTCAAAGAGTATGGACATTTTAGTCACTTCATTTGCCTAATTCCAAATCACTTTCCAAAATAATTTAGCATTTCACAGTTTTACCTATAGTGTATTGGTGTGCCTCTCCTTCCTCCAATATTTGACTGTTGCCATTTTTTGTCATTCCTGTCAACTTGCAGGGTACGAGGTATAACCTCAGGGTTGTTTGATTTACATTTCTCTTAATTTTAGTGATTTGGACCATTCTTTTATGCGGTTGTGAATATTTTACATTCTTTTGAGAACTGGTTTTTTTGTTTGTTATCTTTTGAACACTTATTTATTGAGAAATAGAAGAGGAAATTCTTAATCATTTTTGTTTCATAAACCCCTTCAACAGTCTGATGATGCCTCTATACCGCTTTTCAGACTCAGGGTTTTAAATGTACAAAATAAAACACAGAAGACTACAAAGGAAACCAATTATGTTAAAATAAGGATGTGATTTTTTTTTTCCCCATTCAAGTTCACTGGAGAGGAGAAGGGAAAGGCATCTCTTGATCTCAGGCCAAGGACCCCTATCCTGGTCCAACACCTTCATTTTGTGGATGAAGAAACTGAGAAAAGAGTGCATATGGCTTGCTCGTGTTCACAGAAGTAGCAAGTGAAAGATGTGGGATTCGAACCCTGGTTTTCTGACTTCAGATCTTTCTCCTGCACTCAGAATCATAGGCCAGAGCCTCAGTGAGGACCTCCACAATAGTCTAGTCTACCATATACCCAGATGGATGAACTGATGCTGAAAAGTTGTTTGGCCTTCACTTGAAGGCCTCTGCCGAGGTGGCTCTGCCAGGACTTAAGGTCCTCAAATGGCTCCAGTCATTGGGAGGTTTTTCTGTATATAAAGAGGAAATCTGTCTCTGCTTGCTTCTGTCCTTTTCCCTCTTAGTTATGTTCTCTGAGGGAAGAAGAACAAGGCCAGTTCCTCTTCTGTATGACAGTGTGTCAGCTACTTTAAAGACAGGCTGCCATATTTTCTCCACTCTCTCTCTCTCTCCTCTAGACTAGATCTTCCACTTCCTTCACTTGGTTCTCGTGTATTGTGATCTCCAGGCCTCTCATCCTGGTTCAACTTCTGAATCGGCTCCATTTTGTCAGTGTTCTTCCTAAGAATATGGTGGGAGAAGCAGAATGTAACTGATCAGGGCACCTTGCAGGAGCAGCTATCCCTCAGATTTTTTTCACGTAAACTTTTGTCTAGATTTAGCTCTCTCATTCTTGTGGATTTGATTTTTTTTTTAAATACAAGTGTGAGCCTTGTTATATCCAGCCATTCATTCTAGCCTATGACACTAGACACTATATATATACACACGTCAGAGGCAAGTTTTGAACCCACACTGATTTCAGAGCCAGCTCTATATCTGATGCACCATATTGCCTATCAGATTAAGGGAACATTAAGTCATTTCTGGTTTGGTGGGGCTTGTCAAGATGATAGTGGACTCAGGCCCCCGATAGCTATAGCCAGAAAGGAGGAATGAGGCATAGTGGACACCCCACAGGTGCTGGCATTTGTCTAGAAAACAAAACTGTGAGTGGGGCCAGTCCACTCCTGTCTGAGATGTGGGTTGGATCCCAGAACCCCCCGAGCAGACATCCCTACTATATGGTTGTGGGCAGGAGCACCACCTTCGGTTTCAAAGGATGGCGGCCTTTCGTCACACAATCAGCCCTACCAACCCAAGGCTGCTGTTGTCAGGAAGCCCTAAATTTAGGTCTTCCTGCAATGGGAGAGCTGTTTGCCTCCTTGTTGTAATTATAGTCATTATGTGTATTCAGATTACATGGTAATAAAATTAGGATCGAATCACTCCAAATGGAAATCAGATGAGGCATCATCAGTGAGAAATAATCAATGACAACATAAATGCAGATCCAGAAGAGAATTTAGCTGGATGGACTTCTTAACCAGAATAGAAAGATGCAGAGCTTAGTCTGAGCTGAGCCTCACTCTGGAGGTAGTTGCACAGAGGGAGTGTAGCAGGCAGAGGTGAAGGCCAAGTTTCTCCAGAAGTCTGGCATCTGTGGGCCACTGAGGCCCCCTACGAGTCAGCTTCCCTGAACTTCGGCAGCCTCGGCAACATGTGACTGACTGCATATCCAAATGGCAGTCAGGTCAGTGGCTGTATTTTTTTTTTTGCTTTTTTTTAGGTGGGGGGAGGGCACTTGGGGTTAAGTAACTTGCCCAAGGTTACATGGTTAGTTTTTGTGTGTGGGTGGGTGTTAAGTGTCTGAGGCCGGAACCGAACTGGGGTCCTCCTGACTCCGGGGCCGGAGCTTTACTCACTGCACCATCTAGCCGCCCCTGTATTTTTTTTTTTAAGGCAAAAGAATGTTGTAGTAGTAAAAAAAAAAAAAAATTGCCCTGGGAGTTAAGAAACCATGTTAAAGTCCTGGCTTTGCCACTAGCTCATTGTTCTAAGTCACTTAATCACTCTGAATTGCAATTTCCTCTTATGTGAAATGGGAACTTAGTACCTAGCACCTGCCTCACAGAGTTTTTGTGTGCTCTGTGGAAGTGGGAGCATTCACCCTGAGGCATTCCTGTGCTTCCTTGTCATGGTAGCTATGTCTGTGTGTGTGTCTACTTTGTCTCCCCAGGGCGGGGGGGGGGGGGGGGGGGGGGGGGGGGGGGGGGGAAATTGGTTCCTTGAGGGCTGGGGCCACATCTTGTACCTGTGTAGATTCCCCCACAGTCCCTAGCAGTTCTCTGCCCATAGCAGGAGTTTGAGAAAGGCTTGAATGGTGATGATGGTAATGCTGATAATAATTGACAGGGGTAGAGGACTCTAAGGTTGGCAGAGCAACTTTATACATTGCATCGATAGGCAGCAGTCTTGTTCAGGAAGGTGCTGGAGCTGTTCTTAGCCCCATTTTTAGAGATGAGGAAACTGAGGCCAGGAGAGGTTGAGTGATGGGCCTGTGGACCCACAGCCAGTTTGTGGTCGAGTTTCCCTTCTCTCTTGACTCTTAAATCCACCATTTCTTCTCACTGTGCTGTAATGTAATATCAAGCAAAGGCAACTTCCCAGGTTCAAAATACCAGCATAGGTGCTCTCTATTTTATTTAGTGACAAACCAAGAACAGAGAAGATCAAAACATGACATCATTCCAAATACAGCATTTACTAAGTGTGATTAAATAATCTCCAAGTACTACCCCACCCCAGGACCTTCCAATCATTCAATCAATTACAAAGTCTCTGTTCTAAATGCTTCTCCACCCCTAGGCTATACCTTAATTAAGTCCACCACAAAGCCCCTCTTCTCAAATGGAGATTAGTTTCCAAACATAAGGTCAAAAGTTCCCCACCCCTGAATCACAATTGAATCAACCCCAGAGTTACATCAAGTTTAAACACAGCACTTAATACCCAAATGGAGGTCTTTTCTTCATCTTGACACGAGGCAAGTTCTCAGCAATCTTAGTTCCTGGGGAGACAAGGCTTAGCAAAGCCACAAGATACATTGCCAGTCCCTTCATGAATTTATCCTCTGTCTGTAGAACAGTCCTAGAACCCCTGAACACATTAGCAAAGCCCTCTCCCAGGATTTCTGTAAACATACAACAAGAAAATCCTTCTTCAGGGCTTCTGAACCAACAGAAAGGCTCCCAGACCCCTGCAACAACAGCACTGTCCCTCACCAGTGGACAGTATTCACTCTCTGTCTGCAGGACAGTCGCAGGCCTTCTTAGCGAACAGCCAGGTTCCAGGACTTCTTCAACAAAAGGACAGTCTTTCACCAGTGGACAAATCTGGCAAAATAACATCAAAACAGACAGACAAAGTACCAGCAAAACAGCCATGTCTCCTCAGTCCTTGGCAGCTCAGGGGGCAGGTCTCAAAAGTCCAGGGCAATTCAAAGCGGCCACCAGCAATTCTCTTAGTCTCTCTCTCTCTCCACGAGGTGCTGCTTCCAAAAAAAAAATCTTCCGCCTCTCTCTAGTGTCTCTCCAAATCTACGTCACCAGCTCCTCCCAGTCAGGACTTTCTTTTCACATCAAAAAGTCCATCCCACAGGTGGGATTAACAAGCTCTGGGTTTTAATACAATCAATTTGAAAACCAAGCCCAATACAGGGGAATCTCCACATTCCATTACTATCACATGTGCCAAGGCCGTTTTGGGGACTGGGAAGTTTGGGTGGGTTTCTGTGACTTCCGACCTGCCTCTTACCTCCAGGACTAAGCATGAACTAGCATTTGAAGCTCTTTGTGGCATAGCCGCTTCTTACACTTGGCTCCTGATGTCACATAGCTTCGAGTCCAGCTGCACAGGTCTCATTTGTTCCTCCATCTGCTGGAGCCCTGTTATCCCCAGAATGCTCTACCTCCCCTGCCCCAGCTCCTTGCTTCCCTGGCCTCTCAGTACTCAGTTCCCATCCCATCTCCTGCAGGAGGCCTCTCCTGGCCCCCCCAGATCCCCGTCCCTTCCTTCTGAGGTTACCTCCCATTTCACTTGGCTCAGAATGGTCTTCCTAAAGTATGGGTCTAACTGTGTTGCTTCCTTCCTCATTAGTGGTTCCCTATCCCCTTCAGAATCAAGTCTAAATCCTCTATTTGGCCTTCAGAGTCCTTCATAAACTAGACCCTTCCCATCCCTTCCCCACCCCATATGTTCTGCAGTCTAATGACACTGGCCTTGATGGTCCTGACATGAAACACTCCCTCTCCCAATTCTGGGTGCTTTTCCTGTGCCTGGAATGCTCTACGTCCTGACTTTCCTGGCTCCCTTTAGGCCATCGTCCACAGGAAGTCTTCCCTAATCCCTCTGGATTCTAGTGCCTTCCCCCTGCTGATTATTCCTAAATTACCCTGTATGGAGTTTGTGGGATCCAGTACTTGGTGGTGGAAGACTGCAGTTTCCCAGACATCTGCTGCAGCTCTTTATCTGACAATAACTGGTAGAGTCTGTAAAAGCCCTAAATGATCATTTCACTCTTCAGAAGGTGGAGAAAGTGAGAAGCTATTTTGTATATGTATAGTGAGGCAACTGGTGGCCGGAAGCCAGTCAGGAAGGCCTGAGTTTTAAACCTGGCCTGACATACTTCCTTGCTCTGTGACCTTAAGCAAGTCATTTAACCTCTGCCTGCCTCAGTCTCCTCAGCTGTAAAATAGGGATAACAATAGCATGTACCTCCCAGGGTGGTTGTGAGGATCAGGTACATATTTATAAAGGGCTGACCTTGCCCAGTTCCTGGCACATAGTAGGTGCTTCATAAGTGCTTGGTTCTTTCCCCTTCTCTTCTTCATTAGATGGCGAGCTTCCTGAGAGCAGGGACTGACTGTCTTTTACCCTTTTTGTGTCTCTAGCTCTCTGTGCAGGGATGACCTGGCACACAGGAGGCACCTAGTAAGTGTTTGCTGACTGACTGACTGACTTACCCCCGTGGGTCTTTGATGTGTGTGGTTGTCTACATGCTCTTTCCTCCATTAAAATGGGAACTCCTTGAGGCCAGGGACTCATCATTTTTCTTTCTTCATATCCGCGGTGCTTGACACATAGGCATTTAATAAATACTGCTTCTACTGACTGTCTGTGGACTAATGGGTTTAACCTCAGAGTTGGCCAGGGCTTTGGTATGGCAGTCAAAATTGTGGGTGAGGGTGGGGCATGGGGTCACATTAGTTTGTTCTCTATAAAGGCTGAAGAAGGGACAGAGGGGGCCATCAGCCAAGAACACCCTGTCCTTAGGGACTGATAACGAGGGCTGTGAAGCAGGCTGGCGGAGGGGGGAGGCAGGTGCTGGGGCAGGTTTAGAGAGTGCTTTAGCATCTTCCTCTGTACCCATTCTGCCCTGCCTGAGCCCACTCAGACTTGACTAGGGCCCGTGGTTTGGAGCCAAGTGCCCACGTTGGCCCTAAACACCAGCTTCTGAGGCTTGAACTGGTGGTTGCTGATTTGGCTCTGGGTTTGGGGGATGGAGGGAGACTGGAGTAGGCACATTTGAAAAATGAGTTGGGCCGAGTGAAATCCAGCTGGATGGCCATGGGCCCAGAAGAGGAGCACCTGCTGTCCTCTACTTCCTTGTCTGGGTGCCCAGGTTTCGGGTTCATGCACATACCAAAAAATGCCAGTGTCAGAGGGTAGACTTGGCTGGGTCATCCTCCTATCTACAGGGGGAGGGGGAGGAGGAAGAACCAAGGTCACATGTTGGTGACTAGCATCATGGGGAGGGGAAGAGACTATGGGCACTGGTAGTTAGCTGGTGGCTTCTGTCTCCCCCTCTTCCTGGCTTGGGGAGAGGGTTAGGGTTGGTTAGGCTGGTGCTTAAGTTCCCTGACCTGACACTGTAACCAGAGAGGGATCGAGCAGGTGCATGGGGTGGGGCTTTCCGGGAGGAGACTGTATACCAATGATTCCCAAGTCTGGTGTTGGGTTCCCCAGGAGGTAGATCTCTGTTTACCTTAAAGGGAAGAAGAGAAAAATCCTCTTCAAATAATTTTCCATGTTATAAATATATTAATATATAATTATATGTGTATATAAATACGTATGTAGATATATATGATCAACTTTAATTTTAGAAGATACGGATCTAAAGAATCATAAACTTCTAGAATATTGAAGCTGGAAGGGGCCTTAGGGAGCTTCTCATTAAGAGTTTTCCATAACCCTGAATTCTATGTGCTTTTTCCCCTCCATATCTTGATAACTACATTTCAATATCTTACTTTCTTTTTCAATCCTACGTATTTTATTTTATGCATTTAAAACTTTTGTCTTGAGAATGGATCCAAGAGTTGACCAGATTGCTAAACAGATCTGTGATCCCCCAAAAGATTGAAGAACCTTTTTAGTTCTAGGTTAATAGCTTGCCAGTAAAGCAGTTTGAGGCCTAGAGAAGGGAAAATGATTTGGAGCCAGTATCAGAACTTGGGCTTCCTGACTCCCAATAACAGTATCCTATATACATATACATATATATGTCCCTTGAGGAAGGGAAAAAGATGGGCAAATTGTCTACATTTTCCTGTTGGGAGAGTTGGAGGGGAAGTGGATCCGAACATCCATCGAGTGAATAGCAGGTTGTAGCCCTCCTAGGCTGGGACTCCCACCCCCTTCTGGCCCCTGGCATGGTAGCTTGTATTTAGGATGTCTTTGGCAGAGAATTGTTTGATGCAGGATTGATGAATTTTTCTTGTTCCAGGGTTAGGCAGGACAGGAAAGGTGGGTTCTCTTCGTGGATTGGTGAGAGGTGGGAGCCAGCTCTAGCTGCCCTTTAGCTTTTTTATGGCCATCAGGAAGGTCCACCTACCCCACTAGCCTGGCCCTGGGATTCTGCCACTGGGTCTGCAATCTGATCACCATAGAGACTGTTTCCTGTCCACATCCACTAGAGCCTTCCCACGATGCTAGGGATCTTCCTCTAGATTTCATAATATTGGCTGTCAGTGGAGCACACCTGGTAGCTAACCATTGGTTCTCCCTCACTCTCCTTCCATAACTGGTCTGCCTCTTTTGTCCTCATCAAAGCCCTTCGTAATCTAGCTCCCTCTTACCTTCCCAGTCTTCCTCTGCCTCATTCCCTGACTCATCTTCTTGAATTCAGTGACACTAGCCTTCTGATTGTTCCACAAACAAGACTATTTCTCAAATCAGGGCATTCTCCTTATCTGTCTCCCATGTCTGGAGTGCCCTCCCTCCTTTCTCCAACTACTTAACTTCCTTAAAGCACAATTGAAGTCCCTCTTACTAGAGCTTTCCTCAATCCCTCTTAATATCAGTTCCATCCCTCTGTTAAATATTTCCTGTTTATCATGCGTATAGTTTGTTTTGTATAAATTGGCTGTATGTGGTTTTCTCCATTAGATTCCAAGTTCCTTGAGCATAAGGACTGTATTTTGCCTCTTTTTGTATCCATAGTGTTTAACATAGTGATTGACAGATAGTAGGTGCTTAGTAAATGTTTATTGATTGGTGGAGCTATCTAAGGGCCAATGGATAGAGTGTCAGACCTGGAGTCAGGAAGACTCATCTTTTGTGAGTTCAAATAGACTCAGACACTTACTAGTGGTGTGACCTTGGGCAAGTCATTTCACCCTGTTTGCTTCATTTTCCTTGTCTGTAAAATGAGCTGGAGAAGGAAATGGCAAAGTACTCTAGTATCTTTGCCAAAAAAACTCCAAATGGGGTCATAAAAAGTCAGACATGACTGAAATTATTGAACAGCAACAGACCTGTCTGATGCCATCACCCTTACCACTTCTTTTATGAAAACTTTGTTTGAAACAGAAGCAGTTATTTCCCCCCACCCTTCCCTCCAAGTTTTTCTCTTTTTTCTGTCAAAGGCACCACCATTGTTCCAGTGTCTCAAGGTCATAATCCTGGCATTTGCCTTGACACTCATTCTCCTTTAACCCTCATATCTCATCAGTTGCCAAATCTTGACATTCCTACCTCCATAAGATCTCTTGAATATAATCCTTTCTCTCACACAGTGACCACCTTAGCTTCTCATCTGTCCCATAGACTGTGACAGTGGCCTCCTAATTGGCCTCCCTGCCTCAAATCTCTCCCTGTTCTAGTCCATCCTACATTCTGATGCCAAGGTTATTTTCCTTAAGCAAGGATTCCACCTACCATGTCATTCTTCTACTCAGTCAACTCAAATGATCCCCTTATATCATTATATATGATATAGATCACATATAAATTCCTATTTAGAGTCTAAACCTTCATAACCTCTCCTAAGCTTTCTTTTCTGTTTCAGTGGATATTACTTTTTTAAAAAAGACAGCCAAGAAAATATCACTAACTAGAGATCTATTTGCCTTCTTTTCTATCCCTGCCCAGTTTTTACGATAATAATCTTCAAGCATATAGAAGGCATCCTTGATGAAGATTTGATAAAGGATTGGACCTTCACAAAACATATTCTGCAGTAGACCACATATTTATAACCACATAGTTGACTGAAAGATATAGAGGATACAGTATCCCTTTGGGTTTATTATTTATTGAGTATGAAAAAAAAGCCACTTGGGGAGAAAAAAGAAAGTACACCTTCAGAAGAGTGTATTTCTGGGCCTGTGGCCTAGATCAGGAACAACCCATAGGAGGAGAGTCCGAGATAAGGGGGGGGAGGGAGGACAGGACGCTGCTTTGTAAGCAAAGCTTTCCAGGGCCTGGAACAAACTCTTGCCTTCGTGCAGGCAGGACTCGCTCTCCAAAACCAGGCCTCTGGACATCCAAAAAGCAAATGGTGAAAGGACATTCAGGAGAAAATCAACCAAAGATGCACCCAGAGAAATACGGAGGCAACAGGAAAACACCCTTGATTGATGTAAAGCAGAAGCAGAGGACCAATGAAAGATGCATTCCATGGAAGCATATCATCCTAAAGCACAGATTAGACCCCAGCACTTCCCCTGCTTCGTGAGCATCAGTTAGAAGTTTCTGTGTTTGGCATCTGTGCCCTTCCCAGCCTGGCCCTCGCCTGCAGTGTTACACATCACCCCGCTTGACGTGTGCTGCGTTCTGGCCAAAGCGACCTTCTTTCTGTTCCTTCCTCAGCACATTCCATCCCCAGCTGGGCCCATTCCTGGAATAAACTTCACTGCCCACCTCTGTCGCTGAGAATCCCTAGCTTTCTTCCAGACATCAGCTTTTCTGTAAGGCTTTTCCTGAGTCCCCAAGCTGCTAGTTCTCCCCCTCAAAAAAAAATAATTCCTTTGTATTTATTTTATTTAATATTTAAATTCTATACATGGCATTTTCCCCATCTCAGAATAAGCTCCTTGAAGGGTAGGGATGATTTCATTTTTTTGTCTTTGCAGCCTCGGAGCCTAGCCCAGCTTCTGACTCATAGTAGGCACTTAATGCATGTTTATTGATTGATTGTTGCTTTTGTCCCAACAAACCAGGAAAAGAAAATAGGTAACAATAGAACTTTTGCAAGGCAAGAACATTTAATGCTTTTCCCTCTGCCTCTCCCCTCCTTAGTCATGTTATGGAGAAGTAAAATCTGATGTAACAATGTGTGCCACTTAAAATGTTAGGATCAAGCAATTAGCAAGCATTTTTTTAAGTTAAAATAAGTAAAACATTTTATTTCTTTTTCATGCAGTATTTTTACTTAACATTGACCTATTTGGCCTATGACCAAATTTTTTTAATGACCAAAAAAACACCAAATTTTAAGTTTTATTTCTTTTTGTAAATAGCCTTTTTTTTTTTCAATTACATGTAAGGATAGTTTTCAGCATTCATTTTTTTTAAAAGATTATGAGTTCCAAATTTTTTCTTCTTCCTCTTCCCCCTCCCTAAGATGGCTAGCAACCTGATTGATATAGGTTATACTTGTGCAGTCATGTAAACACATTTTCCACATTAGTCTTGTTGTGAAAGAAGAAACAGAACAAAAGGGAAAAGCCACAAAAAAAAGCAAAAGACAAACCCAAAAAAAAGTGAAAATAGTATGATTTGATCTGTATTCAGACTCCACAGTTTTTTCTCTGGATGTGGATAGCATTTTCTCTCATGAATCTTTTGGAATTGTCTTGGATAGTGGCATTACTGAGAAGAGCTAAGCCTGTCAAAGTTGGTCATCGCACAGTGTTACCGTACACATGATGTATACAATGTTCTGCTGGCTCTGCTCACTTCATTCAGTATCAGTCCATGTAAGTCTTTCCAGGTTTTTCTGAAATCTGCCTGCTCATCATTGCTTATAGCACAATAGTATTCCATTACATTCATTAACCACAACTAGTTCAGCCATTCCCCAGTTGATGGGCATTTTCTCCATGTCTCATTCTTTGTACCACAGAATGATCAAGCATTTATTAAGTACCTCCTATGGGCCAGTGTGCTAGGTTCTGGGGATGCAAAAGCCTAGGTAGCATGGGAAACAAAGGAGGGTAACTTTGAAACCATGGCACAAACAAGATGACTTTGGATCAGCAGGGCCTGGATGGCCTGACCTGGGCACAAGTGAGATTACAGAGGCAGTAGTGCTTGTTTCTGAGGAGATAGGGGAGGATAGTCTGGAAGATAGGCATGGTCAGCATAGACTGGCCGCCTAAACTTATGTGCTTAGGATGTTAGCAGAACAACCCACAACACAATCAATTTGAAATAACTTAGGAGACCGCAGAATGCCGGGTATCAGCCAGCTTAGCTTTGTGAAGAGGGAATGACGCCAAAGCAGTTGTGGCTCCCTCTGTGACTGAGTGATGGACCACGAGGGCCCACAAGGTTGGGGTTGGGACGGGAGTGTTGCATGTGGCTCATCAGCTGAACTCCAAGGAAGATTTTTATTCTCTCAAGTTCGTTTTAGCATTTAAATTTGCCTAATATAAATAGATCATTGGGAGAGATACAAAGATAAATGACGACATGCTCAATGCCCTTGGAGAGCTGACAGTCTAGAAGGAAAGATGCAGCATCCATCCATGTAACCGCCATACAAAATAAAACTTAGATATGCATTGATGCAAGCTGGGAGGGATCTTATCCAGTCACCTTCTTTTGCAGATGGGGAAATAGACTCAGATGGATTAAGCCAGTCAATCAAAATGCACTTATTAAGTGCTTATTATGTTCAAGGGACTGTGCAAAGAAAGACAAGGACAGGCTTTGCCCTCAAGAGGCTCACATTCTAGTGGAGGAGATAGCATGTAAATGACTGGATACGCACAAGGTAGACATGGGCAGCTTGATGACCATCTACTCTACCCACCGATCCACCCAGCTGAGGTCTGGAAGACTCATCTTCCCAAATTCAAACACAGCCTGAGACACAGTCTGTGTGACCCCAGGCAAGTTACCTAACCCTCTTTGTCTCAGTTTCCCCATCTGTAAAATGAGTTAGAGAAGGAAATGGCAAACCACTCCAGTATCTCTGCCAAGAAAACCCCAGATGGGGTCATGAAGAGTAGGGCATGAAATGACCAAACAACAGCAATAGATAACAAGATCTCTCTACACAAAGTGGATGGAAAGTATTCTGAGGTGGGCAGGTTCTAGCAGTGCAAGCATGGTGGAAAAGCTCCTTGCCGAAGGTGGGTTATGAGCTGAAAGGAGAAAGCCAAGGGAGGGGGAACAAGAGTAACCCGGGCATGAAAGACAACCTGGGCCAGGGTCACTGAACCATAGAGTGCATGGAAAGGAACAAATCTAGGAGGGGACCGGGCTACAAAGAGCTTTCAGTGCCAATCAGAGGAGTTTGTGTGGGATTCTAAAGGTCACAAGGAGCCACCCGAGCCTGTTGTGGAGGCGAATGTGATGTAGTCACACCTTCCTACACTTCAGGAAATCCCCTTTGGCAGCTAAGTGGAGAATGACTGGAGAAGGGAGAGATGGGATGCAGGCAGTCTAGGTGAGAGGTGATGGGGGCTGCATGAAGAGAAGAGGGTGAATATCAGATGTAAATGCAGAAACAAGATAGGGTAACAGATGATGGGAGATGTGGAGAAGTGAGGAGGGAAGAACAACTTGCCCAGGTTCACATTAACAGTGAGTGGCAGAATTGGGGGATTTACACCTGGATCTTCCCACTCCCAAGGAAGCTCTCTTCACAATATTATGAGAGACAGTAATTATTCATTTTGGCTTGTTGTAAGGAATAGTATAAAATAAAGATGCAAAAAACCAGCCTGTTAAGGCCCTTGAATACCAAGTGGATAACTTAACCTTAGCATTTAGACTTTTATGTGGTAGGACATACAGAGCTGTTAAAAGAGTTAGCATTAAAGGACCTGGGTTCAAATCCTAACTTTTTCCTTTAATAGCTGTGCAGCCTTGGGCAATTCACTTAATCTTTATTGGTTTCAGTTTCCTGGTCTGGAAAATTAGACGGTTGGACTAGATCAGAAGTGTCAAACTTATGGTCTGTGCCTACTTCCAGGTGCAGCCTGAACCAGATTAAAATGTAATTGGGAAATGTGTTTTTTTTTTTAAATTACAATGCAATGAAATATAATGTTAATTTGTGGTTTTCTAAGTCAACATGCAGGAGCCATTTCTATTTGAGTTTGACACCACTGGTCTAGATGATATCCAGTGCTGAATCTTGATCTTGTGATCAGATCTCTGAGGAGTCCAGTAGTTAGTTGGCTCCCATAGCATTCTTGTTAACAAACTAGGAAGAAATGATAGACCATACTAACACTCAAATGGTGCTCAGATGGTTTTAGAATAATCTTAAGGGCTAATTATTCATCTCCCCAAGAATAGGAGACTGGGACCATTATGGTCTAAGCATCTTTATTAGAGAGCTGAATGATGGAATTGAGAACATTTGTGGATTATAAAAGAAGGTGACAATGTGGTTGTGCTCTGCAGTGGTCAGATCACACTGGAGCATTGTATGCAATACTATAGCATTGAAATAAGTGTAATGATAATATTGTATGTGCCTGTATTCAATGTCCTTTACATATTTATTTTATCTCTGGTGATCTCAAAATAACCCTTTGAGGTAGCTGAGGAAGGAGTTAGTCCTATTTGACAGGTAAGGCTACTGAGTCTTTGGTTAAGTAAATTGCCGGAGCTCACATGACTGCTTAGTGATGAAGATAAGACTCTCCCTGTTCTTACTAATCTGATTTTAAAGGGCAGGAACCAGAATTCATTAGTGTCATTGAAAGAGGGTTGTATAATTTTTTTTTTTAGGCCATCATTGCCATGAAAACATTTTTTTCCCCTATTGCTGATTGGTTAATGCAGTTTCTATTCTGTGGGGTCATTTTACATCTTTAAAAAGCACATTTTTGCTTTTAATCATGGCATCAGTATCTCTAAATTTCAGTCAGAAGTGACTTCCTTGGCCAACTAGTTCATCCCTTTCCAGGAGAAATAAAGGAACAGAAACAAGAGTTATTTGCCCAGTGCTTAGAATGTCTCCTCTCCACCTCCTGTGCGGCCCCAGCCTGTCCTCTTTCATGAAACCTTCCCTATAATTATTTCAGCTCCCATTGATCTCCAAGAAACACAGAAATATAGAACTAGAAGGGACCATTTAGTCCACCTCACACCTGAAAAGAAATTCCTGCCCCCACCAAGCCAGCAAGTAGCCATCTGGTTTCTGTTTGGAGACCTCCAAGAAGAAGGAACCTGCCACCTTTCTGGATGACCTGTTGTCCCTCTGCACAGCTTTTGATTGCTGATGTCAAACTGAAATTTGCATCGCCACCCATCACAGAACAAGAGTTCTGCCCTGTAGGACCAGACAGTATTCCAGTCCGACTCCTATGTGACAGCATCATGACAAAGATGGCTGTAACGTTCCCTCTTAAGCCTTTTTTCCACATTAGACATCTGCATTTCCTTCAGTTGGGACCTCTACAACATGAGCTGAGGCCCTTCAGCAGCCTTGTTGCCTTCAGAATTGCACACGATGCTCTAGTGGGACCACAGCAGAGCACAGCAGCACCGACACCTTCCTGCTCTTGGCAGCAACACCTCACTTGGTTCTGTGCTAGCTTATATTTTCCTCAGTTACTTGGATAATGGATATTGGAGGAATGCTTCTCCACCCTGCACATGAGAGGGAGAGCTGACACACCATGTGTCAAAAGCCAACAAGATCTTGACCATCTAGAATGCTGGGATTAATCAAATAAGATGAAACCTAGTAGGGATAAATATGAAGTCTTACACTTGGGTCCAACAAATTAGCTTTACAATTACAAGCTGAGGGAGACATTGTTAGATAAACAGTTTGTCTGGAAAAAAAATAAAAGGTCTGGGGGGTTTTGTGGCCTGCAAGCTCCCTGGAAGTCAGCATTGGGATGGGGCAGCCTGTCTTGGGCCAGCACAGAACCAAGCATGGGTTCCCGGACACTAACTGCTGGAGACCTCCAGCCAAGTCGACATCGACAACTATGACTAATTGGAGACCTCTGTTTAACAAGACTCTCATATGATCAGACCTCTGAGGAGTCCAGTAGTTAACTGGCTCCCATAGCATTCTTGTTAACAAACTAGGAAGAAATGATAAACCATACTAACACTCAGATGGTGCTCAGATGGTTTTAAAATAATCTCAAGGGCTAATTATTCATGTCTCAAAGATTAGGAGACTGGGACCATTATGGTCCAAGAGCTTAATAAGACTATCAGCTAGCCCATCAAGTCCAGGAAGAGTCTGTCAAGATCGGAGGCACCACACACGGGGGCCTGCAGCAGCGCTTCCACATGCCCCCTCTTCTAATCTTCCATTTAACAACCTCATCAAAAAAGGAATTAAAGTTGGCTTGGCAGGACCTCCTTTTGGTGAATCCATGCCAACTAGCGTTTTGTCTTCCCTGCTTCGTTTACGAGGAATCCACCCACCATCTCTTTAATGATACTTTCTAGACTTTCCTTAGGAATTGAAGTCTAGCTCAGCAGCCTGTAACCTTCAGACTCTTCTTCTCCTTTTAAAAATCTGGTGGTGTGGCCCTTTCCTGCCAGACACTGGCTCAGCATTCTAGTTTTTCTAGGACCAGGGGTTGGATGTAGCTCCTTTGGGCCAGTGGACTCAAGGACCTCTGGGGCTGCAAAGTGTTCTCTAACTCTTCCCTACTTACTTTGGGTACCATTCAAAGGTCCTTTTCCTCAGCAGAGAAAACAGAAGCAAGATAATTATACCAGCGTTGCCTTCTCCATGTTGTTAGCTGGCATCATCCCATCTGCCCCCAGTAGTGGCTCTGTTCAGTCTTTGATCTTCCTCTTTCCCCCAGTATAGCTTTAAAACCACCCCTTTTTTTTTGTTCTCCTTATCTTTGCGCACCCATTTTTTATGAATTTGAGCTTTAGTGCTCCTTGTACTGTTCCTAGAGGACTAAGTCATGCTTTTGTGTTTTTTTCCCCACCATTACCAGCCCTTGCTTCCATCCAAAGACCAGACTTGTGGTTTTATTAGTATAAGGAACTCCCATGTGAGGAAACTCCCTCTATTGGTGTCAGGTTGGCACTTCTTCTGCAACTTGGAATCTTAGAATGTTGCCTAGAAGTTTTCAGAGGATGAAATTAAAAATATGTATAATCATATGAAAAAATGCTCTAAATCACTATTGATTAGAGAAATGCAAATCAAAACAACTCTGAGGTACATCTCACCAGTCAGATTGGCTAAGATGACAAAACAGGAAAATGACAAATACTGGAGAGGATGTGGGCAAATTGGAACACTAATGCATTGCTGGTGGAGTTGTGAACTGATCCAGCTTTTCTGGAAAGCAATCTGGAATTATGCCCAAAGGGCTATAAATAATTTCATACCCTTTGACCCAGCAATACCACTTCTAGGGTTGTATCCCAAAGAGATCATAGAAGTGGGAGGAAGACCCATACATACAAAAATATTTATAGCAGTTCTTTTTGTAGTGGCAAAGAATTGGAAATTAAGGGGGTGCTCATCAATTGGGGAATGGCTGAACAAGTTGTGGTATAGGCATGTGATGGAATACTATTGTGGTATAAGAAACGAGGAGCAGACGGTCTTCCTATTTACCTGGAGAGGCTTATACAAACTGATGCTGAATGAGAAGAGTAGAACCAGGAGAAATTTGTACACAATTACAGACACAACGTATGTGTGATGACCAACTTTGATAGACTGGACTCTTCTCAGCAACTCAGGGTTATAAGTCAACCCCAAAAGACTCATGATGGAGAGAGATGTCTACACCCAGAGAAAGAACTGAGTTTGAACCCAGATTGAAGCAGACTGTCTGCTCTTTTTCTTGCTTGGTTTTGTTTCCTCTTTCCTCATTGTGCATTCCATCTGATATGATCCTTCTTTATAACCTGACTAATGTGTAGTGTGAAAGTATTTGCAGATTCTATGCTTGATTGTATGCTGCCATGGAGGGGAGAGGAGGGGCAGGAGGGAGAGAAAGTTTGGAGCTCTGGGAATTGTGGAGCTGAATCTTGTAAACTAAGAGTAAACAAAGGAATTAAAAAAATAAAATAAATTTTTAAAAAAGAATGTTGTCTAGAGCAGAGCTACTGCCCCATAGGACTCCTGAGAATGGCCCAAACAGATTAAAATGTAATTGGGAACTAGTTAATAAAATAGAGAAAAATGCCATCAAATAGATAATGTCAATAAGTAGTTTTCTAAGTCAGTGTATCACTGCAGGGATCCTTATGTATGGTTTAACGTCAAACCCTTTCGTTTTCCAGATCAGAAAGCAGGCCCAGGAAGGTAAAATGATTTGCCCAAAGTAAGGTAGTAAGAGGCAGAACTGGGATTGAAGCCCTATTACTCTGACACTCAATCTAGCATTCTTTCCATTCTCCTAAACCTGGCATTTCCTCAAGTTCCTCATCTGTAAAATCTGGATAAAAATACATCTAGTACCTCCCATCTGGAGTTTTTGAATGAATGAAAAAGTTTATTAAGCATTCGCTATGTACCAGGCACTGTCCTGAGGGGCAGGGAGGCAAATATAAGCAAGCAGGACAGTCCTTGCCTTGAGGAGTTTGCCTTCTGGGGGGGGGGGGGGGGCGGTGATTTGGAGAAAGAAGTGACAAGGTGGCCAGGATCTGTCAAGATAAGGCAGACCCTCAACTGTCAGTCCCCAGGGTCTCAGGGGACAAATCTGAGGATTTGGTGAGATGATAGAAGTAAACATGCTTTGTAAACCTCGTTGTGGAGTTGTTTTAGTTGTGTCCAACTCTGCATGATCCCATTTGAGGTTTTCTAAGCAAAGATACTGGAGTGGTTTTCCATTACCTTTTCCAGCTCATTTGACAGATGAGGAAACTGAGGCAAACAGGGTTAAGTGACTTGCCCAGGGTCACACAGATAGTAAGTGTCTGAGGCCAGATTGAATTCAGGGAGATGAGTGTTATTGATTCTAAGCCCAGCGCTCTATCCACTGTACCACCTTGCTGCCCATTGTAGACCTTAGTGTCCTGTATAAATATTAGCTAATAACCTAATAATTATTCATAGCACTTAATTTTGTGCCTCTCAGTATCTAGCAGGACTGGGCATGTAGGTGCTTAGTAAAGATGAATTTGATTGGTTGATTCTTTTACCAATGCCAACAGCCCTTCCCAGCAGTCCAGTGTGAATGGTGCATCAAGGGACACCAGTCTTGGGTTTAGTGGAAGCAGCATGGTATTGGAGACATCCATGGCGCTGTGAAAAGAACACTAGAACTAGAGTGGGAAGGCTTGGGTTCAAATTTCTGCTCTTATCATTTGCAACTTAATGTAATCTTAGGCAAGATATCTGTCCTCAAAGGACATATTTCTTCATCTGTAAATGAGGGTGCCGGATTAGGTGATCGAACCCTAGCCTGGGCCTGGCAGTGGCAGAAGTCATCCCTACCTAATAACACGGGTCTTCTAGTTCCTGGTGAAGTAGACAGAAAAGCCCTGTGGCCCAGGAGATGGGAGAGTGGTTTTAGATTCAGGAAGCCCTCATCCTGCCTCCAAGGCAAGTCACTTAACTTAATACCTGTGTTATGTACTTCACCGGATTATTGTGAGGCTCAAAGGGGATAATCCACGTTAAAGTCCTTTTTCAGACTTTAAATGGAATGTTTACTGTTTCGTGAGAAATAATGATTATGAAGAGATCAGAGAAGCATAGGCTGCCTCTTTTGAACTGATGCAAAGTAGAGTGTGCAGAACTAGGAAAGCAGTATATAGAGTGACTATGTTAGTACAGACCAGAGATGCATTGTGACCTGCAACACTCCTGAGTATGGCCAGAACCAAATTAAAGTGTAATCGAGAAATATTTTTTTAAAATAAAAATATAATAGAACATAGGTAATGTCAATATGTGGTTGTCTAAGTCAACATGTGGTCCACAGGGCCTCATGTCTGGTTGTTGTTGAGTCATTTTTCACTCATGTCCAGTTCTTCATTACTCCATTTGAGGTTTTAGTGGTCCCCATTTGTATTTGAGTTTGACACCACTGGTATAAACGGCAAGAACAAAACTAAACCAAGTGCAGTGTAATTTATAACAAGGAAGGAGAGATGGAAAAAGTTGTCCCTCTTACCTTTTTTTATAGAGATGTAAAACTATCTGGGTTAAATATTGTCTGTACTATCAGATGTAGTTGATAGGTTAGTTTTAGTTTTTCTTTTTTAATTCTTTGTCATAAAGGTGACTTTCTGGGCAGACGGTTACAATCAGAAATGAAGGTGATTTTGAAGCAAACAATAAGAAAATATTTTAGAAAGTTCCATATTAATGTCTGTTATTATCATTTTGTTCTTTCTCTTGGTTTCACCCATTGGTTCCAATTCTTTACAAAATGAATTAATGTGAAGTTTTATGTAATATGAATATCAGATTACATGCTGCTGTCTTGGGGAAGGAGGAAGAGAGAGGAAAAATCTAGAACTCAAAATCTTGTGGAAGTGAATGTTGAAAATTAAAATTAAGAAATAATTTTATCCATATCTATTATTGTTGTTGTTGTTATTTAGCAGGGTATGAGGTAAGGCTACCAGCTTAGTTGTTTCAGCATCATTAGCACCTTGATCTCACCTCAAGAGAAAATTGGATTTGGGCTCTGTGCCACAAGGAGGATTTTCTTGCAAGGGCACACTTTTCCATAGAGTTCCTTGGCACTGCGTGGAGACCCAGCAGAGGAAATAGTGCTTGAGATTGCATTTTGTAATTAGTATGTTATTTTTGCTTGTCCTTTGACGTGGGAGAGCAGACAGGATAGTCACCTGATGTCCCTGCCAGGTATTAGAGCTCGCCTTGACCAGGCTTTGTTAGATGTGGACAGAGCCCCTACTGAAGAATAAGAAGGTCTGGCTTCTGGGCTGGACTGCACTGTCACTGCGCTGCCTGTGACCTGCGGCTGCCTCAAGGTGGCTGCTTCTGCTCCCAGGCTTGGCTTCCTCCTGCAAAACAGAGCAAGTCTTCCCGCACAGACACATCATGACTGATAGAAGTCTGATGAATAAGCACAGGATTTGAGAGTTAGAGACTTGGGTTCAAATTCTGCTTTTAAGTTTTGTCATGTGAATTTATTAGTAAAATTAAGGTATGCCAGAGGGTGCTTTGCAATTCAGGGGTGTTTTTTCCTTTTTCTTTTTTTTAATTAAATTTTTATTGAAATCTTTTTCTTGCTGACACCACCAGAATTTCTCCCATTATGCCTTCCTCTTTCCCTTTCCAGAGAGCCTTCCCATATAACAAATAATATTTTTGAAGGGGTGGCTGGGTGGCGCAGTGAGTGGAGTGCTGGCCCTGGAGTCAGGAGGACCTGAGTTCAGATCTGGCCTCAGACATTTAACACACACAAACAAAAAACCTAGCCGTGTGACCTTGGGCAAGTTACCTAAACCCAATTGCCCTCCAAAAAAAGCAAAAAAAAAAAAAAAAAAACCAACAAATAATATTTTTGAAAAGAAAAGGAGAAAGATGAGGAAAGCAGTCCTCCAGATAAATGGGATGTTCTGCTTCCTGCGGGCCTCCCACCTCTGCAGAGGAAAGGAGTGGGCGGTGGCATCTCCTCCAGTCTCTCCTTTGGGCCCTCCTGTTCTTGTGACTTTGTAGCATTCCCTTCTGCTGTCACTGCTGTGCGTGCTCCTTCCCTGGTGCTGCTTCCCACACTGTGGCTGAATCTTCCGAGGTTTCTCTATGCTCATCACACAGAGGCTTCCACAGTCATGCTTCATGACGTTTGTGTAGGCCTTCCCCAGGCTGCGGGCATCTAGCTCTTGTAACAAAGCACACGTCCTACATAGTGGTGCTGTTGTAAATACTTTGGTGCATCTGGGCAAAGGTGAAGGTTTGATGTGACCTTGTACACTAATTTTGCTAATGGTTCTCGATAAAGATGTGAAGGGAGAAAAGGTACTGTGCCCGGTACTGCAGTGCCCTCAGCTGCTGCTGCTCTCTCTCCTCTGCCCTGTCCTTCTTCCCATCTCTTCTGTGAAACTGATTGATTGTATTGGAATAATTTGGGAGATATATTCCTGGGCAGCCAACATTCAGACAATAAAGGGTTAAATTAGGTCTGCTAAGTGACCTGAAGCTAAAGAATCCTTGTCATCTTCTCTTTGTTGTTAGCATTTATGACTATTTCCCTCTCTCCAGACCCTTTTGGGTTTTTCAGCCAGTGGACTGCCCCTGGTGCAGCATGGTGCCTCCGCATTCATGGTGGCCCCATAATGGCTTGAGTGGGTACCTCCATGAGGTGGTCCCTAGGGCAAGGAGGGTTGAGCGGCAGTCTGGTATGAGGAAAAGAACACTAGATGGATGGGGAGTCATAAAGCCTGATTGCAGCTCCCAGCTCTGCTGTGCCGCCTGTGAATGTGGAAAGTCACTCTTCTGCCCTGAGCCTCAGTTTACATATTTGTAGCAAAAGGGGATTGGTGTAGTTGATCTGTAAGGGGCCTTTTAAGTTGTAGATCTTGGGACCCTGTGAAGTGTTGCAGGTCCTCTCCCTCCTCTGTGGTAGCCCCAGGTATGGACAGTGAGGGGTGCCATGGCTCAGTGACAAGATGCTGCATTTAGAGGCAGGAAGACCTTGGTTTGAATCCCATCTCAGGCATTCACATCTGTGACCTTGAACACAGAGGTCTAATCTAAAAGAATAAAAGGTCTAGTCCTCAGTTTCCTCATGTGTAAAATGGGGGTAACAATAGCACCTACTTCTCGGGTAAGTGCCAGTATGGGTTGTGACAGTCAGATAAGGTATGTACTATATGTCTCCTTGCACATCTTAAAAGAAGGCCTACAGATGGAAGCTGTTTTGTGGTGTGAAGGTCCTGGAGCCCCTGTGGGTGCTCTGGTTCTGTCTGTGGGATGGAGCGGCAGTGGGAGGCTGAGGTGGGAGTTTCCAGGCCTGCAGCCTTGGCAACAGCCTGAATTGCCTCCATCTCTCCTGGGGGAGTACAGTCCTTTTCTGTGCTGTGTGCGTGGCCTCTGTGACGGCTTTCGAGGGCCTTGTGTTGGCTAGAGTATCTCTTGTGAATTACTGACCCCAGCCTGGGCCCGTCCAATAGTTATCATAGGATTGCTCTGAGAATTGAAGACTTCTAGGCTGGCTTCTCCCCTCCTTGTTACAAATCAAAGGGTAAAACTGACCCTAGTTAAGGCAGGCTTCTTTGTTCTGGTGGGGCTTTGTTATAAAATAATGATAATGATCAAAATAAAATGTAGTTATCTAGTACTTTAAGGCGTACAAAGGCCTTTGCAGAGCTCACTGGATCCTCATGACAAACCTGGGAAGTCAGCATATTGTTATTCTCATTTTACTGTTACCTATTTCTGAGGCTAAATGCCTCCTGTGAGCCCAGGGTCACACAGCTGGTAAGTGTTTGAGGACAGACTTGAACTCAGGTCTTCTGACTCCAAGTACAGTGCACTGGGCCATCTCTTTAGACAGTACACATGGTGGGGCAGCTTTGAAGGGGGTGGGGATGTCTTGTTACATAAGCCACCTCTTGAATGGGGGCTCCAGCATAGGTATTCCAGGCAGAATCGGCCTTACTTGGCTTTTGAAAGCTTTGGAGACAGCTCCAGTTGTGGATGCAGACCCACTCTAGTGGCAGGGGGTGTGGGTGGGTAGACACCATCCCCTGCCCCTTGCTAAGTTGAGGACTGATTGGGAATGGGCACAAGCACCTCTACTGTTGATGAGAGTGGAGAAGGTAAATACATCAGTGGCTGTACAGAGTATGGATGAAGACCCTGCTTCTCTCTTTGGAAGAAGGGTGGGGGGAGGAGATGAGAGGACAGGGGCCCTATATTCTGCCTGATGTACTTGAGAGACATTTCTTGTGTGATAGTCACCCATACTGTGGGTGATCCCTTGGGAGTGTGCCAGAAACGTGAGCGTCATATGTTTGTACTCTCTCCTTTTCCATCTGGAACAGTCTCTCCAGCTCCCAGGACAAAAACAACCCCAGGCCATTTTCCCCTGGACAGAGAGCTTTCTGTCACTACGTGCTGCCTGGCCCATGCTGACGAGGTTACTGGGGCCTGAGGAGAGCTTATTGTGTCCTAGATCTACAGCCTCCCTGCTTAGTGTCCAGGTCCTCTCTTTTACCTCCTTTATGGTCTCTCTCATTCTAGCCTTTTCCTGGGGTCATTGGGAGCCAAGGATATGAATAGAGAAGGAAGTTCCCCAGATAAAACATGTCAGATGAGCAGCCAGGTACCAGACAAGTTAGACATTTGGAGAAGGGTGCTCAGAGGCCCTGGGGTATCTAGCTTTGCCAGAGGTGATAGGACCACTGTCAACCAGAGTAGTCCCCTCTCTCACAGCATGGATTAGGCTGGTTTTTTCCTGAAAGGTGATAAAGTTGTTCCCTGGAAGGGGGAAATGCACTGAGCCCAGTGCCATTCTGGGTGGGCAGACGTGGGTGACACCCCCTTCTGGGGACTACTTTGTTGAGTTTCAGGGAAACTCACCTAGCCCATGATGGGGAAAGGAGAACTGTGGCAGAGGGGTCCTGTCACACCTCGTGGACATACCTCATGGACGCTTCAGGCTGTCTCATTTGGCCCCAGCCTTGGAGGACTGAATTAGGTTACTGCTCAGCATTGTTGTGCCGGCCTCAGGCAGAGGGGCCCAGCTGGATTCCATTCCCATTCCTCAGTGTCCTGGAGCGGGTTCAAATCCTCACTCCATTACTTAGGTGACAGCTGGGAAGGCAATGTTCCCTCCCTGGGCCTAACTTTCCTCCTTTGTAAGACAAGGAGACAGGTTTACAAGTTCTCTGAGAGCCCATCAGGCTCTCAATCCTGCAGTCTTCTGGCTTCTTGCTTGTTTCTGATCTTCATAATAGGTCATCCGGCCTGTAACAGCGTGGTCCTAAGGTTTCTGAATGCTTGACTCTTCTTTCCCACTCTGATTCTTTATCCAACAAAGTAGAGCCTGCTTGAAGTGGCCATTGTGGGGCCTCCCCGACCATCACCTTCACTCTGGTCTCTTACCTCCACCAAGCCCCAGCTCTCCCAGGGGCTCCTCCCATTGCTCCTGCCTGACTCTTCCCACCCCTCTCATGTTTTCAGGATCCTCTTAACATTTAGTTTTATTTTTCCGCATGGCTGTAATTCAATTTTTGCAAATGTTGTAAAGTTTTACAGATGGAAAGGACCTTGATCCATTTCATTCAACCTCTTCATTTTACAGATGAGGAAATAGGCCTGAGCAGTTGAAGATTTCACGGCTTGTTGACAGCAGAGTCTGGTTAGGAACTAGAAACTCAGAACTTCTGGCTTAGCCTAGGCCAGTCCTAGTCCTAGTGAAGAGGTTACCCACTAAGAGGGTTAGGGTGGCTCTGGAGACCCCAAAATACCAACATGTCGGGTCCTGCCAAATTAATTCGACTCAAGTCTTCTCAGCCAAAGAAAAGTAAAGTTTATTAAAATTTCGCTTGCATTAGACACAGAGTAAGTCTGTGCTAGGTCATTCTATGGCGCTTTCACACCACATGGTGTGAGATGGGGTCTTAGAATCTAGGGGTGGTCCAGAGGAGGAGTTTGGGAAGGGTCTTCAGGAAGAGTCAATGAAGTCAATGAGTGATTAAGGGTGGGAAGTCACCTGGAGACCACAAACAATGGTGGGCTAGGCCATTTCAAGGGTGGGAAGTCCAGTAACAGACCTGCCTCATCAAATGGGATGATTTAATCAAGAGTCCAAGGGAGGTTCCCAGAGCCTGTACCTCAAGGACTCAAGGAGAGCTCGAGGGGGCTCCCAGAGCCCATACCTCATCATTTCACTAGTCTACTTTCCACTATGCCTCACTGCCTCATTTAGCTACAGAACATTCTAAGCATTAAGAGTGAGAAGTGCTATCTGCTTTTATTTGTCTCAGGTGGAGACAGTGTGGTGGTATACTGGATCCAATTCACATACCACCAGATACTTATTAGCTGTCTGCCCTGCTCCCTATGGACCTCTGTAAAATGAGGAGGATTAGACGTGAAGCTCCAAGGGTCCATTCTGCCCTGAATCTGTGATTCTGTGGTCCTTCAGTGAATCATTCAGAGAGATTAGTGAGGTGCTCAGTCAGGCCAGTGACTTGGGGCTGGGGTGAAAGAGCTGCTCAGGACATTCGGTAACTATAAGAGGACGGACACAGCCATGATGCATCTCTCCCTTTGCCTGCATCTTGTGGCCAAAACCAAATTATTTTTGCGCTTTCAATTCACTAGATGAACTTTCCTCTTTCTTTCCCTCCAGTTGAGCTCAGTTCATCAGGAGTAGCATTTTAAGCTAAAGTGAATGGCCAGACCACAAACTTTTTTACATTTTATTTGGCACCCTAGGTGCAACTTACCCAGATACCTTTATTTTCCTCTTGGCAGCTAGAAGAAGCAGAACAATTTGCAAGGATGGTCATCAGCCTACAGGACAAAGCCGGGGAGTTCCTCCCCAAAGGTTATCTGGCACTGGGTCTCACCTACAGCCTCCAGGCAACAGATGGTAAGTGAGCAGGCGAAGGTGGCCTGACACGTGGGATGAGTGGCCTGGTTTCTGAGGGCTCACCAAGTTCCTGGCAAAGCTATGGAAATCTGATCTGGTCTCTCAACTCCCAATCCAGGGCTCTTTGTGCTTGTTAGTTGGTTGATTGACCCAATACCTCATCTTCTCCCAAGCTGCATTCTAAGCTTCAAGATTCCTTTCTTTTCCTCCCTCCCTTTCTTCCTTCCTTCCTTCCTTCCTTCCTCCCTCCCTCCCTCCCTCCCTTCCTCTCTCCCTCCCTTCCTTTTTTCCTTCTTTTCTCTTTATCTGAAGCTCATAGATTGGACCACAATTGGGCCCTCCTGGCTTAGTGTGAAAGTCAGTGGTAACTGTTTCTCTTTGGAATAGAAAGCCTGAGGGTCTTCCCCTCCCAGTTTGATTTTTTTTTTCTAATTAAAGGGGCCATCCCTTGACTCACTTTTTACAGAGGTCTATTCACTGAATGGGCGTTACCTCCCTCAAAGTGAGAACCTAAAAAGGCCTTAGCCTAAAAGGGCCAAGGTTTCCCATGGCATAATGGGCCTACTCCAGTCGTCCTGATGAATATCAGGCCACTGGACCCAGATGGCTCTGGAGGAGAAAGTGAGGCTGGTGACATTGCATAGCCCTCCCTCCTGCAAATAAAAGTCAACTGCAAGTCATGTCATCCTTTCCCTGATGCCATGGTCCTCTTCAAAAACCAAAGACAAACACAGCCATCCTTAAGGTAGCTTCAGAAATCTCACCTTCTTTTAATCCTTCTGGAGTTAATGTGAAGGGAGCTCACAGGGTCCCAGTGAACTCCACCCTCATTGTCTCACACTTTCAGGGTCAGCGTCTCTTTTGCTCTCTGTATATCAGCACTACACCTCTCAATAAAGGATAAAGATGGAAGGAAGAGCATAGGCTCTCCTAGTTCTCATTAAAGGCTGACCCTTTCATCAGCAGTCATCCCTGTGGGTTAGTTTATTGTCCAGAGAACACAGGTGAACCTTGCTTTACACAGACTCCATTTGTAAGACCATCTCAGTTAACAAATTATGACAGAAGGGCCCTTTTGCCACTAAATCCCATGATGAGGAGATTATTCGTTTTACCAAAAAAGGATATGTTTGATGGGATTCAGAGACAAATCCCTTTGGATAACAAGCTTCCCTAATGCATTTTAAGTAAGATTTGATTTACATTCACTTTACATTTAACTTTTTAGGAATCGTTCACCTCCATCTATGGCAGGTCTCAGTTTAAAACACCCAGCATCCTGACGTTAGCCTTTAACAGAACCTGGCTTCATTTTCTTTGATTCTTACTTCTCTGGGATTCAGCTCTTTCTCTGGCCGGGTTGTGGCTGGGGTGAAATGCTCTCTGCCTAAGCTGTGTGGTTACAAGTCAAGTCAGTAAGCATTGAGCACCGACTGTAGGCCAGGCACTGAGATATAGGCCACTGAGGTGGGTGGGGGCTGGGGGGATGAGTAGGGAACAAGGGTTCCTGAAGGGTCTGTGTTTGATGTTTGAGGAACAGCAAGAAGGAGGCTGTTCAGTCTGGGGTGTGTGCTGAGCCTCACCCTTGGTGTGCCCAAGCCTGTACTTGGTGAAGGAGTAGGGGGCCAGAGAGAAACAAGAGAGAGCAGAGTCAGTTTGGCCAGATGATAAGACAGAACTGCAAACAATGAGAGAACAGTTGAGGATAGACAATGATTAAGGGTTGAATCTCAGTTTGAGACGGTGTGGTGATATCCTGGACATACGAAGGACCCAGGTTCAAATTTTGCCTCAGACACTTATTAGCTGTGTGACCCTGGGCAAGTAAGTTCCTTCCCATCTCTGGGCCTCGTCAGATTCTTATTGGAGTGTTTGAGTAGTTAGGGAAGACTTCACAGTGGGGAGACTGGAACTGGGCCTTGAAAGGTGGATACGGTTTGACTTGATGGAGCAGAGCACCAGGAAGCGTTGTGGGATAGGCTTGGAGTGAGAGGGGACCGGGGAGCAGTACCGCAGTCATTCTTGCTGGTGAGAGACCTTGCAGTGCTGTTCATTAGGAAGCTCGAGGCATGGACATTCACCAGCAGGAGTGGAGGAGTTGGCGGCATGTTGTTTTTGCAGATGTCTCAATGGTTCTTGTCCCTCCTGAGTGAGATTGCAAGGCCCTGAAAGAACTCAGATTGTGTTCTAGGCTAGATGACCATGTGGGATGGGAAAGGGGCTGATTCAGCAGGCTGGGAATGGGGCACTCATGGTTTTATTCCATGCATCTCTTCTATAGCAACACTGAAATCCACACAAGATGAATTGAACAAGAAAGCCCTTGAGACACTGGAGAGGTAAGGAGCCCTAACCTGAGGTGAGGGAGGCGGGAGGGAGAGGAAGAAACAAACATTTATTAAGCCCCAACTGTTTGCAGACCCTGTGCCAAGCACTTTACAAATGTTATGTTGTTCTCCTAGACCAGTGTTTCCCAAAGTGTGGTCGAGAGATAGATGCTAAGATCTTTCCATAATCACACTAAAACATTTTCATTTCTAATGCCGTTCATCTTAATCAATATAACTCACATAAACAAAAGCTCTTCAGAGTCCTTATTACTTCCTAAGTGTAAAAGTGGCCCCAGAACCGCTGCCCTAGATTGACATTTTAATCACCAGTCAGCCCTTATGTTGGAATAGCTCTTCATACTTATAAAAAATTTTGTTCCAGACCCTTTTCTTTTCATTTTTTCATTCTGCCTTTTTTTATGACCATCATTTCCAAATATATCTCTTTCCCCTCTGTGACCCTTTGAGTCATCCCTTGTAATAGAGTTAAAAAGAAAAAGCAGTTCAGGAAATACAACCAGCTTCTCCTCTGAGCAGGACACTGTATGTACTGATTCCTGCCCATAGTTCCCAGCTCAGCAAAGGGAAGGGAGGACCTTGTACCTTTTCAAAGCTCTTACCTGGGCCTCATGATATGGCTCTGAGTTATGTTGGGCAAGTATTAGCACCATTTTACAGTTGGAGAAACTGAGGCTGAGGTCACACAGTGAGTTTGTGACTAGGCATTTTTTGGCCCCAGACTCTCAATTTTAACAGCACACATTCTTAACAGATCAGTTCAGGCCACAGAGTGATGTAGATACAATTTTACATGGCTGGTCCCCAAAATCTTGGAAAGCCTGGTGGCATGAAGGAATCTTAGGGATTGTGGTCAGTAAATCAGACAACAGAAATGCCATGTCTCTGTTTCTCCTATCTAGCTTGGCTGTCCTGAGCCACCCAGGGGCCACATGGGCTAATGCTGCCATGTCCCTCCTGCCCTAACCATGAAGTGTTACCTTAGCGGCCCAGGGTTAGAGAGAGGATGGAGCCAGATGATTTGTCCTCCACCTTTGTTGGCAGCAGGGGTGTGGTGATAGGCATAATTGTTAAAATTCCCTTTCTGTCCAAGTCTCCTCCCTTCCTTCTTTACCACCTTGATTCGTTAGCCTGTGCTCTAGCAGAGCCCATGACAGACACCAATGGCTCTGATTTCAGTTAGAACATAAGCCTCTGAGTGGTCTAGACATCCCAGGCTGTGGGAGATTTAAGGGGAGACAGAAAGGGAACCTGGGCCTTGAAGGATGGAAAGGAAGAGGGTGGGGAGGACTTTCCAGGGAGAAGGAGGATCCGAGGTGGGGACAAGCAGGGCTTGTTCAGGGGACCCTGAAGAGACCTGTCAAGCAGGAGCCTCCACTGCCTTCTGGTCTGAGGAGGAGGAGGAGGAGGAGAGATAGCCTGGCCCAGCCCCACCCAGATGATGGCTTGGGGCTTTGGCAGGGTGCCCAGGGCTGCTTAGCTCAGGATTGCTTCATGGCAGCCCTTTTCTCTTCTGTGCTATCTCATGGGGTTTGGCCTCTGGCCTTGCTCCCTTCCAGGGGGGAAGATCTGGGTTTGGGTCCTTCCTTTGCTGGGGAGGGGAGCCCAGGCACAGCCTTAGTGGATGGGAAATAGAACATTAGGGTGGCAGGATGGTGCAGTGGGGAGAGTATTGGACTGGGAGTCGGGGGATCTGAATTCTGGATCTGCCACTAAGTAGCTGTGTGCCCTTGGGAAATTCACCTCACCCCTCTGGGCTTCAGCTTCCTTATTTATAAAATGGAGCTAATAACATCTTCTCCACCTGCCTCCTAGGGCTTTGTAAGGACTGAGTACAGGATTTGTTGTCAGAGAACTGCATTCTGACCTTGCTCTCTTATAATCTGTGTGACCTTGGGCAAGTCAGTGTCTCTGGGCCTCAGTTTCCTGGTCTGTAGAATCATAGGGTTGAACTAGATCTCTTAGGTTCCTTCAGGCCCTAAAGTTGTGATCCCATTGCCCTCTATATGTCCTCCTGCTCCTTCCTCTCTTTCTTGCCCCTTACTATCATCTCTACCCCACCCCCCCCCTTTTCTTATCTCTCTTATTCTGTCTCCTGTTTTCTCACCTCCCCATCAGATGCTGGAATCTGATGACAGGGCCTGAAAGACCTCAGGCCACAAGCCCTCCACACTGTTGGGAAGGTTGGGCTTGTAGGCAGTTTTGTTTTGCTGTTGCACTTGGAACACACCACCCAGGGGCCAAGCAAATAGTCACTTATCCTCCCTGTTATCCCTGACTCCTCAGTCCATCCCAGACTGCTGGAATGTTCCTGTCCCCAGCAGCCCAGCTGGAGATCAGAAAGGGTCAGGGAACTGTCCCTGAGGTCAGTAATCTGGTCTGTCCACCCCATCTCAGCTTCCTGGGATGGGTTTTTTCCATTGCTTATAATCCCCCTCCTGCAGCTGGGCTTGCTGGGCACTTGAAGGCACAGGTGCCGGCTTCCTCATTCCCTGGCCCCTAGCCTGAACCAAGTTGGAAACATCTGCTCTGCAGAAGAACCTGGCTCTGGACTCCCTCTACAAGGAGGGAGGTGGGGAAGCCACCAGGCAGCTTCGAGGGCAGGGCCTGGGGTGGGGAGGGAGTGGAGATGGATGAAGTTCAGCTTGTCTTCTGTCTGGAGCGACTGAGGGGCCCAGCCCAGAGCCCTGGAACCTTCCCCCTCCCCCATCTCTTACCTGTCCCTGAGGACCTGCCTTCCCACAGCCCCTGCTGCACAGATATGCAGCCAGTTAGTGTTCCACTCTGCACTTAATTGATCATGTTCTCTCTTGGGTTTTCCTCTCTTTGCTTCTTGCTTCCTCAAGTAGATTATGAACTCCCTGAGGGCAGGGCCTAGAACGGGATTAAGTAGGTAGGAGACCTGCATACTTGCATATCCTGCATACTTGTCAATTGATTGCTATGTTCTGTTCTGTACAGAGCTGAGAGCCTGGCCCCCGATGACCATCAGATCATTCTCTATGTCTCCCTGCAGATGGCCCTTGTCAGACAGGTAGGTTGTTGTGCTTCATGGTTACTGGGCCCGTGGGCTCTGTCCACCCCCTCTCCCAGGGCATTTCAGGTCCCTGTCTCTCAAGAGATGGCAAGAGACCATATTAAGCATTTGTTTATGCTCTCACCCTAAGTCTTTGGCTTAGCTTTCTCCAGGAGTCTCAGGGGAACATAGTGACCTGGCAACAGTCCTCCTCCCAGGCAAACCTGCGGATCTGCTTCTTAGCTTGGGCCCTCGTTCCGCTGGAAGGCTTTTCCTTAATCTTGGGATGCTGAGTTGAGAGGCCCCACTCCTGGAATCAGGGATAAATCTTTGGAGCTAAGCACTGGCATTTCATCTGCTGATTATCTTCTCTTGGCAAGCATGGGGCTTGCTGCGGTCCATGCTCGCCATCCACACCCCTGCTCAAATAGATAAATCCTTTTGACTTTGCCAGGCTGATTAGGTGAGCTTTTAGTACAGGAGGGGCAGACAAGCTGAATCGATCATCCCCAGGGGTAGTTTTTCCAAGAGACAAGCCCAGGGCTAGAAGGAACCCAGCCTTGAAGGGCCAACAACAATAATTTCAAATGAATTCTCCGTTTCAAAAGAATGATTTTCTAGGTGATTTAACTGTGTCTGAACTCTGAAGCTGTAACTGACCTCTAGAGCCTTGTGACCACAGCCCAGCCACTTGTCTTTCTGTGCCTCACTTTCTTATCTGGGCAGTTGGAGACCAGCTAGACACACTCTCTCCATCCCTGTATCCCTCCCTCTTTCTGTCCCTCCATTACTGTGTCCCTCCCCCTCTCTCTCTCCATCCCTCTCTCCCTCTCTCTTTCTGTCCCTCCATTACTGTGTCCCTCCCCCTCTCTCTCTCCATCCCTCTATCCCTCCCTCTTTCTGTCCCTCCATTAGTGTGTCCCTCCCCCCCTCTCTCTCCATCCCTCTATCCCTCTCTCTTTCTGTCCCTCCATTACTGTGTCCCTCCCCCCCCTCTCCATCCCTCTATCCCTCCCTCTTTCTGTCCCTCCATTACTGTGTTCCTCCCCCCTCTCCATCCCTCTATCCCTCCCTCTTTCTGTCCCTCCATTACTGTGTCCCTCCCCCCTCTCTCTCTCTCCATCCCTTGCTCTGTCTCTGTTGCTTTGTCTTTGTCACTCACATTCCACTTTTGCCAGTCCCTGTTACTTGTCTCTCTGTCAGTTCATCTCTGTCTCTCCCTTGCTCTCTGTCTCTGGTTTCTTTGTCACTTGGTTTGTAACTCCCTCTTTCTCTGTGTCACCTAGTCCCTGCCAGTCTCTTTTTCTTTCTACTTTTCTCCTTTTTGACCATAGTCCTTCACTTCTGATGTGAGCCTTCCTCTAGTCTAGGGTTGTTTCTAGGACAGCTTCTCACTTTCCATTCTGACTTGGCTCCATCTATGGAATAATGTTCTGCTTTGGGGAACATAAAGACAGATACCTGAGACTGCTTTATTTTTAGCCCTTTGTAAAACAGCCTATATTTCTCTTGCCAGTTCAGCTAATGATAAACATTTGATGACGTATTTTTTAATATCCTTAATTATTTAGCACATCTCTGATAGTATTTTCTGTTTTTCCCAAAGGGTTCACTGGACCCCTGCTTTTCTTAGGGCTATTGTCTCCCGGGGGTATTTCCTGGGCCTCTTTGAATTCTTCAGTTTGATCCAGACTGACCTTCCCTTCCCCCAGGGGCCTACTGTCCCAAACTAGGCTCTGGACATCATTTGGCTGCCCTGGGAAATGGCCAATGCCACTTCTGGGGAAACCAGAAAGCAGAATGAGGTCTGTAACCAGCTCAGATGAGAATAGCAGTATTTGCTAGAGCAGAGTCATCAGGTCAGATTCAGGCAACCAAGACCTGCAGCAGACCCGGGCTGAGGAGAGGGGCATCCAGCTACCTGGTCTTCCTGCCTCCTTACTTGGCATCCCAGAATTCAGGGGCAGTATCCCACCTGGAGTTAGAACAAGTGCTTCCAGCTACTTCAGGGTGCCAGGCATCAAGACCAGGAAAGTGGAGAGTTTGTGTTGAGTTTTGCTGCCATTTTTCTCCCTTTGTGACGTCCATCCCATCACCCCTACTTTGCTTTCTCCTCCTTTTCCCTATTCCAGTTTTCTCCAGATACTTCATTCACACTACAGATATAAAATGAAAGTGGCTGATAACAGCTTAGATTGTGATCCTTGCCAGTAGGATTTGCATTTTACCTGGGATCTAAAGCCAGAGAGATGAAATTCTGATGGAAAGTATCTCAGGTATTAACCAGACAGTTGTCTTTCTTGGGGAGTCAAACCTTAAAGAACATTATACCATGTAGCTAACTGTGGATGAAGCTGATCTTGATCTACAACCCCAGAATCTTGATTCTGAACCCCAGGCAAGCTTCTCTTTTTTTTTATTATTAAAAAAACTCAATTTTTATTACCTCCCGCTATTGAAAAAAGAAAAGTCCATACCCTTGTAACAAATACATATAGTCAGGTAAAATAGATTCTCATTGGTCATGTCCAGACAACATATGTTCCATTCTCCATCATGAGCTCATTACCTATGTCAGGAGGCTGATCGTAGCTTTCATTAATAATAGTCCTTTGGAGTCATGATTGACGAGTGCATTGATCAGAGGTCTTAAGTCTTTCCAAAGTTACTGGTTTTTACAGTATGGTTATTGATTAGGTTGTTTTCCTCATTCTACTCACTCTGCTCTGCATCAATGCATAGAGGGCTTCCCAGTTCCCTCTGAATGGTTTCTTTTATCATTTCTTGTGGCACAGTCATGTTCCATTATATTCCTGTGCCATAATTTGCTCCAACCATTTGCCAGTTGATGGACATTCCCTCCACCTTAGTTTCTAGTCTTTTGCCACTACAAAAAGAGGTGCTATCAGTATTTTGTACCCATGGGTCCTTTTCCTCGTTCTTTGGTCGCTTGGGGGAGTGAGCCTTCTGGTGTTACTTGGGGCAATTTATTTCTCTTAAATGGCTGCGCCAGTTTAAAACTCTACCTACAATGCATCATGCTAGTCAGGCTTCTCCAAAACAGAATTCTTGACAAAAAGAAACCAACCCCCAGCTTTGTTGCCAGGCACTTGTGTACCCAAGGCACACCACTCAACCTTCCTGGGCCTTGGGACGTTATCAGATAGGTAAATAAATCTGTTGCCCCTTCCCTCCAAAATCATTTAAACCATACCAAAGACAAAAAGAAAAGAGTTGAGGAGTTTTTTCGACCACCACCATCATCATGGTGTTCACCTATTTCTATTTCCATAACACTTTGAGACTTGCAAAATGCTTTACACAGATTATCCTGTTTTTGATCTCCCTCGACAATTATGTGAGGTTGATGCTATTATTAGCCCAGTTTTACAGATGAGGAAACTGAGGCAGAGATTATTTGACTTGCCCAGGGTCTTCATATAAGCTGATTACTTCCTGCCTCTAAATGCCAGACTAACTCTATTATGCCACCCCACTGCTTGTATAGCATCTATAACTGAGGATGGCTCTTATTTGGTTCTTTTTTCTTACAGTGATGACAGGGGAAATAGGCCTTTCTCACTGGTACCCCTGGTAGCATAAAGTACTGGTCCAAGTCACCAAGCATTATTAAACGTCTGCTGTGCTCAGTGGGTGTAGGGAAAGATAGAACATTTAGAGCACCCTCAGGTGCTTGCAGTCTAGTAGGTTATGATACAAACACAAGTAACTTTAGTCCTTGATAAATGCAAAAAAAAGGTATTAACAAGTGAAGTCCAAGCAAGGAATGGTTTTTATTGATTAGAGCTATCACAAGACTTCATAGAGAAAGTGGTATTTATTTGGGAATAGGTAGCTGAAAAAGTTGAGTGGCACCATTTTTGTGAAGGGCCTTGAAGGTCAGTGTAAGGAGATTGTATTTTATCCAATGAACAGATGATCAGAACCAACCTGACAGTGATATGAAGGATGGCCTCAAGTGGAAAAGGGCAGAAGTGGAGATCTATTAGGAGACCCTTGTAATACTATGGACAAGTGGCACTGCACTGGGCTAGGTGTTGAACTTGGAAGTAGAGGAGAGGAAATAGCCATGAAAACATTATGGAGATAGAGACTATGGGACTTGGGAATCCAGTGGATGGGAGAAGTCATTAAAAGGCAGATTCAAAGATGATGCCAAGGTTTGGAGAGTAGGAGATGTGAAAGAGTACTCACAGCAGTTGTGCAATCAAAAGGAGCTTTTTAGGGGACTATAGAGTTTGGTTTTGGACGTGTAATATTTGAGTGCCCAAGGGAGATATGTCCTGTTCAGTAGGCGATTTGGTTCTGGAGTGAAGGAAGGAAGTCAAGGATGGAGACAAAAGAAATTTGGTAATCGAGTGGTGCAATAAATAGAGCTCTGGGCCTGAAGTGAGGAAGACACGAGTTCAAATACAGCCCAAGATGCTTGCTAACTGTGCGACCATGGACCATGGGCGAGTCATTAACCCTGCTTGCCTGAGTTTCCTCATCTGTAAGGTAAGAGTAATAATAGCACCTGCAATTTCAGAGTTGCTGTGAGGGTAAATTGAGATAGCATTTATAGAGTGCTTTGCAAACCCTGAAACGCTCTCCAAGTGCTTGCTGCTATTACATATACTAGACCAATGGCAGATTCCTCCTGTTAACAGGCTTTAGAGTGTTTGGTGTGGGTAGGTATGTGCCAGGGAGGTGGGAGGCAGAATGGTATGAGAAACTAAATTCAATCCCATTTAACAAACATTCATTAAGTACCTGGACTTGGGTACCTTGTTTTATGTGCAAGACATGTTAAGTCCTGAAGGTGAAATTAAATGATATCGTCCATCCCCTCAAGGAATTTACATTCTACTGTTGAACGCAACGTATGTGTGAATAAAGTAAAAGACAGTTGAGGCATGTGAGAGCAGTGACAGCTGAGCGGTATCAGGGAAGGCCTTGTGGAAGAAGTGACCCTTGGCTTGAGCCTTAGAGAAAGACAGGGACTCTTAAGAAGCAGAAATGAGGAAGGAATATGTTCCAGGCAGCAATGAGTAGCTTGTTGGGAATGACTAGACGCAGGGATGGGGAACCTGCAGCCGCAAGGCCACATGTGACCTTCTAGGTACTTGGGTGCAGCCTTTTGACTGAGTCCAAGTTTTGCAGAACAAATTCTTTTATTAAGGAGATTTGTTTTGTGAAGTTTGGATTCAGTCAAAGGCTGCACTTGAGGACCTAGAGGGCCACATGTCCTCACCCCTGCCCTGGAGTGAAGATTTTGGGCTGCCAAGTTTGAGGAATTGTTAGTATAGTTTGACTGGAATATAGAGTTCATTACGAGGAGCAGTGTGGAATATATAGTCTAGACAGGAAGACAAAACATACATACATTATAAGAGCGATACCAAAAGGCAGCCTTCCTTACATTCTTGAAGTCACTATTTAGGCAAATTGCCTGTTCCATGAGTAAGGCCAGATCTAATATGAAGCACTGGTTTAACTGGTCTACTACCAATTGTATGGCCCTCACCAAGTCACTGAACCATTCTAGACTTCAGCTTTATCATCTGTAAAATGGGAGCATTGGGAAGGAGGCTATGTTTTGCAGACTTTAAGGCACCATATAGACATAAGTTATTCCAGCTCTAAAATTCTCTGATTCTAATGGGATAAAATAGTATGTACTGAGTGATGCAGCAGGGGAAAAATGACGGCTTGAATTTAGAGAAGAGAGAAAGCCATGTGAGCTGAATGGTCAGGGACAGTTTCATGGTGAAGATGAGAACTGGACCTTGAAGCGTGCTAGGATTGAGATAAGCAGATGAGTTGAAAGGAGGATGCTCCAGGCAGTAGGAGCAGAGATGCAGCACTGTGGAGGAGGAGTGTTTGGGGGACAGGGAGAAGACCTGTTTTGCTGGAGCGTGTTTCTGAAGATGCATTGCTAATTAATTTAATAAACTGCCACATCTGTCAATATAGAATTTGATCTCTTGTTCCCTTCAAAGAGGTTTACGTCAGCAACTGCCAATTCATTTTTCATTTTGTTTTTTGTGGAAATTTACTTTCCAGTTCCACTGGGGATGTAGAGCTTACGTGTGATGGAGGACCGTGAGCTCTGCCAGGAGTACTTAGCCAGCACTCAGTACTCTGCCTGTAGAGGCTAGTAAGCCCTAGCAGCAGAGGGACCCTCCACAACTGCCCCACCTTTCCAAAACCCCTGAAAGACACTTTTCCTTAGATCAGTCCCTCAAAATAATAAAGCAATGTCCTGTAGGGCTCCCTCTGAAAGCAGCCAATCAATACTTATTGTTATTATGGCTCAGTCATTTCAGTTGAGTCCTAGTCTTCATGACCCCATTTGGGGTTTTCTTGGCAAAGACACTGGAGTAGTTTGCTGTTTCCTTCTCTTGGCAAAGACACTGGAGTAGTTTGCTGTTTCCTTCTCTAGCTCATTTTACAGATGAGGAAACTGAGGCAAACAGGGTTAAGGGATTACCCAGGGCCACACAGCTGGTAAGTGTCTGAGGCCAGATTTGAATTCAGGTCTTCCTGATTCCAGGCGTGACACTCTATCCACTAAGCCACCTAGCTGCCCCAACAGTTACTTGGCCCTTACTATATTGCAGGCATTGTGCTGTGCTCTGGGTATACAAAGAAATATAAAAAACAGGTCCTGTCTTTAAGGAGCTTATAGTCTAATGGAGAAGAAAACATGTAACTAAATCAAATATAAGTGACATATCAAGTAAAACGGAAGAAAGTCTTAGAGAGGAAAGCTCTAGCAGTGGGGGGGTGGGGACTGGGAATGACCTCCTACCAAAAGTAACATTTAAGCAGTCTTGAGGGAGGCTAAGGATTATTAGAAGGAGAGGATTCTAGGGATAGGAGCTAAGAGACTAGATCACAGTAGGCACTGATTGCCTGTGATGGGTGAATCACCTTTGATTAATTTTCACTTTTGCTAGTGTTGGCTGTTGTTTAGTTGTTTCAGTCATGTCCGACACTCCCATGACCCCATTTGGGGTTTTCTTGGTAAAGATATTGGAATCTTTTGTCATTTCTTTCTCCAGCTAATTTTACCAATGAGGAACTGAGGCAAACAGGGTTAAGCGACTTGCCCAGGGCCACGCAACTAGTAAGTGTCTGAGGCCAGATTTGAACTTGGGTTCTCCTGACTCCAGGGATGACACTCAGTCCGCTAAGCCACCTAATTTCCTTAACTTGCCATGCAAAGGACAAAATCAGTCAGATGTGTAAATGAAAAAGAAATGTTTTTCCCAGTGTCTTTTTATCTCTCCCTTCCCCCTACTTCCTACCCTGGCTCCTGTTTTCAAGTGTGAGTTAGAGTGTTTTGAAAATGTGTGTTTGTTGGGATTTTTTTTTTTTTTGCTTTTTGGAGGGGAGAAGGCAGGGCAGTTAGGATTAAATGACTTGCCCAAGGTCACATGACTAGTAAGTGTTAAGTGTCCAAGGTTGGATTTGAACTCAGGTCCTCCTGACTCCAAAGCCAGTGCTCTACTCACTGTTATCTAGCCACCCCGTTTGTTGGGAATTTCAAGAAGGAAGGGATTTGAGTATTGCTTTGCAGATAAGTACCAGCCCATGTTCAACATTTACCTTCTTTAGTACTATTTCTAGGCAAATTCTAGTTGATTTTGAAGATTTTACATGTTTTGATTCTAGCTTCTAGCTGCATTTAACATATGACATAAAAAATGTTTTCTAGTTTAGGATGTGGTTTGTTTTCTTCTTAAATGTTAATCAGACAAAGCATTAGCTAGAAAGAAAGATGAAAAGGTAGGACCAGAGATAAGACAGTGTGCAAATGACTGTATCATTTATAAACAAAGGGCTATTCCTGTCCAACCTATCTATATAACATGTTGTGTCCCACTCCCAGCAGAATGTGAACTTTTTGAGAGCAGGGAGTCTTCTGGAGGGTTTTTGTCTTCATATTCCCAGTGCCTTGCTTTAATAGGCACTCAGTAGATGTATGATGAATTGAACTTTAAGTACGCTATTTGCTGATTTGTTTCTCCAGCACTGTATGCTCAGCCAGTTGTGTCTGTCTTGACTCTTTGCAAGAACACTGGACAGGGCCAAAGTGGCAATCTCTAATGAGGAAGCTGACTTTTCCTTTGTGAGAAACTGAATTGGAAGGACTGAACCCATGCCTCTAACCTCATTAAGACCCTTTTCTACCTCACAGGACTAAATGCCAGGAAGGTCGCCTGGGTTTGTTGCCATATATACATTTAAATATGTGGGTGATGGATATGAGACTGATGTGAAGTAGTTTGTAGGATTAACAGAGGCAAATGGATGTTAAAACTTGGGGTGCTCTCCCTGGGAGCCTGGTGTGTAGTTCCTGCAGCCAGAACAGAAAACCTAAGGCAGACTGTTCTGAAGAGATCTTGGTTTTTCAGTGGACTGCAAGCTCTGTTGTAAAGGGCAGCAGTGTGATATGACAGCCATAAAAGCAGACGCTCTCTCAGGTTGTTTTACGAGGGGCAAGGTGTCCAGAATGAGTTATACCCCACTGTGCCTTGGTCAGACCACTTCTGGAGTATTACATATGGTTAGTTCTGTGCATCACCATTTAGAGAGAACCTTAATATGCTGGAGAGAGCACACAGGGCAAGATAGTCAGGATGGTCAAGGACTGAAAATTGATGCCACGTGGATATCTCTGGAAGGAGCTGGAGATAGTTAGCCTGGAGAAGGAAGGTAAGACTGCAGAAAGGGATGTTATAGCTGTTTTCAAGCATGCGATGGGCTCTTTTGTTCAAGAGGGATCAAACTTATTTTTCTTGGCCCCAGAGGGCAGACCTAGGAATAGTGGGTGGGAATTGCAAAGGCTCATATTTAGACTTGATGTAAGGAAAACCTTGCTGATTGAGCCATCCCAAAGTGAAGGGGCAGCTTCTGGAGAGGGAGTAGGTGCTTGCTAACTTGGTGATCTTCAGCTGAAGGCCAGTTGTCAGGCAGGTACTAGAGGGCATCCTTGTCAACCACATAGGATTAGATGCCAACTCTGAGAATTCTGAATTCCGTGATTCAGTAAAGGTTAGAAATGGAGATTTCTTTCTTGCTCCAACCCATCCTGTATCCTGTCACCAGATTGTTGTTCAGTCATCTTCGATCTTCCTGACCCCATTTGGGGTGTTCTTAGCAAAAATACTGGAGCGGTTTGCCATTTCTTTTTCCAGCCCATTTTATAGATGAGAAAAGTGAGGTAAACAGGGGTAAGTGACTTGCCCAGGTTCACACAACTGGTAAGTGTCTGAGGACAGATTTGAACTTACAGAAATGAGTCTTTCTGACTCCAGGTCCAGTGCTCTATCCCCTGTGCCACCTGGCTTCCCCTAGTCACCAGACTAATCTTCTTAAATCGCTGTGTTCATTAGATTTCTCTTCATTAACCTACAGTAGCTGCCCATTGCCTGTTGTGCCTAGCCCTGATTTCTTCTCTAAGTTTAAGGACCCTCCTCACTAGCCAGCTACATCTACTACTTCCCAGAACACACTTTCCATCGAAGTAGGCTAGGTTTTTTACTCCCCCATTCACGTCATCCCCATTTCCCTATCTTTGATCATTTCACTATCCCTCCTTGGAATGCTCTTCTCCCAAATCCTCCACATCCTCCAAGGCTCAGATCCAGTCCCATCTCTTCCAGGAAGGCATCTTCTGCAGCCTAAATAAGTTTCTTATTATGTAGTTGCAACTTTCAGCCATTGTTCTCTAGCTCTAGAATGAAGTTACTTGGGACAGGGAAGGGCGCAAATGAATGTCCCTCCCAATATCCACCAGATCAAAGGCACAAAACACAGGAGAGATGGTGAAAACACCCACTGAAGCAAGTTTGTTTCTCATGGCATTAAAAATTATCTGAAGAAGGAAAATACATTTGGGGATCAAATGAGAGGTAAAATGATAGATCTCATTCTGAAGGAGTAATTGATCTCCTGCATAGCAGCGCCCAAAGCTTTAAAAGCAGGTAGCATCCAAGGGTATAAATATAGGACTGTAATGTGTTGTGTTTTATGCATTTAAAAACGTTCTTCAGAGAAGGGGCCCACAGGTTTGAGGAGAATGATGCTTAGGGTCCATGACACAAGAAAGGTGAAGAACTGGAAACTCAGTTGAATAGAACTGAGGCTGAGAAAAGTTAAGTGATTTGCCCAGGGTCATAGCCAGTAAAAGTGTCTGAGACAGGATGAGTCCAGTGTCCTCCACACACCTGCTTTGAAATCATACCTTCGGGGTCAGTTCAAGAAACTTGGGGTGTCTAACCTGGAGAATAGAAGATGTGGGGAGGGCGGGGGGGGTGTTATGACTGTCTCCAGGGATTTGAAGAACCCATGTGAAGGAGAAGTTGAGATAGTTCTACTTAGCTCAGAAAGCAGAAGAACTCGGAGCACTCCATAAAACTTGTGGTGAGGCAGATTTTAATTTAATGCTAGAACAACCTCTCTGACCCTTAGTGCTATTTAAAGCCCATGGGCTGCCTTGGGAAGTAGCTTGTCCCCCTGGCTGTAGGTCTTCAAGCAAAGGCTGGGTGACCTTTTGTTAGGTAGAGAGGTTTCCTGTTCAGGGACTGGTCACACAGGAGAGTCTGTAAGAGGAGAAACAGCTCGGCCGCCATGCTCCTTGAGCAGGCTCTCCACTTTCTCCATTTGGCTTTAGAGGGTAACTTTCTCATCTCATTCCTCTTAGAGTTAATACCAGGCACCTACTACTGTGTACAGCCCTGTGCTGTACTTGGTGGGGGAGGACGAGAACATAGACATGATCTCTTTCCTCAAGGAGCTTAAGGAAGCAGAATCTGGAGTTGTCATTCGTTGTCCCTGATGATGCCTCCCGCATTCCCTTTGTGGCCCACGATGCCCATGCCTGTGTCCTGGGGGGGTTGTGCCCTTTGGAGAATAACCAGTGAGGTCCAAGTACCAGAAGGGAAAGGTGTGGGAGAGGAGGTCACAGTGTGAGTGGCTTTTTCCCCCTGCAGATCTCCGATGCCATAGAGCATCTGCAAAAGGCTCTGAAAATACACAGAGATGATGTGCACTCCCTCCACCTGCTGGCACTTCTCTTCTCAGCCCAGAAGCACTACCAGCATGCCCTGGACATCATCAACATGGCAGTCACCGAGCACCCAGAGAACTTCAGGTGAGTGGGAGCCCTGGCAAACGTGCACAGGCTCTGTGTGTCTGTCTTCCCATTCAGAAGCTGCACCAACACCAGCTCCCATCCAGCTGCGTGCAAAGCCCCTTGCTGGGCTCTCTGAGGGAGGAGAAAGAAGAAAAATGCAGTCTCCTAGCTTCTAGGGGCTTTGGGTCTGGCTAGGGAGACAGGGCCAAAGCACAAAAGTGCCCCACTTTGAGAGTACTGTCATAACCATATGGTATGTAATGAGATCCACACCCAAAGGGTCTGGTTACTGACCAAAGAATAGAGAAGTCAGTGAGGAACACAGATCATACAGCAGTAAACAAGCCTGGAAGCCGACAAAGGCTCCGCTGCTGGGGTGAAGACTCACTATTTGACCAAAAACTACTGGGAAAATCAATCTGGCAGGAATTAGGTTCTGACCAGCACCTCACACCATACACCAAGATAAGCTCCAAATGGGTGTGACTTAGCTATAAAAGGTCGCATGATGAACAGAAAGCTTAGGTAACCTTGAAAGCACACGTGCCAGTGGGTATCCAGGCTTGTGTGAAGTTCACAGGATACGTACTTTCACCTAATAGGCGATGAGATTTTCCCAGAGTCGGTGGCCGAGCCAGGATCCCCACTCCCAGGCCCTCTGATGCTGGCACTGTTTGTATTACCCTGTTCCTTCTCCTAAAAGTCTGTCCTCAGAGCAGTTTACGTCAGCCACTTCAGGTCATGTCATGGACTCATCCTGTGGTGATGTAACAACACAAATAACACAGTACCCTTGAAGCAGTTGTGACAGAAAGCCATGCTGGATAAGGGGCCCCATGGACGTGGCACGGCCCGGTCCTCTGCCTTCACCAGGCCCCTGGCCTGGGCCAGCTTGATACGATTCCTCCTATGCAGTCCTGTCCTAATCCCAAGCTGTTCTGGAGGGTGGGAGGAAACCGTCTTCCCTACTGTTCCTTCTGCGGGGCTGCTGATGGTTCAGTGGATAGAGTACTGGGCCTGAAGTCAGGAAGACCCGAGTTCAGATACAGCCCTCAGATGCCTACTAGCTGTGTGACCTTGAGAAAATTACTCTGTCTCAGTTTGCTTTACTGGAAAATGGGGGTAATAACAGCACCTACCCCTCACAGGATTCTTAGGAGGATCCAGTGAGATAACACTGTTCACAGAGCCTGGCCCATAGTAGGCACTCCATAAAGGCTTATTTCCTTCCCTTCCTACTGATTAGTTCTGTTTGGTATATAACAGTGAGCCCTCCTTTATCCCCAGCTCTTTCCTGTGTTAATCTTCTGTAATACTCTTTATTCCAACCACAAAAGGCCACAGAGAACAAGCTCTGTATGCCAGTGGGGCCATTGGGGCTAATTGATTTGAGAGCCTGGTGGGGAGGGAGGGAATTTGGGAGGAGGAGGAGGGTTGTGTGATGAAGTGAGTGTTAGATTTCATTTTATGACTCTTATACCCATGAGAGGAGATGTATAATTCAGGGTATATTCCTCAGACCCTGAGATACTATAAATTAAAGCCTAAAATGGATAGATTTGGAGTGCTCTTGAAAAAGTAAAATTAAGGTTGTTGTCTTACTCATAACTTACAGAATTGATTGTCTTGGAGTTCTGTGATGTAGTGCAAAGTTCCCTGGACTTGCTACTTTGTGACTGTCATCTATGAAATGGGAGAAATAATCATCTGATCAACAAACAGACATTTTTTAAGCAACCTACTGTGTGCAGGGTACCACGTTGGACCCTGGGGACACAAGTACAGAGAGCAAAACCATCTGCTCTTGTGAACAGCTGACATTTTGGTGAGGTAGCCCCTCCTTGCACTTCATAGCTCATAAAATGGCTGGGAGAAAAGCCCATTGTCAAGTGCTAGAGAAATCAGGATTGTCGTCCTGAGAGGTGGGAATGTAAAGAGGCATAATAAATTAGATACATTCCTAAAAGGCACAGCTGTAACAAGGGACCCAGGGACATTGGGAATGCTCCCTAACCTATCAGATTCGGATTGTGGAGGCTCGCTTTGGCCTTCTTCACACTTCAGTGGCCTCTTCTTAGTAGGCTGGAGGGACAAGGGGCTGCCACCAATGCTACTTCATATGCCCTCATCTATTTGCAGTGCCATTCAAGTGTACTCTTCTAATTTCACACAACGTTGAGGGGTAGAAGAGACAGGCATATTGATAATGATTGGAAATATGAGCAGTGAAAACAGATCACTGATAACTTTGGGTTTTTCAAACCAATTTCTTGTCTACAATTCTCTGGGGGGGGCGGGGCAGAGTCAAGATGGCAGAGTAGAAGTAGAATTCTCTAGGAGTTTTCTTTGTTTAACAATGCTTTGGTTATGGTGGTGTTTTCTAGATATTGAATTATATCATTTAGGATAGATTAGCCCAGTGGTAATAATCATGAGTGGCTCCAGGAGGGCCACTTTGCTTTGTCCTGGTCCCTGGCACATGCTTTCCCCTAATCCCAATCACAGAGTGAGTGCTCCCTAAATTTAAACATAGATGATAGCCCTCCAACTTGAGCTGCGGGCAGAGCCCCAAATCCTGGCCACAGACTTCTCATTTGTCTTCTCATTGTCTTCAATGTCATTGTCGTTCAAATTGTCTTCTCATACTTTAGCACTTCCTCCTCCTCCACTCCTCACTCTCTGCAGTCTGGTTTTACCTTATTATCCGACCAAAACCAACTCTCCACAGTTACTCGTAATAGTTCACCTGCCAAACCCATGGCCTTGTCTCAGTCTTCATCCTTCTTGACCACACTGTAGCCTATTTAACACTATCAGTTGCCTTCTTCTCCTTCATACTTTCTCTAGCTTTTGGCTCTTTCCTGGTTCCCATTCTGAACCAGCCTGTACCACCCCTCCTCAGTCTCCTTTGTGGGATTTTCATCCAGGTTGGTACTCCCCAGGGCACATTCCTGGGCCTGTTCTGCTCTGCTCTGCTACTCTCCTTCTATACTAGATACATGGATACAGTCTTTAGGCAGATGATTCTTAGATCTCTTTTCTAGCCCTAACTTCTCTCTTCACATCTAGACTCACTCCAGCTACCTGTCGTACCTCTTAGATGGTGCCAAAGACATCTCTAGCTCAACATGTCCAAAGCTAAACTCCTTGTCTTTTCCTAAAACCCTCCCCTCTTCCTAACTTTTATATTACTACTGAGGGTATTACCATCCTCCTAGGCTCACAACCTAGGCATCACCCTGGACTTAGCACTCTTGCTCTACCCTGCCCTTCCCCCCTCACCATATCTATTCTGTCACCACGGCTTAATTCTTCCTTCCTTCCATCATTATGTGTGCTCCCTTCTCTCTCCTGATACTGCCACCATGTTGGTGCAGATTTTTATCACCTTGTGCCCAAACTATAGCAATAACCTTCAGGTTGGTCTGTCTGCTCTCCAATCTGTCCTCTACTCAGCTACCAAAATGATCATCCATGGCAGGTCTGTGCCCTTTTCAGTAAACTCCTGTGGCTCTCTTACCTCCATGCCCTTACATAAAATCCTCCATTTGGCTTTTAAATTCCTTCATAACCTGGTGCTTTCCTACCTTTACAAGCCCCTTGGTGGACTCTGCTAGCCGGGGATGTTGGCCTTCTCACCCTCCCTGTTGCTGCTTGAACAAGATGTTCCATCTCCAGCTCTGCCTTTTTACTGGCTGTCCCCCAGTCCTGAAGTGTGCTTCTGCCTTCCCTGGCTTCCTTAGGTCTCAGCTAAAATCCCACTTTCTGCAAGAAACTTTTTCCCCTTCACATTACTGCCTTCCCTCAGAAGTTACCTCCCACAGTCATCCATGGCATCCCAGGCCATGGACAGTCATCTTGCCTTTTTTCTTGCACTGAACTTTGGTGACTCTGGGAGAAAGAGTGAGACTGATGATTTGGTATGTCCCTGCCTCACTTACATCCAGGTTACATACGGGTCAAGACATCACTGCATGATGCCATTGATCCTCTTCAAAAAACAAAGGGCAAAATAGAGCACCAGCCCTGGAGTCAGGAGGACCTGAGTTCAAATGTAGCCTCAGACACTTGACATACTTGCTGTGTGACCTTGGGCAAGTCACTTAACCCAACTGCCTTGCCTTCCCCCCTCCAAAAAATAAAAAAATAAACCAGAGGGCAAGCAACAGCAACAAGAACTCCCACTACATACACAAGCACACGTGCTGTTTGTACCTAGTCTTTTTCATGTTGTCTGTTTTTGACTAATTCAACCTGGATCCTAGGACCCATTGAGCTCATAATCTCAATCACAGACTGACTGTTCTTCATTCTTAATCTAAACCTGACAAGACTGACCCCTAAAACTGGCCCACGTTGGCACAGATATATGTGGGCTACAAAGTAGGGAGCAGGGAAAGGGGTATAGGTGGCCCATCACTATTACTGGAGAAAATGCCCTCCCAGCAGCAGGCCGTACCTCTCTATGCAAAGGATGGCACATTATTATAATTTAGCAAACAGGTAGCTTAGCCAGTACTAAGGCACGGATAAAATAGTCTGTGTGTCCAAGGGATTAGCCAGCAGGCTACATTAATCCCAAACACAGTGCGGTGAATTTGCTTGTGATGTAACCTGGTGAAATTATAATGAGAATATATGGGGGGCAAATGTCCTCTCTTTTAATAATAACATTCATCTTTGTTAAGCCTGCTTCCTTCTTGCTGCAGGGCCAGTTGGCATTCTGCTTTCTAAGTCACTGCAGGCCTGCCTGGCCCAGTATGGTCTTGACCTACTATTGAGCTGCCAGGTTTTCCCACTCTGTGGGAAAAGGTTTTAACTGAAATGAAGGAATGAGGAAAAGAAAAGCCTTCTCTCCAGCCAGCTTGGGGAGGAGGGGGGTCAGGGTTCCCCAAATAATCCTCCTTGCTAGTTCTCTTCTCTTTGTCATATGGACAGCCCCAGGAACATCTCCATCTCTAGGAAGCCTTCCCAGTCTTAAAGGGTGGGACCGAGGGGGCATGATTTCCTACACGCACAAATGCCCTTCTCCACCCTTCCTTTTCTTTCCTTCTTCCTGTGCACAGTCACTCCCTTGTATGTAAATGCTTGTTGAATTTGAGCGTATTAAGGTACTGCTTAAATTGCCTCTGCTGTAGTAAGGCTTTTGTCTGCATTAGTGTATCTGAAGCTGTAACAGCCTTTATGAACTATATTACCTTTGTACAAAATCATTCATCCATAGGTGCCTGATCTCTGCATTTGATAACTAAGCAGGCTTCACCAAGTCAACACTGGATGATAGCCAAGGTGGTTCTATCATAAGTGACCCTCAGAACTGGAGAAGATCTTAAGAGTCCAGTACATACCTGAACCAAAACACATCCATCCTTAGCCCACCTACTTTGTGCAAGTCATTCTATTAAGTGTTAGTCGTACGAAGGCAGAAATGGCTTTTGTTGGGCATTAATGGAGTATGCAAGTAGGTAAGTAAAGGTGTGATAACTTGGTAGGACTAGGAAGGGCTTGGGTAGGAGGCCGCTCCAGACGTAGGCCACTACAGACATAGGCCACGGCATGAAGGTGGGACCTGGAGAGCTGACTTGGGCTGGTTTGGCTGGAAGACAGAGGATGTGGAGAATAAAATGAAATAAACCTGGAAAGAGAATATGACTGTAGCCAGAGTGTAGAGAACTTTAGATGCCAAGCTGAGGAGTTTGTATTTTATCACAGAGACAACAGGGAGACACTGAAAAAGTTTTTCCCAATCAAACATTTACCTACTTATTATCCTAGTTACATTTGACATTGCTAGTACACAAGCTACAAGCTTTTCAATTTCATGTAAATGAAATTATATTATCATTTGTGATGGCCATTATAGACCGTGTTTGGTCAAGAATTATCCCCCTTCAGGGGCGGCTAGGTGGCAAAGTGAATAGAACACCGGTCCTGGAGTCAGGAGGACCTGAGTTCAAATTTGACCTCAGACACTTAACACAAAAACTAGCCGTGTGACCTTGGGCAAGTCACTTAACCCCAATTGCCCTACCCTCCCCCCTCCAAAAATAAAAGCAAAAAAAATTTAAGGGGCGGCCAGGTAGCACAGCGAGTAAGAGCACCGCCCCGGTGTCGGGATGACCTGGGGGATCGAATCCAGCTCAGATACTTAGCACCACACCCAGAAATAACTGGCCGTGTAACCTTGAGCAAGTTACTTAACCCCAATTGCTTTAAAAAAGAAAGAAAGAATTATCCCCCTTCCACTGTGACACCTTTCCATTTTTTGTTGTTGTTGTGACCTTTGACATTTTGGCTTACATAACCCATTTTTAGTTGTAAGTGGCTTATGGTATACGATATTGGTCTAAACTTAATTTCCACTAGAAAAACTAGATGCTTTCTAGATTTTCCAGCATTTTTTATCAGATAGAGTGTTTTTCCTCAAATAATTTATATTCTTGTGTTTATTGAACACTGGGTTATTGAATTGAATTTTTTTTATTCTTCTTCTAGTCTGTTGCAGTGATCTACTTTTTTTTTAACCAGCAGCAAATTAATACAATTATAAATTAATACAATTAATACAAGCAAATTAATTGTTATTTTTGAGTATAGTTTGACGTGTGGACGTTAGTAGCTACGGCTCTTAAAATTTCTTTTTTCCTCCATATATCAATATGAAATCTACCTTTCTTCATCTTCCCACTGGACAAACAAGAGAAACAAGTCTAAACCCTCTTTTATCGGACAGTGTCTTAGATACTTGGAGACAGTCTTTATAGCAACCCAGTCAGCAGGTATCTGTTAAATACCTCCTCTGGACTGGACGCTCTGCTGAGCATTGAGGAGATAAAAACAAAAATGGAGCTCACAGCTCCTTCTTGCTCTGTATCTCAGGTAAGACTACCTTAATCTTCTGGAATTCTCGGTGTTAGTGTGAGCAGTAGGAAGAGGACACTGGACTTGAAGAAAGGAGGCTTCACTCCTTGTTCTAGATTTCTTCTTTACTAGCCCTGTAACCACAGATGAGTCATTTCATCTGTGACTGCCATTTTCCCCATCCGTAAAATGGGGATGATCTCAACTTTGGAAGTTACCATGAACATCAAATATGATAGAACATCTAAAATTCTTGGCAAATTATAAAGCATTATACAAATATGAGTTATTCTGATACCGTTGGCATTAGACTTCCTCCACCATTGACCTTGAAGATTTTAGTTAGATGGAAGGCCAGCGTGCTGAGGTGCTGTCTTGAGGGCTGCCATACAGACCCCCTACTTTATAGGAAGTATGGGGGACTGACAGTAGGAAAGACTGGCAGTGTGACAGGTAAGCCCCAGATGCTTAGGCTGCTTAGACCAAGACTTCCTAACCGAGTACACACGGTGGTGCCCAGGCACCTGGAGAGGGAAGTGGTGCTCGAGCTGAGATCTGAAGGAAACCATGGGCTCTAAGGGGCTGAGGTGAAGAGGGAGAACATTCCCAGACATGGGGGATGGCCAGAGTAAGTGGGACAGTGGGGCTAAACTCCACGAAAAGAGGATAAAACAGCAAATCTGAAAAGGTAAACTGGAGCCAGATTGTAGGGGGCTTTAGATGCTAAACAGAGGATTTGGTATTTTATCTTAGAGATGGTGGGGAGTGATAGTTGTGCTTTACTGAAATCACTTTGACAGCTGTGTGGGGAGGGGTGGAGGAAAGAGGCTGGATTCAGGGACACAAGTTGGGAAGATATTTTAGTATCCAGGACTGGGGAGGAAGAGGGCCTCAAAAGAGACTAGATATCTATGTGAAAGACAGGAAAGTCGTGTAGATTCGATCAACAATGGGGCTTGATATCTAACTAGATATGTGGCTTGAGGTAGAGAGCATTTAATCTTGTCCTCTCCTAGCTAAATATCCCCAGTCCTTCAGCAGATATTTTTATGCCATGTTTGACAGACCACTCCCCTTTTCTAGTAGCCTTTCTCCTTCTACAAGTTGTTCACTCAGAAGTGAACGCAGCATTTCAGGTATGGCCTGAGCATACCAAGAATGCTATGTCCTTCTTTCTGGACATTCTGCTTCTGTTAATGCAGTATCCTTCAGTGACAAAGGCTATATGTGTTCAGAACACATAAAAGTGCCTTCAAGATGTAAGAACTTTGTTCACGACCCTCTGATATTAATACCGAAGCAAGGATATAAAGGGAAGACATACATGCATCAAAGCTGTTTTCTGCTGTCATGGGGGTTACCATCCAGCCTTAGAGTCCAGTTGGAAAATTCCTTATAAATGGTGAGGTCTTTTAGATGTTCCCATTTGCAGATACTTTGCTGAGTGTATCAAGTCACAGATCATTGCAGAGCCTTCTAAAGATATATGGTCATTCAAAAGAGTTTGACCTGACTATACACGTGGGAGAAGCCAAGTGAATGAAAAATGTCTGTTGTCTGTTCAGTAGGACAACTCAAAAAGTTGGCCATTATTACCTACTGCATTATATATGAATAACAAACTCATCCCAGAATTAAATAGAAGGAAGAGATTGGGAAAATCAGGCAGTCTTTTTAATGAATGAACCCATCTTTGAAGAAAAGGCCCATCTTTTTAACACTAGTATTCTTTTGCTGATACTCCAAGGCTCTGAAATATGGAATACCATAATCCATGAAGAATTACAGTTGTGGGTCACTCAGAGAATAATGGAGAGATGCATGATGGGCATATTTAGCTTAACAAAGTATTATGTACCAGAAATGGCCATTGACCAGAAATAGGTGGGCCAGCCTCGTAGTAAGAGTGATGGATAATTATATGCTCTCTTCATATCCACATAACGGTGAGAGTTAGCACATTGAGTGTACTCCCCACTGCATGGCATTGTTTAAAGGACAAGAATCTCACAGGATGCACAGGGAGGCATAGCTTGCACTGTGCATCCCTGGGAGGGAGTGTCCATTTGATGAAAGCCTAGGATGTGGGGTCTCAGATCTAGAGCTGCAAGGGCCCTTGGAGGACATCGAGTACAAAGCCCTCCCTCCTGATTTTGCAGATGAGAAGTCAAAGGTGACCTTCCCCACGGTCTCTTTGGGAGTGGGATTTGAGTCTGGGTCCTCTGAATCCATATTTGGTGCTCTTTCCCACTTTACCCTGAGCTGCTCCATCAGAGTCAGGCCTCCTGAGATCGGCTGCCGTGTCATACTGCTGTTATCCCTTTGTGTCTGTCCAGAAATTTTTCCTAGATACCCCAGAAGCGTAGGGTCTAAATAGCATCCCCCAAGACAGGGCTTTAGCACAGTAGTGATTCCAGTTTACTGACCAGGGCATAATAATCATTCACATTTGTATAGTGCTTTACAAGAATTTTACCTGTATTGTCCTGTTTGACCTTGATGGCAACTTTTGAGGTTGATGTTGGCCCCATTTTACAGTAAAGAAAGTGAGATTCAAAAATAATCTGCCTGTGATAGCACAAGTGGTGAGGGACAGACAGAACGGAAACCCAGGTCTCCTGACTTTAAGCCTAGTACTCTTACCTCTGCTTCGGGGAGTCTGTGGTTGGTTTTCTTTGCAATCCCCTATATTTTATGCCAGTTAACCAACATTTAATTAGAACAGTCTAAGAAGAGGTCTACAGGCTTCACAAGACTGCCAGAGGTATATCTATTGCTCAAAAAAGGTTGAAACTCCTATTCCTGTTCAAATCTGGCCTCAGACACTTAACACTTACTAGCTGTGTGACCTTGGACAAGTCATTTAACCCCAATTGCCCTGCTTTCCCCCCCTCCAAAAAGTAAAAAAAAAAACCTCAACATTTTGTCCATAATAACTATAATATTGAAGAATACAGGATGCTAGGAAATTCCTGAGGCAGCTTTGCATGAGATACTGAGCAAGAATGACACACTGAAGTGTACCTGTATTTGGTGAATCAGTGGATTAATTAGGATCACAAATTCTCTCCATGCCATTCAGAGATTAGATTCCTGAAGCCTCACATCTTCAAGAAAATTGAGCTAAATGGGCAAATGAAGTGTCGCTTAAAAGGAAGATCAGAGAAAAGGAAAAATGTGTATGTTATGTCCAGGAGTTGCTAAGGCCCCATGAGGTCCTGAGTGGGGCTTGTCAGTCGATAAGCATGTATTAAGCCCTTGCTGTGTGCCAGGGGTGAAGCTAGATATTGCCCTCCAGGAGCTCACGCTCTGACTGAGGGGCAGACACCATGCAGACAGCTCCCAGATGTGTACAGGGTACCTTGGAGATGGCCTTGGAGGGAAAGACCTCCTGCAGAAGCCTTCTGAGTAGACTTCTGGAGTCTCCAAGGGGGCAGGCTAGGTACTAGGAAGATCACCATATGCATGGCCCCAAACGCTGGGGAGAATGACGGGAAAGAATGCCAGGGTGCAGAAGTCACTCCCTGGTCCCCCTCAGCTGCTGGGCTCTCCGTGTTTAGACCATCAGGTTCTTTTACAGATGATGGAAGCTCTGGAATTAACGCCCCAGACTACAGAAACCCCAGGATTAATAGAAAATGTCACCAAGTCCATTATGGGGCAGGAGGAACTGAAAAATGTCATTGCCATCTGATGGAAGCAGTGCCCTGCTCCTCCAGCTGCTCCCAGCCCAGGCACATGCTGTGTGTGGCCACAGCTGTCGTTACTGTGCTTAATTAAATAAACAACCCAGTAAAGATCACTGCGGCAAGAGCAAAAAATACAAAGAAAATAAAGCCTTTTTGTCCCTGACCTCTGGCCCTCCGGAAGGACTTTATTCAGGGTGTGAGCCTTTTCTGCCCATCGCCTCCAGGTGTATTCCTTCTCTGACTGGGTTTTTTTCTTCCTCCTTTGCTGTTTTGTAAAGATTAATGATGTTTCCAAACTCTTTGATCTGTCTGTAGGTAGCACATTCTGCTTGGCATTATGGTTCTAGCATCTGGGTGCATGCTTTGCTCCCTCTCCCCTCCCCTGTCCCCTCCACCTTTGTATTATAAGCCCCTTGAGGATAGAAGCCAAGTAATTTTTCATCTTTGTGTCTCCTAGTAGAGGGCCATCCATAGAATTGGTTTTTAATGTTTACCGAATTGAGTTAGTTTGTCACAAAGCTTTCCCCTTAATATTATAGCCTGGTTGGGTTAGAGGGTTTATTGGATTTTTGTCCCTGCTTACCCTGCTACTAGTCCATAGACACAATGGTTAGAGGGTTGGACTTGGGAGTCAGGGGCACCTGCCTTCAAACCCTGCCTTGTACACTTTCCAACCATGTGATTCTGGATAAATCACTTTGCCTCTGATTTTCTCAGTTTCCTAATGTATGAAATGAGAAGGGTTTGGAGGTCCCTTCTGTTTGTGATGAAAAATCTCATCCAAAATTTAATCAAGAACACAGAGATCTCTTAGGATTAGGATAAGAACAGGAATTTAGTCTCTTCCCCAGGAGAAGAGGCCGGTCTTCCCCATGACTGATCATGAGGAAGAGGCACGTTACAAAAGGCAGAACAAGAATTTATACCCTAACGCAGTCAGGTCCCTTCCCCTGGCTATCCCTTCTCCAAGTGGCTGAGAGGCCGATTCAAGTCTCCACATGAAAATCTTCCCTAGTGGCAAACAACAAGGAAGCCTGCCACTATTTCTCAGTGGCTGAGAGACAGGCTTACAAAGAACAAGGATGCCTATTGACAGCAAAAGTGAAGGGGTAGGGTCCCAAAGCAAGGGGGAAGGAGTGAGCTCCGGCTATCCCTGACCCCCAATGGCCAGGAGGAGGGGCCCACAAGTCAGAAAGCCTCCTGAAAGGGCTTGCTGCTGATTAACAGCAGTAACAGGGGGAGAGGGAAGTTCTAAGAAGTTTTCACTTTCTCACCCACCCACCCACCCCAGACACTTCCTAGGATTCAGTGGCATTGTGGCCTCTGCGTGTTGAGGAAGACATCATGAAAATCGAAGGCTGGGAGTTGAGAAAAATTGAGTTTGATTCTCGACCCTGGTGTTTCAGCAACATGATCGTGGGCAAATTATTCTGCCTTTTCTGGAGCCACCCACCATCTTCTCTTATGTCAAATGCTCAAGCTCCAGCCAAAAGGGGTTGTGAAAATCAGCTCAGAGTCAATAAAATTATCAATTAACTGACATCTATCTCTTGCCCACTTAGCTGTTCTATCCTGTGATAAACACTATGAGAAATAGGAAGAACTATGAAAAATGACCCTTCAAGGGTATTTAACGTGTAACTCATCAGCTAGGCCATAGAAACATCATAGTCTTTTTGCTCTCTGGTGCATAGTAGAGATGGTAATAATAAAAAACACCTTTGTCATAAAACCTTGTGAGGTAGGTAGTTGTAGATGAGGAAACTGAGGTTGGGAGGGGCAGTTGTTGCTATGATCTCAAAGCCAGTAAGTGCCAGAAAGAGGATTTGAACTAAGGTTGACCTGATTCTGAGTCCAGCACTCTCCTTGCTATGGACATTGTTATAGGAATTCAGGTGATGGACAGGTCCTGAACTGGGCCTGAGAGAAAAAGAGTAGAGTTCTTGGAGGTAATAAAGGAGAGGATAGCAGAGGCTTTGGGAGGGAAGAGGGGAAGAGGTTCAGGACATACAAAGGAATACAACTCAGCCTCTGGGGGGAAGAGTCTTATGGATGAGAGATTTCTTGTTCATATAAAATAAGTTTTGAAACTCCTGGTGAGAGATACAGCTTTTGTGGTCTTGTTCTTCTGAAAATCCTCCTAAATTCGGGGATTAGAGAGAGAGCAGAGGAAAGAGGATCTGGATTTCCATGCTGTGGGTTGACCTTTAGCAAATGAAGCTGGTGTAAAAAACAACAGCAAAAAAAAAGCCAAACCAAAAACGTGATGAGACAAAGATTGATGGTCCCTTAGGGTACAGTGTGAACCTGGCTTGATGGGAACCAGACACCCCCAGCACTGCTTCCTGAAATCCTGTAGGCTACCAACTAAGCCCATGAAACATTTGGCCAGGGAGCCCTACACATGCCCCCTGAGGGACTGGTTCTTTGCCTGACTAGGGGTGCCAACAGTGAGAGCAGCTTTATCTTTTAGGTTCATGGACTATACTAAGCCAAAAGGGCAGGAAGACAGCCAGAGACTGTTTACTCGAAGGTTAGGATTGGCTTCATTCTTCCTTTCTTTTTCAGATTTTTAGGGAATATTTGGGGGGAGGGGGTAGAGGAAGGCCTAGGCCTGGGGGAGGCAGAAATACAGGTCAAGTGAAAATGAGCTGATAGCTCATTCCTGAAGCCAGCAGGGCCTGTGTGGTGGTGGTTTTAAGTAACAGATTCCTCACACTTTAGTCAGGGCCCTTGTAGTGGAGATCTCTATGGTAACCAAACAAAGTTCCCCAGCCAATGAGGGGAGCTTTCCAATAAACAGCCCATCAGTCACTGATTCTGCCCAGCAGGGCTGGAAGCCTGCCATATCAGTTTTGAAAGCCCAGTGACAGGGCGTTTGGAATGCACATTGTTTTTCTTCTGCCGCCCTCCTCTCTGTCCCTGGGGTGTGGGGCACCCCTGAGGGTTTCAACCCAAGCTTGGGTCCTAAGGGAATAGAAACCCCATTGGGCCTGTCCAGAGAGATGTTCTTGAACCTGAATATCATGGATATCAGGCCAGATCTGGAGAGGTGTAAACAAACCAGGGAAGGTTGCATCCATCTCCCCCAGAAACCCAAACTGTTTTGGAAATTGTTTGACGCCTTGGCATTAGCAGGACCCAAAGTTCTTCCAAAGTCATTTGAGGCCTTGTGGACCTCAAGGGCACGAGACTCGGTGCTTTCTTTGTTTTCAGTTGTTGATGCTTTATCTGTATTAATAAAATTTACCAACCAGACATGAGTAGTTGATGATAGGTCACTGAATCCCATAGTTGGGAGAGCCCATAGAGATCTTCCAATGCAGACTTTCCCCATTCTAAAAACAAGAAAACTGAGACTCAGAGAGTCATTTGCCCATGGTGCCATTTGGTTCATCAGTATCATTTAGGTCTAGAACATAGGCTTTTGGACTCCCAGAACATTACTCATTGTGTCTCAGATTCTACCTTTGTAGAGCTGATGTCTTTGCCATCAGCCTAATATTTATTTGATTTTATTGATGAGCATCATGACACATCAGATGGATATTTAAAACATTGATATCCTTGGTCATTAGCCCTGGTATAACACAAGAGTGAACCAAAACATAATTTGTACTTTGCTGGGCCCAACCAGTCCACTACCCATTTTGACTACCAATGTCCTAATGAAGACAGCAGCCTTCAGCTAGATTGTTCATATATGCTATCCCAGTGCCTTTTTTTCTTCATCATCCAATTTAGCTTTGCTAAGTTTCTTCCTTAGTTCTTAATCAAACACCTATCCTGGACAAAACTTTGCTTAACTTTGTGCAGAGTTTGTTAAAACATAGTTCCTGTCCTCTGGGAGCTTATATTTACAGTCAAGTATAAAAAAAGTCAGACTAAAAAAATAGAGAAAAAAAGTCATTGGTTATACCTGAAGGGAATTCTGCAGATGTCTCAGACAGAAGAACCTTCCTCAATTTCAGTCCTCCATTGATGTCTCCAGCTTATAGGTTTGGAGTCCATCTGCCAGATCCTTAACCTGGTTGGAGCTGAAACTTGAACTTTTAATGGTCTTTAGTCTCCCTGACAGCACCACCCCTGCCTCTACCCTGTGCTCTCAGAGCCCAGATAAGCATTTTAAAGCCTAAACTTATTGATATTTTCAATGGAAGTAAATCTGGAGATGATTGCTTTTAAGGACCTCTACCATAGCTGTCCATTAGCTTTGATAAGTATTGCTGACCCCCCCCAAGCACTCCACATGCCGGGGGGTGGTGTCTGTGAATTTTATTTAGATTAACAACAATGCTGTTCTCCCTAGATCTGGACCTTGTAAATAATGAAGAAAGAATACACTTAAGGAATTGAAGCTTTGGGATTTATGGGTTTTTTTTTTAAGCCTCAAAATAATATCACATTAAATGAATTAATTAAGAGGTACAGGATCAGAGTGAGTATTAAAGGATTAAGGGAGATATGGGGGTAATGTAATCCTACAGACCCAAGAAAAAATCATTTGGTTTGAGGGGTTAAGAAGAGTTGACCTGATCAGGTAGAATCCATTTACTTAGCTTGGTGTTTGGAAAGAGACTCTCCTAAATTCCAGGGCTTGCACCCTGTTGAAATGGGTTGAATTACTGGCGTGTCCTTCTTAGTGGAATAATTCGTTAGGAAATTAATAGAGCTTTGGCTAGTCTTTTCTATTTCAAAGATTATTCACATTACAGTTACTTAAAAATAACACCCTCTGAGAGACTAGGCCTGGGCTTAATCAGCTAATTCTTCCCATTGAGTCTTTCCAAAACGGACTTAATTTAGAGGAATGCTTAGTAACCTGGAGTGCTGACATTTCTGGCAGAAATTTGGGGCTCTGCAGCTTAGTGAGTCATTGTCTAATGAGGTCTAGGATATGGCCTCCCAAGGGTAGGAGTGGTGTGACTGGCTTGGCCAGCCATGCTGATCCTTTCTCCATGGGGTGTTGTCCCTCTTAATCTCCCTAACATGGACCCTCTTTTCTAGTTGGGCTAATCTCACCATCTGACCTGTCAACATACACATGCATAGGGGCGGCCAGGTGGCTCAGCGAGTAAGAGCACCGGCTCCAATGTCGGGATGACCTGGGATCAAATCCAGGCTCAGACACTTAGCACCCACCCAGAAACACCTGGCCCTGTAACCTTGAGCAAGTTACTTAACCCCGATTGCTTATTAAAAAAAAAAAACATACACATGCACACACCCTTTGTATGTGCTTATTCCTGTCTCTGTGCTTCTGCTTATGTTATTCCTTCTCCTCCCTAAAATGGTCTCCTGCCCTCTTAGCTTATCTAAATCCAGCTCATTCTCCAAGACCTAATGCAAGGAGTATCACCTCTTCCATGAAACCCCCTTTGATTATTTACAAGAAACCAAACCAAAAATCCTGCCATTTGATTGGTCATATTCTGTATGCTACTGATTTGTTCTGTCATTCTAATGAAAACGTAGCTTCCTTGAGCGCTGGAAATCATGTCTTTTATTTTCTGGTCTCCCACGAACACCCAGCACAGGACTGGTCATACAAGTGCTTAGTAAATCCTTGTTTATTGATTGATTGAACTGTCCCTACAACTTGTCCACACTGTTACCAGTCAGCATTTTTCCAGGGATCTTTATGGGTCCTACTTAGGATAGGTGCTTAGTTAGTGGTTGCTAAGTGAATAATCCAGAAAGTGCTCTGATCAGTGGTGTAGTATAGTAGATGTAGTCCTGGAAATGAATCACAGGGACCAACCTGTGTGGCTCAGGACAAGTCATTTTACTTCTCTGACCCTTAATTTCCTCATCTCTCAAGTGGGGAAAATAACAATAAGTGCCTGCTTACAGGATTACTCAGACGTGCAAATGAGATAGTATATGTAAACCACTTTGAAGATATTAAGCTGCTATTTAAACGTCAGTTACTGTTATCATCCGTAAAATGGGGATTATAGGATTTTAATCTAGAAGAAACCTCACAGATCCTCTGGCTCAATTCTCTCACCATCACCCCAATTATATCAATGCCAGCTCTTGATATCAGTGAAGAAACAGAAGGCCGTCAAGGTGAGTCAGGCGAGCAGAGCAGGGACATGATGCTGGCCCCAGAGGGTCCTCCAGTGTGAAGACAAAAGGAAGCCCGCAGAGTGAAGGAAGCATATCCATCACTTAATTTAACAAACACTTAGTAGGAACCTGCAGTCACCTTTCCTTACAGCAGCCTTATGAAGTGGGTAGTGATCCAGTCCTTGCCCCCAAAGAGCTCACAGTCTTAAAAGGTAAAACATGGAAGCAGATAACTTAATACCACAGTACTCTGAAGCAGTCTAGGGAGAGAAAGATGACTTCAAGGAAGATGGAAGTTGGATAGGATTTCAGCAAGTCATTGAATGAGCGTGAATAATTTTAGGATAGATTGTGCAGGATTCCCCTATTCAAACTTTGTCATTGGATCACAGCTGGAAGAGAACTGGAGTGTCTCACTGTACAGAAGAGGAAACTGAGGCCCAGAGATGTTGTGACTTGTTCCAGGTCACAGTGGCAAAAAGTAGCAGAGCAGGGACTTGAATCCAGGTCCTTTGCCTCCAAATTCAGCCCTCTATTCACTGTTAGCACACCATTTTAGTTAATGGGGCCCTTCCTCAAACACACTCTTCATCTCCCTACCATTATGGATAGCAGTGTGGAAGGAGTCCCAGCTCCTGAGTCAGAGGACTCGGGTTTGAAACTGGGATTTACTCATGATCTCCATGTGGATGACTCCCAGACATGTATATCCAAGTGCACTCTCTCCACCGAGGGTTCAGTCCTGCATCACAGATTGCCTGTTGAACATCTCAAACTAGATATTTTCCTCAGCCTGCCCTACGCCCACATTTCCCTGTTGTTGCTGAAGGCACCTTCCTTGTAATTCATCATCTTGGCATTATTCTCAACTTGAGTTGAGTATGTCTTGAATCTGACCCCTTCTCTCCATAGCCACCACCTTAGGCCAGAACCTCATCCACTCTCAAGGGGCTTAGAGCAGCCTCCTAAGAGCTTCTCACAGCCCATCCGTCCTCCACACTGCTGTCAAAGAAGTGAAGCACTCCCCTGCTTGCTGAACCCCAGTGGCTTCCCATGGCCTCTGGGATAAACTGTACACACCTCTGTTTAGCTATTCAGCCCGGTACCTCCCAGCTCTGTCTGTCTCTCCAGCCTCCTCTCACACACTGATCCAGTCCAGCAGGCCTCCTCTCCATTGCTGCCCCACCATGGGCACCCTGCAGGGCACTCCTTCCTTAGCTCCTTCTCTTCCTGAATGGATGAAACAATTTCTGCCCTCCTCCCCAAATGACCCTGTAGGAATATTTGTCGCCTCCTTGAGAATGGGAGCTGTTTTATTCTTTGTATTTGAATCTTCAGCCCTGCACAGTACCAGACAGTCAGCCATTGGTGCCTGATAAATACTTGTTGATGGGTGGGCATCTAGTGCTTGTGAGAACATGGATAGGTCAAGTCTCTTCCCTCATTTCCCTCCACTATAAAATGAGAGGGGAGCACTGGATGACCTCTGAGGTCCTTTCCAGAGCTCAAGCTCTGCGCCTTTGAACCTCTGCTACTAAGAGAAAAGTAACCAGTTGCTTGCTCAGACTTCCAGTGGTCCTTTCTGGAATTGTGGGAGACAACCCTGGCTCCCTCATCTCTTTTGGGATGATAGCCTCATGACCAAGGTGTTTGGCATTAGAAGCTGTATTGGTACCTCTTAAAGCCAGGACTCAGAGGATGGAAAAACAATCCATAATAAGGTTAGCGTGACTAGAGGGTAAAGGTGCCATGCTATCTGTCTCCTCAGGGTATGCTTTGCTTCACATAAACAGGATCTAGTCTGGCAAATCTCTGCGTGTGATCGATGCTGGCCTGCTGCTTGCCTCCTCTGAGACTGTGCTGTCATCTCTTTAGGAGCTTTTTGGAAAAAGCCCCTCTCCATAGCCCTGCAGGAAGAAGGGTCAGGAAGCTGCCATTGACCCTCTCCAGGCCTTCAGGCAGCTCTGAGCCACATGCCCTCTCCCAGGACTTCCTTCCCCTCCCCAGCTTCCCCAAGCCCCACCTCCCTTCAGGTCAGAAAGAGCAACTTTGCCAAGTACAGACCACATTCTCCAGGAGGGTGGGGACCGTTTGGTCCAGCATCCTTCACCGTGCTGCCTCTAGTTTGCATGGTACTACATTTCCTGGTGCTTTCCCATGCACTTTCTTAGCTCAGCCTCCCTGGATGCCTGGGAGGCAGGCAGAGCAATGATTACTACTTCAATGTTAAAGACAGGGAAACCAAGGCTCAGACAGTGTACAGCCACACAGAGAATTAGTGGGATCGTGGGATCTGGAGCTGGGACACTGGAGGTCACGTAGTCCCGGGTTCCTTGTTTGTCCCTTTTGCAGTAGTCTGGTGGAGACTCTGGGCCCCTTCTCACAGGGATGTTCTTAAAAGCACAAAAAAAAACCCTAGGATTACAAGAGAAACCAATCATAGCAAAATATAGTTGTTGAAATATTCTTTTAAAAGTTCACAGATCCCAGGTGAAGAGCCCTTAGTCCAACCTTCCCATCTCATGGAGAAAGAAACCATAGCCTGCAGAGGGTAGATGACATAGGGTCACACAGGTAGCGACAGGTGGCACTGGAGCCCAGCTCCTTTGTTTTTAAATCTAATGTTCTTTCTACTGCACCATGCAGAGCTTGGACTCTTGGACAACACAGGTCTCTTTTATTTAAAAAATAGGTTTTATTGCTGTCTTTTAATTTTTTATCACCTAAATATCCCCCTACATCCCCTCCCAAAGAGCCATCCCTTATAATAAAGAAGAAGAAAAAAAGAGAACAAATACTCAAAAAAACTAATCAACATATTGAAAAAGTCCCACACTATATGCAAAAGAACCCAAGTATCTTGACTCTTGGGTCTTATCTCCATAATTAAACTGTTCTTTCCTTGAGGGGCTGTGTCTTAACCTTATTCCCCATAATACTAGTACAAAGCTGGGGGCAGAGCTCAGAGTGGCTCCCTGGGAGCCCCAGACCTGAATTCACAACCTCCTGTAGACACTTAGTAACTGTGCCTTTGGGCAAGTCCTTTCCCTCTGCCTGCATCTGGAAAATGGGGATGATACTAGCAAGTCAGTCTCCCTCCACCCCCAGGGTTGTTGTTTGGGTAAAATGAGGTAACATTTGTAAACTACTGTATAAATGCTAGCTGTTACTAATACATAAGGATTTAGTTGGCTGCCTTCTCCCCAAATCCTTCCTGCCATCCTTCCCTTCTCCAGCCCTGCACCCCGGGGGCCCCGCCCCTGCCCCCAGGATAAACAAGTGAAGATAAAAGTCTCCTCCCTCACAGCACATTATTCAGAACCATCCAAGTCAGGAAGAAGGGTGATAATATGTCGATGGAAGAAGGTGAAAGCTGTGAATGAAGTCATTCCATCAGGAGTCCTGAATGTCCCTGGCCTCCAGAGGTCAGGGTGCACCCCAGCTTCTGGACTCGAGGCCCGCTTGGGGGACAGAGCCTGTCTTGTCTCCCTGCTCTCTTGGGAGGGCTTATGCCATGGCTGCTGGCTGCATGGGCCTGTGGACTGCACCAGCTCTCTCACCTTTGGCCTCGTTGCAGCCAAACTGGTCTGCCCACTTTGCCCCACGGGCTGCATTCCATCACCCTGTGCCTTGGCATAAGTGATCTCCCACATCTGGAATGCTCCCTCAGCTCCACCCTGCAAAATCTCAGCTTCTGTGTGAGATTTCCCGATCTGATCTCACCTCTCTCCCCCTCCCCCCCACCCCACTGCCTTTACATTTTCTTCCTCTTGGAATGACTTCATATGATTTTCTATGGTCTTTGCATTAAGAGAAGCAGAATGTGTAGGTGGTGAGAGGCTGACCCCAGAACTGGGAGGAGTGATAATAGCATATTTCTGTATCACTCTAAGATTTGCAGTGCTTTACATGTTGCCTCATTTGGTCCTCACAACAATCCTGGGAGGTAGGTACTGATAGCCCCATTTTACAGATAAGGAAACTTGAGACTGAGAGAGGTTAAGCAACCTGAACTGGGTCACACAGCTAGTAAGTGTCTAAGGAAGGATTTGAATTCAGATCTGTCTTGAATCTAAATCCAGCAAATCCTGTCTCTGACAAATACAGGTGATATGACCCTCAGTGGGTCACTTGAACCTCTCAGTTCTTTAGGCAACTCTCTGAGAGAAGGTTCCAATACCCATTGACACAAAGAATTTCCTCACCTAGGGGTTCCCTATTCCCCTAAAACCTCAAATCTAGTTCCTAGCCAACCCTTTTTTACTTACTTGCTTGTGTGCATGCTCCATCCTCCTCCCCCCAAGTCCTAGTGGGCAAGGAGTATTTTGTTTTTTTATCTTTGCATGCCCAGCACCTAGTGCCCCCAGGGGTAGGGATTTGGTTGGCTTTGCCCTGTAGAGCACACCTTCAGAGAGTTCCCCAGGCCTCATGGTGGCCCTGCTCTGACAGCTGACTTCTGGAGGGGTACCCCACTGGTCGTTAGGCAGGGTGATAGCAACTGAGGGGTGTCATCCTAGCCCTGAAGGCACTCCCTCTGAACGAGAACTTTCAGACTGCTTAAAAGATCTAAATGTGTCAGTGCCCTGCTTGCTGGTAAAGATCAAAGGGCCTTTTCTTAGTAAAGTATTCCATTCTGTACTGAACTCATGAATAGTAAAGGATCTACATTCCCCTCTCACCCTCCATCCTCCCCAGTGGAAAATGATGAGGATGATCTCACAGGATGTGGATGATCCATAACGTGGGCAGATGTTTGTCATTCCCATTCATTCATTCATTCGCTCAAGTATTTACTGTGTGCCTAGTCCCGTGCTAGACTTCTTGGAGGGTGCAAAGAAGAATAGGACACCAACCTTGACCTAGACATTGACCTTGGTCTGGAATGTGTTGGGAAAGTGAAATATGCCCAAGGCAGCGCAATGTTCTGAGACTGGAAGGAGTGGCACCGTCAGGAAGGGCATCCTGGCACAGCATCACCCATTTAAAGTTAGAAGGGACCTTAGCGATCACCCGGCCCAACCCTTCTGTTGTATATATGAGGAAACTGAGGCCAGACTGGCTGACTGACGTGTCCAAAATCACAAGAAGGAATGAATGGAAAAAAGAGCCTATATGAAGTGATATCTGTGTGCTGGCAGCTGTGTCTGGAGCTCAGGAGAGAGGCAGGGAAGGGAGTTTTGTTGTAGGAAGGTGGAAGGTTGGGGCTGGAGGGGAGGAATTCACCTGGCTGGATGGCTCAGTGAGATGTAAAACTGAAGCATAGCCCAGTGTCTAGGGCCAGCTAGTAGGGAAGAGCAAGCTGAGGAAGTCACCTTGTAGTCACTTGGGCTGAGCAGCTTGAGAATATCCTTGATGCTTAATGTAACACTTGGCATGCAGTCGTTATTTAATAAATGCTTATTGGTGACTTGGTCACTAATCCTTGGGTTTGGACCCTAAGATGGGAACTCCCAAAATGAGTAGATTGATTTTCCCAGGGGCTTAAGGCATGGATTTTGGCATACCCTATTGTGGATATCTCATGTCCTAGTCCAGATGGGGAGGAGCAGGTCAGCAGTGGTTGGCAGGTGGTGAGATGGCCTGGGAGGCTGAAGACTGGAGTAGCAGAGCTGGGGTTTGAATAGGTCAGCCTTAGTCTCCAGACACACCCAGCTGCCTTTCAGTAGATGAGACTTGAGCTAGACCATGAGGAACGACTAAAAATGACCAACATCTGTGTCCAGGAAGGAACCCAGAACGTTAGAATAGAGTGCTAATGAGACTGAATCATAGCTTTGAATCCCTATGTGAGCTAGTTAAAATAGTTAGAAATCCCAAAGTGTTAGCTGGCCACAGACTTTCTTACCTCCAGACAGCTACAAAAGTACTGGGAAATAATCAACAAACATATAACGAAACACCTAGACAACATCCACATCCACAAACACACAGATAGACAAATTAAATACAGGGTAATTTGGGGGCAGGAGAGTAGCAAGAAAACCTTCAAGGTGGTGCCTGAACTGAATCTGTAAGAGGTCCCTTCCTCCGAAGAGTGGAAAGCTCACCACCAGCCTTTCTCACTCTTGGAAGCATACCTCAGTGGTACATGTCTTATCAAAGCCGGGTTGAAGATGTCATCTTTATGTACAAAAAATAATAAATCATGCCTATTTCTTGGGGGTAGTGAGCTAAAAAAACGTGTTGGAGAGAGAGAGAGATGGAATGTATTCACAAGCTAATCTGTAATTCCCCAGGGTCCGAGAATAAGGGATAAAGCTAGAGAACTGCCTGTTTGAATAGCCTACAGGATAAGCACGTGCTCCAGCCTGGAAGGGATGTGGTTCGCTTGAGAAATTCCATTCTTGGGTCACTCATGTTAATGGAATTTCAGCAGTGAGGCCCCAGCCTGCCTACCAAAAAGCAGCTTCTGACACGGCTCAGCTTACAGTGATCCCTGTACCTGGCACGTCCCTCAGCTGCCTTCGTCCAGTCTGGGCCCTGCGTGCTGTGGTCAGATCCAGTGTCCTGGCGCTGCCCCGACCAGCCGGGAGATCAGGCCTGGGACGAGTCATGTTGAGTCAGGGCCTCGCTGAACCAGCTCGCGTGGGAGCTCTGAATGGCAGAATGGAAAAAGCAGAGTGGAGGAGAGGGGTCCCAGCGAGCCATGGGAAGGGAACAGCCTGCCAGGGTCACAGGAGGAATGCTGTGAGGCCAGCTGGCCGAATCCAGGAAGTCGTCCCTGGGGGAGATAGCCCAGCCCTTAGTCACCAAGCTGAGGACACCAGCTGCAGGAAGGAGGCTCTAATTCCTGTTGCCCCAGCCATTTGAGGAGCTGAGGGGTAATGTTAATAAGCAGCTTTGACCCTCAAATTGTCCAGCAGGAGGTCTTCCTTTCCCTCTTTCCCCGGACTGGGCCCAGGCCTGTTCTTCATCACTTGTCTCACTGAGCTCTGTCCTCCCCCTAAATTCTGCCTGCCCTTCAGAGATTAGCTCTGACCCTTCCATGGCCCTCCCTGGAGACCTTTCTGATGTGCTGAGAATGTGTTATTTGGAGCTCTCGTTACTTGTCTACAGCTCTTCTCCTCCTGTAAGCTCCATGGACTGTAAGCTCCATGAAAGCAAGGACTTGTCTTGTCTTAGCTTCCTCATCCAACTATCCCCAGGTTCCCAGCAGGGGGCTCTGTGCACAGTCCACCCTTAGGACTGTTAGCTGCTTAACTGAATTCATGAAACCCTTCTCAACTGCCTTGTGCCACAGTTATAGTCTGTATTGTATTAAGAGTGAGAGGTAGGATGGCATGATGCATAGTTAGCCTTTGGATCTAGAAGGCCTGGGTACAGGTACTGCCTCAGAAGCAGCTAGGCTGTGCTGTTGATAGAGTGCCCAGCATGGTGTTAGGAAGAGAGTTCAGATCTGGCTGAATTTAGTTGCTGTGTATCCCCTCCTTCATCCCCCACCCCCCAAATAAACTGGGTGAAAGATGAAAGCTTTTAAAATGAAGGTGAGGAAATATCAAGGATCAGGTTTCCAGCAGTCTGGCATTTTTCCCTTTGGAAAGAGGCTGGCAGGCATTGCCACAGGTTTTAGTGTGAAGGGGAGTTTAACTCAAAGGGGACAGATAAGAGAAGACAGGCAACATCACTGACCTCTTTAAAAGGGATTGAAAAAGTCACAACACAACAAGGGAGATGGGTTCTAAAGAAACAAAAGCCCACGGGTGGGGCACTGACTGGCTGGCATGTGACCAGCTGGCCTTTTGCCAGAGCATAATCACGTATTGGGGACAATACAGCAATAACACAATATTAAAAATATCATGGGCATGATGAGCTAGGTATTGTGCTATAAACTCTGAGGGAGGTTCAGAATTTTAGATAAGATGATCCTTTCCCCTAAGGCACTTTTAGAGTCTGTCTGAAGAAAAGACATTAACACAAATAACTATGATGCATCCAATATGCATTAGAGAGTTAGAAAACATGTTACTTGAGGTCTGAAGGTTGGTCATTAACTGCCAGAGGGATCATAGAAAGCTTCCTAGAAGACATGGAAATTGGGTTGAACTTTAAAGGGTGGGCAGGATTTCAACCAAAGGGGAAGGAGAGAATTTGAGAAGTACAGTGATTGATGTTCATGGGGCAGATTAGACTGGCCACAGCATCAAATTCATGGAAGCCTTTGGAGATGAAACTACAGAGGCCACCAACTCAGGGGAGTCCTTACATACCAAAGCAGAAGAATGTGGACATTGGTCTACAAATAACCAAGAATCCCTGGAAAATTTCAAGCTGAATACTGATATGACCAAATCTGTGTGTAAGGAAAATCATCCTGACAGCAGTCTAAAGAATAAATGATCAATAATCATTTATTAAGTACCAGCTACATGATAGGCACTGTTCTATACACTGAGAATACAAGCCCTGCCCTCAAAGAGCTTACATTCTAAAGGGAGGAGACAGCAAGTGCATATATCATTGCAGAAGTACAGAATAGTTAAGTACAACATAACTTGAAGGAAGTACACTAGCAGCTGGAATCAGAAAGGGCTCCTAGAAGGAAGTGGTTCTTGCAGAATAATTTATGACCAAACTAGAGATAGAGAACATTATGAAATGCAAAATGGATAATTTTGAGTACATTAAATTGAAAAGTTTTTGCACAAACAAAGCCAATGCAACCAACATTAGGAGGAAAGCAGAAAAACTGGGAAAGAATTTTTACAACTAGTGTCTCTGATAAAGGCCTTATTTATAAAATATATAGAGAACTGAGTCAAATTTACAAGAATACAAGTTATTCCCCAATTGACAAATGGTCAAAGCATATGAACAGGCAGTTTTCAGAGGAAGAAATTAAAGCTATCTATAGTCATATGAAAAAATGCTCTATATCACTATTGATTTGTACAAAAATATTTATAGCAGCTCTTTTTGTGGTGGCCAAGAACTGGAAATTGAGGGGATGCCCATCAGTTGGGGAATGGCTAAACAAGTTGTGGTATATGACTGTGATGGAATGCTATTGTGCTGTAAAAAATGATGAGCAGGTGAACTTCAGAAAACCCTGAAAAGTCTTCTATGAGCCGACACTGAGTGAAGTGAGCAGAACCAGGAGAACACTGTACAAAGTAACAACCACAGTGTACAGTGACTGGCTTTGATAGTCCTTCTCAGCAATGCAAGGACCCAAAACAGTTCCAAAGGACTCATGATGGAAAATGCCATCCACATCCAGAGAAAGAGCTATGGAGCCTGAATGCCGAGCGCAGCAGGCTATTTTCTTTTTTTATTTGTTTTGTTGTGTTTTCTTTCTCGTGGTCCCTCCTTTTTGTTCTGGTTCTTCTATACAACATAACTAATGTGAAAGTGCATTTAATGGGAATGTATGTATAGAACCTATATTGGATTGCATGCCATCTTGAGGGAGGGGAGGGGGAGAAAATTTAAAACTTAAATGGAAGTGAATGTTGAAAACTAAAAGTAAATTAACTTTAAGAAGATAAATGATGAGCAGGCAGGCTTCAGAAAAAAAGGAAAGACTTACATGAACTGATGCTGAGTGAAGTGAGCAGAACCAGGAGAACATTGTACACAGTAACAGCAACCTTGTGTGATGACCAGCTTTGATAGACTTAGCTCTTCTCAGCAGTACCATGATCCAAAACAGTTCCGGAAGACTTATGATGAAAAATGCAATGTCCAGAGAAGGAACCATGGAGTCTGAATGCAGACTGAAGCATACTATTTTCTCTCTTTTTTTTTCTTTCTTGTGGTTTTTCCCTTTGTTTCTTATTTTTCTTTATAATGTGACTAATATGGAAATATGTTTAATATGACTGTACATGTATAGCTTATATTAGATTGCATGCTGTCTTGATGAGGGAAAGGAAGAAGAAAAATTTGGAACTCAAAATCTTATAAAAGTGAATGATGAAAACTAAAAAGAATGAAAGTGGTTCTTGAACTGCATCTTGAAGGAAGGGAAGGGTTTTATGAGGCAGAGTTGAGGAAGAAAGGCATTCCATGCATGGGGTGGGGGTGGGGAGGAGGATGGCCAGTGCAAAGGGGTGGAGACAAGTAGGGGTGTCAGGCAGAAAAAATAGAGGGAAGGCCAGTGAGGCTCCATCTCAAGAGTACAGGAGAAGTGATGTGCATCAAGGTTGGAGACAATGTTGGAGCCAAGTTGTTGAGAGGCTTTAAAAGCTGAACAGGGGAATTTATCTTTGACATTTCCAAGGTCACAGAACTAGTCTGAGGCAATGAGCACCCAAACTACGGTGGTAGCAGCACTACCACATTAGGAACAGCAGCGTCAGCCATTGACTGGATGATCCATGGATGAGGAAGGGTGATGTTTGGAGGTTCTCACCAAGGTGGCAAACCTAGGTGACTGTCTTCAGCAGAAGTGGGCAAGCTCAGAAGTTGAACTCTGTTGGAAACGTGTTAAGTTTGAGATGTCTGTGGGACATCCAGTTGGAAATGTTGTAGTTTGAGAAAGACTAAGACCAGATATATAGATAACCCTTGGGAGCTGAAGCAACCTCCAGTAGAATATATAGAAAGAGAAGAAATAAAGATCCATGATGCAGCCCTAGGGAGTACCTGATTTAGGGGTATCTATACTAGAGATGATGAATCAGCAAAGGAAAATGAGGCCTGTGATGGAATGAAATTATGGCTAAATTGAGGAATGTCAGATTTTTGTTGTTTTAAAATTTTATTTATTTTTAACATTTGTTTTTGAAAATTTTGAGTTCCAATTTCTCTCCTTGCCACCATTGAGAAAGCAAACAATATGATATCAGTTATGTATGAGAAGTCATACCATACTATCCATGTTGTAAAAAGCAAACCAAAAAAGGCAAGAAAAAAACTTAAAAGTGAAAAATCATGCTTCAATATATAGTCAAAATTCATCAGTTCTCTCTGGAGGTGGATAGCACTTTTCATCATGGGTCCTTTGGGATTGTCTTGGATTTTTGTATTGAGCAGAGTAACTAAGTCTTTCCCAGATGATCAGCATTACAGCATTACTCTTTTTTTTTTTTTTTTAAGCAATTGGGGTTAAGTAACTTGCTCAAGGTTACACGGCCATTTATTATTTCTAGGTGTGGTGCTGAGTATCTGAGCCTGGATTTGATCCAGGTCATCCCAACACTGGAGCCGGTGCTCTTACTCGCTGAGCCACCTGGCCGCCCCTGAGCAATCGGGGTTAAGTAACTTGCTCAAGGTTACACGGCCAGGTGTTTCTGGGTGGCTGCTAAGTGCCTGAGCCCAGGATTCGATCTCCAGGTCTTCTCAACACTGGAGCCGGTACTCTTACTCGCTGTGCTACCTGGCCGCCCCTACAGCATTACTCTTACTGTGTGGTTCTGCTTACTTCACTTTGTATCAGTTCATGTAATTCTCTTCAGGTTTTTCTAAAACCATCTAACTCCTCGTTTCTTAGAGCACAATAGTATTCCGTCACATTCATATAACACAGCTTATTCAGTGAATATCAGTTTTTGGTGGAGGAACTCGAACACTTGTGGGTGATGGTGAGATACAGAGAGTATGGATGGGGTGGAATGACGGCGTAAGTGCTGGATCAGTGCTAGGATCTTTGAGCTGGAGCTGGCCATATGGCCGTGGGGATCACAGGCATCATAGCTTAATGGGTAGAACACTGGACTTGGGGTCACAGAGAACTAAGTTAAAACCTGCTTCAAGCATTAACTAGTGTGACCCTGAGCAGTTTCTATGTCAGTAAAATGGGGGTAATTATATCCCTACTTCACAGGATTGTTAAGAGGTTCTAATGTGATAAATATGTGTGTGTGTACATACATGAGCAGGAGTGATCCCGGCCAGCTTCTTGAAGGAGGTGGGACTTTGGACCTGGCCACAAAGCATGAGTTGTATTTGAGTAGCCATGAGGCCTGGAGGAGGAGCCTGTATAATGACGTGTTATGGTCAGACTGTACCTGCGCCTCTTCTGGAAGCCCCTAGATATGTCTCAGCGCAGGAGTTCTGTGCAGTCCTTAACACACTGCTTTGTTCAGAGAGGAGTACATTTGCTGAAAAGGCATTTATTAAGCACCAGTCATGGTGCTTAATAAATTCATTTTTTAATGACTTGGCACCCAGCCATTTGATCTGGGTGCCAAGCATGCAAAGTCAATACCAAAATCCTTGCATTCTTACATTGCACTGGGTGGGGAAAAATCCAGCATTTACACAGAGAAGTAAATGCTAAGATACTTGACAAAAGAATACTATAGCAAGTTAAGGGTTTGGGAGAAGGTTTGGGGAGGATGCAGTGAAGGTTTTGGTGGAATGACAAGGATGAAAAGGGAAAGGCTGCCGGGGCCCAGGGAGGCGAGTCCCTCTTTCTGGGTCACACACACAGCGAGTCGGGCCTCTCTGAGTGGTCCACACTGCTCTTTGGTGGGGAAGGGGCTCTGACGGCCTGTCTCTGCTGGTCTTGAAGATCATGTTGGTTGTCTTTCTCTCTACAGTGTGATGTTCACCAAGGCGAAGCTAGAACGCATCTACAAAGGCCCAGAGGAGGCCCTTGTGACCTGCAGAAACATGCTGCGCATATGGCAGTCTTTACACAATGTCTCTCTGCCAGGGTAGGGGTCTTTTACTGGGCTTGGGAGGCCATGGGGGATGGGGGGCAGCACAGGTTGCTGTGCACCACAGCACTGGAGTGGGTACTGAGGACACGCAGAGACTGGGGAGATAGGGCCTGCTGCCTTCAGTCTGGGAGGAAGGGGAAGAAGGGCTAGTCTCTTGTTGTGGATATTGTAGATATTGTGGATTCCTGTTAGGAAGAGGTGAGAGCAGGTGTCTTCTCAGGTCCTTCTGAGGGTCCATGAAAAGAATGAGGACATGGCACCAGACTGTGTACAGTAGGGCACAAATAAAAAGACAGGGAAAATTCATAGGCGGGAGTAATGATCTCTGGCTGAGGGAGAAGAGCCCATGGGAGGAAGGAGCCTTTGAGCTGGACCTTGAAACTGAGGTTAGGGGTTCCAGAGGGTTTAGGGAGGGCATGCCAGGTATAGGTCCTAGTGTGAATAAAGGCATGGAGGTAGGAAACCATGAAAAAAATGTGGGGAATAGTGAAGAGTCTGGACTTGACTAGAGTGAGGAGGCTTAACTTCATATCTATGGACTTGTTTTTTAAAAATATTTTGATAGCTACATTTCAATATAATTGATTTCCTTAGATAATCCTATGATTTATATTTTAGGCACTTGAAAACATCATTCTGAGAAGGGGGTCCATAGGCTTTTCACCATCCTGCCAAGGGAGGTCCGTGACACAACAAAAGTCAAGGGGCCCTGGCCGAAGGAACAGGAGCAGAAAGAATGAGGGACAGCTGGAAGCATATTGTGCTTCAGTGTTACACTAGGTGGTTTCGTTTTAGCCAGAAGGCAGTGAGGAGCTGTTGAAGGTTTTTAAGAGTGGGGTGATGTCATCAGAGTGGTGCATTAGGGAGATTAATCTGTCAGCAAAGTGAGGGATGGATCGTAGAGACAAAAAGACAGGCCATTTAGGAAGCGAATTGCAGCAGTTGAAGGGAGAGATAGTGGAGGCCTGATGAGGGTGATAGCAAGAAGGGACAGATACAGAATGTATTGTGGAAGTAGAGTTGATAGGACTTTTTAACTGATGAGGTGGGCGAGAGGGTGGGGGGCAGTAGTAAGAGGAAAGAGAGGACCATGTCCAGCATGTTTACAGCACTGGGGACTGGGAGAATGGGAGCCCCCAGCAGAAAAGAAGTCAGAAAAGGAGAAGGAGCAAGTTTGGTAGTATAGAGACTGAGTCTGGTTTAGGACACGTTGAGTTGAAGGTGCCCACAGAGCATCCTAGTAGAGACAGTGAATAGAAGGAGTGTGTGTGTGTGTCTGTGTGTGTGTGTGTCTGTGTAGAGCCACAACAACCGCTTATCTAGTCCATGATCACCCACCAAGTTCCTGGCAGAGCTGGACCTAAGGCCTGTGTCTCTTAAGCCCCTTTTCCCCTTGGCCCATGGTAGTAGTAGCAGGACTCAGCCTGACAGTCCCATTTCTGACTACTATGAAAAGTTTCCCATTTCACCCCTACCCCCTCTTTTCCAGGGGCTCTGAAAAGGATGGCAGCCTCACTGAGGTGCCAATGGTGAAGAAGCAAGGGGGAATGCATTTGACCCTGCCTGATAACTATGAGGAGGAAACAGGTAAGAAAAACACTGAGAATGAAGGCCTTTGGGTTGGGGGGGCAGGGCGGGGTGGAAGGGAAAAGGATCTGAATTAGAGGGAAAAAAAAGATAACACCAATAAAATATTTTCAAGTTCACAGAAGAAGAAAAAAGTTGTGTAGGGATATACAGCCATCTTGTTCAATCTAATATATGCTTTAAAAAAGGCAAACAGAACAAAAACAAGTTTGTAGTTTCATATATAATCCTCTTTTTTGTTCTTTGAGTATTGGAATGTTTGTGTTTGTTGTTTTCATAATAAAAAAGAAAATTTAAAGAGCAAAGGAAAAACACTGAGATTCACTGTGAGCATGGCCCCCTCTTCTTGAACTTCACTAAGGGCTACCTTGGGAATTGCATTTGAACTGGGACGTGGGCAGAGGAGTGTCATATGGACATCGTCCTGGTGCTCCAGTTCGGGTCTTGTCCACTTAACCAATTAGAGGTGGGTCTCTCCAACTGCTGAAAGTTGAGGTAATTATGTTTCCACACAGTACCAGGAGCCAGTTAAGTAGTGCTCTAACTCTTCCAAATAAAGGCTTGGGGGATAAGTGTTAGACGATGGTGGGGTGAGGGGAGTAAGAGCACATTGGTATCCGCTCTCCTGCAAAACATGGGAGAAGAACAAAGAGAAAACAGAGTGAGCATGGCAGAGGTGTGTGTTAAGGCTCAGAGCTTGCAAATGTCCACTTCAGGGAAGAACAATTAGTAAGTTGATGGATTTTGCTTTTTTTTAATTTCTGTCCTCAGGGCTAACTACAAAATAAAATGAAGCTGATCCTTGGCTCCTTAGTGTGAAAAGGAAGTCGTACCAAATTAGTCAGGTACTTAGGCACTGCAAAAGAAATTTTCATTAATTGAGGATTTAAGGCAGAACTTTAAAAAAAACATCAACAGGTTGCCATGGCAAAGAAAGTATAAGCAGGATATAATGAAATTTATGGTTTTGCTCTTTCTTTTTCCACTTAATGAACATGTTAAGAGTCCACATTAAGTGTAACTATAAAGTAATGAACCTGATTCTGGGTACCTTGCAAATCAAGCTCAATACTTTTATATTCATTCTGTGTGTGTCTGTGTGCGTGTGTGTCTAAACATCAGGACTGAAGCTTCTGCCATTAATGAGGAACTAGCTTTTAGAAGAATCATTGATTAAGCTTATATGTAGACTTTTGTTGTTAGGTAAGATCATCTGTTTGTTTGGACTGATGTCTCCTGAGTTACTAGGGAGAGAGAATGAGCTTGAATTTCAGATGTGTGTGTTTGTGTATGTATTGTATGTGCCTCTGAGGTCTTACATTTCTTAGCAGGATCTCAGCCTCCCTCAGTGCCATCACAGAATGGGGGCTCTCTTTAAAGGAAAGCTTAGTGTCTGGTGGATGCTACTTACATAATTGTTCACAGTGCAACAACAAATGAACTCTAATGAATGGACTTCCTGGTCTGCTTTGTAAACACTGGTCCAGGTTGGATATGGAGTTAGAGAGCTTGAATTTTAACTACCAGGCCTTCTGCACTGTGCCTTTAAGATCACATGACTTAAGTTCCCTGCCTGAGTGTCCTCATCAGCAAGCATTTCTGAAGGCATTGGATGAGATCACCTGTAAGGGTCCCTATAATTTCTAAGTCATAAGATTAGATATAAATTTACTATATATGAGTGTATGTGTCTTTGTGGTAGGTTTGGTACATCAGTCAATCAGTAAGCATTATTAGGCACCCAAAGCATAGGAAGCCCTGTGCCAAAGGGCTGGACCTACAAAGAAAGGCAAACCACAGCCCCTGCCCTCAAGGAGCTTCCATTTGAATGAGGGCTTCTTCGGCATGTAGATAAAGAATATCTGTACAAAGGAGAGGAAAAGTAACTTTGATGGGGCCAGAACTCCCTCCTTCCCAAACTGTGACCAGTTCCCTTCCTCATGCCAGTCATGCCAGTGGTGGTGTCTCCCTGGCTCAGTTTCTCCCTTCCCCTTGCAGGTTCTCATGCGGCTTCCTCTGTCGCAGCATCCCGACTGGAGGAGGCCATGTCTGAACTCACAATGCACAACTCAGCCATGAAGCAGGGACCCATGCAGATGTGGACCACGCTGGAAAGGATCTGGCTCCAGGCCGGTGAGTCACTAGCCTTGGAAGCTGGGAGGTGTTCTAAAACCCATCCCCACCACAGAAGGTCAGGGAAGTCTAAGCAGCCTGACTCCATCCTGGCTCCTTTGGACCCTCCGTGCCCCTTTGCTCTCCAGAGAGCTACTGGGATGAGGACTCCAGATTCCCTGCCTAACGTGGAGGAAAGGCTTAGTCAGAAGGCTTCAACAGACCAAGTGGTTTAAGTCTCAGAGCTCTGACTGATTTGCTAGGTAACCTTGGCCAAATCCCCTCTTCTATGAGTCTGTTTCTTATACCAAATACAGATGATGCTACCTGCTCTGCCTACCTCATGGCCAGCTGATAAAGTGTCACACCTGGAGTTAGAAAGACTCATGACCTGAGTTCAAATCTGACCTCAGACACTAGCTGTGTGACCCTGGGCAAGTCACTTAACCCTTTGTGCCTTAGTTTCTTCATCTGAGCTGAAGAAGGAAATGGCAAACCACCCCAGCAGCTATGCCAAGAAAACCCCAAATGGGTTCGTGAAGATTAGGAGACAGCTGAAATGACTCAGCAGCAGCTACCTACCTCACAGGAGGGCAGTGAGTCAATGAGACAAGCTAAGCATTGCTGTATAGAGAAGAGGTGTTTTAATATTGGCAGTAGCCATCCCAGCCATCCCAGCACCTCTTCTTTCCAGGTGACCCAGGAACATCTTAAGACCATAAATAGAATGAGCATGTTAGAGATCGAATGAGCCCAGAGAGAAAATGACTGGTGATAGTCATAGTTAAGGAAGTATCATGGAAGGAGCATTGGACCTAAAGCAAAGGGTCTGGGCTCAAACCCTGGTTCTGCCACTGATATGTGTACCATATCAGTGGTACAAAAAGACCTGAGTTTGAATCCTGTCTCAGACACCTACTAACTGTGACCTGGGCCACTTAACTCTGTTTGCCTGAGTTTCCTCATCTGTAAAATGGGGATAATAAAGTCACCTCCTTTCCAGGGTTATTATGGCAATCAAGCGAAATAATTATTTAAAAGCACTTAACACAGTGCCTGGCCCATTGGCAAGTGCTATATAAATACTAGCTATTGTCAGCTTGGGCAAGTCACTTTGGGCTTCATTTTGCTTACATGTAAAATCTGTAAAATGACAACCAAAGAACATCTGTAAACATGTGTTACTAGGTTGAGAAAATCATAACCTAGAATAGTCCTACCCCCACAGAGACAATGATCCCTGTTAGCAGTGATATCTCCAAATGTTAAGAGGAGAAGGGAAGGTGGTAAGTGTTTTTGTAAGTGCCTACTATGTTCCAGACACTGTACTAACCACTTTTTACAAATATAATCCACCTTTTATAATTGAGGGAACAAAGGCAAATAAAGGTTAAGTGACTTGCCCAAGGTCACACAGCTAGAGTCTGGGATTGGATTTGAATTTGGATCTTCCTGCATCCAGGCCCAGCTGCTCCATCTGCCTCTGTTGAGACTAGGAATGCTGGGGGGAGGCGAGGAGTGAGTATCCGCTATGCATAAAGACAAAAACTGATGGCACCCTGTCCCCAAGGAGCTGACATTCTAGGGGGGGGGGGGGTTGACATGTAGAACATGTGCACAGATACACATCTATACCAAATTAATCCATGGTAATTTAGGTGTGGCAGGCCCTAGTTACTGGGTCAGGGTAGGAACAGGGAAAGGCCAGATGGAGGAGGTTGCCCGAGCTGGGTTTTCAAGGAAACAGGACATTCTAAGAGGCAGACGTACAGGAGTAAGGTTATTCCAGGTATGGGAGGCCAGAGAAGGGAGTGTGGTGTGTGACAAATAGAGGCAATTTGGCTGGACTTGGAATGCATGAAGGGTAGTAATGTGGAAAAAGCATTGCAAAGGTTTGGAGTCAGGTTGGGAATGGTTCGAAACCCCAAACCAGAAGTGTTTGTTTTCTATTCCAGAAATAAAAGGGAGCCACTGTTCTGGGGCTGTGGAGTAGTGTGTTCACCCTTAGACTTCAGGCTTGTAGCTGTGACAGCTAAATCTTGGCTCGATGGCCCATTGAAATAGGATTGAACAGCCAGCAGACTGAGGGTCTCTGTTCACACTTCTGTTTCCAAGCCTGCCTGTTGGCATGCTGGGGTCTGGGTTCTAACAGTTAGGAAATGGAAGTACTTTCCAACCTTCTACAAGTAGATTTGACCTTGACGAGCCTTGTTCCTCTCAGCAAGAAACCAGACCCTTTCATGTGCCAGGAGCTCTGATGAAGATGCAAGGCCCTTATGGAGCCAGACTTGCTGTCAGACCCACAGCTGATGGATGTGTTGCATGTTCAGCCCTCTGTAGCCAAAGACGAGCTTCAGGAGCACTCAGCCGTAGAAACACAGCATCTGTCCACATCCCTCATGAGTCTGGAATGGGTTTTCAGAGTGATGCTGACTGGGGGCTAGGCCACCTGTGCCAGGCTCCCCCCTCCCCAGGGGAACTCTCTTCTCGGGGAGTCTGAGAGCATTGCGGCCCTTATGATGACTCAGCCATCTGGGGCAGATATTTGCAAGAAGGAAAGTGAGGATGGGGTAAGCTTGAGCTCTTTATGATTCTGGAGTGTGAGTGGTAACCTGGTTTGGGGCCTAAGGACAGCAATGAGCTCACTCCAAAGTTACCTTGTGTCCACTTTTTGCTCGTGTCCTTTCCTTTTTTTTGGTCTGTCTCCTTCCTTCACCCCCCTCCACTTTCTCTCTAGCTTAATCCAACAAGCATTTAGTATGTGCAAGGCCCTGAGGCTACAAAGATGTAATGGAAAGCAGGGCCTCCCCTCACAAAGCTTATACTCCATGACATCCCTCAGAATGTCCCTTGGGGTGTTCCCCAAGCTTCCCATTCACTTGTGCTGCTCAGGAAGGATGGCTCTAGCTTGGGTTTCAGATCAATGCCACTTCGAAGGGTATGAATCCAGCATCCTAGGGGAGCCACTTTGGGGCTGAGGCAGGCCACTCTTGGAAAGGGCTGTTGGCACCACATGCTTTCCCCTCCTCAAACTCCCCTGCTCCAGCCCTGGAGTGAGGTGGGGAGAATTCTCTTCGTCCTTGATGTTCAGATACTGGTCTCTGTGTGGATAGGAGGGCCTCTGAAGGTAGGGACAAGGAAGACTCTGTGCTTGCTTCAGAAAGCCAGGGTCTCCCCCCCCCATGTAGAGGCTGGCACTACAGCTCCATATGCGGCTTGAAAAGCTTGAGATGTCCCAGCTGTGGGTACGAGCCTCAGGGAGGGCTCTGGGAACCAGGAGAAGACTGAGGGCTTTGGCTCAGGTTCACATTTATTTTTAAAATAGCATCAAGGGGGAGGGTGTCCTTCTTTGTTTCTCCTTCTCTTCTTCTTGACTTACCTCCTTCTCTTCCATCTCCCCCTCTAGCCTTCCCACATCTCCCCTTCCCTTCCTTTCTTCCTCTACTCCCTTTCTCCCCTTCATTCTCCTAACTCTTCTTTATTCTCTCATTTCCTGTTTATCACCTCTGCTCTTCTCTTCCTTCTCTCATTCTCTCCATTCTTTCCCCCTCTTTCTGGGGTTAAAAGCAAAGGGCATCTAGCCTTTCCCTTTAATCCTCTCTTAGTTGAGCCACTCCTGCTTCCCTTTCTGTTTTTCCTTTTCCTTATCATTTTCTTCTCTCCCTTTCTCTTTCCTCCTATCTTCCTCCTTTTTCTTTCACACTCACCTTTTCCCTTCTTCTGTGTTCCCCACTTACGTCTCCTTTCATCCCTGATTTCCCCATTCTTCCCTGCTCTCCCTCTTGCCTCTCCTCTCCTCTGCTCCCTTCTCCTTTCCCCTCCCCTCCCTTCTCCTCCTTTCTTTCCTCTCCCCTCCCTTCTCCTCCTTTCTGTCTTCCCTCTCTCTCCCCTTCCCCTCCCCCCACAGTTCTGTGGTGTGTTTCCCTCAGTTCAACCCTGGTCCATCAGTTGGGGAGCATTGTTTGTTCCCACAGTGTTAGATCTCCATGTGAAGGGCCAGGGCCAGCTGGTTACAGAAGTGCCAGCCTTGGCTGTGGGCATTATTCAGCCTTGACAATGGATCTTTCCAGTCCTGTGACAGGCTCCCGAGCCTATGTACCCCACAGCAGACCCAGCTCATGATCTCTCTCCTGTCCTTCTTAAATTCGAGGCCAATAGCTGTGGTGTTGTTGGGAGTCTCCATGGCCTCTCTACCTACCCCATATTAAGCACCACAGGAGTATCTCTGACTCCCCAATGAAACATCTAGAACGGATGAATCTTGTGTCACCATTTACCCGGGAAGGTTCAAGGTTGAGTGGAGGGCAGGCCCTAGGGAGAGAGGCCAGAGGCCTACCTTAGCAGAAGGGGAGATATAAAAGTACACCTGTCTCCTGGAAACAAGGGCTTTGGGAGTGGGCCTGGGGGAAGGTGAGAGAGCAGCAGTATTGGCAGGGAAATTGGGACCAGCTCATTATGGAGGCTCAGACTAGGCTGCCTAAAAAAAACAGAATAAATGAAAATTCTCAAATAACTCAAGGGAACATATGTTTTCCATTTGCTGAGGTAGCTTGCTGAGAGAGAGACATTGAGGGAGATATTCTCACACACAGAGGAAGAGAACAGGAGGGAGAAAGCTAGGCAGACAAGAAGAGTAGACTAGGGGGAATGGTAAAGGAGCAGGAAGGAAGAGGGGAGAAAGAGAAACAAGGAGGAAGGAGGAGACAGGCTGAAAAAGGATGGAAAGAAAATAGAATGGCAGGAAGAAGAACCTTGGCATTTTACATTAAAGATACAGTAACTCCCATGTTGCAGAAATAAAGAGTAATTTTTTAAATGGTGGTAGGAATAATCATCTCCCCTCCCCCTGACCATGGAGGGAGGAAAAGGCTGTCCATGCCTGGGTCTGAGCAGTCAGGTTGGAGAATAAGTCAGTCGTGCACAGAGTGGGCATGCCGCCCATCCCCATTTGCGCCTCGAGGGCAGGAGCTAGCTTCCTAGGAATCACCATGTTTGGTAACATGCTGGGCAGGGAGCACAGGGAGCCAGCCTGGGGACACAGGATGTGGGGCAGAGGTGGGGGGAGGCAAGCCCAGTTCTCCCTGCAGCCCCTGAACCCCCATCACTTCTCTAGTCCAGGTCAAGACACGAAGTGGTCCTTGGCTGCGTTGGGCAGAGTACGCTAGTACGTGGCCCCCCCCACACTGAGGTCCCTCTAGGAACGATGGCCGGGGGGCCCCCATCCTCAGGCAGAAGAGGCCTTGAAGGGAAATGCCTCACCCAGCCAGCTCATGTCTGCACGGGCCCTTGTATGGGTTCAAGCCGCTCCCAGGCTGGCAGACAGGACTGCAGAATTGCAGTGGTAACTCCCCTCCTGAGGCAGAGCCTTTGCTCCATGGCAGGCTCTTTGCCTGGCCTTCTGTCTGTATTGATTTTGCAATAATGTGGGTTTAATGTGCACAGAATTAACCCCTGAGAAGGCAGGGAAGTGAGTGTGCATGTATGTACTCACTCTAAAGTAAGATATCTGTTTGGGGAAGACATATGGCCTTCCACATCGACGTGGGAACCTGCCCTTCCCCACTCCCACCCCACCCCCAGAGCTCTAAACTCAGGAGTCCTTAACCTTTTTATGTGACATGGGTCCATGTGGACCCCGCCTCACATTTTTAAATGCATAAAACAGATAAGATCACAAATCTCACAATGAAGTTACAAATCACGATCATAACTGAAATAAAGACATCATGGGTTTCCCATCCCAGGGCGTGGCACCTCTGGAATCTCTCTACATAGACCAGTGGTTAGCAGCCTCTGCTCTGACTTTGCAGCAGTTATGGCCACTTACATATTTGGAACAAAGCTGTTCCTGCCCTTCGGCCAAATAAGAACAACCCAGTAAAGACCCTTCCTAACCCCATGTCAGTGTGTCAGGCCCATGAGCCTTAGGTTCATGAGAAGAGCATGGGTTCTTCTCCCAGGGCTGCACTTCAGCTAGCCCATGTGGCCAGGCCAGGGAAAGAGGAGAGCAGGCCTGCGTAGGCCAGGACCTTTTGCCAGCCTCTAGAGTGAGGGTAGGCCCTGGGCTCAGTTCTGGAGTCTGTGAGTTTGTTTATTTTGTCTTCTTTCCCTTTGTGGTTAGTAAAGCCCTTTAAAAAAGTCCTCTGTCTGGCCTTTGTCCCAAGGACTTTAAAAGGAGTAAGTATATGTTCAGACTAGAAGAACTGAAGGGAGCTAGACTATGTCTTGAAGACCAGATGTGGCCTAGTGGCGGCAGCACAGAGAGAGCCACTTGTGATATTTATTAGCCATGGGGCCATGGACAAGTCATTTAACCTGAACTTTGATGTCCTCATCTGTAAATGGGGATAATGAGAGCAGTGGCACCTGTTAACAAGTTCATTGGGCTGTTTACCTTTAAAGAACTATACAGGTTTTTCTGAAAGTCTTAGTACCTTTTTAAACTTTAATAGCTTTAAAACTGCAGGTAAGCTTTAAATGCCTTTTATAAATAGTACTAGGCAGCCCTGTGGCAGTGTAGATTGGACTTGGAGCCAGGATGGCCCAAGTTCAGATCCTGCTTCAGACTTTTCCGAGCTAGGTGACCCTGAGCCAGTCATTTAACCCCCTTAGACTCAGTTTCTGCATCTCTAAATTGGAGGTAATAATATTATCTGCATCCCAGAGTTGTGAGGGCTAAATGAGATGTGCACCAGAAAACACTGCATAAATGTGAGCTATTATTGTTAAATTAGTTTTTGTTATAGACCCTCCCCAACTCCACCTTTGAGGTCAAATAAAACAGAATAGGATAGAAAAATACAGGTAGCCTCCGTCCTTCCCTGGCCTCATTTCTTCATGGATCCTCTCTTCTTTGGGGCAAGCTAGGCCCCTTAAATAGCCAGATAGGAACTAGATATGGAGGGGGGGGTGAGGAGGAGAGAGATCATTAGTAGAGCTTTTACCAAAAAAAATACCTTCTAGGGTCACCTTCCCCATATTGGTAGGATGTAGCAGAGCTAAGTTCTGGCCTCAGGACATCTGCCTCCAAATCCATTTCTTAATACACTCACTACATCCTGCTCTTCAGAGTTCAAAGGGCAGGAGACCCCTGAGGATCAGGCTTGGGCTTTGTCCTTGATCTGTGGCTATCTGCAAGACTAATGCAGACCATGGCGAAAAATCCTAGGGTGATGTAGTGTTGTTGCTTTTATTTCTGCGATGAACATCTTTACTAGTATTCTGGTCATAATAATAATCTTTTATCCTTATGTGATTTTCAAAGTGTATTGATACTCATTGACACATGTGGAAATCCATATTCTTTAGTGAAACTGCCAGGAAAGAGGGTGGTACTTTTATCCCCATTTTGCAGATAAGGAAACTGAGCCCAAAAAGGAGTAAGTGACTTGCCCAGGATCCTATAGCTAGGAAGTGTGTGGTGCGGTATTTGAACTCAGGTCTTCCTGATTCCAAGTCCAGAGCTCTGTGCTTTATTCTCCACCTGCCTTTACATCAGTTTCACCTTGTTTCTTTTTCCTGTTTACATCAAATTAAGTAAATTTCATTTACTGGATTTTCTTTGCAGTCTCCATAGATGCTCCTCCTTTGGGGCAAAAAAGACAGAATAGATCTTATCCTCTCTCGAAAGATAACCTTTCATTCTCATTTATGTGAAGACAGCTCCTGTCTCTTGAAAGCTTGCTCTTCTCCAGGATAAGTATCTGTAGTTCCTTTCACCAGTCCTCATCATAGGCCTTCAAGGCCCAGCGCTATTTTGGTTGTCCTCCTGGACACTCCAGCTCATCCAGTGTCCTTCCTCAGCTCTGTCCACAGAACTAAGTGCCCTCTAGATATGGGGGGACGGGGCAGGGGCCCTGAGCAGCCCCAGCTCACACTTGCTCATTTGACTGCTGCATGAGATTGTTGCCTCGTAGTAAGCTTGCGGGTTATACCCTCACCCCACATCCCTGGCTTCTCACCCCTATCCTAAGCCCTTTCCTTACTATTTACCCCTCCTCTCCTTTTCTTGGGATCCTGAGAAATTATACATTCCACTGATCTTAAAGCCACTCGTGGCCAGTCACTCCTACTGCGTTCTGCTCCCCCTCCTGTGGCGTGGCTTAGCACCAAGCTGAGCACATAGTAGGTGTGCTGTGAATGCTTGTTGGCTTCTCACTTACTAAGGAGGTGTGATCTTGCTGGCCAGGTACAGAAGTGAGGAGAGGTACCAAGAGAACTGAGTCTGAGAGAAATCTCCGAAGCCACGGGATCCAGTAAAGAAGGTGCAGCTTTTTTCTCATTAACATCTGGCAGCTGCTTGGGAAGAAATGCTTACATCGTCTTTAGCCTGGAGCAAACTCAGCTCTGCCCCGAGGGTGGGAGAAAGCTCCCTTGTTTCCGTAGAGGTGTTTGCTTTTACTGGGCTGCAGATGCTAGGAAGCCATGAGCTGGCTTCTGTTGTGACTGTTGGTTGGACTTAATATTTTTTCTTCTATGACTGGGCCTCATTGTCAGTGGAAGGCACATGTAAGCTACCCAGCAGGGACTGCAGGTAGTGAGCTCCCTTTCGGGAGAAGTGTTCGAGCTGTACTTGGGCATCCGCAGGTTGTGGATGGGTGGTGTCACAGAAGGGAGTCCTGCTGTGGATTCCGGTTGGCAGGTGAGCAAGGGGGAGGTCCCAGCTCAAGATGGTAGGAGAGAAAGGCGGAGACTGCACCTGGCGTGGCTGCAGTGACCATGCCTTCACGTTCCCTCTCCCAGGAAGTTTGCAGCCCTTGCTTGGGAACTTAAAGCTGTGCTGTCCTCGTGAGTCAGCCAGCCTGGGGAGACGCCCTGGGGAGGGCTGGCTGCAGGTGGCTGCTCTCCCCCTCATGCCAAAATAGGACTGGACTTTTTCATATATTTACTCTTCCTTCTCCCTTTGCACATCTTTATGATTTCCAGTGTTCCCAATATTGACCACAAAAGCCCGGTGTCCCATTGTGGAGGCCTTTGTTGGATTTTGGGCTGGTGTCATTTATTTTTATTGCATAATCAGCTTTCTGCAGCGCTCCCCCAGGCACTCCGAGGGCGGTGGAATGCTTCAAAGGCTTAGCTCTGTAGTTTTCCTGGCAAGAAGATGGATCCAGAGGTGACTGCAGTGTGAAGGAGGGATTGTCATCTCTGCCTCTTTCCAAGAGCTTTTCCTAAATAGGCACAGTCTGTGGGTTTTGTCTGACTCCTCAGCTGGGATTACCAAGCCTGTGACCCTCGATCAGAGGGCGCATGTGATCAGAGAGCCATGGATTTGGAACAGCAGCTAGCCCCTCTGCAATGCTTTAAGGTCTGCCAGGCATTTCACATCTTGTATCTCATTATATCCTCACAACAACCTGTGAGGTAAATGCTGTTATTATCCTCTTTTACAGATGAGGAAACTGAGGCAGAGGTTTGGTTTGCCCAGTCAAACAGCTAGTAAACTTCTAAGGCAGGATTTGAACTCAGGCCTTCCTGACTCCAAGTCTAGCACTCTATTCACTGTGCCAACCAGCTAGTCCAGTTACTTCATTTGACAGGTGGGGAAACTGAGGCCCAGAGATGTTAAGAGATTTGATCCTGAAATCACACAGGCAGAACTAGGTTGACCCAGGGCCTGCACCTTCAAGGTAGTGATGCTGCTCTTTCTTTCTGGCTGGTAGCTTTAGCTGAGAACAGGTATCGGGAAAACCATGAGTCAGGTCCTCTTGACCCTGCCAAATTTTATCCTGCCTTGGCAGCATCTCTCCCAGAGCCCCCCTCCCCCCAACCAGGCGCTAGACACCTCTTGCCTAAGCACATACACAGGCCTTCTTAGTACTCTCCCAGCTTCAGATGTTTCCCCACTCTGGTGGATCCAGCATGGGGCTGCCAGAGTCCCTTTCCTTAAGCACAGGTTGGATCCTGTCACCCATCCTACTCAGGAAGCTCCCATTGCTCCCTATTCCTCCAGGATCAAATATGTGCTGCACTTATGAGCACTCAACAAAGTACCTTTTGTTTTTTAAGTCAGAACTAATCGTGTATTTAAGCACAACCTGTGCCTTCATTGGAGGGTCAGCTTAAGAAAGCATTCACTGAGCTTGACCTCTACACTGAAATATAAGACCAGATGAGAAAGTGACTTTTTGCAAAGTTATATGTGAAAATACTTATTTGATGTGTCTGATATATACACAGTGTGTGTGTGTCTGGACCTGTGTGTGTATGGGGTTTGTTTGTACAGTGATGCTTAATGAGTTACCACATGGCTGGGAAATGCCTGTGGTGGGAACATTGGGAATCAGGGGCTCTTGGATCTGCACTGACCAGCTATATGACCTTAAACAAAGCCTCACTCAGCCTCCTTGTTGTCATCTGCAACCTGGGGGTGCTGGACTCTTCTCTGAAATCTAGCTCTGGGAAGGTGGGGGCAGAGGTCTAGGAGGGAAGTGAGGAGGAACTGTCCCAGGACAGTGTCTATGCGCAGACCAAAGTGGACACACACTGGGGATGTTATGAAAGCAGGAAGATGATTTAGCAACAGATCTGTCTGGGGGGTGACTGGCTGGGGACAGTGGTGTGCCCTAGACACGAATAGGGAAGCAAGATGCCGGGGCGGGGCAGGGGTCCACCAGCCTTGTGTGGGTACCTCACCAGACTGCTGGGGTGGCCTGCTCTGTGGATTCCGTATATTCTTAGATATCTACATGTTGTCTCTCTTGACGGGAGACGAGGGGCAAGAACACGCATTTATTAAAGGTCTGCCATGTGCCAGGTGCTGGGCTGAGCCTTTTACAAGGATTATCTCCTTTGATCCTCACAACATCCCTGGGAGGGAGGTATTCTTATTATCCCCACCTTGCAGATGAGGAAACTGAGGTAGAACTTAGGTGATTTCATAGTACTACAGTAGTGACATTTATATATTACTTATTGCCTGCTAAGCACTTTAAATTGTTGTCTCATTGATTCTCACACTCCTAAGTATGGGTGCTGTTATGATCCCTGCTTTACAGAAGAGGAAACTGAGGCAGGCTGAGGTTAAATGACTTAGCCAGGGTCATACAGCTAGGAAGTGGCTGAGGCCACATCCAAACTCAGAACCCTGATAGAATGTAGGTGTATCAAGGCCAAAGCCAGTTTCCTTTGAGTCTGTATATGCCCAGCACCTGGCACATAGTCAGTGCTTAATAAACACTTGTTGACGGGACCCCCCAGCTGTGGTTCTTATATCTTCGGGAACGTGACAGCCCAGGATTGGAGGAACAGCCTGTTGCAATTATTTTTTAATAAACCTACCTGATAATGTGAAGCCGGTTGTGCATTGGCAAAGCTTTCATTGGCTCTTCTGGGGTTTGTTTCTTTTAATGGGGTTTAGCCCCAGTCTCTCCTGTCAGTGGGGAAGGATGAGAGAGTGCTGAACAACTGAAGAAAGAACTCTCCTCCAGGGGAAATCTCAGGCAGGGCAGTGTGTGACAGGAACGGCCTTCCCCATATCCACCTGGGCCAGCCCCAGCTCTGTCTTATGGGGCCAGGGGAGCTGGGAGGTCATGGAGTCATTTAGGCTCTTGGGTGAGCCTGGCAGCGGCAGGCTTTCCCCTTTCTCTTGCTCCCCCACCAACCTTAATTTATCTCCTTTTGTAGCTGAACTTTTCATGGAGCAGTATCACCTCAAAGAAGCAGGCTTCTGCATCCAGGAGGCTGCAAGCCTCTTTCCCACATCCTATTCTGTGCTCTACATGCGGGGGAGACTGGAAGAGATGAAAGGCAATTTGGAGGAGTCAAAGCAACTATATGATGAAGCCCTGACCATCAACCCTCATGGGCAGAAAATCATGCACAGTTTGGTAAGTCTGCAGGGCCATGCTTCCTGCTTCCTCTTTTCTGCCCCGACCCCAGCACCCTCTGAGTCACTGAGATGAGTGTGTGACCTTGGGACAAGCTCCTTCTGGTCTGGGGAGGAGAACATGGTCTGGACCAGCCCCGTCTGGTCTTGGGAGGAGAGCATGGCCTGGATCAGCCCCTTCTGGTCCAGGGAGGAGAGCATGGCCTGGACCAGCCCCTTCTGGTCTTGGGAGGAGAGCATGGCCTAGACCAGTCCCTTCTGGTCCTGGGAGGAGAATATGACCTTAGAACCCCTTCCGGTCTTGGCCTCCTCAACTCTCAGACTTAGAACCTCAGAGGTTCTCTGGTCCAAATGCTGACACCATCATTTCCCTCATTTGCCTTGAAGTGGAACTTCTTGATAGCTTAAGCCAAGCACTGATATTTCCTGGGGGCAGGAGGCTCAGGAAAGCCCTTTCCTAAATCAGGCACAAACTCCCTTTATTGTTTATGAAAAAGGAGGCAGTGTTCTCTGAGTAGGCTCCTTGTTCCCTCTTCTGACAACACTCTCTCTGCCTCTGGAGCTGGAGGGGACAGCAGGGTGTTCTGGGACGCTGAAGGTGACTCCCCCATTCTTCAGCACGGTGCCTAGATTTAGTCTGTAAGGCAGCTGGATAAGTTGCTTCATCATTAGAGGCTTGTCAAATCCTCAAGCTGAAGAGCAGTTGAGAGTCTACCCCCAGGAGTGAGCCAGAAAGTGAGGACTGGAAGGGAGCTCCAACCCACCCAATCATAGGTGAGGAATCTGAGGCCCGGGGACACTGTGGCTTGTATGGGGCCACACAGGGAATTGACCTCTGAGTCAGTCTTTGACCTGTGGAAGACCCAAGCCCTCTAACTTGTAGGACTGCTGACCATTTAAGAGCTTAGGAAGCTGTTAACAGTGCCATGGTTTCATCTGAGTCCAGTTTCTTCAGTCTGGGTTCTCCTTGAGCTAAGGAAGCCCAGGAATTTTGGCAGAACTCATTGTCCTCCTGCTGACTTGGGAGAAGGTGTGCCCAGGCACCTTGGGCCATCAGTGTCATGGATGGGCCAGCTGACTAAGGACTTGCCACTGGGCAGCTGCACCTTAAAAAGAAAATACTCAGAACTCCAACAGTCGTGGTGGGAAGGCATGGAGGAGCCCCCTCAGTAGTGCTCCTCTGAGTGTGGTGTGGAGGCTTTTGGGCAGTCCCAAGGCAGCTGTCAGGTGGGAAGATCTTGAGCCAGGGAGTCAGACGTCAGCGTGCTAGGCCTGGCTTCATTCTGTACATCCTGGGTCACCTTGATAGTAAGCATCCTTCCCATCACCTTTCAGGTTCACCAAATGCCTTCCCTACTTCACAGGATTGTTGTAGAGAAGCCAAGAGATAGGAAAACGCCACACACATAGGGATTGTCACAAAGGAGACCATTATTTAGGAGCCTGCAGTCTGGGATGCTGAGAATTCTCCTCCCTTCATTCCAGTCCCTGCCCAAATTTCCATGGAAACCTGACAGGGAAGAGAAAACAGAATCAGAGCCCACTTGATTCTAGCCCTACTCCCACATTTTGTGAAGGCGTTATATACTTTGTCTTGAGCCAGTGTGCACGGCTGGTTAGAGGCCACAGTGATTCATCCTCTGGTCCGTGTATGTCCCCTCTCCCCCTTATGTACATGTACTTTTCTATCACAGCTTGGTTACCCTCCTTCCCACCTTCAGATTTTAGCCTGTCTGAAAAATGCTTCCAGGGAGGTTACGTCAAGAAACCTAATTAGAGACAGAGAGAGAGAGAGAGATGAAAGAAAAGCTGTGGATTCTGCCATGCAGTCAGGCAAGGGACGTGAACGTTTCATCGTGTTCACAGATATGAGCCTGTCATCTCAGTTCTAGAGGGGGGAGAGCCCAGAGAGATCCAGTAAGTACAGTTTGGGAGTGACAATGCACCATTTTTCATTTATCCTTATTATTGTTTGTAGCTATTTTCAAGGAATTGAAGTTATTTTCAAGGGTGGGTCTCCATGGTAACAAAATATGCATCCATAGCAGCTCCCTGCAGACAACTTCTTGAGCGGCCCTCTCTTTGTGTCTGTGGGCACCACATTTATTGAATAGAGCTAAGGAGACATCACAGGATCGGACCGAGTCCCCTTTAAAAGGAGCACAGCCCAGAGGGCAAAGAGTCTGGCACCACCCCCATCAACAGCCATGCTGTCCTACACACCACACCGCCCACCGGCATCTCAGCATGTGCAGGGGCAGAACACATACAGCATGGTGTGCATCCAGATGATGCCCTGCTTCCCAAGAGCTAGGGGCTGGTTCGCTTGTATCAGCCTGTCACTGACCCTGGTCTCAGTGCTCTCTGCCAGGCGGTAAATGGGAATGAGGCTGCTGGATAGGAAACCAAGGTGCTTGTCTCTGGTGCTGCCTTGCTGTCCCTTCTCCCTGTGGGTGCCTCAGTGCCACAGTCTTTACAGTGGGGGTGCTAATCTTGATCCTGCCTATCTCAGGAACACACGTTCTAGACTGTATGAAAATTTAAGTATTGTACAGATGGAAAGGATTTATAGTATAAGGCATAAAATCAGCAATCATATATCAGACACTTGTGTCTGCTAGGTGCTGAGGATACAGAGACAGGTAAAGATACAGTCCCTGCCTTCAGAGAGGTCGCCTTCTACATGTAAATAACTGGACTACATCCAAAATCCATATACAGAGTGGATCATGGAAGGTCATCCCATGTGGGGACCAGGAAAGGTCTCCTGAAGAAGTTATGAGAAGGAAGCAGAGCAGCCAGAGAGCCCAGGGATGAGGACATAGAACGTCCCGTTGGAGGAATGGCACATAGGCTGGGGCACCTGGATCGGAGAGGAGGGGTAGGAAGAGGCCAGCTTGTGAAGGGCTTGGCCAGACAGAAATGATTGGATTTGGTCCTCGGCGTTCTAGGGAGCCTTGGGAATTGTTGAGTAGGAGAGAGCCATGGTCAGCTGGTAAAGGCTGAATGGGTCAAGGGCCTGCAGTAGCTGAAGACAGAAGAGCCGGCTTTAGAAGGCTCTGCTAGTGGGCCGAGAGAAGTGGACATGCGAGGAGGCAGTCAGGGAGAGGCGGGACAGAGGCAGCCCTGGCCGTGAGGAGCCAAGCAGGACACCTCGGCTGGCTGGCCCAGCCATGTCCTGAGCCCACAGGAGGAGCGCTCGGCTCCTGTGGGCATCTCACTCAGTTGCCGGGATGGTCTGCTGTGTGTATCCTGTGTGTGTCTGTCTGATAAAACGCAGGCTTACCGAGGGTGATCTGCTTCATTTGTCTTTGTGCCCCCAGCACCCAGCACAGTGGCTGGCTCATGGTAGGCACTCAATGAGTGCTTGCTGCCTGACCATTTGCTGAGAAAGGGGGTCAGAGGATCTCAGCATTCAGAAAGACTTCTGTGGCCACACCCTCTACCACATACTTGACAAGAACTCATAAAGCCTTTGGCCAGCTAGTGACACAATGGATAGAGCAAAGGGCCTGGAGTCAGGAAGACTCGAGGTCATCATCTTAGTTCAAATCCAGCCTCAGATACTTCCTGGCTGTGTGACATTTAACCCTGTTTGCCTCAGTTCCTCATCTGTGAAAGAAAATGACAAACCACTCCACTATCTCTGCCAAGAAAACCACATATGAGTTCATGAAGAGTCAAACCCAAGTGAAAAACTTGAAGAATCCCCCACCTCCCACAGCAGCCGGTTACCCTAGATTGTTTTTCCAGTCATCAGGACCACAGTGGCCTCTTTGCAGTGTCCCCCATTGCTCCCAGTTCTGCCCTTGGAGGCCAAGCCGAGCAAGCCTTCCTTTTCCATGGGAGAGTACTTCAGGTACTAAAATGTCCCCACCCCCACCTAGGCTTCTTGTCTTGACTCATTCATATTGCATGAACTGAAGACCCTTCCCCTGACTGGCTGACCCAGGATCTTGATACAGAGATGTTGTTAGTCCTAAGAGAGAGAGAGATCACCTGGTCAAATCTAGTGACCTAGGATGACCAAGGCTTTCTAAGAGCCCCACTCAGGGTCAGCCCCAAGTCCCTCCTGCCTAGTATTCTGTGACTAAATAGGGGCACCAGGAAATATGTAGCAAGATGCAGTGTTTGCCCTCACTTTAGTGTAAAAGACATACCCAGCTTAGTTAGTAGTAAGTGGTTATGTGGCCTCCTGTTCTCCTGCTGTAGAGTTCTGGAGTCTCCTACTGATTAGCTGTTTGGCCCTGGGCAAGTCATATAGCTTTTCTCCATTGCAGTTTATTAATCTCTGAAATGGGGATAAAAATAGCAACTTCCTCATCATAGAGCTGTTGTAAGGATCAAATGAGATGTGCTATGTAGCATTCTCTGCAGACCTGGAAGTGGTATCCAAAAACTCGGTAGCAATATTCATAACAGCAATGGCCCATTTTGAATTTGTTGCCTAGGAATTTATCCCACCCCTTTGTGAACTTATTTTCCTCCTCAGTGTATGTTCGCTCTTAGGAATTAATGTTACAGGGTTATTCCCTGTTCTGTGAAGTAGGGGAGCTTTTGGTTTGTGCTGAGTGAGAACAAGGATTCCTGTTAAACTTAACCCTCTGAGATGCCAGGCCCTTCCTCAGCCCTTGATTATAGTGATCAGTGAACACGGTCTGTGTTCCTCTTCTCCATTTCCTTCAGGGTTACAAATGGCCCTGGCAGGGAGCCTGCCTGCTACCCCTCTTGTTCCTTGCGGCTGGCCTTGTTAAGTCCTTCAGTGGCTAGGCCAAGCTCACTCTGAGTAGATAATTGTGAGTTTGTGCCCCCTCTACAAGATCTCTGCCACCTCCCTGGGGTCGTAGCTCAGCATGTGCTGGGCGGGACGAGGTCCGTTGCCATCGGTGTTTTCTCTGTAAAAACAGAAAGCTCTGTGATTCCAAGCATGATAGAGAGGCAGCCTTGTTAACACCCATGCTGATGATAGAAAAAGAAAATGAGAATGGCATTCCCTGTATTTGCATCATGTTTTATAAGTGAAGGATGGACATGATTAGGCCTAGGCTGAAGGGAGATGGCTTATGAGGGCAACTGGTTTAGCTTCATGTTGTCCCTCGCTTTAGGTTGGCAGTAGGCGAAAACTTGGATGAAATCATTTTCAGCAGGGACAGGGACACTGAAGGCAAACAGCATCTTCCTGGGTGGGAGAGGGCTGCCTGGGTTTGGGGGGCAAGTGAGCTGTGATCTTGGGTGGAAGGGACATGATTGCTTCCCAAAGAGAAACGGGGCGGTGACATTTTTAAAAAGAAGAAAAGCTCAAGATCACTTTCTGTCCTTTGGCCTGGCTGCATTCAGCCACCTCTGCATCCTGGGGAGGAGCATCTAGGCATTCTCTGCCCACTTGGATGCATCTGCAGGAGTCCCTGTTGACCCAAGAACTTCCCCAGGCCCCCTTGGGAGAGGCATGGAGAGTTTGTGTGGCTGGATCAGAAGGGCCTGTCAGCAGCCTGAGCTGTTTCATGCAGGGCCTCCCCTCTCTCTCCCTCCTCCCTCCTTCCCCCATTGGCCCTGCCTGTCTTCACAGATGCGCCCTGGGTACTGCTAATTCAATTCCTTAGAAGGGCTCATGCCGCCGAGTATTGATCCCCTACTGTTCCTTCCGAAGTTGGACTCAATTACAACTGAATTATCTCGAGGAGACTGTAAACTATGGAAAGGGAGAGGCTTTTTATGTCTAAGTGAAAGCTCCAAATCAAATAACAGGAGCAGGACTTGACATTCTCTGGTTGCTGTGGTTCAGCCGTTTCATCTAATCAGCCAGAAAAACCCACTGGCCTGCCCAGCATCACTTGGAGATTCATTTATAGAGCACGAGAGGGTGGAAAGAGCCCTGCATGTTGAGGCAGAAGGCAGGCTTGGGGCTCAGATGGGTGTGCTTTATGATTGGACATAAAGTCATGACACAAGACTGACGTGTCAGTCAGCCGAACAGGAATACCTGCTGTGTGCTGGGCACTGTGCTAAGCTCTTAAGATACAAAGAAAGGGTAAAGATGGTCCCTTCTCTCCAGGAACTCGGACTTTAAGGGGAAAGACAACATGTGAGCCACTGTGTACAGACATTGGAGTTAACCTCAGGGAAGGCACTAGCGTGAAGAAGAATTGGGAAAAGCTTCTTGCACAGAGTGGGGTTTCAGCTGGACTTGTTGGGAGCCCAGGAAATCAGGAGGTGTGGTTGAGAAGGAGAGAGCCCTCCAGGCATGGGGTTCCCCTTTCTGAGCCTCAGTTTCCTCATTTGTAAAATCAGCATGATTATTGTTTCATTAAGTATTATTTGATTACAGTTTCATTACCATAACTCTCTACACTGTTGTGAGGAAAGAAATCCTTAAGTGTGTATGCACAGTTATTATTGTCAGGCATAAGTGGTTGGACTGAGGAGCCTCCCCCAAAGTTCACTTCCCAGGAAGGACAGGTTCTCCTGAAGCCCCAAAAGGATAATCAAGGGCTACAACTCTAACAGGTTATGAAGAGGGAAGATTGGGATTCCGTGCACCTAGATTTGAAATCTGCCTCTGCTACTTAAAGGCACCGGGTAGTGAAATCCCATTGCCTCTGGGCCTAAGTTTCCTTCTGTAAAATGAAGAAGTTGGGCCCGATAATCTCCAAGGCCCTCTCCAGCTCTAAAGCTTATTTTCCTAGGACTCCAAGCTAGAGAGAATTAGCCTTCCTTTTCCCAAGGCTGCTATTTCCCAGAATTCCTTGGTGGCCATGCTACCTCCCAGGACTCCTGCCATGATGAAGCTCATCTCTGTCCAGAAAAGGTTTTTGGAGAGCAGTTGCAAGAGGTAGAGGGTGTTATCACTTGTTGGACACAGAAACCTTGGGCAGAGGAGGAAAGGGGAGGGGAGAGCAGAGTTGGGATCTGGAAGATGTAGGATAGGAGCAAGGAAGGGCACTGTTAGCCTGGTTTCCTGTTTCAATGGGATGTTTAAAAGAATTTGGAGACCTTTCTGAAGACATTCCTTCTGCACCTGTTTATTCACCTGTCTGGCAAACTGAGGTTTAACAGTGGCTGGGAAAGATTACAGAAAGAACTTAGTACCATTTAACACTACATATTGATTATGGGTAATGAAAGTAATGATATTGATATCTATATATAAACACATATATGGCATATATACGTAAGTGTACATACATATAACACACATTGGACTGGACCTATGACCTCATGGGGCTGAGGAACTGTCATTGAAGAACCCCTTCTCTGGTGTTGTGCCTGCTCTTAAAGCATTGCCCGGGGGCCCTGAAGGCTTGGGCCACTGGCCCAGGGACACACAACCAGTGCGTGTCAGAGGCTGGACTGAAGCCAGGTTTTCCTGCCACCAGTAACCACTAAACTAGTGGCCTCAAGTGTGCATAGTGTTTTACATAATCTCATCAGAACAAGCTTGTAGGGGGTATTACCGGCAGGATTGTCTCCATTTTGCAAATGAGGAAAACTGAGTTTTATAGAGTCTATGTGACTTGCTCCTTCCTGGTCACACCACTAGTAAGTGTCCAAGGCAAAATTTGAATCAAGGCCTGTTTAGCTCCCAATCCCATGTTCTCCCCACCACTCCAGGGGCTGCTTCTCTGATGGTATTCCTCAGGCCAAGGCTGTGGCTCTCATCCTTGTGCAGGATGATGGTTAGCTTTGCTCAGTATCAGGACCAAGGACACAGTCGCACACTGACCCCTGCCCAGTCATCTCACGTGTGTACCTTAGGCCAGGATGGAAATTGGGTGTGATTCAGAGCAACTCAAGTGCCGACACGGGGGCACATGACATGCTTTGTCAGGGTGGGGACTTCACATGTAGAGGGCAGGTCTTGTGAACACAGATATGTTTTTGCTCTCATTCCCAGTGGAAAACAACAGACTTTCTAGAATTCAGCCCAGCTCCTTTCCCCTCTTTCTCTTCTTCCCCCACCCCCTTTGCTGCCCATGGGCTTTAGGGCGCTTGTCAGGATGACCATTCACTCCCAGTCAGCTGTGAAGATTGCCTTTACACATGAGAGATGTCCAGGCTCCAGTCCCCCTTCTTCAGAATTTATCTTCCCCCTCACTGCCCCCTCAAGCCCCCAGAGCAGAAGAACAGACAGGCACAATTGTCCTGGGGAGATGCAAGTGATTTAATTACCCAGGATGTAATTTCCAGAGCGTTCCCAGCTCCCTTTTCTCCCCAGATCCCCTGGAGAAACTGGAAGCCTGCACCCTCCTGATGAGATCTGGTGATGAATTATTCCGACTCCTTTGTTCCATCTCAGTTCCCAGCACGGGGCAGGCTTCTCCAGGGATCATGAACACACAAAGGCCTCCTTTGGCCCATCCCTGTGGACAGGCAGCTCGGCTGGGTAGCCGCAGCCTGGGAGCCCCTTCAGAGCCTTGGAACTTTGTGCCCTGCACCCCCAGGCTTTATTGCCTGCACTGCGGTATGAGCCCCCAGCTGAGCCCCCAGCGGCTGGGTGTCCTGCGGATCTCAGAGCACAGACACCCAGGGAGCAGGCTTCCTCTGATGACTGTCTGAGAGCGGCCTAGGAAGAAAAAAGGAGCTGTGTCTCAGGTGCTGGGGCAGGAAGAAGAAACCCAGCTGTGGGCCCTGGGCCTTAGCTTCTCCATCTGCAGAATGGTCACGATGCTGGTTCAGGAGTGTCAGCACAGTGCCTGAAACATGACTCGCTCACAGCAGCCCTAGGTGGATATGCACGTCTTACCCCAAGGAGCGTGGAAAACTCTCTGCCAGGAGAGCTACACTTTGTAGAAACTCTGTTGTTGCTTAAGGAGTCTGCTGTCCTGACGTGCCCACACTTCCCCTGCTACTGAGCATTAAGAGGAGGGGTTTAACCTTCCCAGGCCTTCCTGACTCAAGCACTACTGGTATTATTCCCCGCATTTTACCTATAGGCATGGTAGCAAGAGCAGGCCAATCAGAAAGTCCTGCCTTTGTCCCATATTGACTGTGTGACCTTGGGCAAGTCACTAGCAACAGAGCCATTGTTGATCTGTATTTGTAGCCGTTTCCTCACTGGGAGTTCCTGCCTGAAAGAAGTTACATGTCTGGGATACCACCCCCACCCCCAACCCCACCCCCACCCCCACCACAATGCAGATGAGGAAATTGAGGCCTGGAAAATCAATTAGTCAACAAACAGTAATTAAAATAATTGGGTAACGCTGTGGATGGAGTGCTGTGCTTGGAGGCCTGAATTCAAATCTAGCCTCAGATACTAGCTGTGTGACCCTGGGCAAGTCACTTAGCTTTTGTCTGCCTTAGTTAACCTATCTGTAAAGTAGAGGATCATAATAGCATCTACCTCCCAAGTTACTTTGAGGATAAAATGAGATAATATTTGCCAAGTGTTTTGCAAACGTTAAAACACTAGGTAAATGATAGCTGTTTTTTTTAAAGTGCCTGATATGTCCCTGGCGCTGTGTGACTGTGTTGTGGAAGCAGAGGGAGGCCAGCTGTATGCCCTTCACCTCAGAACGGGCACGATGTCATCAGCGTGTTGGCATCGTGCCTCACACGTTAGCTGCCTGGTAAATGACGTCTTTCTCAGTGATGTTAAGTGACGTGGACAAGCTTTAAACTGCACCGAGACTTTGGAGACAGGGCCCAGCAGGGCCTGGCAGGGGAGGCGAGGTGTCCCTCCCCAGCATCCGCCACCAAGAGCAGTGGCTGCCCTGGAGGGGGAGCATGGGCAGACCGTCAGAGTGCTGGGCTTGCTTTTCTTTTAAGCTCCCCATCCCCCTCACGCAGAGCCATCTGGATCAGAAGCAGAATGCTTTGGCAGGTAACCCAGGAGCAGTGGGAAGGCAGAAGGCATCTCCGCTCCTTCCGTTCAGCCGCTGATGATGAGGAAGAAGCACTTAAGCATTTACAGGGCCCTTCCCCCACACCCCCCCCCCAGTTACGTGGCTGGCACGCCCATTTCACAGATGAAGCACCCTGAACTCAGAAAGCTGGTGTGACTTGCCCCCAGATTAGAGTGGGTGGGCTCCAGCTCAAGCCTTCTGACTCCTGGTCTGCTTTTACTGTGATGCCTGTTGGTACCCAGCCCCTTGCTTGTCTAGGGGAGGACATGATGGGCACAAAGAGATATAAAGAAATTGTCCCCGAGGTCAGAGTTCAATAACCATAGGCAGTAGTGTGAAGGATGTAGGTCACAAAGTGGTGTGTGCAGTCACAGGGTCTGGGGCAGGCAGAACTGGGCTGGAAGGCTCCCTCGGCCGCCGACACCCTCTTCGAGCCTGGCCAAGGCCCTGGGCCTCATGAGTGATTGGACAGGAAGAGAACCCCATTTATGATAAACTGAGGAGTGTTCAGAGAAGAATGTCCTGGATTCTAGGGAGTCACCACAGTGACCTTCCTGAAGTATTCAAGAAGCTTCAGTGGCTCCCTGTTGCCTTTAGGATCAAATCCAGACTCCCTTGCTTGGCATTTACTGCTGTTCTTGGATTTTGAGGGGGGAAGAGGGGATTCTGTAACAGTTAGAATTGTCTGATTTGGAGTGGGCTGCTTCAGGTGCGAGGAGGCCCTGCCCCCCGGATGTCTTCAAGCAAAGCAGATGAACACCACTCGCTGAGTGTGCTCAGGGAGGGCTTGGAGATGGCTGCTGGAGTCCCTCCTGAGGCTGTGATTAACCTAGTGACAGTCAGGCCCAGTCTGTCTTTGCAGCCTTGTTTTCCAGGACTCCTCATAGCTCCCTCCGTGTTCTGGCCTAACCAGCCTTCTTGCTGTCTGTCTCCCACGTTGGCACAGACAGTCCTGTGCCTTGGCTTCTCTCCCTCCCCTTCCTAAGGTCTTTCCTTAACCCTCCTCCACCAATGGAGTGTGTAGACGTCCCACTCCCACCCCAGTTGCCTCATAGGTTGAATTCTCTGTGTCCGTGTTTTATTCTTTCCCACAGCAGAACACAAGCTTCCTAAAATCTGGAACAGTTTTATTTTTGCCTGTGCATGGAAGTAGACACTAACAGAAACAAGGGAGCTTAACCTATAACAGAGACGCCTTAACCTATAACAGGAGCCATCTTCAGATACATAAAGGCCTTCCTGGGCAGCGGGGATTGGATTTAGTGCTTGAAGCCTTGGGGGGAGGTTACAAAGAGTCCAGATACAGACTTGGATAGGAGAGAAAGCTGCCCCCAAGGGGAGTGGGCTGCCTTGGGAAGCAATGGAGTGCCTTTGGCCACAAGTCTGCAGACAGTGCCTGAATGGGTGGTGTGGCTTCCTGGGGATCCCCCCAGCTCCTGGGGCCTGAGATTCTGTCACAGCATGGTTGGATAGAAAGAATATTGACTTAGAACTCAGGAGGTCTGGGTTCATGCCCTTTCAGGAGGACTCAGTCAATCTCATGCTAAGGAAGGAGGAGCTCAGAAAACCCCAGTGATGGGTACACCAAAATATTTGGCATTGAAATGGAGCAGAGGGTGAGTTTCTGGGATTCATATTTCTGTCTCACTTTTTTTTTTATCAGCTCCTAATTATTATGTGATAATTATGATGGGAGTCAGTGTTGCAAGAGCTGGCTAACTTGGGGTTTTTGTTAGAATTTGTTGAATAGGTGATTGAGATCTTGAGAAGTGGCCACCTTTGCATTTTGTTTATTTTTCTTTTTTAATCGCTGCATTTATTTGGTAATGGATGAGGGAGGAGAAAGGAAGAAAAACTCTCAACACTGACGATTATATGCAATTTAGTGTTTGTTTGTGGTCCATTAATTTTTAATTACTATAAATCACTCCTGACTAATCATATAAATAGCAACAAAAAAAGTTGATTTTAACAGTCCCTGCCTGAGTCCTGAGTTCAGAAGCTGAGTCTGCTACTGACAGGCCCCTCCCATAATCTCCAGGAGTCAGGCCCATGTGTGAGGCTTTTTGAAGAATACAAAAATGGAGGTGACCCAGCCACCTGTGAGACAGTGAATCCAAGGAGAGTAGACCCAGTGAGTTTCTAATCACTTCTTCCCTGACAGGTAACATGAACTTCTTTTACCCTTCCATACCCCAAACCCTTATAACCTGTGACCCAGATCCCCCATGCTAAGATGTGCCTGAGAAAGAGAAATAATGAGAAGAGACATGTCCAGGGGCTGGGCCTGCTGGACCCATGAGAAGTGGTACATATGCTCCTTCCCTTCCCCATTCTCTTAGATGTGGCCTCCAATATCTGGGAGGCCCTACACCATAGAAACCAAGTGGTCCCACCCCTCAGCTCCAGAGTGAGTCGTGACCTCACCTTCACCCCCAACAGTGCTTGAAATGCCCAATGTAAAAGATGTGCCCTGGCCTCCTCTCCAGTGTCTACCCACCATCCTCCCCCATCCCTGAATCATTACATCCAACTGACTTTAAGTCGAACCTTACACATAGGCCATGTAGGTGGCTGCCTACATGATAGGATTTCAGGGACATAGGCGAGGCTTTCATGCCCCCAAATACCTCTCATCAGTCATTTACACTTTAATGTAAATGAAGGCAGGTTTTGTTCAGGAGGGCTTGCCATTAGAGCAAAAAGAAAAAAGGAAGATGGGAATGGAGAAGTGTGGGAGGCTGGTGAAGACAGATATTTTGTTCAAAATTTTTCAGAGGGCCTACCCTAGGCCTCCCTGCTATTCATCTCCAATTCAGAGCCCTCTGGCATCTGCCCATAGAAAATAAACTCAAGTACCCTTTCCCCTCCCCTCTCCCCATACTGAACCAGTGGACCTTAAAAACAAATAAGTAACTGCAGGGCTCTGCTCATGAAGCTTCCTCTCCTTTGGTTGCCTGGTTTTACTTTGCTCTTAGAGGTGCAGTTTTCCTGTAGACAGACGTAGGTTTAAAGAGGAATTGGAAAGCTTTTCTTTCCTTTATTTTTGATCCAGTCCCCTCAGTTGACAGTTGATAAAACTGAACCCAGAGAGGCTGGGTCCTTCAGGCAGTGAGTGACAGCTGGGATCTGAAGCCAGGTTCTCTGACAACAGATCTAGCATGTCTCCCACTGCCCTGCCCTTCTCTTTTCCAAAAAGAATCAGGACTGGGAAGACCCTCTACTTCCCTCACTGTTGATGAAGGAAGAACCCAGCCCTCTGAGCTGGACCCTAGAGTTTGGCTTTGCTGAAAATCGAATTGGGAAGCCTTTTGTCTTGTCTGAGGAAAAGTGAAATCTCTCGCCTCTCAGTCAGTGACCTCAGCCTCATAGACAAGTGGGTCTGAAGCAGATCTCAGCAGAGATTCTCACCCAGGGCTCTAGAAAGAAAAGTTCGTGGGGAGAGCTGTAGTGGATTGACGCTCTTGGTCACATAAAGACTTCCTCAAGTGTCGCTGTCTTGGTCAGACTCTTCCTGCTTTCTGCGTCTGTTTTCTTTGTGAGTTTTTATATTTGTGAGTCCTGGATCCCCATGGAGAGGAAGGCATCTTCTGTGCAAAGGTTAGGGGGGAGGGGAAATGGAGGTGGGTTGTGAGCTCCTTCCCTCTCCCTAAAGAGCTGGGGCCACGAGTCTGCCCACAGGGCAGGTGAGGATGACCTGAGGGGGCTATGGACAGCCTACCCAAACTGGCAGACCCTTGGATCAGGAGGGGATTAAGGAGAGAAGACTTTTCTTTGTTACTCTGAGGCAGTGTGGGAACATCTCTTGCTGGAGTTGTGCCTGGTTCCTTCTGGGGAATGATTCCCACTCCCCCAAACTTCCTCTTTCAGTTTGAAGTGGGAAGCTGCTAACTCCACAGGGGACCCTCCAGAGCAAAGAGAATTTGGAACAGGATAAGGACTGGTGATTTCATTGATGTAGAAAAGGAAAATCCCTCTACCAGAGCAGGTTGGCATCGTGTCTGTGGTGCAGGGTCTTCGATGGCTACATAGAATTCTGGGCTGACTTGGCAAAAGTTTAGGCTTGAGCACAGGTTCCCCTGCCTCCAAGGCCAGCTCCCTCTCCTCTAAGAGCCAGGGGCCTTAGGTTTAAACACCAGCTGTTCTGCTTACCACCTGTGTGTCATCTTGGGCAAGTAAGTCACTTAACCTCATTGGGCCTCATCTGTGGAAGATAAAAGTGGAGCTTAATGATCACCAGTGTCCCCTCCAGCTCTTAAGTCCTAGAATGGAACCAAGAAGCAATCCCCTCCCTGAGTTAGCTCACATAGCTAAGGAATGGAAGCCTTGGAAGGCTGTCTCTAGTCCCCTCAGGTCATCCTCACCTGCCCTGGGGCAGACCCTGTAGGCAGACTCGTGGACTGGGCTCTTTAGGGAGAGGGAGGGAGCTCACAACCCACCTCCATTTCCCCTCCCTGCCCCCCAACCTTTGCATAGAAGATACCTTCCTCTGCAACAGCCAGGACCTACAAAGAAGGCTGTGGAGAGGTCCCACTGTGGCCCCAAACCAGGATTGTCGACAGGGTAGAAGGGTTTGCAGATCCTGTCCTTGGGGAATTTAACAGCCAGTCAGTAAACATTTACTAATTCATCATTGGGTCAGGGGCACTTGGAGCCCTTCCATTTAAAGACATGCTCTGACGCCCGCTAAAAGCCTGTGCATGACCAGAGAGCCCTGGTTGGTCCCTTGGTCCCTGTCCCAGCAGAGGGACCGGATGCTTTTCTGCTGGTCTCCTTTCCAGTCTGCTCAGGGGAGCAGCTTTTCTTGGCTTAGTGGCCAGTGCTCTGTCAGGGAGCAAACATTTGTATGGGCATCTAGGTGGTGCAGTGGATAGCTGCCAAGCCTGGAGTCAAGAAGACAGCACTTCCTGAGTTCAAATCCAATCTCAGACACTTACTAGCTGTGTGACCTTGGGCAAGTCACTTAACACTGTTTGCCTCAGTTCCTTGTCTGTAAAAGGAGCTGGAGAAGGAGGCAAACCACTGCGGTATCTTTGCCAAGAAAACCCCAAATAGGGTGGTGAAGAGTCAGCCATGACTGAAAAAGGACTGAATGACAAGCATTAAAATAGAACCCGCTATGTGCCAGGCCCTGTGCTAAATGCTTGTTACAATTATCTTGTTTAATCCTCACAACTCGGTGAGGTAGGTGCTGTTATTATCCCTGTGTTACAGTCGAAAAAGAGGTGAACAGAGGTTCCGAGACTTGCCCAGCATCCCAACACCTAGGAAGTGTCTAAGGTCAGATTTGAACTCAGGTCTTCCTGACTCCATTGTACCACCAGCTGCCTCGAACACAGCCTTTTTCATTAGAGGGTCCAAGGGGCCGATAACAGGAGCTTCTGGTCAAGCGTGTCCTTTAGCAGGAGCCTGGAGCATTTCTGCTACCAAAAGATGCCGATCCCCATAGGAATTACTCTGACACCACACACCCTCCCATCCTAAACACTGGCTATGGCCTGACCACAAGGAGTCATCCCCACTGCCCCTTCCCTCGAGGAGCTCCATTTAGTTGATGAGGAAAGATCCGCTTCTGTGAAGCAGCAGGAGTGGAACGGGACCAAGATCTGTCCCGTTGTTATGTGCTGAGCTGAGTGGGGCAGTTCTCCAAGGAGACAGGGTGAGGAGCGGGTAAGTGCGAGCTGGTGCAACTGAGGGAAATGGTGCTTAAACCAAAGCCTGTAGGACGTGGATAGACAGAAAGTCTCTTCCATGGGGTCACAGATCCTATATCCTAGCTATTTTCCCACCAGGACCCTCCTCTCCCAGACCTCCCCCACCCTCCTCTGTCCCAAGGCAGGAGGCTTTCCACCAGCCCCTAGCCTCCTGCAGATCCCATTTTCCAGCTGGAGAGGGTGTTACAGAATTTCAGGAATGTGCCTTGAGCTCAGAAGAAAAAATTCCCAAAATAACTTTTATAAATAACCAAGGGGGTAGGGGACACAAGGAAGGCAACAACTCCCAGTCCTGCCCACCACCAGCCCCTTGATGGCCCAGCTTCTTCCCAGCAGCAGAACTGTGAAGGGGGTAAATTTTATGTTCAGAATTCACCCACCTACCCAACCCTGGACCCAATGCTCCTATGCTGCCCCCATTGGGCCCATGAAAGGGAGGAGAGCTTCTAATAAAACTCACACAGAAAGGGTAGCTATTAGATGTGTTTCCATTCCTCCCTATGCAGGATGCATTTGCATTTTAAAAACTGAGCCTGGAGAGGCCAGTGCCTCAGAGGAATGGAATTGAAATTGGTAAAATTGACAGGCAGATGGGAGACAGGTTTGGGGTCATGGGGATTAAACTAGAGCCCCTTTAGAGAGAGGTGCCATAGAAGCAGCCCCTTTCACCAAGGAGAAGGCAGGTCTGAGCCCAGTTCTGTGCGGTGGCTACCTCAGTGATGGCAGGAGCCATCCTTTCCAGCCAAGTACGTCACAGGAGCAGTGGTCACTGAATTCTTGAGGTCCAGCCTTAATGACCTGTAAGTCCTGGCAAACGCACTTAGTAAGTGCCTACTTCATCTGGGCAATTAAAACCCAAAAGGAAGCTTGTCCTTCCCTCAAGGAGTCTACGTTCTACTAAGTGAGGCAATACAGACGTGCAAGCATGAACAAAATTTATCCAATTGATTAGGAAGGAGAAGGGCTCTCGCAGGTGGAGAAGTCAGGAAAGGCTTCATGTAGCAGGTGGTATCAGGAAGTATGTTGCAGGCATGGGGGACAGTCAGGAAACAGACTGAAGATGACAGAGTGATGTGTGTATGAGCAATGGCTAGAAAGCCAGGGGGGCTGGACCGTAGAGTGAACAGGCCTGGAAAAGGAGGCTGAAGCCAAGTTGTAAGGGGCTTTAATGGCACAAAAGAGGACTTGCTAGTTGAATGCTGAAGGCAGAAAGCCACATTGAGTAGGGAAATGTCCTGGTCCGCCACATACTTTAGAAGAATCCCTTAGGCAGCTGTATGGAGGATGGGTGGGAAAGGGGAGATGCTTGAGGCAGGGAGTCCAGCCAGGAGGCGTCTGCAATAATCTAGACAGATGCTGAAGGCCTGTACCAAGGTGGTGGTTCTGTCAGTAGGAAACAGATCAGATGCAGGAGATGTGGAGCTGGAAACAAGATTAGGTAGCCAAGGAGTTGATGGGATGAGGGACAGCTGGGAGTTGAAGAGGAGCCCAAAGCTACAGCTTTTGGGTGACTGAGAAGTTCAGAAGAGGGTTGGTTTGGGGAGGGATGGCAGCTGAAACTGTGCACCTGCAACTGGGGGAGGGGGAGGCGGGGTAGATATAGAGACCTGGGGGTCATCTGCACAGCCATGCTAAACCTCTGGGAGCTGATGGCATCCCCAAGTGAGAGGTTTGAGAGAGAGAAGAGGGGCCAGGACAGAGCCAGGGGAACACCCACCCTTCTACTGAGATGGATGATGAGCCAGCCAAAGAGACTGAGAAAGGGAAGTCAGACAGGTAGGAAGAGAGCCAGCCTTCCTCCAAGGCTTCAGGTGACTGAGCCATCATCCCTTCACCCACCCTGCTCCCATTTTAAAGATCTGAGGTCACATAGGAAATGGAGAGGCGACATTGCCTGGTGGTGAGAAGGCTGGATGAACCTGGATCCAGACTCTGCCTCTAACTCTGTGACCTTGGGCAAGTCAACTAACCTCAGGTTTCTTGATCTGTAAAAGTGGGATAACACCAGTAATGTCCCACTCCACAGGATTGTTGTGAGGATCAAAAAAGAAAGTCACAGAAAGGCATGCCGACCTGTGGAAGTGTCAGACAGCTGTGGTTGGGAGCATGGAGAAGAAGGGAGAGAATCCATTTCAGGCCACCTTTATTGAGCCGTTTCCCCTGCCCAGCCTGAGCTAGGTTCCCCAAGGGATCTAGGCAGAGGGGCTGTGGGTCCTGCCCTAGAGAAGTTAGGAAGATAATTTATGAAGGACAACATGCAGGGACAGTAATCCTAAATGACAAAAAACTGTATAATTAAGAACAGGAAGTTTGGTCGCAGCTCTAAGTGCTATGAGATGAATGAATGAAAAACAGCATTTATTCAGTGCTTACGGGGTAAGGGAAGGCTCAAGCAGCACCTTCGGAGCTAGAGCAGTCAGCAGTCAGGGGGGCTTTCCGGAGTGGGGAGGACGAGGGCTGAGCCTTGAAGGATGTAAGTACACAGTAGACATTCCACGGAGGAGAGGGAGGGGTGAGAATAAAGACAGCGCTTCTTTCTGTACGTCCTCCACCTTGTCCACCCCGGGGGTCTCCTCCCCATTCTGTTCTCTCTTGTTCCCACATCCCTTGATATATTCCCCTTCACACACACCCACACCCCCACCCCACACACATGCAGAAAACCAATTGCCCGCCACTTTCACATATTGGGAAGCCAGGGTGGTGGACACTTGCCCAAGAGACCTAAGGCTAACTACTTAGCAGCATAGTCTGTGAGAACCAAAATCTCTTCTCTTCGAGTACAGTGTTCCTTCCACTAAATCAACACATAGACTGTGTCTGTGTGCCCAGACCTTTACCCAACAAGGTAGGAGAAAGGGGGCTACCAGTACCATTCAGATCTCTGCTGGGTTGAATTGGATTAATGGATTTACATTAAACATTCTTCTCTTCAGCTAAAGGCTGTCCCTCTGACCCAGCCCAAGCCCATCCTGAATTCCAGCCAAGCCTGGGGTAGGAAAAGACTGCAGCGAAGGTGTCCGCCCTTACCAGGGAGGTCTTCCCAGCAGCCCAGCCTATCTATCAGGTGGCCGTGTTTCTGAGGCTGCTCCAAAAACACCAACCTCAGCTGGTGTCCAGGGCAGGTGGCCCCAGCTCCAGTTACAAGGCCTCGCTTCCCTCCAGGGCCTCAGCCTGACCCCAGCAGCAGTATCTCCTTACAGCTGTGAGGTGGCTGTCTTGGGGGAGGGGGCCGTGATGATGACCTACTCCAGCCCCAGCGCCCTGGGGAAGGTGGAGTGAGTCCTTGCTCAGCAAAGACTTGCTGAATTCTTGATCCAGAGAAACTCAATCACCAGGTCCCCTGAGACTTAAAGATGGGACCTTGAAAGGATGTTAAGTATTTCTTAGCTCAGCCTTCCTGTCACAGTGCTCCTGAAATCTGGAGGGGATTGCTGGCCCTGGACATTCTGAGCTGGACTCTGGGCACAGCTTTCTGTGGTGTCATTACCCATACTCCTCTTTCCAGTTTGTTCAGTCAAAATGGGACTACCCATCTGGGACTGACAGGATGATTTTTAGACAGATTTTGAAATGTACCTTCAGGAGCCTTTCCAAGGCCTGCCAAGAGCTCCATCCTTCACTCTCTGCTAATTGGCTGTGTTCATAAGATCTCAGAAGGCTTTGTGAAATTATGCTTGTGTATCTTCCTGACAGGTCTCCATAGCAACAGAGGAGCCAAACTCCAGCTTTGGGAAATGGGGAGGATGGGGGGAGGGAGGAAAGAAGGGGGTGAAATGTTCCAGCTAAAAATGTACATTGCCCATCAGTGGGCGGCCACCAGAAGAGTTTTCTCTCTGGGTGATTTGAAGGCAGCTTCCTTCCAGTGACTTGCATGCATGCATGGATGGCATGCTTTATAACATTTGCAGATGATACAAAGCTGGGAGGGATTGCTAATATATTCGATGTTAGTGTCAGGCTCCAGAAAGATCTTGGGAAGCTAGTCTTTATTTGAATCTGAAAAGAAGCGATTTAGCAGCAATAAATGTGGAGTCTTAAACTTGGGTTCAAAAAATCAACCTCCCAGCTGAGAGATGGGCATTGGCTAGGCAGCAGACTTTCTGTGAAAGGTCTAGGAGTTTAGTGGACCACGAGGCCAACTGTGAGTCAACAGTGTGATTAGCCAGAAGAAGCTAATTCCATCTTTGGCAACTCTGCCCTGGTTTGAACCTATGACCCATCTGCAGTCCTCCTCTTAGGGAGGTGATTGATAGCAAGGAAAAGGGTCCCTTTGGGTATGAATGACAAGGATGGGGGGGGGGGGTGAAGGACCTTGAAAGGATGCCACATGGGGACTGGTTGAAAGAACAGAAGCTGTTTCATCTTGAGAGGGGAGGATTTAAGGGGCAAAGCATGAGAGCCAGTGTTAGTGTGGGATAGTGGAGAAAGTGCTGACCTGGGGATCAGGAAAACTAAGGGTCACATCCATCCTGAGATACTCTGTGACCTTGACCTTGGTAACCTCACTGAGCCTTGGTTTCCTCGTGCAAAATAGAGATGATATTTGTAGTTCCTGTGTTACAGGGTTATGAGGATCTAGTGGGATCATGCATTTTTACATGGACAAACCTAAAATATTTGTGATAGTGGTGGTGATGACGATGATGATAGATATTCAAGTAGTTGTCATGTGGACTTATTCTTCTTGGCCCCAAAGTGGGTAGAACAAGGAACAATGGATGGGAGTGACCAACTGGGGATCGGCATAAGGAACATTTATGTAGAAATTGGAGCTCTACAAGAGTGGAATGAACTGCCCCAGGAGGTGGTGAGCTCCCCCCATTGGAGGCCTTCAGGCAAAAAATGACTATCGAGTATGTCGGTGGTCTAAGATGGGATTCTCGTTCAGGTCCTTTTTGTACTCTACAATTCTCTGTTTCTGTCTAGGAAGTCAACACAATCACAGACAACAAGCAAAATTTAGGATGATCTCTAAGGTCCTTTCCAGTTCATGATTCATAGGTCTTCCTGTACCAGGGACACAAATCTGCACTGCACCTACAGATGAAGTCAGGGTTTCTTAGCCTTTCTGTGTGTCATTAACCACTTTGGCAAGTCTAGTGAAGCCTTCTTAGAATCATGGTGGGTATTTGGGGTTTTTTTTTGGAGGGGGAATGCCGGGCAGTTGGTGTTAAGTGACTTGTCCAAGGTCACACAGCTAATAAGTGTCAAGTGTCTGAGGCCAGATTTGAACTCAGGTCCTCCTGACTCCAAGACTGGTGCTCTATTCACTGCACCACCTAGCTACCCTTAGAATCATGTTTTTAAGTGCATAAAATATGTAGGATTACAAAGGAAACCAGTTATATTGAAATTTAGTTATCAAATTTTTTTTTTTTAAACAAGTCCACGGACCCCTAGTTAGGCTCCCAATGCCAGAATTTCATGCGCAGTAGCCTATTCAACAAGTACTTAGCCTACTGCACACAAGACATTGTGCTTGGCACCAGTGATCAGAGGAAGACTGTCAGTCAACAGCATTAAGTACTTGCTGTGTAGCAGGGGAGATGCTGGGTGCTGTGGATACAAGGACACAGTGAAAGCATCCCTGCCCAGGCGCTTTCTAAAGGGAGGGATGAGGAGAACACGTGGAATTCTATATCAAAATAACACAAAGAGAATAAATACAAAGTTGTTTTGGGGGGTGAGGGGGAGAGCACTAGCGGTTCACTTAGAAAGTGGCACCTGAGCTGCTGCATCCTGAAGGAAGAGGGAGATTCCATGAGGCAGAAGTGAATTCCAGGCAGGGAGAAGACAGTGAGGGCAGCCTGATGCAGGAGCACCCTAAGGAAAACACTTTTGGCAATGCTGTGGAGGATGAACTGGAGCAGGAGAAGAGCTGGCAAGGGGAACCAGTCCCAAGGGGATGAGGGCCTGAGCTAAAACGGGAGCTGTGGGGATGAAATGGACAGAAGGGGTCAGAGGCCAGGGTAGAGATGACAAGATAAGGCCAAGATCTCAGACCTCGGAGCAGGGCAAGTGGTGGTGCCTCTGACAGAAACAGGGAAGAGTGAAATATGTGGGGGGGTTTAAACAGAAGAATACAGACTGGTGTTTGGGACAGGTTGAATTTGTGCCATTTTGAGGACACCAACTCTGAAAAGTCTAAATAGCAAATGGTCCTCATGCCTGTGGATTGACTGACTGGTGACGTGACGTCCGAGGGGAGCCCAGAAGTGATACACTCAGGGAAGGTGATAAGGGCAGAGGGAGCCCAGGACAGAGTCGGGGAGAAGGCACATGCACACACAGCAAAGCCATGGGAAGGAGTGCTTAGTCAGATAGGAGGGTGCCAGAAGGCTCATTAACAGTGTTAAATGTAGCTCATAGGTCAAGGATGAGGACTGGAAAAGGGCCATTCGATTGAGCATCCCTCCCCTCAGGAAGCTCGCAGTCTGCTGGGGGCTATACCATAGACACTGATCAGCACAGTACATCTTGGGAGCTCATTGGGAAAGAACACTAATGACTGGGGGTGCAACTGATGATTGCTAACATTTATAGAGAGCTTTAGGATTTGAGATATTATCTCATTTGACCCTCACAATGGCCTTGTACAGTAGGAGCTCTTATCTCCATGGGGAATGTCAGGATGGTGAGGAAACTGAGGCTGACACCTTAGTAGCTTGTCAGGCACACGTTTTCACACAGCTAGTAAGTGTAGAAGGAAGGATTCGACTGGCCACTGCTCCAACCAGTGCCCCACCCCACAGCCAGATTCCCAAAAATATCGCCTGAGCCAAGCTTTGAAAGAAGATGAGGATTTTGAACGGTGAAACTGCAGGAAGAATGCATTCCAGGTGTGAGGGAGGACAGCTTATGCAAAGACAAGGAGGCAGGAGGCAGAACAGTGGGCTCCCGAAATAGCTTGTGTTCTAGTTGGCTAGAATGGAGATTGTGTGCAAAGCCAGCAGCAGGGCCCTCTTCTGAGGCCCGGGAGCTCTTCTCAAAGGCCCGGGGTCCCTACGTGCCTCTGCCACTGCATCAGGCCTGCTTTTTTGCGTCACGGTATCCTGTGTTTGCTTTGCAGGGTCTCATGCTCAGCAGACTGGGTCGGCAGGACCTAGCCCAGAAGGTGCTGAGAGATGCCATCCAGATCCAAAGCACCAGTCATGAGGCATGGAAGAGCCTGGGGGAAGTCCTACAGGCCCAGGGCAACAATGAAGCTGCCGTGGAGTGTTTCCTCACCGCCCTTGACCTGGAGGCCAGCAGCCCTGTGGTGCCCTTCACTGTCATCCCCCGGGAGCTCTGATTCTCCCCAAGCACCGAGGGGCTCCATGCTAATGCAGCTGTCCCTGGGAGAGCAGGTCCCAGGCCCCCGGCTGCAGACTGGCAAGGAGAATATAGCCTTAGGGAACATCACTCTCCCTGTCTGCCCATGTCTGCCCGGTGCTGCTCACTGAGAACTAAGCTGCAAATATTTGCATCCAAAGCAAATTCCTTGCACCTTTGGACTCCAAGGGAAAAGATTAGATTTAGCCTGACATTTGTAGGAGAGAAGCTGAAGCCACCATGGTTGGGGGTGTCTGCATTCAGCGTGTGTGTGCACATGTGTGCACTGGGCGTGTCTGTGTACTTGGTGGGAGTGTGCTGGGAATGCGTGTGTATTCTGTGTGTGTATCTGTGTATACACGTCCTTGGCGCCGGCTTCCCCCTTCCTCTCCCACCCTCAGGAATCCATCCCAAACAGTCATGGTACGGTGATTTCCAAGTCGGTAGCAAAAGCATTTTTTTAGTTCCAAAGCTTAGCTTTCTTCCTTTCTAAAGTGGGAGAAGACCAAAGATATGTATCCCAGAAGACCTCTGTGGTTGAAGGCAAGATAATTTTTTTTCTCTTTCCTGCCTTTGAAAGCCTGGTGGGGGAGATCTCTGCCATGGTTCCTGATGCTGCTGAAGGGTCTGGCTTCATCAGACCCTAGGAGACGCTAGTATTCTTCATCCTTGCCCCAGCCTGCTGCACTAGGAGTCAGGAGTGGGTAAGGGCAATATTAGGAGGAGTATTTGGACCTTTCAGTCCACACAGGTTTGTGTAGATTGGACTGTCTCTGAGGCAGTGAGCACCAGAAGTATTTTCTTGTCTAAATGCTGGGTTTAAGTCACTTTGTACTGTTTTCCCCCATGTTTGTCTTGGGGTCCAAGAGGTGTTTACACTCTCTCCTTCTGCCATAAATGGAGGCCAAGATAGATGGTTTTTTTCCCCTAATACTTTGTAGTGAAACTGGGCTCTCAGGTCTTTTTCCAGGGCCAGATCCCTACCATGTTGCTTCTAAAATGAGTCTGCCCCTCAGTGATTAGAAAATGGCAAGAGAATTAGAAATTGGAGCCCTTTGGGACTTGGAACTCCTCAGGAGACTTCCTTCTTCGATCCCATTAAGATTACAGTAGAGGATGTGGACAGTGTTCCATGCCTCCTCCCTCCCATTGCCCAGAGATGTTCTTGGGTGGAATCTTCAGCTGCACAGTCATATTTTGGATGCTTGGTATCCTTAATATTTGGTATCCTATATGCACTTACCCCAAGGACCCTACCAGAAATACCATTTGTCCCATCCCCTACTGCTCAGATGGGATGTATTCCTAGAAGCCTTCCTTAGCCCGAATTACCTCTCTTGCCCCCAAAACCAGGGTTGTTGCATCTACAGAGAGAGGCTGAGTCCACTGCACAGATCCCATAACAGGACCAGGCCTTTATCTAAGCTAAGGATTATATCCCTAGGCAGGTTGGGGGGTCCTACACAATGAAAAGGGAAAAGCAAGACCTTGCAAGATGCTGTGTTCCCCTTAGCACCTGTTGTCTGGCCCTGAACACCAACCCACACATTGCTCTGTCTCCTGTCTTGGGCATACCTTTGTCCACGGGCAATTTCTTTGGCTAAAGACTTTCCAAGCAACCCAAACCCCCTCCTGTAGGGCCAGGCATTTCCCATACATTCCTGAATGAACCCAACAGCATCCCTTGCCCATGGCCAGTGTTGGTGTTGATAGAATCATTCCAGGGGTGCCTGAAAAGACCTAAGCTACCCCCCCCACAAGAATGGGGGCTCCCTAAACCATGTCCCCAGACTTAAGCTTTATGAGCTTTCTCTGGGGGAGCAGTGCCTTAATGTACATAGAGGACTCCCTTGTCTATCATCAGCCAGGTACTTAGGAGACTGGGAGGGGAAGGCTTTTTGGAGGTGAGTGGGGAGATATTATTGGCTATATTCCCAGCCAGCTAAGCCAGCCCTGGGGCGTGAACAGCCAAGGCCCTGCTTCAATCCCAGCCAAGTTCTTGTGTCAGGTTCTGATAGCTAACTCCCCAGATGGGTTGTCAACAGGCTACCTCTGACCCTTGAATTCCTTACCTTGAACATCATGATTGATTGGAGACCATGTGCACACCCCCACCAACTTCAGCAGCCAGCAAGTCCCAGTCTTCCCCTGAGTGAGGAAATTTTCACTAAATTCATTTCTTATAAGCACCAGGAGGAGAGGGAGAGGGATTTTTTTTTTTTTAATTAGAGGTATAGTTCTTTTTACTGGAAACTGTAGGGAGCCTTGAGTTTTTCCAGCCCAGCTCTCCATTTCCCACCTCCCATCCCCTCAAACACCAGGAGCAGAGATGTTATGGGATGGGCCTCTCTAGGGGTACGGGTGATCACTGAGCAATAAACCCCATCAGAGGCTTTGCCATTTCCTGCCTGGGAAATATTGGGACACTTTTCATAGGAGAAGTCATGAATCTTTTAGCCTTTTTTGCATGGACCCCTGATCATGTCCAGAGGTAAGAGGCACAGAGACCCCTCAGGGCAGCTCATGTTTTAACTTTCAGGTTGGCCTTGGTTAAAAGTTTCTGTCCCACTTCCCTATATACAGACATACATATGTACATGTATACATATATATGTGTATAAATATATATATATATATGAAATAGAGATCTATTTTTGTTCTTGGAATTCTATTGTTTTAAAAAAAAAAAAGAAAAAATGTACTACTGATTTACCTTGGGCTTTCCAAAGAGATGCTGATAATTGTATGATGGCATTAAACAGAAAAGCACCAGAATGTTGTGTTTTCATTTGACTGATCTCTAATTGGGCAGGTGGAGGTGGCCTTTGCCAAGTCACTTACAGGCTTTCACAAAATAAACCCCTTGGAGAGGGGAAGAGGTTCTGTTTTGATGAAGCCAGCAGCAGCTTTCAGTGAAGTCTTCTCTGAGCATGGACAGCACCCATCCCTATAATAGGGGCATGCGGCCAATCACTTTGGGGCCCTGACTCTCAAACATGAAACATGATAAAACATGATGTAATATGATATGAAACTGAGTGAAGATGGGGAGAGACCAAGAAAGGAAGGGATGGGTAGGCTGGGGAAAACTACAGAGAAGGCAATGACTTGAGCTGAAGTTTTAATTGGGGAGGGAAGGGTACAGGGTCTGGGTAGCATGATTCCATCCCGGGGGCTAGCTGGTTTGGTTTGGTGTCGGCTTGTTTATCTACAAAGTGGCTCTTTTGATCCCTAAAAACATTTGCCGATATTTGGGAACAGTTCAACAAGTATTTGTGTCCCTACTCTGAGCCACACCGTGTGCTGGATCTTTGAAGAGGTAAAGAATTATAAAAACAGCGCTGGCCAGTTAGAGCCCAGCCCTTATGAACATGCAGCAGTCTGTGTGTGGCAATCCCCTGCATGGGCTTGGGAATTTTAAGATCATGGAATCCCTAACAACTGGGTGTGATCAGCAAAAACCTTGGGGTACCTGTGATCTGTGCGTTAAAGGAATCTAGGAATTCTAATGGGTAAGGCATTGTCTCAAGAGGAGACCCCAGAGAGGGGTAGTCCATTAACCCATTCAAATCCACAAGCAAATATTGGTTTGTATTCACTGATAACTACTGAGGGGAGAATAGAACCCTAAAAGAATGGAATATATGACAAAAGGAGAAGAACTGATGGGTAAAGGGCATTAAAAAAACAAAAGTCAGAATCATGTTGCCCAGGAGTGGAAGGAGGTTGAATCTGAAGAGATTGGCCTCTGACATTCAATGTGGTTTGGGCATTCAGCCATGCCAGTGGTAACTTTTCACAGGGACTGGCATTCCAGTACTCAGGAGATAAATTCTTCCATCATTATTTCACTTATATCTGTGTGTTATACACACATATGTATATATGCATACATATATGTTGTTATATTGATCAAATTATTAACACATTGAAATTTGCATTTCACAAAATGTTTTATATTTATTACCTCATCTTACCCTCATACCTACCCCAGAAATTGTGTAGTATGTAACCCCATTTCACAGATTGAAAAACTGAGGCTCAAAGAGGTCACACAATTACTGTGTTTCCCCGATAATAAGACCTTTCCCGAAAATAAGCCCTCCCCTTACTGTGTAAGATTCCTCTAAAATAAGCCCTCCCCCGAAAATAAGCCCTATTGAGATTGCTACTGTAGTGAAGGTGATACCCTGTGCTACACGCTACATTATGGTACCCTCTGTATGCACCGTCACCCCCCCACTGTGAAACGCATGCCGCGCTCCAAGCGGCATCCAATCAGAGCTGCAGCAGTGAGCGCATCATCCTGTTCTTCCCCAGTGATTTGCTTATTGAATAAAGGTACATTTTTTTGTTCACATTTACCTGTTTATTAAAATTGCTGTCAATGTTCATTAAAATAAGCCCTCCCCTGAAAATAAGCCCTCTGGTGTTTTTCTGTCCAAAAAAAATAAGAGTGTCTTATTATCGGGGAAACACGGTAGTATGGGACAGGACGCAGACCTAGATTTTTGCACTCAGTCCAGTGTTCTTTCCCCTGCCCAATGTCATGCCCCCTGCTCATTCATGGAGATTCCCCTCTCTTCTTTCCCCCCCATGACTTAGTTCTCTGTTCGTCTATTGTAATGAAGAGCCCCGTCTCTGCCTACCATGCCATAAAGATTTCCTTTCGACTTAAATCTTTATGCTAATAGGAAACATGGTATGTAGTATAGGGCAGCTGGTGATGCAGTGGATAGGGTGCCAAGCCTGAAGTGAGAAAAACCCATCTTCCTGAGCTCAAATCTGGCCTAGAACAATTATCTGTGTGACCCTGGGCAAGTCACTTAACCCCATCTGCCTCAGTGTCCTCATCTGTAAAATGAGCTGGAGAAGGAAATGACAAACCACTCTAGTACCTGCCAAGAAGATCATAATGAAGAGTCAGACATGACTGAGTGACAAATAAATGCTTATTGAATGACTGAATGTAAGATAGAGAGAAACCCTCACACTTTACCTGGGCTGAATTGTGAGGAATCCCAGGAACGGTGATGGTTAGCACACCCTGAAACAAACCATCCTGAAATGTGACCTTCCGTGGTTCATCCCTCTCGCAGTTTCTCTGAAAAAGACCTGGAAGGTGTAATATAATATCAAGCAAAGGCAACTTCCCAGGTTCAAAATACCAGCATAGGTGCTCTCTATTTTATTCAGTAACAAACCCAGAACAGAGAAGATCAAAACATGACATCATTCAAAATACAGCATTTACTAAGCGTGATTAAATAATCTCCAAGTACTACCCCACCCCAGGACTTTCCAATCATTCAATCAATTACAAAGTCTCTGTTCCAAATACTTCTCCACCCCTAGGCTATACCTTAATTAAGTCCACCACAAAGCCCCTCTTCTCAAATGGAGATTAGTTTCCAAACATAAGTAAAATACATTCATTTGCTCAACCATAGAACACAAAAAGGTCAAAAGTTCCCCACCCCTGGATCACAATTGAATCTACCCCAGAGTTACATCAAGTTTGAACACAGCACTTAATACCCAAATGGAGGTCTTTTCTTCATCTTGACACGAGGCAAGTTCTCAGCAATCTTAGTTCCTGGAGAGACAAGGCTTAGCAAGGCCATAAGATACATTGCCAGTCCCTTCATGAATTTATCCTCTGTCTGTAGAACAGTCCTAGAACCCCTGAACACATTAGCAAAGCCCTCTCCCAGGATTTCTGTAAACATACAACAAGAAAATCCTTCTTCAGGGCTTCTGAACCAACAGAAAGGCTCCCAGACCCCTGCAACAACAGCACTGTCCTTCAACAGTGGACAGTATTCATTCTGTCTGCCGGACAGTCTCCAGACCCCTGCAACAACAGTACTGTCCCTCACCAGTGGACAGTATTCACTCTCAGTACTGTCCCTCACCAGTGGACAGTATTCACTCTCTGTCTGCAGGACAGTCTCAGGCCTTCTTAACCAAATGCCAGGTTCCAGGACTTCTTCAACAGGACAGTCTTTCACCAGTGGACAAATCTGGCAAAATAACATCAAAACAGACAGACAAAGTACCAGCAAAACAGCCATGTCTCCTCAGTCCTTGGCAGCTCAGGGGGCAGGTCTCAAAAGTCCAGGGCAATTCAAAGCGGCCACCAGCAATCTCTTAGTCTCTCCCTCTCCACGAGGTGCTGCTTCCAAAAAGAACTTCCGCCTCTCTCTTGTCTCTCCAAATCTCTCTCTCTTGTCTCTCCAAATCTACATCACCAGCTCCTCCCACTTCAGGACTTTCTTTTCACATCAACAAGCCCATCCCACAGGTGGGATTAACAAACTCTGGGTTTTAATACAATCAATTTGAAAACCAAGCCAATGCAGGGGAATCTTTAATTGCCATTACTATCACAGAAGGTCAGGTGGTCTTAAAACTTAAATTAACACTGGTAGAACAACCAAAATGCTGATGGGACATTAGATTGCATTAAGCTTCCAAAAGAACGGGGTGATAGGCCCCCTTATCTTCTGCCCCAGTCAGACTACATCTGGAGTTCTGTGTTTAGTTCTAAGAACATTGGATTCCAGAGGACAACCAAGATGTTAAAAGGCCTTGAGTCTGTCATATGAAAACAGTTGAAGCAACTAAAGATGTTTAACCTGAAAAAAAGGAAGAAGGATGAGGGTGGGACAAGATAATGGCAGTCTTGAGTATTTGAAGAGTAGTTACTTGGAAGAGGAATCAAGACTCGTGTTGTTCAGCCTACAAAGAACCAAGAGCTAGGTGCACAAGTTTCAAAGAGGTTGACTTAGGCTTGAAGTCAGGAAAACGATTTCCTAACAACCAGAGCTGACCAAAAAATGACATGGGCTGCCTGAGGAGGTAATAGGTTTCCAACAGAGAATGTAGTATTTGGGTACAGGTTGGTCACTGGTGTTCCTTCTAAAACTCACTGATGCTAAGATTCTCTGTAGCTCCTCTTAGCTAAGGTGTAGCAAGACTAAGGTTTTCACCTAACTTTCTCTCTCCACATTGTTTTCTATTCCCCTTCACCCCAACCAATGGCCACAACTGTGTTTAAGGGCCAGTGATTCATGACACTTTGGGCCCCCCCTTCCTAATATATATGTAATCTCCCCCTCACCCCCCACAAAGATCATCTTGCCTCCCACCCACCCCCCCAAGAAGCTAGGATGATACCACCCACAGCTCACATTGATTTAGAATTAGGTAGATCTTAGAGACCAGTTCAGCACCCTTATTTTATAGTGGTAGTATCAGCCAGTCATAGAAATAAAGTTGGCCTCAGAGTCAGGAAGACCTGAGTTCAAATCCTACTTCTGAACCATATTGGCTTCATATGGGATTTTAGGCAAGTCTTTTTAATCCTAGGTCCCACCAGGCAATTAGTTCTCTTGAGATTAAGTTGATGGAGATGGTGCAAAGCTGCAATTGTGGGAAAACATCTTTACTGGTATCCCCCTCTATCAATGGTATCATGAGTAAGTACTATGATTTAAAAAAAAAAAAAAAAGGCAAATCGCTGGACCCAGATCGACACACAGTCTTCTGACTCCAAATTCCAAGCTCCTTCCGCTCCGCTACCCATAAATTGAGTGAAATGATTGTTTCCAGAGCTAAGCTACAAAGGGCTTAGAACCAGCCTCTGCTTCACCCCCCAGTGGAGCTCCCTCACCTGTCCGAGGGCAAGATTCCTTTTTTGTCCCCCTCCCAACGCTGGAGTTCTCTGCTAAGGGAATGGTTCCCTCTTAAGTGTTTTATCTGCAGGCTACATAAGAGTGAATTCTTGACTCTTCACCTCCCTCTCCACACCACACCCCCATCCAAAGTCCTCCTTATCACACAGCTAGGCCAGCTTGCTGGGGGCCCTGGGATGAGGTCACCCTGCAAAAATGTTAGGACTCCTGTTCTTTCATAGGAGTAGGGTAACCCAGCTTCTCCATTCTCCCCCACACCCATCCCAGGGCACAAGGCAAAGTTTCAGCATTCTTTTCCATGTACATGGGTTGTGCTGCCATCCAAGTGGTCTGATTCGGGAGGATGGGGGGACCAAGAAGGCTCTTCTTCCCTCATATATTTATCTAATGACTCTGTGTCTCTCTGTCTATCTCTCCCCCCACCCCTTTTCTCCAACCCCATCTCTCTCTTTCTCCCTGCCAATCTCTCTAAGTCTCACCCTTTAGTTTAAGGCTTTCATAGCTAACAAAAATACAAAATCCAGGTGAGGGGTGTTTACTCCAAGTTGTTATCATTCAGACCTTAGTTTAAATAAAGGTTTAGGGATAGAGCTGTGAGAGCCTAGGAAAGTCTGGTGCCTAAGAGATCCAGCTGGGGCTCTGAAGAAGGCTGGCAGGAGGAGAACAACAGAAATGTAGGGTCAAAGTTCTCACTCTGCCCAAGGCTGGGCCTTCCTTTGCCTCTTATTTTCCTGAGGCTGTGTCAGCAGGAGAGGGCAAGGTCTGACAGGTAGGTGCTACCTGGAAAGCTCCTAGTCCTGGCTGTGATGGAATGTGTCTGCCATCAGAAGCCCAGCCTCTCTTGATTTGGGAAGGCTCATCTCCAGTTAGCTGCAGGGCATTGGAGGTGACCTGAAAGGAGGTCCATGGGAGCCCCAAAGTGAGTGAGTGACTCACTCAAGGCTTCACAGTAAGTGACAAGCTAGGATTTAAACCCAGATCTCCTCTTACTCATTTTTACCACAAGGCTAGTGAGCAGACCTCAGTACCCTTAAAACTGAGGGGGTTCCAGATTTCTTAACCTGGGTTTATGGATTTCAGAGAATCTGAACTTGGATTGGGGGGGGGGGAGGAAACTATTCATCTTCATTTCAACATAATTGGTTTCTTTTGTAAACCTATATATTTTGTGCATTTAAAAGCATTATTCTGAGAAGTGGTCCATTAGCTTCACTAGACCACCAAAAGGATCCACAAAACAAAAATGGTGAAATACCCCCATTCTAGATGAAAAGACGTAAGGTCCCTACCAACTCAAAAGGTATGATTCTAGTAAAAATCAACTTAACCCTCATGTCTCCATTTCATACCTTTAGGCTATTGTCAGTGACACCCCCTCCTCGCGACAATTAGAACCAGGAGTCATAAGGACCCAAGTTCAAATACCATCACAGACACCTGCTAGCTGTGTGATTCTGGACAAGTCACTTATCCCATTGTCTGCCTCAGTTTCCTCAACTGTAAAATGAGGATAATAGCAACTGCCTCAGGGCTATTTTGAGACTCAAATGAGATGTTTTAAACACTTAGCACACTATTGGCACTTAAATGCTTGTTTCCTCCCTTTCGTGATCAGAAGCTTTGGCACCACCAGGATGACTATTAACATCACACAAAGACTCTAAGACTGGAGAGTTAGGAGGCCTCAGGGTCCTCTTACCTCACAGGGCTGTCATAAGAATCAAATAAGCTACTTGACCAATGTACTTTCCATGTCCGGAAGCAAGGTGTGTGTGCATGAGAAGATCACCAATGCATTGTTGCAAGTGCTAACTGGCAGTGAGACAGTGGTTATCAGGGCAACCATGTGGATAGAGGGCCAGCCCTAGATTCAGAAGGACTTGAGCTCAAATCCAGCCTGAGATCCTTACAAGCTGTGTGACTCTGGGCAAGTCACTTAACCCTCATTGCCTCCAAATTTAAGAAAAAAAAAGACAGTAGTTATAGAATCTAAGGGGAGAGAGCAGGGTGGGCTGGAAGGGGCAGCTAAATTGGGTCAAAACCAAGGCAATAGGAGGAGGAAATGGAGAGCAAGAAGCCTGGAGAGGAGAGGGTGCTAAAAGATGGAAGGTGGAGAAAGGTTTTGGAGCAGAGCGTTTTATTACCTTGTAATCAAAGTTTTAGGCAGATATTAAACCTGTTCCTTGGCAACAAAAACCCAGAATAATGAGGCTCCTTTTCTAATGGCAGGTGTGAACCTTGCACCCAGCCTCGGTGAGGAAGAAAGAAGAATGAGAGAGTTGTGGTTGGCAATACTACAGAAAAGAAGGTGTAGCCTTGGGGAAGAAGGAAGCTTAAGGTCTGGCCATGGCAGCCACCCTTGGGTGAGGCTTGAGTTCTCTAGGAATACTCTAAATTGAATTGGATTAATTATATTGGGATTAAATTGCCACTTGAGTATCCATTAAAGACACTAAGAGTGTTTAAGCTTGGATAAGAGAAGGCGGGGGAGGAAGTAACAGTGAGTATTTGAAGGCCAGTCCTGGGGACAAAGGCCTGCCATTTAATCTACAGTGTATATCACTCTAAATATGTATACATTTCACTTTGCATATGTTGTATGTACCCAGCTATTTACCTGTTGTCTCCATTGGAATGTAAGCTTCTGAAGGTCAGGGACCTTTCTTTGTATCCTCTGAGCTTAGCCTTGGACCTGGTACATGGTAGACACTTAATGAGGACTTGTTAACTTGACCAACAGCCTGTGCAAAAACACAGAGATGGGAGATGGGAGACATGTAAGTAACAGCAAGTTGGTCTAGACCAAAGGTATCAAATACATCCCTATGGGTCCCTCCTTGATCCCCCAATTGAGGCCCAGACCAGATTAAAATGTAATTTGGGAATATTTTACAAAATAAATAATACAATGAAACATAGATAATTACATTTTAAAACTAAGTCAATCCTCAGCCTGCAGGGATCCTCATTGTAGGGTTTAGTGGTCTTGTTTCTATTTGAGTTTGATTCCAGTAGTCTAATCCAAAAAATGAGTGATGGGGGAATAAAGGAAATAGCCTAGAAAGGCAGCCTGAGGCCAAATTGGGAAGGATTTTAAATATCTTAAAAGTATTTGTCCTAAGAGCTACTGAAAGTTCTTTAAAAAGAGGATTGACATGGCGGACACTTTAGGAATATCACTTTGGTAGCTGTGCAGAGGATGGGGCTGCAGGTAGGAAAACCCATTAGGAAGCTGTTTTCAATAAACCAAGCAAGAGGTGGCAAGGGCCTAAACTAGGCTAGAAGAGAAGGGGACATGGGGCGGCCAGGTGGCTCAGCCAGTAAGAGCACCGGCCCCAGTATCGGGATGACCTGGGGATCGAATCTGGGCTCAGATACTCAGCACCACACCCAGAAATAACTGGCCGTGTAACCTTGAGCAAGTTACTTAACCCCAATTGCTTAAAAAAAAAAAAAAGAAGAGAAGGGGACAGAGGCAAGAGATGTCAAGGAGATAGAATCAATATGATGTGGCCACTGATGGAATGTGGGGAATGACGGAGAACCACAGATGATCCAGAGTTTTCAAACTTCAAACTGAAAGGATGATTCTACCCAATTCCTGTGACCTGCAGGATCAAACACAAAAACCTGTTTGGCGTTCAAGACCAAGCATCTCTCCTCTCCAGGCATTTTTTCTGATTGCCCCCTATGCATGGAATGCTTTCCTTCCTCATCTCTTTCCATCCTCATCCTGGCTTCCCTGGTTTCCTTTAAGTCCCAATTAAAATCCCATCTTCTACAGGAAACCTTTTCCATCCCTCCTAACTCTAGTGCCTTCCCTCTTTTAGTTATTTCCTATTTATCTTGTATAAAACTTGTTTATATGAATTTTGTTTGCTTGTTCTCTCCCCCATTCGATTGTAAGCTCCTTGAGGGCAGGGACTTTCTTTTGCCTCTTCTTGTATCCCCAGTGCTTGCCTGACACATACTACACACTTGACAAATGCTTCTTAACTATTAACTAGCTGACCTTGACAGAAAAGGGCAAATTGGGAAGAAGGATGAATTTGGGGGGAAAGATAAGGAGTTCTGTTTTAGACTTGTTGGATTTTAATTGCCTATGGAACATTCAGTTCCAAATATAAGATAGGCAGTTGGTGATATAGGACTGAAATATAAGTTCATTGTGAGTAGGGATTGTTTCATTCTTTATACTTGCATGTCCAGGCCTACCACAGTGCCTGGCACATAATATATATTTTAATAAATATTTGTTGATTAAGTGAAGGTAGAGCTGGAGACCCAGACATGGGAATCATCTACATAGAGAAAGTAACTGAACTGATGGGATTCCTGGAAGGCAATGAAAAAAAAAGAGAAGTGAACCCAAGAGGCTTTGTGATTATACCGAGTGAAGGGGCAGACATGAGTGATGATCCTGCAAAGAATACTGAGAAGACACGGTCAGCGAGGTAGGAGGAGAACCAAGAAAGAGCATTGTCTTGAAAACCCAAAGAGGAAAGAACATCCAGAAGGACAGGGTAGTAAATAGTGGTTAAATTCTGATAAAGGACGAGAACTAAGAAATGGCCACTGGATTTGTACCTTTGAGTTAAGCATTGCCCTCTAGAGCTGCCTTTTAAAAATGTGTAAATCCCTCTGAGAAGGGTAACGATTCCACTCCTGTCATCTTAGTGTGGGTAAGTTTATCTGCTGGTAAGAGAGGTGAGTTGAGAGCCCCATTTGGAGGAATCACTGATGGCTCAGAGTTAGTCCACCTATCATGGCTTCTTGAAGATCCCCAAGGATGGGAACTTCACAGCCTCTCATGACCACCCCATTCCTCTACCTCACAAATTATCAAGTTCTTTGACTGAGCCCAATCTCTCCAGTTTCATTTGGAGTCCAGAAGAGCAATGAGTCCAGAAAGGGAAAGGCAATTCCCCTGAGAAAATCCTCAAAATCTCCTCTAAGAAAAGATTTTCAAATATCTGCTTGGTTTCTAAATATCCTTATCCTGATAGGAACTCACAGCCACATGAATGTGAGGGGGAGTGGGCGTATTTATACCCAACTCAGTACAGTTTGTACTTGTTCCTATTTGTCAACTTGAATGCACTTGTTCTTGATACACTGCAGGCTAATTAATTTTGGAATTCTCCCTCCAGTGCTCCTCTCTCCCTCTCCTTTTTTTTAGAGAAAAAATGAAAATGACCTCCATGCTCTGTCTCTCTTGCTTCTACTTGGTGGTGACTGATATCCCCATGATTAGCCCAAGGGTTCTGAGGTAGTAGTTATGATGATGAGAAGAAATCCAGAACAGGATCTCTTGCATTCTGGAGAATATCACCCACCCTTCCTTTCATCTTTTTTTTCTCATTCCTTCCTCTCACCTTTTTTCCTTCTAGTTGTCCCCTCCCTTCTTCATAATCCCCTCCTCTCTTCTCTTCCTTCTCTCTTAGAATTCTTGAATTTCAGAGATGGAAGGGACATCAGAGACCATTTAGTGCAATGTTTTCATTTTATATATGAGAAAATACTGATAGACTGTCATTATCTATTTGATTCATCCATGTGGATGGAAAACTGGAGCCTAAACAACAAATAAGAGCATTTGCACACACAAAAAGAGGCTTCTAAATAAGCCTCCATTTCATACCACTTGCTTTTGTAAAAAAAAATTACATCACAAACTCTACATGTTATTTTCAAAGCTGTCCTGTTTGCCTGCACTTCCTTCTAAATTTCCTTCTGTTCTCTTCTACACATTTTTAAAAATCCAATTTTATTTTATTTTCAGTTTCAGATTCTCTCTCTTTTCCCACCACTAGCCCTAATTATTGAGAAGGCAAGAATTTTTAAAACCCATTAATAAATATGAAGTCAAACAAAACAAATTTCGGCATTGGCTATGTTTGGGGGGGGGGGTGAGGGACAAGAAAAAGAAAAAAAATATATGCTTCAATCTGTACTCTGAGTCTATCAGTTCTCTATATAGAATAGATAGCACTTTTCATTATGAGTCCTTTGGAATTGTAGAGGTGCATGTGTTGATCAGTTTTCAAGTCTTTCACAGTTGATTATCTTCACAATATTTTTGTTACTTTGTAAATTGTTTTCTTGGTTCTATTCACTTCATTTTGCATCATCAGTTCATATATCTTCCCAGATCTTTCTGAAACCATCACCTTAAATATTTCTTACAGCACAATAGTATTACATCACATTCATTTACCATAATTTGTTCAGCCATTCCCCAATTGATGGGCATTGCCTCAGTTTCCATATTCTGTTTTGTCTTTGACCTCCTTAATCCAATTTACTTTGAAATATTCTTAGAGAACTCGACTCTTAACACAAAGATGCCTGCTATGGAGATTAAATGCCTACACAGGGCCAGGCCAACTACTTTTCAGGATTTGAGCTGTCTTCTTCCCCAAGGCTGCACACTCTTTCCTGTAGAGTTCCAACATAGCTCTCATTTCTCTTTCCCTGCCCAGGCTTCTACTGAGGTTCTTCCCTGTGATTCAGAAAGAAGCCTATTTCTGGGCTCCTGTTGCTAAGGTGCAGGTTTAACAATCACCTAAAACTTTGTTTTCAGGTCATAAAATTCCCTGATCAAAAAGTTTTCTTCTATCTCTCTATTTCTCCTCCAAACCCAATCCTTTCTTCTCTTCATCTTACCTGCCATCTTTTCTTCCTCCCTGCTTCCACTTCAAAATCTCAGATTGTGGTTGGACCTCCCTAGTCCTAGAACTCAAGGAGATGACATGTAATACGATACTCCCACTCCCACCCCATATCTGCCAATAATCTCCACTGTCACTCATTTAGATGCTTTAAATGTTTTCAATTCTCTGGGTTGCTTTCTTGGAGATCCAGCCTTAGCGTAAGGTTCAATAAGCAGAGCGAGGTGGCTCTTTCTAGGTTTTCCTGGCCAAGAGAACTCTTGCCCAGCCCCCATTAAATACTCTTTTTAAAAAACACTTTTTAAAATAAATTTTAATGGTGTTTTGTTTTTACATCCCCTACATTATTTCCTGTATCCCTGTGCCTTGCCCTTCTCAGAGAGCCATCCCATCCATGTATATTCTTTAGGACAATCAGTTGATCTCTCTGAATCAGTAGACTCTACTAAATACTAAGAGATTTTTGTTCTAACACCATGTGCCCACCTTCACCACGTTGACCATGTTTGCTACTTTTCCTTCAACACAATGGGAGTAGGTGAGTAGCCCTGGGTTTTAGGTCCTAAGAGCATAATAACAAATAAAAATTTATTACCGTACAACTCCCATCCTCTGACCTTGAGGGCTGGGAGTCGTGGGAAGGAGCTACGGCTAATCTGGCCTATAGCTGGTTACACTACAAAGATACTGGGACATGTCTATGAGTAGATGACAGGTTTTCCCCTCTCTGCTGTATTATAGTGCTCTGATTCTCACAAAACAATACAATTGGCCTCGATTCAGCTAGCACTCAGCACCTATTGTGAGCAATGCACAGGACTAAATGCTACAGAAGAAGGAAATAAACATTCACATAGTACCTGCTATGTACCAGGCGCTATGCTGAACATGTTACAAATATGATTTCATTTGATCCTCACAACAACCCCGGGAGGTTGGGGCTATTATCATCCCCATTTCATAGCTAAGGAAACTGAAGCAGACAGCGGGTTTTTCCAGGGTCACAGAACTAGTAAGTGACTGAGATTGATTTTGAACTCAGGTCTTCCTGACTCCAAAACCAAAGCTCTATCTACTGCACCACCTAGGTTCCTTCTTGTCCTCACAGAGCTTAGAGTCTAGCATGATTTAGTACCAAAGTGAGAAGGTAAGGCGGTGAGGACTCCAGTGGGAAAAGGGGCATAATGATGTAAACAACTTAGTATAATGGAAAGAACACTGGACTTGGGGCAGGAAGACCCACTCCCAGCTACTCCACTTGTACATGATGCTTAGACTGCTACCTCACCACAAAAGATATATATACATACACAGACATATATATAAACATATATGTATGTGTGTGCATGTGTATATTTATTTGTTTATTTTTTAAATCAGACCTGTGATTTCACTGGTATAAGGAACTACTGGAGCTCCAGCTGCCAAGGTGAATCTACCCTACTCTACAATATGGAGTCTTGGACAGGGTGGTCCAGGGGTATTCAGAGGCTGAGTGACTTGCTAAGTGCCACCACAAAGCTGATAAGTGTCAGTGGGTACTTGAATATAGGTCTTCCTGATCCAGGTGGATTCTTTATTCACTACTCATCAGACTGAGCTCCTTGAGGGCTGGGAGTGTCTTTTGTCTCTTTGTATCCCCAAATGCCTGGCACACAGTAGGTGCTTAATACATATTTATTGACTGACTACTTCATGATGCCTCTCCAGTTATTACCTACATGCATACATACATGCATGCATACATACATGCATACATACATATCACTCTCTGAATGACTTGGGCAGTCGTAGAACCACTACAAGCACTCCCCAACATCCTACTGTACCCACACTAGACTCACCGATCTGCTTAAACTCTAAGGACGTGCCATCTCTAAATGGTAAAGTAATAATGGTACAAGTCCTGGCACATCTATCTAGTTTTCTGTCTTGTCTTTTCTACCACTTTGTAAACTATTCATTGGTTCAGGTAAAGGCAAAATTGTAAAGTTGGGACAACCATGTTCCTCCATGGTAGCCCCTGTCCCCACCTTTAGCCTGGAGCCTCTAAAATGCCCTCTGGCCACCCAGAGGGTCTCTACCTGTTGCCTGGCTTCCCATAGTTCCCCTCCTTCTCCCACCAGCTCTGGCCCTTTTTCTTTTCCTTACCCATCAACACTTGCCCTGTCTCATGTCCTGTTCCCTGCTAGGAGCTTACTGAAGGGTATTGCGTGCCTATATAAATCAGTCTCTCAGACTTTGTGTCTGGTTTTGAAAGCCCGTCATAACCTGGCTTTTTCGTTTTCTTCTTAAGCTTTAACTCTTCCCCCCCCCCCCCCCCCCAGGTACTCTATGATCCAGTGACATTGGCCTCCTAGCTGTTCCTCAAACAAGATGCTCTATCTCCTGAGTCAAAGCACTTCCACTGGCTGTCCACCATGCCTGGAATGCTGTCCTGAAAACCTAAGTTCAAATCCAACCTCACATACAAACTAGCGGTGTGATCTTAGGGAAGTCCCTCAATCTCTATTTGCCTCAGTGTCCTCAGGCATAAAATGGGGATAATAACAGCATCTACCTCACAGTGCTGTTGTAAGGATCAAATGAGATATTTGTAGAGCTCTTTGGACAGTGCCTGACACAAGATAGATGTTAAATAAATGTGTATTCCCCACCCACCCCATTCCTACTTTCTACTTCCTGGCTTACTTGACATCCTTCAACTCTCAGCTAAAAATCTCGCCTTCTGCAGGGTCCTGGTCCCTGTCGATGTCAGTGCCTTCCCTGAGTTTACCTACCTCCAGGTTACCCTGTATATATCTCATTCTTACATTTTTACATTCTTACTCTTGTCTCCCTCATTAGAAAATAAGCTTCTTGGAGTCAGGGATTATATCTGACTTTCTTTTCATCTCTACCAATTAGCACAACGCCTGCAACATCAGGGGTGTTTATTAAATATTTATTGAATGACTGACTGATCCCTTGGGCCCCTTTTCCACTCAGTGATTCTTATTCATATTTGTACAGGGATAGGCACACAGGAGTAGGCCCTTACTAGCTGATTAATTTCCTGGCTATGGTTGTCTGTACTGTGGGAACCCCTGGTGCCATGGTCTGTGATCAGTGATAAGTGCTCAGGGGTAGGTCCACAGACTTTGGACCCTACCTCCAGGATAATGTACCTTTCAAAGTGGTGTGAGCCTGGCACAAAACAGCATTGTTTTATATAGGAATCACCAGAAGTGGGTTACAAAGAGTGATCTAGATGGGGTAACACCTCCATAGCCTGCTGCCCTTGGCCTGAAAAGTTCTGAGGCCTGTCCCCATGCTCCCAGTCACTACTGTCACCTCTCTCAAAAGATCATTTTGTATGGATGTGGTGCTTCCTTCAATAGTCCTTCTGAAAAGGAGGGCACATTTAAAATGCTTTTGTCTTGGTACTTCCAAGTCCAGTGTTTGGCACATAGCAGGTACCTAAGAAATGCTGAGTGAATGAACGATTCGCCTGTAGATTGTAATGGCGGAAATGTTTCTCTGAAGGGTCTTGTGTAGAGAGGGAGATGGAAAGGAAGGAAAGATTCCTCCCCTAAACAGAACCACAGAATGCTAGCACTGAACAGGACCATAGAAATTATCTTCACCTTAATCATGGATCCCTCTGACACTCTGGTGAGGCCTATGGACCTCTTCTCAGAATAATGTTTTAAAATGCATTAAATAAAATACATTAAGAAAAGAAAAATAGGGGCAAATAGGTGGCACAGTGAATAGAGCACCAACCCTCAGGAGGATCTGAGTTCAAATCTGGCCTCAGACACTTGACACAAAAAACTAGCTGTGTTACCTTGGGCAAGTCACTTAATCCCAATTGCCCTCCAGAAAGCAAAAAAAAAAAGTTTTGAGTTCTAAATTTTATCCCTTCCTTTCTCCCTCCCCTGCCCACTCCATGAAATGGCAAGCAATCTGATATAGGTTATACATATGCAATCACGTAAAACACTTCCATGTTAGTCTTTTTGTATAAGAACACTTGAATAAAAAAAATGAAAAAAGAGTAAAAAGTAGCATGTGTCAGTCTGTATTCAGACACTATCAGTTGTTTCTCTGGAGGTGGATAGTATGCTTCCTCATTAGTCCTGTGGGATTGTCTTGGATCATTGTATTGCTGAGAATAGCTAAGTCATTCACAGTTCTTCATTATATAATATTGCTGTTGCTGTGTCCAACAGTACAGTACAGTAAAAGGTTCTGTTCATTTCATTTTGCATCAGTTCATGTAAGTCTTTCCAGGTTTTTCTGAAATGATTCTGCTTATTTCTTTCTTTTTATATTTAATTTATTTATTTTCTATTTTCAACATTCACTTCCATAAATTTTAAATTTTCTTTCCTTCTCCCCCTCCTCCCTCCCAAGACAACATGCAATCTAATATGGGTTCTACATATATATTTCTATTAAACACATTTTCACATTAGTCATATTGTATAAAAGATTTATAACGAATGGGAGAAACCATGAGAAAGAAAACAAAACACAACAAAAGAGAAAAGAGTCAGCTTCACTCTGCGTTCAGGCTCCATAGTTCTTTCTCTGTATGTGGATGGCATTTTCCATCATGAGTCCTTTGGAAAAGTTTTAGGTCCTTGCATTGCTGAGAAGGGCTAAGTCTATCAAAGGCAGTCATCACACACTGTGGCTGTTACTATATACAATGTTCTCCTGGTTTTGCTCACTTCACTCAGCATCAGTTCATATAAGTCTGTCCAGGTTTCTCTGAAGTCTGCCTGTTCATCATTTCTTATAGCACAATAGTATTTCATTACAGTCATATACCACAACTTGTTCAGCCATTCCCCAATTGATGGGCATCCCCTCAATTTCCAGTTCTTGATCACCACAAAAAGAGCTGCTATAAATATTTTTGTATATGTGGGACCTTTCCCCATTTTTATGATCTCTGGGATACAGCTGTAGACCTACTTATTTCTTACAGAACAATAATATTCCATCACAAGCATTTACCACAATTTGGTTAGCCATTCCCCAACTGAAGGGCAATCCCTTTAATTTCTGATTCTTAGCCACCACAAAAAAAAAGTGTTGCAATAAATATTTTTCGTACGACTAGGTCCTTTCCCTCCCCTCCACCCTTTTTTTATGTCTTTAGGATATAGACCCAGCAGTAGTATTGCTGGATCAAAGGGCATGCACAGTTTTATTACCCCTTGGGCTATAAAAATTCCAAATTGCCCTTTAGAATGGTTAGATCAGTTCACAATAGGAAGGGCCAATTATACAAATATTAAATTGGCATGGAGGAGAGAAAGAAACAAACATTTATTAAGGACCCTACTATATGCCATGCACTTTGCAAATATTATTTCATTTGATCCTCACAACAATCCTGGTTATTGAGGTAAGTGCTATTATTATCCTTATTTTATATTTGAGGAAACTGAGGCAGACAGAAGTTAAATGACTTGCCCAGGACCACACAGCTAGCAAGTGTCTGAGGCCACATTTGAACTCAGGTCTTCTTGACTCTAGGTCTGGTATTCTATCCACTACATCACCTCTCTGCCTCTGGAGGGTAGGGAAGAAGAGAGAACTCCACAAAAACTGCAATGGAGTTGACTAAACCAAAAATGAACCAGATTCCGACTGGTTGGCAGAGGAGAAAATGGAGAATATTTCTGGTGACATTTTTATCACTTTGATCCTGGTGAAGGTTGTCATCTACCCTCTGGTAGGCTGGAGAGGTTTACCCCACAAGTAGAAAGAAAGCATGACTGTTCCCAACCCCTTATACCCACTTGCCTCTTTGAGATTTGGTTTGGACTACAAAAAGGACTATTTTCCCATACCCCAAAGAGATCAAAGAAAGAAAAGAGGGCCCTATGTATACACAAAAACATTTATAGCAATAAATTTTTCTGGATTTTCTGGATATCTTTCCCTTGTCCCCTTTTTCCGGCATCAAAGAAGTGAACAATAAGGGGGTGCCTGTCAGCTAGGGAATGGTTGAACAATGATGGTATATAAATATATTGCAATACTATTGTATTGTAAGAAATTAAAGGAAGGGATGGTTTCAGAGAAACCCAAGACTACTTGTATGGACTGATGCAGAGTGAAATGAGCAGTACCAGGAAAACAACTTATCCTGTAACAACATCGTAAAAAACAATTTTAAAAGACTTAAAAGCTCTCATCAATGCAATGATCAAAACAGGACCGATGATGAAGATTGCTACCCACCTCCTGATTGAGAAGTCATGACCACTTCGCAGAAGGACATATTTTTGAATATGGCCCATATGAGAACTTGTTCTGTGTGACTATGCAGTTTTTTAGGGTTGGAAGCAGGGTGGGAAGGAAGGAATGTAAGCTCCTTTAGGGCAGACACTGTATTTACACAGTAAGTAGTCAGCACTTAATAAATGCTTCCTCATTCATTTGTTTAAAAAGTGAAAAGAAAAATATATACCTCCTTCCCTTCTTTACAGAAGTGTAAAGAACAGGGGAGTGAAATATTGCATACTGTCAGACTTGGTTTATGTTTTAGTTGATTTTATGGAACTTCTTAGTTTCTCTTTGTACATCTTTGTTACAAGAGAGGACTGACTGGGTAGGGGACGAGGGAAAGATATATCCAGAAGTAAAAGTGATGTAAAAAATGATAATAAGATGTTTTAGAAAGAAACAAAGCCTATTTTTCTTATGTCATTGTAGAAGTAGATACTATTTGATGTGTATATATCATGCTGCAGAACTTACATAAGAAAACTAAAATTGTTGAAATTTTCTTTTCCCATGTTTAAAGGCATTTAATTTAATTCTTTTTTTTTTTTTTGCATCTCTTGATGTTAACAGTTCAAGTAGATACATGGTGTCCCCAAAGTTTTAGTGGTTTGAGATCCTAACGTCCAAGACTTTTGAGACATCTGGTATGGAAGTGGCAGCTAGGTGGCCCAGTGGTTAGAGCACCAGACCTGGAGTCAGGAAGACCTGAATTCAAATGCAACCTCATATGCTTACCAGCTGTGTGACCCTGGGCAAGTTACTTAACCTCTGCTTGCCTCGGTCTCTTCATCTGTAAAATGGGAATAATAATAGCATCTATCTCCCAGAGGTAATGTGAGGATCAAATGAGATGATAATTGTAAAGCACTTAGGACAGTGCCAGGCATATAATAGGAGCTATGCTGTTTAGTTGTTTCAGTCATGTCCAACTCTTTGTGACCCCATTTGGAGTTTTCTCGGCAAAGATACTGAAGTGGTTTGCCATTTCCTTCTCCAGCTCATTTTACAAATGAGGAAACTGAGGTAAATAGCGTTAGGTGACTTGCCCAGGGTCACACAGCCAGTGTCCCAGGCTGGATTTGAACTCAGGTCTTCCTGACTCCAGGTGCAGTGCTCTATCAACTGCACCACCTAGCTGTCCCAATGGCCATTATTATTTTTACTACAATTATTATATATTACCTGGTGAGAGGAGTTGGGAAAAGGGTGGGAGTGGGAGGACAATAACCTTAAGCTAGATTTCACTCCCTCCAAGAAAGAGACCTCTCGCTTTCTTCCAAACCACGAGAAGGCTTTCATTCTCCCATACTCTTTGATTGTGCTCAAAATCAAAGCTGACCTAAAATCCAACCCAACTACTCTTCCTGAAAATAATGTACTTACATGTATAACCTCTGTCAGATTGCTTGCCATCTTGGGGAAGGAGAAGGGAGGAAAGGAGAGAGAAAAGTTTAGAACTCAAAATCTTTTTAAAAAATGAATGTTGAAAATTGTCTTTACATGTAATTGGGGGGAAAATACTATTAACATTTTTTTTTTCAATAATGTGCTTAAGACAGTTGGAAGAATGGGAAAGACCTTTGGCCTTGACTGGAAAAAGAAGAGCACTTTGTTTCAACTCAAATCACCTTCCCTTCCCCAACCCTTTTTAGTCCTTCTTTCCTCTCTCCCTCTCCCAATTCTCTAAGACTAAAGATTGTAGAGCAGTTGTTGATCCGAATCCCTAGAAGGAATTTCCCACATTTGGAGTTCCATTCACCTATAAAATCATAGGTCTTGTCCACTTTCCCTCGCCTCCTCCCAAAACAGTACCTAAAAAGAAAAGTAACACTGAGGCCAGCCCGGAATTCAGGAGTTGTGCAGATTGGGTGATGAGAGACAGATATCCCATCCCTGGCCCTCTCCCCCTTCCTCCAGGGCAATCCTTTATTCCTTGCTGTCACCAAGTGGTCGCGGTGGGAGGGAGGGTGGATCTCTCCACAAGTATGCCCCTGTAGTTGCAATCTTCAGTCTTAAAAATTCTTCATAGGCAAAGCGGCCATGACCCCCATCAAAGCTCTGCTGTCCCCCTGTTCACCGAAAGAGAAAATCTCCATAGCGTTTATCTACTCTGTGGCTTTCTTATTCTTTACTTTCCAGCTCCCACTTCTGGATTTCTACTTCTCATATCAGCACAAACATTCCCAGAATACCTGCCCCCTCAATCCTTCCCCACCCCTCAGGGATACACATACCTCACTGTCTGTCCTTCCCCCTTCCCTGAACACCTAATACAGCCAGAGACTCTTGCTATCTAATGGACATATCCTCCATCGGGATTCTCCTACACTCTTCCATCCATACCTTATTTCTACCATATTGATCATTTAAGGAACTTCACTGGGTCAGGCGACTTTGTCCATAAAAGAGCTTAAAAAAAAAAGAGCATATTATAATGAAAGTTATACAAAAACAAACTCACTGGCTACACCCATCTTTTATGTAAGGTGGAACAAATGATTGCCAACCCTAAAATATTTTTTCCTGAACACCCAAAATGGTTGTTTTAGGGTACTCATAAACATAAGATGTCTTTTGAAAAAATGGAAAAAAAATGAAATTTTAATATGTTCAGGGAAAGGGCTAAGTGACTCTTCATTCTAGTTTCCTCTTACTGTCCCTACCGCCAACACTTGTCTTACAAGAACTTTATTATCCTAGAGCAGAGAGTATGATTTTTTCTTTTTTTTAACCAAAGTTGGGCATTTCTTTGAATATGCTATAAAAAGTTACTCTTTAAAATAGCCATCAAGGTTTATGAATTCCTTTCTACCAAGCTCATTTAGAACTAGATCAGAAGATAAAGGCTGCTTTAAATAATAACAACAATAACAATTAAAACAACAATAATAGCTAGCCTTTGTATAGTGCCTTCTATGGGCCAGACACTGTGCTAAGTGCTTTACAAGTATTATCTCATTTGATCCTTACTACAATCCTGGTTAGTAGGTGCTATTATATTTCCATTTTACAATTGAGGAAATTGAGACAAACCAAAGTTAAGTGACTGGCCCAAAGTCACACAACTAGTAAGCGTCTAAGGCTGGATTTGAACGTAGTTCTTGGTGACTCCAGGTTGGGGTAGAATTGAACACTTTGAGGGGCATTTAAATTTGAGGTCTTCTAGGAATAGGACTAGCAGGATCTATATTCCTTCCCCTAGCATTCAGGGTCTTCTATAATTTAGTCTTACCTTGCCAATCCAACTTTATTTCTTGTTATTTCCCAAGAAGCACCTTCAATCTCAGTAGGCCAACTTTTCTCACCCCTGTAAATGCCATGCTTATTTCCACTTTTGTGCCTTTACTCACATTCTTCTCCTACCTGGAATGCTCATCCCACCCACCCTATCCAAATGGCCTCTAATTAAGGCTTAGCTCTAGTCTTTGCCTAGAAAACCTCAAATGGGGTCATGGAGTCAGAAATGAGTGAACAACAATAACTAGTTTTACCTTGTTCGTGAAGTCCCTTGGTCCCTTCTCCTTCTCTCCAACATCACTTCAAGTCAGATTGACCACCAGAACTCCTGTTGGACTTCCTATCGGGACTACTCGTTTGAGCATTTAGTTATACACTGCTTTCTATTAATTAGTATTTAAAATCAAATGAGATAAAGCAAATAAAACATTTTGTGACCTGTTATTACTATTTGGCTGTTTCTGGAGCATAAGTTTGTGTATCCTAACCCCTCTCCCCATACAGGTTAGGTTAATTTTTCCTTAAAAGGTATTGAGACCTTCCCTGAGACTTGGTTGGTTGATGTGATTAAGATTTCAGACTATTGGCATCCTCATGCTTGAATCTCAGAAGCAGCCATGAGAAGGTACTCTCAGAGGTTTGACTGGCAAATCATTTGCTGCCCTCAGGTGATTCAGTTTGAGCTATCTCCAAAGCCTCCCCTTGTTGAATGTCCTTCTTTTGCTATGGCTAAATAAATCTCATTTTCTTTCAGTATCAAATCTAAATTAGAGGGGGACTGGCCTGATTCATCTCCTTCCCAGAATGATATTCTATTTCTCCAATGGATGGTAAGCTACTGTTTGAGAACATAAACCAATCTCTCTCCTTCCCCAACTCAACCTGCACCCAAGACAAGTTGAAGCATATAGCAAATAGCCAAGGAGTAGATAATGACCGAATTGAACTGGTGATGTTTGATAGAATCCTTGTCTTTCTGGACCCAAGTTTAGCATGGCCAAAGTTTATCTTCAAATCAAGGCAGACTACCCAATAACAGTATAGTCTGTGTGTTACAGGATTTGAAAAATTTGAACACAATAAATAATGTAACAAAGTCTTGATGGTAAGCGGGTCCATTTACAATTTATTTCTCACTACTCTAAGAGATGATCTGAAAAGTATTAAAACACCAGCACACCTCTGTAAAAAGGCATTGGACTATGTTATATGGCAAAAAAAAAACCCATCATCATAATAATAGTTTCTCCCTATCCCAACACCTATGCTGTCCCCAAAAGAATGAACAAGATCTTTCTTTTTCATATAAGGCTGTACTTAAACTCAACAAGTTGTTACGGACTAAAACCATGTTACTCAAAACCCAATTGTATTGTTGAATAAAAGGCTATGTTCTTGGCCCATCTTGGCAACACTCCGTGGCTGCTTTGGCATCTGTGGGAAACCTGCGTATGTTCCTGGGCCTGGTGTTTTCTGGAAAAATAAAAATAAAAACCACAGCTGGTTGTCTGTACAACTGTAATGAAAGCTAACCCACCTCGAAGTGATATAACAGCAGTTAAGTTACAAACTTTTAAAATCTACACATGAAATCATCTTCAACAACCCCGCCTCCTTTAGAAAATGTGTCAACAAATGTCCTGGGGCAACAAAGCATAGTTTAACAAACACGATGGTGCTATTTCTGACCCCTAATCTAGTAATGTACTTTTGCTTGGGAACAGAGCCATATGTTCTGAGATGAGGAAATCACTCTTTCATCCCTAACCACTGCCCCAGCATTGGAGAGACAGCAACAGAGACACAGACAGACAGAGACAGAGGGACAGACAGAGACAGAGAGACAGAGAGAAGAGGGGAAGGGAGAGAAGAGGAAAGGAGGAGAGAAGAGAGGAGAAGAAGAGAAGAGAAGAGAAGAGATAGAATGAGAGAGAAGAAGAGAGAGAGAGCTCAATTTGTTATCTAAAAGAAATTAGCTTCAGGTAATCAAAACTATCTTTTATCAGTAAAAAGAAATGCATCTATAAATGCCATCGCCACTGGAGCTTTTTCATGTTTTCCTCTAGGCTCTGGCACTTAGCCACCTTCCATTTACACTGTACATATATCATGCATGGGTAATGTTTTGCATGTTGTCTCCAGGGTTAGAGTTTGTGAGCTGTCTTTGCATGGCACATTTTAAGTTTCTAATAAATATTTTTCAACAGACTGACTTTTATCTGAATATTTTAGCTTCTAATCGCTTGACCTCTCATCTTGGGCTTCTAGCCCTATCCCAGTCTCTCTTTGATTCTTTTGTAGTAGATTTGAACTCAGGTCTTCCTGACTAGAGGCAGCTAGGTGGCACAGTGGATAGAGTGCTAGGCCTGGGGTCAGAATCATCTTCCCAAGTTCAAATCTGGCCTCAAACACTTAACTAGCTGTGTGACCCTGGGCAAGTCACTTAGCCTCGTTTGCCTCTGTTTCCTCTTCTGTAAAATGAGCTGGAGAAGGACACGGCAAAGCACTCCAGTATCTCTGCCAAGGAAACCCCAAATTGGGTCAATTTGACCATGAGTCAGACATGACTGAAAAACGACTGAACAACTTACTGACTCCAGGCCCAGTGCTCCATCCACAGGGCCACGTTGCAGCCTTTCAAAAGAAAGACCAAAACTCAGCTGAGTGCTTATGAAACATGCAAGGCAGTATCTTTTCTTATCATGGGGAAAAAAAAAAAAACAATGTAGGTGGTTGATCCCACCAACCTGCAAAGTAGGATCTGTTCCCCATACCCACCAGAAAGTGTGAGCCTCAAGCCTTCTGATCCAGTTAGTATATTTGTATAATATTTGATGATATTTATAAATTACTCAGCATAGTGCCAGGAACACAGGAGGTGCTTAATAAATGTTTGTTCCATCCTCCCCACCCCCTTTACCCTTATCCTCTCAGGAGTGGACCACAACTGCAGATCTCAGGAGGACACAAAATATTGGTTGGAAGGACAGAGTTGAAAATTCATTGGAATTTGAATGGACAGAGGATAGGAGAAAAGCTGAATAAAGCCTATTCTTTTTCTCCTGAAATAAGTTGAGATGCAAGTGGAGAAAGAAAAGAATTCAGGTCAGGAGACCTAAGGGCTAGGACTAGCCTCAGTGGGTCTTTGTACCTAACTCTTGAAAGGGGTTTGTACCAGATGGTCTGAGGCTCTAAGGTCCCTTCCTGCTTTTAAGATTCTGCATTTTAAATGTATATAAGAAAAATCTATTTACAAATCCATAAAATGAGATCATAGATTTGAAAACATTTAGAAAGTTTAAAGAACTGACACATATATCAGCCAGTCAATTGCAAGGTAATAAATGTTTGTTGAACTAAATCAAATCCAAGGTGGAATTCAGACTGGCGTTGCTAAGAAATGTGAAATGTCACCTTTTTTGTTTGTTTTGGGAGACAATCTGGGGTAAGTGACTTGCCCAGGGTTACACAGGTAATAAATGTTTGAAGTAGGATTTGAACTCAGGTCCTCCTGACTCCAGGGGTGGTGCTCTATGGCTCTGTGCCAGCTTGTTACCCTGAAACGTTACCTTTTGACCACTCTGGCTGGGAGTATTTTGGGGAGATAGAAATACAGCATGTCTGAATTCAGAGCCATTCCTGAGTCTATGCTAGGTCATAGGCATACCTAACCCCAATGCCAAAATCGCTTTCTCTCTGTTCCTTCTGTCTCAACCTTTGTACTGACTGTCCCCTGTCCCTGGAAGACACTCCCTCTTCCCTGCTATCTCAAAGAGTCTCCCTTTTCCTTTAAGTTACATCTCAAATACTGTCTTCTCCATGAAGCCTTTCCTGATTCCCCCGGGTCCTGGTAAGTTCCCTCCTAAACTGCCTTGTACTTAACTACTTTGTATATATTTGTATTTATTAACTTGATATTTATGCTATGTGTACTTTTATGTGGACATGTCATTTTACCTGTTAGAATGTAAGCTCATTGAAAATAGAGATTATTGGGGTGGCTGGGTGGCACAGCGAATACAGCACCACCCCTGGAGTCAGGAGGACCTGAGTTCAAATCCAGCCTCAGACTTACTTACTTGCTGTGTTACTTTGGGCAAGTCACTTAACCCCAACTGTCGTCCAAAAAAAAAAAAGCAGAATATAGAGATTATTTCATTCTTTGTACTTTCACCCCCCAGCACCTGGCATGGTGCCCAGCATATAGTATAATTGATCGATTATTTGATAAGAAGTCATCTAGTCCCATATCCTCATCAACCCACTTCAGGCAGGGTTAATTGCTGTTCTTTGAACCTCTCACACTATATTGGTCACTAAAGCTGCCCCTTTTGGAGAGGCCTGTCTTTTCTAACTGATCTCTATTTTCCAGAATACTCACTGAACGAATTGGCAAGAATCTAGGCACTTTTGACTGGAAACAGGAGGTAATAGGATTTATCTGTGATCCCTTCACATCATAATAAGCTGGTCCTGGGCCTTCTTTCTAATGAAAAAAAAAATGAGTTTTTCATTATTGTGAATTTGAGAATTTTTCAATCTTCTTGCTAGATAATTAGGTTATATGTAACACATTCAATTAAAGTAGACATATCTCTTTCTAAAATGTTTTACTGATACTTTTTACACATGGCACATTAATCACAACTCAAGGCAGAACCCTTGAGAATTGTAGAAGAAAATGTCTGCCATGTCACTGACTGGGAGTTGGTTTGGCTTTGAGCGTGCATATCCTGACACTTGAGATGATAAAGCTGGTTCACGTGTACATATCACCACTGGGTGTACACGACCCATACACAAGTCAACTGCAAATCTCTGTCCTCAGATAATCATGCACCTCTACCCCCAGAACAGTGAACGACACATCACTCTCACAAGCTCCCTCACAAGTTCAAAGGATTGTAGACTGAAAGCTGAAAGGGACTCTCTTAGAGGCCATCAAGGCCAACCATCCCCCCTTTTTATAAATGAGGAAACTAAGGCTGAAAGAAATTAAGTGGTTTGCCTGGGGTCACATAGCTAGATGTCGACTCCTATATCCTTTTAAATTTTGTTTCCTAAACAAACCAACTACTTGGTTTTTAAGTTAGTTAAAAACAAAGCAAGCAAACAAAAAAATGAGAATTCACCTTAAGGACAAAGAAAAGGAAGTTCTATGCCCATCCTTCAAAGGCTGTCTCACCTCATTGAAGAATTTTTTTCTGTCCATTCATCTTTCTCTTTTCTGAACTCACTGTACACTCATTACAAAACCTATTATTTCTTACTAGTTACCTTTCTATGTGTGAATATTCTCTTCAGTATGTGTGAATTCACACTATGTGTGAACACTTTCTTCATTCTTTCTCTCCTTGGGGATGGCAACTGTTGTTTTATACCATTTTTTTTATACCTCAAAAAAAAGGTCTCATACATAGTAGTGGTTCAATAAGTATTTCTTGATTGATTGAAGATAAAAATAAACTTTCAATCCATCTAGCAGTTGGCCCAAACTAGCCATATACTTGAATATGGAGCTAGAAGGTACTCCCCAAGGTCCTCCAGTTCAGCTCACACACTATTCAGGAATAACCAACACAATGTTCCTGTGTTCCTAAAAGTAACTGTCAACCTCTCCTTAATATCCACTGAGTTATCTTAAAAAGTGATTACCAAGTAATCAGACTAGAAAAACAATTCACTCAATGCAATTGATTGGCCCCAGTGAGGGACTGAAATCATATAATGGAGACTAGTTCCAACAGTAAGATGTTCCTTTACTTTCTCGGAACATTCATCTGGCACCTATACCGCTTGTACTTTGAGCACTATACTCATCTTAGAGAAGTTTGAGCAAAAAAATGAAAAGCAAGGATAATTATTTATCGATTTCGTTTGGTATGACTACAATAATTTTTTTCTTTCTTTTAATCAAACATGTTTTCAATTAACAAGCATCTTTCTCTCTCCTCCACCTCCCACAAAGGATATGGAGTATGGGAAGAGGGCAGCAACCTGTAACCATAATAGACCACAAACCCAGTGCCACCCTTGTCCCCTACCCTAACTCTATCATTTGTGTAGATTTCTACTTGCATTCTGATTATGTGAGATGTCTTTCTCCCATTTCTCCTCTTTTCTCTTTAGTATATTATTCCCATCCCACCCCCTTTCCTTTCCTTTCTTCTTTGAGATCATCAAACAAAATAAAAATCACTCCCAGGTTCATCATATTTGACTAATTCTATGACCCCTAAAGACATTAAGGTTTTTTGGGAATGCTTGAACTGCTACCAATCTTTCCATTAGAAGTCAAGAACTCTAACTGATTGCATTTACAGTGTTTTATATTTCTCTTTTTTCTGACATTTCTGATTTCAAAAGTTTCTAGTCAAATGTGGAAATGCATCTAATACTATTGTACGTGTATAGCCTTTATTAGATTGCCTGCTGTCTTGGGGAAGGGGGAGCGAAGGGAGGGGAAGAAAATTTAGAACTCAAAATCTTATAGAAGTGAATGTTGAAAACTAAAAACAAATAAATATTTTTTTTAAAAGAAAGGAGGATAGATTTAGAGGTATTTCCTGACTTCTTATCTGTGTCATGTTGGACAAGTTCTTTCCTCACTCAGGCCTTGTTTCCTCATTTATAAAAGGGGAATAATAAACTTTTCACTATTTACTTCACTAGGTTGTTGTAGAGAAAATACATTAGAGAAATTTAAGAACTATGCAAATTAGGCTTATGTCTATTTCATTCTTCTCTATATTCAATGGAGTCCATTGGTCATAGGATAAATTGACATTCTATTTTTCTTTTATGAATAATGGTCAGCATTCTGTTGGGGGAATAAGTTTCTAGTCAATTCATTTCTGAAAGACAAAGTCATCAGGAATGCTTAGAAACCCTTTCTTTTATTAAAGGTCCATTTTCCCCCATAGAATTATATTCAGTTTTCTGGTTAAGCTATTCTTGGTTGTGCACTGATTTCTTTTGTATTTTGGAATAGTGTATTCCATTCTTTTTTTTTTCTTTTTGGAGGAAAATTGGGGTTAAGTGACAGGCCCAAAGTCACACAGCTAGTAAGTATCTCAAGTGTCTGAGGCCAGATTTGAACTCAGGTCCTCCTGACTCCGTTCTTTTTACTTCTTTAAAGTAGTTGTTGCTAAATCTTGTGTGATCCTGACTTTGGTTGCTTGGTATTTGAACTATTTCTTTTTGCTGCCTTCAGTACTTCTTTTCTTTGATCTAGATGCTCTGTATTCTGGCTATGATATTCCTGGGAGTTTTCACTTTGGGGTTTCTTTCAGGGAGTGATCCATGAATTCTTTCTACTTTCACTTTACCATCTGGTTCTAAAAGATCTAGGTAATTTTCCTTAATGATTTCTTGAAATATGATATCTGGGAGGTTTTGTGGTTTGGGGTTTTGGTTGTTTTTGTTTTTGTTTTTGGTCATGGCTCTCAGATAGGTCAGTGATTGTTAGCTGATCTGTTTTCCAGGCCAGTTTTTATATGAGACATTTTATACTTTCTTCTATCCTTCTATCTCTTGACTTTGTTTTAATACTTGTTATCTTATAGCAAAATTCTAAAATTCTGTTTAGTTCATTTTAATTTTCAGGGATTCTGTTAGTTCAGCAAGGTTTTATACTTCTTGCAATAAACTGTTAATTCTTTTGCCAAGACTCTCTTCCAATTCTTCCCTTTATCACTCTCATTTCATTAATATTTAAAATTTCATTTTAAAATTCTTACATCATTTTTTTCTAAGAACTCTAATTGATCTTGACAGCAAGCTGTGTTTTTTCTTTGAGGTTTTGCTTGCAGGTGTTTTGGAGTGATCTTCTTTTTCTGGTTTTGTGTCTTGGGCATCTCTGGCCTTGTAAGAACTCCTTTTTTTGTTTGTTTGTTTAGTTTTTCTTCCAATGATCTGTGCTGGGCAGCCATGATATTGCTGGCCTGGTTGAGAATTCTGGGGGGCTGAGTCTGTGAGCTTTCCTTTCTGGGGAAGATTCCCCCCCCTGCCCTCACTGTCCTGGCAACTTGAGGCTCTGGGTACAAAGTCCCTTTGGAGACCCTATGTTACTGGTCTTGGTAGAGTACTGATTGTCCCCACCTGCTGACCTAATTCAGAGTTCTTAGCTGAGTCCATGTCCCTGGTCCTCTCCAGTGCCACTATTGTCCCCTACCTCAACTGCTGTTCCCCAGTTCCTGGCCTGGTCATTTGTTGCCTATAGGTTGAATTTATGATTTTCATCAGGAAAAATGATCCACTGTAGTTTCTCCTTCAATTTCCCAATCACTTCTCAGTCCAGCATTCCTCTTAGATCATTATTGGAGTAGCTGTCAGAGGAACTGAGCTATATTCCTCCTCAAACTCCACCATCCTACCATATGGCCACAATAATTTAATACTCTTTGACTAGATTAATCAATATGTCAAATGAATCATGTAGGTGTTTTTAGCATTGATTAGGATAACACATTCCATATGCTTATTTCTTACTGTGTAAAGTAGATTATCTTTTTATGGGTCCTAAATCTACTTCTTTAAAACTTTAAAGTGTGTTTCCTGGCATTATGGGATTGGTTAATGTTGTCTATGGTTGTTTGCTTTTTGTGTACAGATTTCAGTCACACTTGCTTTTGGCTTTTGCCCTTCCAAATGGAAAAGTCCTCATTCTCTTCCCATAAGAAGCCTTCCCACATCCTTGAGAATTCCAGTTGTCCTTTTCTAGAGTGCCTCCATGTTCCCTTATGTCTTTCTTGCACTCTGGCAGCTAGAACTTTGGTGATTTACCAAACCACACCACAGAAACCAAAAGGACTCATGGCATTTCCTAGGATGCCTCACAGCCATCCAGGGCACAGCTAGCTTTTGAAGGATAGATATCTGAAGTATTTTGCCTAAGGTCATAGTTCATTTCAGTTGCTGAGCTAGGGAGGAAGTCTGGATTGTGACTGTGACTCTGGTGATGGATGGATTACCTGTTGCAACATTCCTGTCCTCTGTTAGAGCTACAGCGATGTGTTGCCAATGCAAACTGTACCCGTCAACAGCTGGATGCTGTTAAGTCATGACGCTTCCCTTGTTTACTGTTCTGTGCCACAGTGGTATAATTAGGGCTGCCATTCTCAATTATACCATGATGAATGGAGCCAGTTATTAGCAGCAGAGCACAAGTCTAATAATCAAGGGAGAGGAAAGGCCTCATCATTTTACAACCTGTGGAAAAAAGAAAGGAACAGCGATATTTTCAAACTGACGGATGTGTGGAACAAAAATCATCAACAAGGTGAAGCTGGTGGTACTCCCTTAGCTTGTCTCTCATCTTGGAGAAATGTGAGCTCTTGTAATAGCTCAAACTGGGTAGGGAGAAGTTCCATTGGGTGCCACCAGAAAATTGAATACTACTGGGCAAGACTAATAGATGTGTCAAAGTAGCTCCTGCTAAGTGTTTTTACCATTGATTCAACTCCAACGACAGTCTACAGGTCAATCTGTAGGGTGGCAAAGAAATGCTGTAGCCTACACCCTTTCACATCCAGCACTAATGAAACATTTATCAAACCTATACTTTCAAGGCATCGATATCCATTAATATAGGAATGGGAGTATTCAGGCTTTTGAGTCTATCATTTAAAGGAGCCATTTTCAATTACTATAGCATTACTTCATCAGAAGGGGATCACTTATTTTATTCAAATTAACTAAGATGTGAGACAAAGGTTACTCTGAAGTCACCATTATTTGTCCCACACATGTCTCTTGTTATTTGTCCTTTGCTTTTGACATGGTAGAGTGATGTCTTGACTCATGAGTGAATTGGAATTAAGTGAGTAAGAGCTGAAACAAGTCCTCAGCTTAACTCTCTCTTCCAGAGTCTTCAAAGTCCAGTGGGAAGACAAAAGTCAGGATGACTGCTGATGGCTACAGTGAATGACTTTGGGGTCTTCAGTATCTGACCATAGCATCTGTTTCAGCCACCTCTGTGGCCTTTGGAACAAATTGTTCTCATCTACCCATTCAACTGGGGGGAAGTCTTCACATGCTTGGAGTGTAGACACCTCCCTAACTCACTGACAGGTTTGAGACCTATTGGTTACTCTCAACCTGGTTTAGCCCCTCTGTAAGAGTTTACCAGGGTGTGGCTGCTGCCATGTTACAGTTTCTTGGAGCCGCAGGTGAGAGCTGAATGCAAGGTGGACACCAAAGGTGAATGAGCAACCCTGAAAAGAGCTTGTCAACCCTTCCTTGACATCCCAAACACCTCTTTATGTCCCTTGCAGTTATTAAGAAGGATCATTTATGAAACTGGACAGAGACCCAAGATAATATGCAGTCTTATGCAGCCAAAGGAAAGGTAAGGTAAAACATGTTGACTTATAAATGCACAAATATTCACAGTAAAACTTTGTTGGTAATAGAAAACTAGAAAAAAGTGGGTGCCCATTCATTGGGGAATAGATGAACGAACTGGCAAATGAATGCAATACATTGCAAAAAACAAGCAACATGAGAAATTCAGAGATATATGGGAAGATTTATATGAATCAATGCAGAGATAAGCAGACCCAACGAAACAATATACACAATTGCTATAATAATTAGAGGTAGGATGGCATCTGGAAACAGGGCCAGATTGGAAACCAAAGGACATGAGTTCAAACCCCAACTCTACCACTTACTACTTGTGTGATGCTGAGTAAATTTTCTAACTTCTCTGGGCTTTTGCTTCCTATATGGAAATGAGAGGATTGGCCTAGATCACCTCTCTGGTCCCTTTCAGCTCTGAATCTATAATAAAAAGAGCACAAAACCAAAACAAAACTGTTGGGTTATAGTGAAAAGAGACAATGAAACACACCTCTCTCCTTTCTGTAGGGAAGTAGGCATCTACAGATGTGAATGCAGCCTGTGCTAGCAAAGGCAGTCGCCATTTGGGTTGGATTTGCTTATCTCTTTGGAAGGCCTAATGTGGAGAGAATGGTGGACTTGAGAGGCAGAGTATTTCCAGAAATAACTGTGACATAAACACAGAAGGCTTGAAAGACCACTGAAGGCCCTAGAAAAAAGGCAATTAAATATACTTCCCTACAGAAGAGAGGTGGGGAGACTACCAGGTCTGATACGAGTTTGAGTATCAGGTGTTTCTACTTGTTTTTCTTTGTCACAACAGAGGATTCAGTATGGTGTGGAATAAAAAAAAAAGTGATCTAAAGACAAAGACATTTGTGGGGTCCTGATTAGGAAAAAGCATAAAATATAGAAATAAGTGAAAAGCCATAAAAGCGTAAATTCTGTGAAAGGTAGAAACCCAAACATGGTGACCTGTTTACAATCATAACTTAGATACTGAATTATATTTTAGACATTGAGTTATAACTTAAGATACTATGGCCTATAAAAGCCAAAACAAGAATATTGTGACCTGTATGTGACCGGAACATGATCAATATACAAATTTATGTTTAGGCATAACACTGGCTTGCTTAACTACCAAGCTCTTTACTAAGCAGAAAACCAAAAATATCCACCAATCAGTAATGATGCACTCTCTAGCTCCTCCTACCTTTGTCTGATTTCTATAATTACCACCAGGATTTTGGGGGGTTTTTAGTGAGGGGTCCATAGAACTGTCTGGCTGCCGCCCCAGACCGAAGATTGCCCTGGTTGTAAGTTTTCATAATGATTGATTAAACTACTACCCATAAACTAAAGCTAAACTTAAATCAAATTACCTATAATCAGTCTGGAGATGCTTGGTCCTTCCTTTGGTATAAAAAGAACACCCCACAGTTATGGGGAGAGATACAGGGTTCCCCAGCTAGGGACATTCTAGACCTTACAATATCCATGAAATGTATTTTTAAAAATAAAACAAGTTATACCTATTAAAAAAAAAAGGAAACAATAAAACTTTTAAAAAATCAAGCAAACATGTTTATTGTCGTAAGAGAAGACCGATGATTCTGCAGTCATGGATAAACAACAAGAGAACAACAATCCCAACATTCAGAAGGATGTTTGGGGTAGGAGGGCAGACAGCCTTTTCTTGGTCATTACCCTTCTTAACCTCTCCGCTGACTGCCCTCTCCTCTCTAGGTTTTCATTACACTCCCCTTTCTCAGATCTTCTACCTCTTCCTCAGGCACCTTTGTTGGTTTATCATCCATATCCCACCCCGTAATTATGGAGTAATTTTTTTTTTTGCCTTTTGGAGGAGGGAAGGTAGGGCAATTGAGGTTAAGTGACTTGCCCAAGGTCACAGAGCTAGGTTGTGTGTGTGTGTGTATGTGTGTGTGTGAAGTGTCTGAGGACAGATTTGAACTCAGGTCCCCCTGACTCCAGGGCCAGGGCTCTATTCACTGTGCAAAGCCACCCCTGGAGTAATTTATTAATCCTCTTCTTAGCCCCTTTGATTTTCGTACCCTGGTTATGGTCCTATCTAGTCAGTCGTATTCCAGGTCAGATCTTGTTTTTTCTCTACATACTCCATCTTGGTGATTTCACCTGCTCATGGGTTCAGTGACCCTGTCTACAAAGATGACTTCCCAAATCCACATATCCAGCCTCAAGTATCTCCTGAGCTCCGCTGTTGTTGTTTGGTCATTTCAATCATGTCTGACTCTTCATGACTCCCCCTGGGGTTTTCTTGGCAAAGATACTGGAGGGATTTGCCATTTCCTTCTCCAGTTCATTTGACAGATGAGGAACCGAGGCAAAGAGGATTAAGTGACTTGCTCGAGGTCACACAGCGGAGTCCAGATTTGAACTCAGGAAGATGAGTCTTCCTGACTTCAGGCTTAGCACTTTATACACTGTGCCACCTAGCTGCCCTGAGCTCTATTCATTACCTTCTCCTTCATCCTCCACATCCAATCAGTTTCCAGGCTTCCTCCATTTTACCTCAGGCAACATCTCTTACATTTGTCTCCTTCCCACTCACACAACCACCACCTAACCTTTCGCCTACACTATTTCAAATTGCCTCCTAATTAAGTCCCTTCTCTTAGCCCTTCCATGTCTCTATAATTCTCCCCTAGCTGCCAAGTGGGATATTTCTAAAGAACAAGTCTGACCTCGTCTCTCCCCTACTCAATAAACTCTCATGGCTCCCTCCTACTTCTAAGATAAAAGACAAAACACCTCTGTTTGGCACTTAAAGCCCTTCACAAAGATAAGCTCTAGGTGGCTACCTTTACAGACTTATGTATATTACTCCCCCCCCTTCACATATTCTATATTCTAGACAAACTGATCTACTTGCTGTTCCTTACATGTGACATTCTATCTCCCATTGTTTCTATGCCCTTATACCATGCCTGGAATGTATTTCCCTCTTCACTGATAACTCTTAGAATCCTTATTGCCCTTCAGATCTCAATTCAAATGCCAACTGCTATGTGATACTTCTCTTGGTTCCTCCCCTGAAATTACCTTGCATTTAAAATGTATATATTTATACTTATTTATATGTGCATATGGCATTTCCCTCCTCTCCCCTCTAGATTATAAATTTGTTTAAGGGCAGGGCCTGTTTACTTTTTATCCCCCAGCACTTATCATAGTACCTGGAACATAAAGGATGTTTAATAAATGCTTGTTGAGTGACTGATTGATTAGCAGAAACTGCCTCTCAGGACTTCGCAAAAAATGTTGCTTAGATGAGGTTGCTGACATTGAGTGTGTTTCTTCAAAGACTAGCTTCTGATAAACAGGTCACAGCATTTTTGTGAAGTAACAAGTATCTTCCCAGACTCACAGAATCCTAGAGATAAGTGAATTCTTCAAAGGATCATTTATTGCACCCTCTGCCATCAGGCAAGATCACACCAAAATTGAACTAACTAGATAATGATGTTTTCAAATTTCAAGATTTAAAATGGTGAATCAGTATCTAATTGGGGATAAAATTAATTCACTACACTATTTCATGGGTAAAGAGACAGACATGGATTTCAAGGAGGAAGAGGTTAGAGGAAAAAAAAGAGGGGGTTAAGAAAGGAAGGCTCACTGGGAAGAGTGAAATAGTGTGAGTGAATGGAGTTTGTTACAGGCATTTAACCTTGAATACCAGTGACTAATTTTTATACAAATTCTATTCTCAGCCTCTGAGGAAGGTAGAAGGAATGAGGATGATGTGAAGATTCCTGTAAAGGTATGTTTGATGTGAGTGGGAATGAGGGAGGGGGTCAGATCCAATCCCTTTCCCCTACATCAACCACAAAGATATTCCAAAGTGGAATCTCTGAGATTCCGCTCTGAATCAGGCTCATTTAATAAGGCTCCAGTGAAACATAACAGTTCCTCTACCTCAACCCTGGCTTACCAATTCAGGGATAGGGTCTATTTCTCTCATACCAGCAGGAGGCTTAATCATTTTACCATAGTCTCTAATGAACTTTTGCCTAGCATCATTATAAACATTGGATACCAAGTGATATGCCAGCCCTTGGTTATATATTTATCCTCAAAGATTTACATAATAGACTCCAATATCCAATCTATAAAGTACATCTCAGAAGTTACAAGGAAATCTGGGAGGCAGCTATATTCTGATTGCTTGAAGGGTGCCTGTGTGTTTTACTCATTAAACTAATTGACCTATGCTGATGCCATGTGGTACAGAAACAAAAAAAAAAAAACAAATTATCATTCAGTTCTGAGCTTTTTTCTATTATGATCAAGTCTGAGAGTAGGATTTCGCTTCCATTTTATGCCCCTTTTGTCTCAAAAAATCTGAGGGTGTTAGAGTCCAGTAAAATCCTATTATAACGAAATACATTCAATCAAATACAACAGACATATATTTACTGCACTCCTGTGTCTGCAAGGCTATGTATTATGCTAGGCTTCTGGAAAAACAAGCCATCCCTCACTGCCCTCAAAGAGCTTAGGATCACTTTGGGAGGCAAGGAAAGGCTGAATAACAAAACCGAATTAGTAGTCATTCAACATGTTTCCTGTTTTTGTCTTTCAATATGTGCCTGGGCTAGAGTAGGTACATATTTGTGGACTGAATTGAACTTCTTTGACCAATAATTGTGGAGGTTCACCACTATGGATCTGAACTTGAGATTATTTTGAAAGATGTGTAGGGACTTACTTGCATTGGGAGCGATCTCAAAGAGATAGGATTGGTTTGGAGGCTAGTAACAGACTGAGTCTGGATGGAGTAGAAAGTGGGGCAAGCAATGTAACCAAGATTAAAAGGGAAGTGGAAAATTGGGAAAGAATTTTTACAACCACTGTCTCTGATAAAGGCCTCATTTCTAAAATATACAGAGAATTGAGCCAAATCTATAAGAATATAAGTCATTCCCCAGTTGATAAATGGTCAAAGGTTATAAACAGGCAGTTTTCAAAGGAAGGAATTAAAGATATCTATAAGCATATGAAAAAATGCTCTAAATCACTATTGATTAGAGAAATGCAAATCAAAACAACTCTGAGGTACCACATCTCACTGGTCAGATTGGCTAAGATGACAAAACAGGAAAATGACAAATGCTGGAGAGGATGTGGAAAAATTGGAACACTAATGCATTGTTGGTGGAGTTGTGAACTGATTCAACCATTCTGGAGAGTAATATGGAACTAAGTTCAAAAGGCTGTAATTAAGTGCATACCCTTTGACCCAGCAATACTACTTCTAGGGTTGTATCCCAAAGAGATCATAGAAGTGGGAAAAGGCCCCATATGTACAAAAATATTCATAGCAGCTCTTTTTGTGGTGGCAAAGAATTGGAAATCAAGGCGATACCCATAAATTGGGGAACAGCGAAACAAGTTGTGGTATATTAATGTAATGGAATACTATTGTGTTAATGCTGTACCTTGATTAACGCTAGCAAGATACAAGTAATTTTAGAATGGACCTTTTATTAAAACACCATGTTGGCTGATCAGGCCACATGGCAGGCTGAGCAGTTACTACCACATGTCCCCGGTACAGCAATAGCAGTATCAGCCAGCAACATTCCCGATCTGGGGCAAAACCTCAGCTTATAAAGGGGGGCTTATGTAAGCAGTGATTGGTCACTACACCTTGAAATTCCCCCCGCCTGATCCAGAAGCCTGCCCACTTCTATGCAGGTGAGCTGCCTGGGAAAGGGCAGAGACCCAGTGGAGGAGGTGGAGCTGACCTGGCAGTCAGCTCACTTCCTTGAGGTAGGGGGGATGGAGAAAACCCAGCACAACATCATAAGAAATGAGGAGCAGACGGACTTCATAATAACCAGGAGAGACTTATACAAACTGATGTTGAGTGAGAAGAGCAGAACCAGGAGGAATTTATACACAATTACAGACACAACATATGTGTGACGACCAACTTTGATAGACTGGGCTCTTCTCAGCAATGCAGGGTTATAAGACAACTCCAAAGGTTCATGATGGAAAGAGATGTCCACATCCAGAGAAAGAACTACAGAGTTTGAACGTAGATTGAAGCAAAATAACTGCTCTCTTTCTTTTTCTTGTTTTGTTTTGTTTCCTCTTCCCCATTGTTCTTTCCATAGGTTATAATCCTTCCCCTCCCAGGCGACAAAAAAGAATAAGATCTGAATTGCAATACACCTGGATAGGACCAGAACCAGGAAAATTTAGGGTACAAAAATCCAAGGGGCTAAGAGAGGAGAAGATCAGTATCAGATTAGGAGATACAAGGGTTGTGGATGAATTGATGAAGTGACTGTCTAACCCAGTCTGCTCCTTGAATTTCCAGCCTTCTTGTAGTCATGGTATTTTGAGACATTTTGAGTCCCCCTTGATAACTTGGAGGCCTTAGTTCAGTAGACTGAGGTCCCTCCTCGTCCCTTCTTGCATTGGAGAAGCTATGAATAAAAGGACACTATTTTGTAAGCACCATGTCTACCTGGAGGATGGAAAACTGGGCCTGAATATAGGCACCCTGTACCCACTGCTAACAAATTAGCTCTAATCTGTTGGAGTAAATGATCCAGAAGTCCCAAACTTGATTTTTCTTGATCGTACAGCTGCCCACACATCATGTCTGGGAGCACAGATGAAAATGAAGTCAAAGCTGTTGAAAATAATGCCCAGAGGACTTGGCACTGACTGAGGTGCCAGGTGAATTAAAGGTGTTCTAAGTTTTTAAGGTCGGAGTGGATGATGCCAGTGGCACTCCCTCCAGATGGTGCATCTACACCTCAATTGCAGCTTTGACTGCAAGTGGATCGTATTGTATATCATTCTTTTTTTTGCATGTGTCCCTTTCTCAGAAAAGTATATGCAGGACCAGCCACACAAAGAAGGATGGTGAAGGCTGTGGCAGGATGGATGTATTAGTCTCCACAATGACTCTCTTATGAAAATCCAGGTGTACCAAAAAAACAAAGTTCTCCAGATTATCAAATGAATTTCACATCTGATGTCCACTGATGAATCTTTTTTGCTAGGCCATTCAGAAGTGTCCATCAGGATAAAGAACCTAATAAAGACAAGTTGGAAATGCCACCAAGGAGCAAAGAAACTATTACAGGTCTTCCTCAATCAAGAGAGTCATTGAAATATGGTTTCCTGGGGTGGCTAGGTGGTGCAGAGAATAGAGCACAGGCCCTGGAGTCAGGAGCACCTGAGTTCAAATGCAGCCTCAGACCCTTGACACGCTTACTAGCCATGTGACTTTGGGCAAGTCACTTAACCCCAATTGCCCTGCCCTTCCCCCTCCAAAAAGCAAAAAAAAAAAAAAAAAGAAAGAAATATGGTTTCCATCTTACATGGATCCACATAGATTCCCTTTGAGCTTATTTTGTATCTCTAAGAGCTCCTCGTCCTTATTACATCAGCATTTCTATCTATTAAATAACAAGTGCTAGTTTACGTGGAATGATGGCCACCAGTTTTGGAATAGGATGGTTGAGCTAGATGGTGTAGTGGTTAAAAGGGTAGACCTAGAATTAGAAAGATATAAGCTCTCATCCAGCTTCAGACAGTCAGTCCTTATTATTTGGAGATTCCTACTATAATATATTCATGGACATAAAATCTGAGTGACCTGACATTTCCAGTTCAAGTCAAAGTAGGTACTGCCTGGACAAGGGGATCTGAAGCAAAGCAGGTGGTTTTGTACCAGTCAATAAGAATTCTTTGTTTAGAACTAGAGACTGATTTTGCCAGAGTTCACAGGACACTTCAGGTGACAAAACTCATTTTAAACTTAAAAAAAAAATCAGACCTCATATGATAAACAAGTATTCTTTTTGCAGTCTATTCAGTGCTATGGTTTTTGCAGTTTTTGTGCTTTTTGTTGGTGATTCCATTGTTTAAAACGGTCCCCAAGTGTAGGATTGAAGTGCTGTGTGGTGTTCCTGAGCACAAAGAAGCTTTGCAGAGAGAAGACACATTAGATAAGTTTCATTCAGCAGTGAGTTATAATGCTGTTGGCTGTTGAATTCTATGTTAAAGGATCAACAATATGCTACTTTTAGAAAAAGGGAAAGGAAATTCATTAATCTATGCATGAGGCTGCTCCAGAGAGTGCTAATGTAAATGTTGTGACCTGAAGTTCTTAGGAACCTGTAGGAGCAATGGTTCAGTATTCAAAATTCAGTGTTTGTGGGGACTTTCTGGAACATAATCAACTGTGCTAGCTGTGTGACCCTGGGAAAGTCACTTAACCTCTGTTTGCCTTAATCCACTGGAGAAGAAAATGGCAAGTCACGCCAATATCTTTGCCGAGAAAACCCAGTATTGGCACAGTATTGACAACATTGGTTTGCTGTGGTCTGTGGTTGAGTTAGACATGACTGGACAACTGTAGCTGGAAAGGATCCTGAGATAGTTCAAACTTTTCCCAACTCCATTTTATCAATGGGGAAGATTGAAGCTTGGGAAGTTAACTGCCTTCCTTAAGCTCACAAAGATAATACTATAACCTATGCTAACAAACCAAATCTGGGACTCCTAACCCATCTCCCTTTCCACTGTGCTCCTTTATTTATGCTAAACAGATGATTGCTTGGGATTACCTTTACATCCTGGGGAAACAAATCCATCAGAAAGCAAAATTTTTGAAGTTACATTCTTTATGTGTAATAACAAAGTTACTGAAACCAACTTTCTTTTTAAAAAATCTTTAAAAAATAGTTCATACTCAATCCTCTTTCTCTTTTCAAAAATCTCAGGACTGGGAAATTCAATAGCTGGTAATTAAATCTGATCAGACTTCAAGCTGTATGCACCAAGACTCATGAGGCTATATTAATAACAAGATGTTTGCATATGCTCCTGTCAAAAATACAATTAGGAATTTAAAACTATAACTTTTTCACACAATTACCATCTGGTTATTTCCTGTGTTGGCATTAACTGTCAAGATGGTTTTTATAATTTGATTGCAGCTATACACATTTTAAAAATGTCACTAGCATATTTCTGACCTCCCCAAGACCTTCGGTATTTTTCAGCATTTCTAATTGTCTACAACTGGACTTTAAAGGATCATCTATTGGTAAAGAGTCATGAGACCACTGTACTGCTCTTTCATAGGGTCTGAGATTGTAGGTTTCTAATAGGACATACAAACCTTAACAATAAGATTGTGTCCACTTTAAAAAAAAACACACATACATACACAGATGTAATATATACACATATGTATATTTATACCTATATACTTATACATATACTTCTATATGAGCATATACACATATTACATGATAATTTTAGAATGATCTACCTTATATAGATATAAGAGAATTTTACAGTGATCTACTTTTCCATACATAAACTGTTGCATTTCTATGTATATGTACATACAAACATATAAAGGCAACTCAGTCCAGATCTACCCACTAGGTTATCATTCTAAAATGCTCTTTCTTCCGGATCCTCAGATCTTTTCATGTAGAATAATCAAACTGGAACAGATCCTTGAAAGGTCAAATAATCCATTTCTACTTACTCCAGATATCACCAGCTTTCAATTATCTACTTTAATAGAGTAGAGCCTTAATATGGCTCATTCAGATTGGCAGATAATCCAGAAATTGTTTCATTTGGCTTTGTAATACATTATGTGATATTTTGGGCCTGAGATTTGCCTTCCTAATTATGTTTTGCTTTCACTGATATTGAAATTAATTTGCATTCCTTGAGCATTTTTTTTTTTGGTAATATAAGATGAAGGTAGCTGTGCCGGTCTGACTGCAAAGGAAAAAACCCTTAGTCTAGGGGGTAGGGATGGGGAGGTAGGGACGCCACATAGCTCTCTACCCCACCTTCTCCCACAAAGAGATGCTATGTCACTTCCCCTGAGTCAGGTGTTCCATCCCCAAAATGTATTGTTATCTTGTTGTTGTATCATTCAATGGTATCAATAGTCTTCATTAGCAATACCCCATTACTGTACAATTGTTAGGTTAAGGAAGAAATAGGCAAATTAATGGGAGTCAGAGACCAGGATTTGAAACCCTACCAACTCTCTCTGTGACCTTGAGTAAATCACTTAACCTCAAATGGCCCTTGGTTTCCTGAATCTATAAAAGAGGGAGTTGGATGAGATGATCTCTTAAAGTTTCTTCCAGATCTGAGTCCTATGATCCTGTAAGAAATCATGAGTAGTTACTCCTGCAAGATCTAAATGGACTCCCTCTTTTTGAAGGTGATAGGAACCCCAAAGCCCTCTCTGACCTGCTACGATTTAAGGAATCTTTCACCAAGAGCATTGTCATGTTCTAACATGCAGGGAAGGGAAATATCTATGTTTCTATTTGGTTTTAAATTGATCAAGTGAATTCATTTTGAAAGAATTTTCTTCTCATGGAACTTTGCTGCCATTTTGTTAATAGATAAGTGAAATGAATTATTTAATTAAACAAATATTTGTTTAGTGACTACTATGTATTAGTCACTGTGCTAGGAGCTGGATATGCAAACACTCACACACACACAAACGAAACTGTTCCTTCCCTTAAATAGTTTACATTCTAATAGACTTACATTATCTGTCTTTCACATTATTAGAGTTTAACTCAGTTTAAATTCATGGTGGACATCACAGTCTTCATATCCGGTTTCTAAACAATTACTTTATAAATATTATCAAATAAATCAGATAAAAACCCATTTATAGCTATGCACAAACCTTTTCTGTTTATCTAATTCTATCCTCATTTGTTTTTCATATTTTTTTAAAAGACATTATTGTGAAACACATGGAACCCCACATTACAAATTTATTGTATATGACTAAAGTAATTTTTAATCCTAAGGTTTTGCTCCCTTCCCCATCAAGAATGTCACACTTTTACTATCTTGCTCTTAATAAGTAACTGGAAAAGTAACAGTCATAACAACTAGGCTCAGCAAAAATGATTAATAAAAATCTCTGAAGCACCTTCATGCACAACTAAGTTCTAATCACAGAGTGAACAAGAGTGACCTACAAAGGGGAGAGAACTATTTTTCATCTGTCACATTCACAGGTTGAGCTTCACAAGGTGCACAAAGGCTGAAGATATACCCCCCAAGTCCCACAAAGAAAGGAATGTAACTTAATGGAGCAGAGAAGAGAATTTTCTGCTGATCCACTTGTTCATTTAAGGACTATGAAGAGTTTCTATGGAAAAAGTGTGTTCTCTCAATTAACGTCAAGATATATTTATTAGATGTTTAATATGAATGTATATGTAAAGCCTACATTAGATTGTACTCCATCTTAGGGAGGGGGGAGGGGAGGGAGGAGGAGAAAATTTAGAACTCAAAATCTTATGGAAGTGAATGTTGAAACTAAGAGAGGAAGGAAGGAAGGAAAGAAAGAAAGAAGGAAGGAAGGAAGGAAGGAAGGAAGGAAGGAAGGAAGGAAGGAAGGAAGGAAGGAAGGAAGGAAGGAAGGAAGGAAGGAAGGAAGGAAGGAAGGAAGGAAAGAAACTATTGTGTTTGGGACTTTGTAAGTTTAAGTCCTTCTTTGGGAAATAAAAGATTATACCTTGGGGGAAAAAAGATGTATTTATTAGATTCCTACAATGTATAAGATAACATGTTAGGCACTGAGGGGGATATAAGTAATGGTTTATACTAATATAGCGCTTCCAGTTTCAGAATACCTTATATACATTTTCTCATTTCGTCTTCACAATAATCTTGTTAGGTAGAGTGACCATGTTTCTCTGTTTTATGTCAAGTTAATAATTGGAAAAGTTAAGTGACTTGTCTAAGATCATTCAGCTAATTGTCAGACCTGAGATCTAAACTCAGATCTTTTGATAAGTCCATGCTATCATCCTATCTCACAAGAAGAATAAGAAATGGGTCCTATACCCAAATGGCTAATTATTTTGTAGAAGAGATAAGGCATGTGTATGTTATGAGGGTTCATAAGAAAGGTGCAGAGTGCTGTAAGGGCTCCTGCCTTACTGGCTCACAGAGCCTAAGCCTGGTACCATGGATCCCTAAGTAGCAGCCATGATGCTTATGAGGAGGAAAACCAAGCTCTGAAGGGCTAACATTACAACCCCCAAAGTGATGACAAACATTGTCTCCAGCTTATAAACTTGTTTTCTCAAACTATGGCTTCATAATTCCCTACATTGGATATCTGTGACAGTGATAAAATGCAAATTAGGGTTAGAGATAGGGGCTGGACCAACAATTTCATCTATGTCATGGGGAACTCCTAGATGGGCAGTTAGGTGGTGCAGTGGATGGGACCTGGGTCTTAAGTCAAGAAAACCTGAGTTCCAATTTGACCTCTGACACTAACAGTGTGACCCTGGGCAAGTCACTTAACCCTGTGTGCCTCAGTTTCTTCATCTATAAAAAGAGCTGGAGAAGAAAATGACAAACCACTCCAGTATCATGGAATCACAAAGAATCAGATACAACTGAACAAGAATTCCAAATGAGGAAACTCCTTCTGACAAAGCACTTAACAATAAATAAATAAATAAAGTTTGAGCTGTTGCATTGAGAAGATAATTGACTTGCCCAAGGTCACCTAGATAGTATGCATCCAAGGCAGGGCTTTAACCCAAGGAACGAGAGACTATCTTCCAACCAGCAACCAACAACTGAAGCATCAATTATTCCTAATAAAATCTCATTGCACATTTATGAACTAAATAGCTTAGCTATTTACAAACTAATTTAAAAAATGGATTTTCCACCCCTGAGGGTCCTGGTCACAGAGACACAAAGGAGAGGCTAGAGGATTTCCAAATTCATGGTTGACATCTATTTCACATTAAAGTAAGACCCTTCAAGAATGAACCAAAAATTCAAATAAGAAGTTATGGATATTTTTGCACCCCACACACATGAATGATGGAGTGAGAAGTGATTGGGAACTGAGTTTTGAGTATCTTTTCCCCAGGTCTGTTGCAAAGGATAAAAGTAATGTTTATGCTTCAGCAAATCCTACATGGCAGCTGATGGGTACATTGAGGTCTCTTTGTGGAGACAAACAAAATAGCAAGTGTGTCTCTATTCAGATGTCAGCCTGACCATGTCCACACAAGGTTATAAATTGTACAGTTTAAATGACCAGGTGGGGGTGGGAATGCAATTGTAAAAGCCAATTGGGTAACATTCTCTTATTATGCTATTTCATATTTAGGACAAATTGGATCAAAAGAATTGAAATAGTTGGAGAAAAGTCTGTCCCATTTGAAAAAGAAAAACAGCTTTGTATTTAGGGATTTAAAAATTTTATTTGCCCATGAATACACAAACACAATTGAATTGTGCCTTCAAGGTAACTTTGAGTTCCTATTCAACTGCAATTCTATTTCTGAAAGTATATTATAATAAAAACAATAACAATTTACAGCTTATATAGTGTTTTTCAGTTTATAAATTGCTTTCAACAAGTGAAATCAACTCAAATACATTTATTAAGCACTTACTATGTGTAATGTACTGTGCCAGGTGACGGAAATGAGAAACGGAAAAGTGATATAGCCTTTGTCCATAAGGAGCTTACCATCTAACTGAGGTGGGGTACAACATGTGTGCCACAAGGTAGAATGTAATAAGGACAAAGGAGAGAGTCAGGAAAAGTACTCTGAGAAATCTGAGAGAGTGAGCAAATTCCCAGCTGTGAAGAACAAGGGAGGGCATCATGGAGGTGTTGGTGGCAGCTGGACTGAGCCTTGAGGAAAGACAGACAAGGATTTCAACAGACGGAGAAGGGGAGGGATATGGGTGAGAAGGCCCATACAGATGTCAGGAAGCAACAGAAATGCAAAGCCAGGTCCAGAACAGCTAGCAGTCGGATGTGTTTATGAAGGCATTAAGTGGGTCTGTGAACCCAAATTACAGCTCGCAAGCCACTCTCTGATGTATTCAGCTGACTGAAAAGGCATTTACCAAGATAACAACACAGGGATGGTAGCCACAAAATATTAACTCCACCCAGCACCCCATAAGCTTGCACACAGAGTGAGCAAACACATGGGGTACACTAGCAGAGAGATGTACAATTAGGGAGCACATGGCAACTCATGCCTCTAATGTTACAAGGCCCCAGTGTCCTTTCTCATGATGTCCTTGGCGGTAGCATTTCTGATGGCTCTGTTCCTCTCCTGGGCTCCCTGGGCTTTCTCCCTGATGGTGCAGGGTGTCATGGATGATGGGGGGCTGAGGGGAGGACAGAGAAATCTCTTCCTTTCCAAGAAGTGAGAGATGATTCCCTCTCAAGAGCTAGATTTTTCAATAACTGGCTGTCTTCTCCACTCCCACTTTAGCCACTCATACTCTTAGAGATGTCTCCTGCCTCAGTCGACTGCCTAGAGAGTGTCTTGCTTTTTTCCCAAAGGTCAACAGGGGTGTAGGCAGTCAGTGGCTATGCTGTCCTTTCAGTCATGTGACCTCATTTGGAGTTTTCTTGGCAAAGACACCGTATCAGTTTGCCATTCCCTTCACCAACTCATTTTATAGAGGAGAAACTGAGGCAAACAGGGTTAAGTGGCCTCCCCAGGGTCACAGAGTTTATAAGTGTCTGGGGCCAGATTTGAACTCAGGAAGAGGAGTCTTTCTCACTTTAGACCTGGCACTTTATCCACTGTGCCACCTAGATGCCCCAGCTAATCAATGGCTAACAGTGATGTTATTGGTCCCTACTACCATCACCACCAATGACAACAACAAGTACCCTATAATTCCATCAAGTCTGAGGGAACTTTTTTATCTCTGTGACCTGCCCCTTACATCTTTTCATCAAACCTCACTGTGTCTCTTTTACTTGTCCCTTACATTCTATAATTTCACTAGTATGTGTGTGGGGGGGGGGGGGAGGATGTGGAGATCAAGTGATCATGGCTTCAACTGCTCAGTCCCTCCTCACTATATCCATCATTTCTCAAAGATCCCCAGGAGTGGTTCTGTGATGACTTATGCAATTTCTTTCAGTGCCCTATGATAAAGCTCATCCTAGGAGACCTGGTACTATTTAAAGCAACCATGTTCTTTCTTTTTACCTGACTTGGAATTCAAATCCTCTTTATCACATCTGTTCTATCCTTCACCTGGATGTTCTAATAGATCATACATATTCAGATAAATATAGCACTCTCCCTCAAATAAGAAAAACTACAGCTTTATTAACTTTATAATCTCTTCTCATTCTTCTATTCGAGCTACCCATATGAATATTAATTTTTTACATATCCTTATTCATCTTCCGGAGAACCTGTCTATTTTAGCCACAATTCACTAACATAAGTGGAAATTTTAAGAAATAGAAAAAGCACTTTTAAACTCCTGAAAGGGAAGAAACCAGGCATTTTTGCTTATTTCATGAATAATCTTTTCTTGTTTAACCTCTTAATTTGCTACAAATGACTCAAGATTTATAAAATCTTCAATTTACTTTCAGCATTAAATCAAAGAATAACAGTTTGCTAGCAAATTTGCTATTTGCTTCATTGGCAAAGTATTCTTCTTTAAATAGCACTGAACTGGATGTAAGGAAACTGGTCTCCACTACCCAGCTTTGCCACTGACTGGCTCTGTGTGCCTTTGGGCAGGTCACTTACCCTCAAGGCGTCTCAAGTTTCCTCAAATATAAAATGAAAGTGTTGGATTAAATTTAAGGTCCCTTTCAGTTCTAGCGTCCTATGACAATGCCTCAAAAGGGTCAGCTAGCATGTTGGGGACCAAATGTCCTTTTTAAAATCAAGAATTAATAGTTAGCAACAATGTACTTACTGGAATAAAATAATATGTTGGAAACCTTTGAACTGTAGAACGGAACACGTAGTGCCTATATTTAAAAAAAAATGTAACATGTCATTTTTTAAACCTACTTTTAGCCAATATTTTATTAATTTCTGTCTCGAGAAATATTAAAATTCCTTCCTATTATTATAGTTAAAGGTTGAAGAAATATTATGCTTGGCAGAAATGAAATTTTAAAGCCATCATAATTGTTCTTAAGGAGTTTTTGGAGGGGGATTATATAAATTAAATAATTAAATGATAATAAATAATGATTACCTGGCAAGGAACTTGGGAACTGGTGCTGAAACAATATTATATTGCCCTGGTGAAATATCAATTTTCTACAAGACACAGACATAGATTAACAACACTTTAATAATAATAACATAGTTATAATAGATGAGATATTATAATAATAATAGATTCACACAGGTCTTAAATCATTTTGTTGTCATTTGTAATCTTTTATCTCAAGATCCTAATTCTTATATAATTGCTTTTCTATTTCGGCAGTTTAAGAAAGCTGTATTTAACTTTTTCAAACCACATTTTCAAAGATAGATATCTAAAACACTGTTTTATGTGACTAGGAATCTATATTTTTATCAGCATGGGAACTCCCTTCACCAATTCACATCACAGAGCCTCTATAGAATAGCAGAGAAGCCACCAAATCTGAGGCTGAGAAAAGTCAAGTGATTTGGCCATTGCGATTAGCTAGAGGTAGGAGTTGAATCTGGTTCTTCCTGGTTCAAAATCTACAAGTCTATCCACTACACTGTTTCCTCTTTGTGGTTGTTCAATCGAAGTCTACCACATTTTATGAAATCATTGTGTTCTTGAAAATCATAAAAGGTGCACACATATATAAAATTATTGGAAAGTGAGCCACACTTTAAGCGTACTAAAGGAGCTATTATTTAAAAAAATTCTATGGTCAATTATCTTCTAAAGTGAAAAATTATCCCCAAGGTGTTTTTCCTCCTTTTAAATCAGGTTTTCAAATATATACTAGCATTGTCCACATATAACTGGCACTACCCTGGTCACCACATAGCTGCTCTTTAGAAAGTGGCATGCATTTCTGGCCCAGATGTGCATTTTGCAGTGGCAATGATGATCAGAGTAAATATGAATTAATTTTAAATTTAATTTTAAAAGGTACAGCTGCACTATTGTTCTGCTTCAGTGTTTTTTTGATACAAACTCCAAAGAAACATTGGTTGTGATTATAATTTAAAACTGAAACATTGAGCCCTAAATATAAAACAACTGTTTATTCCTGCAGTCCAAATTAGACTTTTGTAATGAAACATCATGGAAATGCCCTGAAATATGGGCCAGGGCTTTAGGCAACTCAGCTAAAACTGACTAAGATTGGGGCCCCCCTTAGAGCATCTGACACCTCTGCTCGTTTATTTGGCATTGGCTGCAAAAAATGGTTTTGTTTCCTTCTTTTTTCATGGTGCATTGAGCAGTCCAAAGTCTTACTACAGAAACCATCTCCCTATGCATCATGGTTGCATTTTCAGTATGTGTGACTGTTAACTATATGTATTAACTTCCTGCTTTGGTATGGGATTTTTCCATGGCAAGGCTTCTCCTGTAGAATTCTTCCTATCACAATTGTGCTTCCATAGCCCAATGATGATAAAGAATTGGGCAGTGTAGACCATAGAAACACTCTGTCTCAGCTAATTAATGTTTCTAATCAGGTTTTTACAGGCAGATACCCAGAGGTCTTGCCATAACTGAGTATCATAAATAAAGCATAGCAGAATCGGTTATTAACCTAGATAATTAATGAAGGAATGTTAATTGTGTTCACAGACCTCAGGGTCAATCATTACTTCTAAAATCACCTTGGATTTATATGAATACAGGAGAGGCCTAGCTGTACAGATGCTTTGGAATAATGTCTATCCAACAAACATTTATCTATTTGGCACCTACTTATTGTAGGAAATGTACTATGCTAGAAGCTGGTTGAGATAAGACCTGATCCAGACCCTCAAGAAGCTGACAATTTAGTAATCAAATAATAAATCAACAAGTATTTAATAAAGCACTGTGCTGGGGATACCAATGTAAACAATCCTCTAGCCTCTGTCTTCCCAGAAGCAAGGGTTATAAGAGGCACGTGCCACCTTGGGTTTTACATTATGACACATAAAATATTTTGTGTTTGTCTTTTATGGTAAGGGAAATAAGATGGGCACAAAAAAACAAAACAAAACAAAACAAAGCAGAATGGCAACCTGAGGCTCAGGGAGGAGATGTGAAGACTGTTTCCTGTTCCACAGTGGGACAGCTGAGTGGCAGACAGTATGGTGGTTCAGGCAACAAGGGGGTTGGGGGGGGGGGGGGGGTCTACAGAAAGGTCAGAGGCCATTCCAGAACTCAACCCTGGCTGGAGCAAGAAGGATCACTCAAGCTGTCCCTCACATAGAAAGACATTCCGTGTGACTCAAAATGCTGAGTCCAGATCATTGAGGCATAAAATTAAATAAGAAATAAATAATAGATAGGTAATTAAAGAATAAATTCCATTCAGCAAATGGAAGAAGTCTTAAAGGCCCGATGACAATACCCAGAAATTTAAGACAAAAAGCTAGTTAACATTAAGTGGAAAGATGCAGAGAGGTTCAAGCTGGGCCCAATAGTTCAACCTTAAATTCAAGTGCCACTGGGATAGGCCATTATTTGTGACTACAACCAAGGAAAGGTATCTCCCCAGACTAAGCTTTAGAAAGATCTCAGAGATAACCACTACAGAGAAAACACACTAAGCTTACAGAAGGAGAGGAGAGGTCATAGGAAGGGATATGGACTCCAATAATGGAAGGAGAATGAGCTGCTGAATGTTGCCTGTGCTGCATCACACCAATGGACTTGCAATGCAAAGACAAGTAACTTTTTCACAACCCTGAATTTCAATTAGTATCAATACGACATTATGATATTGATAAATATATTTTATTTATATATTTATTATATTTCTATATTATATATAGTTACTATATATATTTAATATATTATATATGTGTGTATGTATATATATATATATATATATATATTTTTTTTTTTTTTTTTTTTTTGAGACTAGATCTCCCTAAGTCACCTACCCTGGAAGTGTTACAGCCCTTCCCCTTCTCCGTCTCACTGCCAATGAGCATGGAAGCTTTGACTTGCTCTGTTTCTGATCTGACCTGGTTTGTCCTTCCTTAGGAAGCCTTGTTGCTCCTAGATCCTGGAGACTCACCATACTGGTGGTGGAGAGACTTAGTGTGGACACCCAAATTGCTTTAGCCCTCAGCTATAGCTCAGAAATTCAAATCAAGTGATCCATCAGCCTAAGGCTTATCCAGGTATTATCAGGTATTACAGGTATGTACTACCATGCTTTGCTTGAAATTATGATATTTCAAATATTTTGTGTTTGTCATTTGTTTTTCTCCAATTTGTATGAATAAAATATATATTTTATGTCATATAATATAAACAATACTATAATATAAATATAAATAATAAATATAATATAATAAAATTAAATTAAAAATAAAATACATTCCCTGATCTAGATTCTCCAGTAGTGTTGAACATCTGATTATATTGTCAGCTCCTTGAGGGTAGGGATTGCCTTTTGCCTCTTTTTGTATCCCACAACTTAACATAATTCCTGGCACATATTAGGTGCTTTTAAAAAGTTTATTGACTGACTAATCTGAGATTTAATTGGTAACGCTTATGAAAACTTTTTTAGTTGTTACGAACCCTGACTTTTTCACTTATAAATGTTCACCTTAATTCAAATTATTATTTCTTTCGAGTTCTGCTAACAAAGCCAAAATATTCAGTTGTTTATGTATGGAGAAGAAAAGGTTATGAGTTGAATATCTAAAAAGCTTCAGCCCTGTTATATAATACTTCAGTATTTTAAGGCTCTGTGATTTCATCAGTATGGATATTCTCCTACCTAACACATATCTAATACATATCACTTTATATAAACCCCTTTAGGGTTTTTACTAAGAAGTAGTGATGCTATGATAAAAAAAAAATGAGTCATGTGATGGCTGACACTCTGGTAAGGAACCTCTTTCTAGGTTTAGCTAAGAGGGTTCTCAGATCATAGAACTTGGATAGTCAAAGTGTACAGAGAAGAAGGGTTAGATACAAGACCCTGCGGGTAACACTTGGCGCTGCTGCTGTGGTGGTGCTAAAAAATACAGAGGAACAGAGATAAACAAGTCTGCAGCCCTCAAGGATTTATGTACAGCTTAGGGACCCCAATTTTTATTTGAGTTTGACATTGCTGCTCTAAAGAACCCAGGGTCACCTTTGAAGCCAAAACAAAACACCAGAAGAGGGCTTTGGTGAAGGTCATTGTTGGATCTTTTGAGGGTAGTGGCTTGAGTGTTACATTTGGACTTAGGAAAAGCCAAGTTGAAATCCTATCTTGGATACTATCTTGTGTGACCCTGGGCGAGTCACTTCATCTCCTTTTAGCCTAAGTTTCATCTTCTGTAAAATGGATAATAAGAATACCTATCTCATGGGTTGTATGAAATGAGACAATGTATAAGATAATGTATGAAGCAATTTAAGGGCCACTAAAGCCACTTTAAGCACTTAGGAAACCTGTATGTGTGTATTTGTCAAGTAAAGCAACTATATGTGTTTTCCTGATTTTTAAAAAAGCTATGTTTGAACGATATATATATATATATTTTTTTTTAATTATTTATTTACTTTCAGTTTACAACATTCAGTTCCACAATCCTTTGAGTTTCAAATTTTCTCCCCTTCCCTCTCCTCCCCCTCAGCCCATGGTGGAATGCAATACGATATAGGTTCTACAAATACCTTCATATTAAATATTAGTCAAGTTGTAAAGAAGAATTAATAACCAATGGAGCAAAAAAAAATGAGAAAGAAGAAACAAAAGAAAGCAAATAGTTTGCTTCAATTTACATTGAATGCTATATTTTTTAAAGTTATATTTGAATGATATAGCAGTACCTACAGTATGCTGGGACTGTTATATCATTCAAATATGGCTTTTTGAAAAATCAGGAAAACACATATAATTGTTTTACCTGACAAATTTAGAGAAATCCTTTCTGAAAAATAAATGGAAAAGATGGCTGGATCCACCCGTTAGGAGACCACTGGTCATCTAGTCAGGGCAGTTAGCAGATGTCCAAAATTATGAATGATGTCATTTGGGAAGAGACTCTGACCTTCCTGAGATAATACGTGAGAGGTGCTTATCATAGTTCCTGGCACATAACAGGTTTATTCCTTTCCCTGCTGGCTGTCAGGCCAGGTTTCACTTCTACCAGATTATACATCTCAAGACAATTCTTTAAAAACAAAGGATAATAAGGCATTGTTATGATCAGGTTGGTTGAAGCAGGTACTTAACAATATAATTTTTTTAATATATAAAAGTAATTGTTTAAAATAAGAGGGTAAGTATCTAAGTTGGTTTTAAAAGAACTGGAAATTTCTCTATTCAGTGAACCTGGCCCTTCTGAGCTGAAGTTATTAAGGGGACAGAAAGAAGCTCTCTATTTATTTATATGGAAATAAGAAAGTCCAGAGCCTCCTATGATCAAAGTGGTCAACAGAAAGTTTTCTTTCATCAGGTTTCACAGGGGAACCCCCAAATGGGAAATTCATGCTGTATTTGCAAACAGATACTAAATTGCTTGACTTCTTTTTAAAAATCTCTTAATCATATTTTTATTTATACCTTTTGTTATTAATAATTAATTAATTTGTATCAATACCTTTGTTAATGCCTCTTTCACTTCTGAATACAGACCCCACCACCACCACACTTCCCTTATCAGAGAGCCACTGCTGGTAACGAAGTTTAAAAAGTTTTTAACAGTTTGCCAACAGTATATCAGAAATAAAATAATCAGGCAAAAAAAAAAAGTTTAAAAAAGAAAACAAATCAAAAGTTTGACTTCTAAAGAACATGATTACCATGGAGATTTGATGATGACTCTCTTAGAATCACCTCAAATCTCACCAACAAGAGATAATGCACTGATGGAGCTTTCTTTACCTGATCTTTGAGACACAGCGTGTTGGGGTTTTGCCTTGGGGTGTCTTTGAATGAGTAAGAAGCCATCTGCTTATTGACCAGGTCAACGAAGTTAGGAGGCACGTACTTAGGTGTATCAGGCAGTGACGTATCCCTCTTCAATTCCACAAAAGAGATTTTTTTCCTACCTTCATTTTTAAAATTGTATGTATTGTTCACCGGATTTAAGCGAGATTCTTCAAGAAAGTCTCGCACTGTGTAGGTACCCGGTATTGGAGTTTCCTGTTGAAAAGCAACATTGATCCTTAGATCATCTTGTATTTGGGCTGCAACTTTCTTCATTTCTAATGAGTACTTTAATGAAACATTGTGATATGACCCACACACTCTTGCTACAACTAGACTTTGAGGGTGGCTGGACCCTGATTATTTTATTTCTGATATACTTGTTGGCAAAAAAATTTTTTTAAAAAGCTTTAGCATCACTGGAGTACCATATTCCACCAAACCCCACTGTGACCATCAGGCAGGAGGAGGGGCTGACACTCCTTCCCTTCCACCCCTGCCACCAGTCAGGGCTAACAGTGCTCTTGAACTCCCTTCCTCACAGTGGGGGAGTTCATCTACTTAACATGGGAGTGGGTCTTGGGGCAGAGCTGTGACTGGAGAGCAAATAAAAATGCCCCACCCCTCTAAAATCATTAAGGGCTACCTCCCTGGCTTCCTTCAAGACAGCTCCAAATCCACATTCTGTAGGGGACCCTACCTGGGTCCTCTAGCTGTGAATTCTTTCCCCTCTCAGACTGCGTTCCATTTACTTTTTATACATCTTGTATGGGCCTCATTATTTACATTTTGTTCTCCCCCTCCTTGAGGGCTAGAACTGTGTTTTGCCTTTATTTGCATTCTAGGCACTTTGTACAGGCCCTGGCATATAGGAAACACTAAATAAATGTTTATTGACTAATTCCACTTACCCCTGTCTTGCCCATGAGACAAGCCCAGCAGATACTCCATCTGCCCTGGACCAAGCCTTGTATGTACCACCCTTTCCTCCCGCTTTCCACTTCTTGATCCTCAGGGATTATTAAAGTGAACGTGAAGAACATGACAATCTATTTTCCTGATACTTCACTAAGCATCTCTTAGACTCTGATCGGTAGGTTGCCTAAGCCCACATTCCTTTCCCTGATCACTGTTCAAACATACTATAGCTCCTTCATGCCCATCCCTATCAATTCCATTTCTCCCATGTCCTTTTTTGTTGTTCAGCCATTCAACCCTGTTCAACTCTTTGTGACTCCATGGTCACTCTTTGTGACTCCAAGGATAAGTCCATGGGGTTTTCTTGCCATTTCCTTCTCTACTGTGTCCCCATTTTATGGATGAAGAACTGAGGCAAATAGGGGTTAAGTAAGTTGCCCAGGGTCACACAGTTAGTGTCTGAGGCTGGGTTTGAACTCATATCTTCCTGACTCCAGACCCAGTTCTTTATCCACTGTGCCACCCAGCTACCCCCTCCCAAGTCCCTATCCCATTCTATCCTACCCTGAACTGTGCCCTCTGATACCCCCAATCTACAGCTGACAAACTATTCTCCATATTATACTTGTGCCCTCTCCAGAGGAGATCTGTGTCAACCATTTCTAGTTATATATTTGTCTTCATGTGAACAGTAGATGATCAATCTGATGGAGAGGTATGGCAACTCTACCTCTATGTTTGTAGGTCCATCATAAGAAACATTTGTCCCAGCAGGCCCTCTTTGTCCAAAGCCAGGTAGGTGAAAGGAAAGGGAGGTAGGTATTGTTTCTGCATTCTAGCGGTCTTGGCTCTCTAGAAGGAACTCTCTTTACCCAAAACTGACCCTTAAGGGCACTATCTAATAGTAGAAGATAGGGATTGGTTTTGGAGTAGAGGTGACCTTCATTCAAACTTCACCTCTAACCCTTACTGTCTGTGATCATGGGTGAGGCACTTAAATTCACTAAGCCAACAAAATGACAGGTCTCTGATGTATTGGGAACGGTTCCTATTAAAAATGGCTAAAACAATCTGAAAAATTTGCAAAGACCATACAACATGATACATACAAAACCAAGGGCAAAATCCTCTCATTAAATGCTACTTCCCTCTATATTATGGTCTGGAAGGATCGTCATCTTAATATATTGTAAAGTTAGTCTTTGCAAATTTGTTTTGCATCTAGAAGCCAGTCCTAAAATTAAGAAATCAAAATTCTCCTTCATGCAGTAAAAAAATTCATTAGCAGCCAATTTTTTGAATTTTCTTTCTTTGTATTATTTTTTTCTTTAGAGATGATCCCTCTAATCCAGTTGTCAAAAGCTTCTCTTTTAAGATATATATGTATATATACACACACATATATATATTTGTATATGTACTAGTACAAATTAATATTACAATACACAATCCTGATCGCCCCAATTTCTTCAGGCTGTGACCCATAAAATTCTGTCGTCATCTCCCAAGGTCTTTCCCCATTTCTCTCCCTTCTTAACCCCCATCTCATACTTACATCAGGATGCCTCACTGCACCCCATCCCATCACTCTAGGTCCCTACCAAACCAGTCTGCTTTATAAATACAGCTTCCTAGGGGACATTACCACCAAGCTTCCAAACTTTCAAGATCTCTCCTCTGAATTCTGGGGAAGGAGGAGACCAAATGGTGTCATCAAGGGATTTGTAGGGAAGAAATAACACTGAAGCCAGTGTGGAAAAGAAGCTCATTTCAATGAGAGAGTGAAATGAGCAGGCTTTTCTAGCACTGTTTCTAGGATCCCTCTGTTCTCCTCCTCCCTAGTCACCTGGTAGAGATGTATGGCAAATACTCCCAAATACCAAACACTAGAACAAAATGTTTGCATGTCATGGTGATTTCTCTAATCCTGCTGACTTGTTTTACTTTTCAGAATTTTAGATGGAAAAATTAAAATTACATTTCTAATTCCTATGGCTTTATTGAAATGAGGATTTTACAATATGATGGATACGTGTGAATGGTTCCTCTTTTCATGCAGTTTCATATACAAAGAAAGCATAATAAGGAAAAAAAATGAAATATACATACTTTTAGTGTTGTCCGCCACCATGCTTCTCTTTGATCTATTGGTTCCTTAATTCTTACTTTCTAGTAATAAAAACAGATTTGTTACATATATGTGCATATAAATTTAGAAGTGTATTTGGGAGATTATCTCTCAAGTTATATATAATTTATAAAATGTGTTTATTTAAACAAATTAATAACAAAACAATAATCTCCCCAAAGGTACTTTTAATTTTTATTATCAAAATCAAGACTACACAAAATAATTTTCCTTGGAAGAAATATTTGCTTACACTTTGCTTTTTGTCTTAAAAGTTCCATTAGTAAAATTTGGATAATTTACCTTGCCGCTGTTTCTATGGCAAGGGAATACCAGGAGGACAGAAGGTAATCTTAACTATGAGGAAGCTTTGGGTTCTTAGGAAGAAAGCAGCTGTATAAACACAAGGTGGTATTATAATTATATTTATAGATAAGATGATTATGTATGAATTAACAATAACATAACCACAATCATTTACTAAGCACCTGGAGATATAGGACTGCAGCTCAGGAGACTAGTTAGGGTTGGATATCTACATCTAAGAGTTATCAACATAGAAATTACAATTAAACCCTCAGGACTTGTTGAGTTTGCTAGGAGACAGCATAGGGAGAATGAAGAGAAGGGTCCAGAATGGAGCCTTGAGATCAGGAGGTTGTTCCTATGAATGATGGGCTAACAAAGGAGACTGAGAAGGGGTGATCAGATAAGCAGGAGAAGAGCCAAAAGACAGAAATATGAAAACCCAGAGAAGAGAGAATGTTTAGGAGGAGAGGGTGATCGGCAGTGTCAAATGCTACAGAGAGGTCATGAACTAGGATTGAGAAAAGATTAATCAGGTTTACAAGAGATCATTAGTAGAAAGAGCCAAGATGGTGGAGAAGCAGTAAACAGTAGAGTGAGCTCCCCACCAAAACTCCTCCAAACTAGAAAACATGCTATACCAAATCCCAGTGGAGAAATCTATGAAAAAGTCATAATTCAGTTTTCCAGCCCAGATCATCATAAGGAAACAGAGAAATCTGTGGATACTGGGGACATCTCTGGCCATGTGCACTTGCACCCAGGGAAAGGCTATGCCCCAGGACAAGAAGAGGTCCTTAGACTCATACAAGGGCACATACATGAAATGGAAACAAGTGCCAACTGGTAGCTTTGTTGTTTGCTACCCACTTCTAGGTCACAGATCTAGGTGGACAGTGGAAGGGAACCTACATCCAAGGGTGATGTTCTGGGTATAAAATGACCACAGGCTGGAGACTAAGAGAAACAAATTCTGAACTTGCAAACAGTGTCAGTGTGACTCCTACCATAGGAGCAAAGCAGGGTCTCAGTTCTAATTTCTATCTGAACCTGAAGCCTAAAAGAGGGAAAAAAGGGCAGGAATACCTGACTAAAGGGAAGGGACATCACCCAGCACCAAGAGGGCTTCCCAGCTAACTGACAGCAGAGGAGTAGAGCAGCAATCTTCTATTGTTTTTTTTTTTTTTGTTGTTGTTTTTAGTAGACTAATCCTGTCTGATTCTCCATGACCCCATTTGGAATCTTCTTGGCAAAGATACTGGAGTGGTTTGTAATTTCCTTCTTCAGCTCATTTGATAAATGAGGAAACTGAGGTAAATAGGGCTAAGTGACTTGCCCAGGGTCACTGGGCTAGTATGTCTGAGACTGGTTTTTAATTCAGGTCCTCCTGCCTACAGGGCTAGCACTCTATCCACTGTACCACCTAGCTGCCCAGACCCACATCCAGGTCAGGAAATTGCAGAGCTCAGGCCAGGGGGCCAATGATCAAGATGTCCCCCTGTATCAGACCACTTTGGTAGCATTGTAAGCTTGCAGGTTTGGAGTCAGAAGGTAAACTAGGAGCCTTTGTGGTTAAACTTCTTGAAAAGACCTAAAATACCTGGCTCTTTTCTCTCCTCTCACTTTCTTCTTAACCCCTTACAATCTGGCTTCTGACTTTGCTGTTCCACTAAAACAGCTCTCCTCAAAGTTACCAATGGTCTCTTAATTGCCAAACCCAATGGCCCTTTTCAATCCTTATTATCTCCTATCTCTCTGAAGCCTCTGAAGCTGTTGATCACCCTCCTGCTCCTAATATTTTTGGTTTTGGGGACACTGCTCCCTCCTGGCTCTTCTCCTACCTATGTGACTGCCCCTCAGTTATCTTTGCTGGATTATCATCCAGATCTTATTTTCTAACCATAGGTGTCCCATAGGTTTTTGACCTGAGCTTTCTTCTCTTCATTCTTCTATATTACTTCACTTGGGTATCTCCTCAGTTCCCATGCATTTAATTAATTACCACCTCTATGCTGATGATTCTCAGATCTACCCGTTCTGCCCCAACTTCCAATCTTGCATCTCCAAATGCTTTCAGACATCACATACTGGATGTCCAATAGACATCTATAACTCAACAAATACAAAACAAAACTCAGTATCTTTCCCTCTATACTCCTACCACCACCACCTTCCCTATTACTGTAGAGGGTAATACCATCCTCCCAGTCCCTCAGGCTCACAACCCAGGTATCAATTTCACCTTTCCAACATCTCTCAGTTACACTCCCCTTCTCTTCTCTGACACTGCCACCACCCTGGTCCAGGCCTTTATCACCTCATACCTGAAATATTTTTCGATAGCCTGCTGGTGGGTCTACTTTGCCTCAAGGCTGTTTCCAGTCATTCAGCTGCTTTTCCTAAAATGCAGGTCTGACCATGTCACCCTTCTACTCAATAAAGTCAACATCAAATATAAAATCCTCTTTGGCATTCACAATCTATCTCTTCCCACCTTTCCAATCTTTACACCTTACTCCCCAACACATGCCCTTCGACCCAGTCATACTGGCCCCGTGGCTGTTGCACAAACAACATGTTTCATCTTTTAGTTCTGGGCATTTTCTCTGGCTGTTCTTCCATGAATGAAATGCTCTTCCCTCCTCATCTCTGCCTGCTGGCTTCCCTGATTTTCTTCAAGACTTAACTAAAATCCTGCCTTCTAAAGAAAGCCTTTCCCAACTTTGTTCTTCCTTCTCTTAATTATTTATCCTGTATATTGCTTATTTGTATGTATTTGTTTGTTTAATATCTCCCCCATTAGATTGTGAGCTCCTTGAGGGCAGGGACTGTCTTTTGCCTCTTTTTGTATCCTCAGTGCTTAGCACAGTGCCTGACACATAGTAGTAGGCACTTAATATTTATTGACTGACAATGAACAAACAAAAAAATAGAATCCCACTGTAAAAAAAACCAAAAACAACTTTTATGATGACAAGGATGTTCAAGATACAAACGCAGAAGACCAAAATATCTAGAAGCAAAACCAAACAGAAAAGTACAACTTGGACAAAAACTTAATTAGAATTCCAAGAAGATATGAAATGAGAGTATGTCTTAAAAAAAAGAAAGCTTAAAGATGTTTTTAGTGATATATGAATGCAAAAGGAAAAAATTGGAAAATAAATTAGATCTATGGAAGAAAAAATTGGAAAGGGAAGTAATAGTATGGCACAAGAGGTACAAAACATTGCCAAAGCAACAAACTTCTTGAAAATTAGAATGGACAAAATGGAAGTTAATTAATCCATGAGATAATAAATATTAAAACTAAAGTCAAAAGACTAAAAAAAAATAGAAGAAAATGTAAGGTGTTTCATGTTAAAATCAAATGATCTGTGCAACAGATTTAAGGAGAAAAAAATTTAAGGATCATTGGACTACCTGAAGATCACAATTTTAAAAAAGTACTAAAACATCATATTTCAATAAATCTTAAAAGAGAATTGCCAAGACCTCCTAGAAACAGAGAAAAAAAGTTGAAAGATAAAGAATCTACTGGTCATCTCCTGAAAGAAACCCCAAAATAAAAACTTCCAAGAACAGTGTACCCAAAATCCAAAGCTTTGTGGTCAAAGAAAAAATACTGCAAGCTGCCAGAAAGACAGACTTGAAAGAACAAATGCAGAGAAAAGTGAACAGAACCAGGAGAACAATTTATACAATAACCATTTATACAATAACAGTGTAAAGACAAACATCTCTGAAAGGATTAGGGACTCATCAACCATGATTCCAGAGGACTAATAATGAAAGATTTTACCTGCCTCCTGATAGACTAGATGAAGGACTCAGAGGGCAGAATAAGATAAATATATTTTTAAACATATCCAATGTGGAAATTAGGGCAACTAGGTGGCAGAGCAGACAGAGCACTGCTCTTGGAATCAGGAAAACTCATCTTCCTGGGTTCAAATCAGGCCTCAGACACTGGCTGTGTCTCTGGACAAGTTACCTAATCTCATTTACCTTAGTTTCCTCATTTGCAAAATGAGCTGGAGAAGGAAATGGCAAACCACTCCAGTATCTTTGCCAAGAAAACCCCAAATAAGGTCACAAAGAGTTGGACATGACTGAACAACAACTGTATCATCCATCCATCTATCCATCCATCCATCCATCCATCCATCCATCCATCCATCCATCCATCCATTCATCCATCCATCTATCTATCTATGGCAGTTGATAGCTCAGTGGATAGAGCACTGGACCTGAATTTAGGAAGAATTGAGTTCAAATTCAGCCTTAAGACACTTCTTGGCTGTGTGACCCTAGGCAAGTCACTTAACCTCTGATTGCCTTTTTAAAAAATGGATCCACTGGAGAAGGAAATAGCAAATTACTTCAGTATCTTTGTCAAGAAAACCTCCAAAAATGGGATCACAAAAAATAGAACATAACTGAAATGACATAATAATAATGTGGAAATTTGTTTTGCTTAACTATATATATATTTGAAATAGGGATTTTGTTTTTCTTTTATTTTCAAGGCAGGGGGGAAGCAGGCTGGGAGGTAGATTTTTGCTGATTGAAAAAAATTTTTTTTAATTTTAAAAGAGAAATCATGGGTAAATTTGGAGAGAGTACTTTCCATTAGGTAATGAAGTCTAAAGCCAGGCTGCAAAAAAAGATGGATGAATGAAAGAAATGGAGACATAGATAGCTACATAATTTGTTGGTCTTTGGGGAAACGCATAGGAAAAGGAAAAATTCACTGGATCAGGAAACTCAGGACACCCAGATTCTAGTGCTTCTGCCAGTAGCAAAATATATAATAAGCCATACATTCTCTGGGTTTGTTTCTTTATCTGAAGGGTCAGTGTGAAGATTACATTAGAAAATGTGCCAGAAAATGTCTTGCAAACTGTAAAGACCCATAACACATGAAAGGCATCATTATTATTATTTTTCTAATTTTATTAAAAAGGAACTTAAGAGTTTAATTTATGAGATCCCTTAATTCTTTAGTACCCCACATTTCCCTTACTCATCCTTTCATTATGACTTTTCTTTCCCATTTTTAAGCTTATCATACTTATTTCTTTCATCAAAATGACATGTAAGCAAGAAACATTTCTTCCTCATTGTCAGCTTGTGGGGATTCAGTTATGGGGGCTGGAGGAGAGATATCATCATTAGAAGAACCCTGATAATAGACAGAAAAGAGAAGAAAGAATTCAGTTTGGCCCCTTGATTCTCAGTTTCTCATCTGTAAAATAAAGGAATTGGTTAGGTGGCTTCTCAGGTCCTTTCTAGCTCTGTGACCCTGTAATCTCGTCAGAACAGGAAAGATGTAATGCAAACTAATCATTTACACATACCCTTTCTTCCTTGGTGTTTTCCCCATTCCATTTTTCTGTAAATACTAAGAGCAGCATGATAATAGCAGATGGTATTAAATACAAGTTCAAATTTTGACTTGAATACATAGTAGCTATGTGATGTTGGGTAAATCACTTAATTTCTTGGACACTTGGTTTCCTAAATACCATCCATGGTTCTTAGATTTTATATATACGTGTGTGTGTGTGTGTGTGTGAGAAGAGAGAAGAGAGAGAGAGAGAGAGAGAGAGAGAGAGAGAGAGAGAGAGAGAGA
>NW_027187358.1:10571889-10739902 GCF_028583685.1 Petaurus breviceps papuanus
AGAGAGAGAGAGAGAGAGAGAGAGAGAGAGAGAGAGAGAGAGAGAGAGAGAGAGAGAGAGAGAGACTGAGATAAAGTAATATTAAATGTTTTCTAATTTATGTTTTGACACTCTTGTACTCTTGTACGTATTCTGTGAATTTTAGTTGTCATTATTTTTAGATATGTGGCCAAAGACAGAACAAGGAATTACAAAGTAAAGTAGAGGTAGGGGGTGAAGTTGGAGAAAAAGATAGTGATATTTTTTTAAATTGCAAGAATCCAACAAGGATTAACTTCTTTAAATTTTGGACTCATTTGCCTGACAAACCTAAACTATCCACTCTCTGAAGTGAGAAGTTAGGGTTATAACTGAGATCTTTCTGAGTACAGCTCACTGTGGACTTAGTTACCTTTTTATGAATTATACCAACAGTGATATATCATAATGCTGTGCTAACCAACTCATACATAGAAAAATAAACAAATGTCAATTTTGGGTTGGAAGTGCAGGTGGGGAGAGGAAGATATCAGACCATAGAATATCAAAATAGTTATCATGATGATGAACTGACCAGTAAATTTATATACCCTTGGAAGGTAATTTAATTGTTCTGGGGACTCTATCATATTTTGGTGCTAGTTCAGAATATGATACTTTTCATTATCTGCCACATTACTACATATTTTAATCCCACAACAAATTACTATGATGTATATGCCCCATTATGAGTTCATATTGTAAGTGTTCTAGGAGACAAAGAATAGTTCATGTTTTAATATTACATTAGAACTTACAAAGTGTTTTCTTCAGGATTACACTGTGAAGTAGCTAGTACATATATTATTCTCACCATTGTATGGATGAGGAAGTTGAAAGGTTAAGTGATTTGCCTGATAAGGAGCAGTCAGTACCCAGATCTGACTCTGACTCCAAGTCAAAGGCTCTTTTCACTGTATTACAGTACTATGAAATAATAAATATCACTTTGGATTTATAAAGTTCTTCTGTCCATAGAACCTCAAAGAACTGTCATATAAAATATCTCTTTCTATCTTATACCTAAGTAAAGGAAGTAAAACCAAGATCTATTGATCTCAATATCACACGTTTGATTATTGGATTTCTATGAATATTAGAAAAATACATGTAAATAATCAAATGGTCATTATGCTACAACATGATTTACCTTTGGGGAGATAATTTCTTTTTATAACTATATATATACAACGATAAACTAGGAATAGCATTGTAATTAAGAATGGGCAATAATTCCAACAGTACAGGTGAGTCCTACTAGTATGACCCTGAAAATTTGACATCTAAAATTGGTGGTTTATTCAAGTCAATGACTAAAGTAAAGATTCAACAGTATCTTCACTTTCTGGGTCACCAATTCTTATATGTAAGAGGACTTATATGGTACCTTCACATTTATTATTATTTATGTTTATTATTAAAAATAATTTATCAAATTATTATCCATTATAATTTTTTTACTAACACCTCATTTTACTATCAGGCTATGTTTTTTTTAATCAATGCCTTTTTAAAAAATATAATCTAAAATATTCCAGTAAAAATGCTTTTTCTAAAAAATAAAACTACATAAAGAGAGAAATCAAACTCCCTAGTCCACAGGTCCTTTATCTGAAATCCACATGGTTAGATTTCAGAAGGTGATCAGAAGGTCTATGAACTTGGGATGGAGAAAAACCTTTAAGAGAAATTTAGCATTTCCTTCAGTTATGAATGGAGGTAACAAACCATTATTCTAAGAATCCATAGGTTTCACCAAACTGCCAGTGGGGTGGGTCCATGACATACAAAAAGCTAAGTCCATGACATTTGAGCTTTAAGGTATAACCATTAAAAAAAAAAACTTTTATAGGTCACAATAAACTTTATCTCCCAATTATCTCCCTCCCTACCTTCCTTCTTTCCTCTCATGACTTTCGGGGTCAGTTTGTAAGTATAGAACAACAAGCTGACTGTGACAGAGACATCTAACCATCATCTCTCAATGATAACCAAAATAATGGCTAAGGGGTAAGGATGAATGAACCACTCAAGAAATCTATATTTGCTGATTAGGTTTTAAAGAAAGGCAATACCCTTGTAGCAGGCATTTTAGCATGTGAGATTCTAATTCAACAGCAGCAACTTCTTTTGAAGTTTGTGACAGTCTTTTCTTCTTTTAGACTAATTTACTTTCAATTGAGTATCATTTGGAAATTGGGGAGGGAAAACCAGGAAAGCTCATCTTTCTTTTCCAATCTATGAATAAACAAGAAAATGAAAGTCAAGGCAAATTAGTAGCATAACAATATGTCAAATTTCTCTTGCTATACTATCTGTAAAATTTTCTTATGAAAAGATTTTTAAATGTTTAAATATTGTAAACTATTAACATTTTAAAATTATAGGCTTTTCTCCTACATAATTCTTTTTGCTCTTAAAAAAAATCCAACCAATTGCTTTAAAACAAGTCAAATATTTTTGTGATATTTGTTTATAGTTTTCTTTGTAAACTGTAATGTTGTTACATAAGTGCACACACGTGTATACAACTACACATGTGTACATGTGTGTCTGTACATACAAACACCTATACATATTCACATGTATATGTATAAATACATATGTATAAATACAAAAATATTTCTCAGATATTTCTAAGGTTAAGCTGTTGAAATGGAAATAATTCTACCTCTTAATCGCTTCTCAAATAACTGAATTAGCTCCAGCAAATAACAGAGCTGAATCACTTGATTTTCTAATATAGTAGCAAAAGTAGTTTGAAAAAATGCAAAATAAATTGTTGCTTTAAGATGCTTAATGTACACTAGTTACAAAGGAAATCTACATTTATCTCTTGAGCACAAGCATGGAAAAAACTCCTTTTGGTTGTGTCTTCCCCCATCACTTTGGAATGGTGGCATTTTCCTTAACATCTACTAATACAAAATCGTTCCTCCCTCCCTGACCTCCTTCCAAAACCCTCAGTGTTGCACAAATATACCCACAAAAATAAGTATTTTTTACATCTGGTTCCAATCCTTGAGATACCTCCCATGTGCAAAACTAAATTTCTCCAACAAAGGAAGAACAATAGGGTGGCATACTGTTTGTTTGGCTTTTCAAAATTCTGCATTCATTTGGTCCATTTACACTCACTTCAGGGGGAGAATATTTTTTTTTTCTTAAAATCTGGTTAAATTTCTGTCCCCCATGCCTGGAATGCACTCCTGCCTCACTTCTGCCTCAGCATAATCCTTAACTTTCTGTCTTTCTTCCCGTGACATCTCCTACAAGAGGAAGCCTTTCCCAGTCCCTAGTTGATACAGCTCTCCGCCCCCCACCCCAAATTATTACGTGGTTACTGATCTCTTTACAATTGTTTCCACCCACCCTAGTAAAATGGAAAAGCCCTGAGGGCTGGTGCTGTTTTTTTCATTTCCTTTGTATCCCTAATACCTGGTATTATAGTATGTGCTTTAAATTACTTCTTTGGACTGCACTATATGAAAGATTTACAGAGGAAAGCCCCTTCCTCTCATGAGATGTCCAGGGGGGCAGTGTGCAATAACGGAAAAGGGTCCTGGGTCAGAATCCTGTCTCTGCCACTAATTAGCTGTGTGACCTTGAGGAAATCACCCGGCGTTCCTGGGTTTCACTTTCCTCGTTAGAAAGGAGTAGGTGAAGGGAAGGAGGGAAGAGTATTGTTTTAAATTATCTCCAAGGTCCTTCCTCCTATAACCCATTCTAGAGGAACAAAAGGGGTGTGTGTGTGGGGGGAACTTAGTCACTTCGAAAATAGCCGCGCAGGTGAGTATGCAGTGGGAGGGAAGGATGATGTGGGAAAGGAGAAGGAACTGGGGGAATCGGGCGCCCTAAGGAAGGAGGGAGGGCAGGGGCGGTCAAAGGGACCCCGGCCCGCGCTACAGTCCTCGGCTCACCGCATCACCTAGTTGCTGGCGGATATCCAGAACAGCTACTGCAGAGCCCTTCCTTCATACCAGTCTCGAACTCAGCTTATGGCTTCCCGTTGCTAGGAAACAGATGTCCGCCCCCACTCTCCAGTGTGGTCCCCCCCCAGGGGCTGCGCCTGGGGTACCAGGGCTGGCGGTGGGGAGGAGTTGAAGCAGAGATGTTCTCTGTCAGGAGTTCTTATAAACACAACTCAAGCAAATCAACTAAGAGGGGGAAACGAGACATAAGGACCAGGGGGACGCAGAGCTATGACAAGTGGGCAGATTACAATAGGTAGGGGAAGCCACATCCAAGGTGTGAGAACACAAGACGTGGTTTTCTAGGAAATCCCTGAGAAGGGGAGAACATCTAGGTAGGAAACAACCTCCTCCAGCTGCAAACACGCCGCTCCAACGTTCTAGTGATAGTCCCATGAGAGGAAGGAAGCGAAAGGGCTGAACTTAGCGAAGCCGAGCTCTAGTCCCAGCAGCTAAGGAATTATCAGCAAGGCACACACACTCTGGGCTTGTTCTGTGTCAGTGATTTACTTATCAGAAATCAGCACGACATTCCCCTTTACAAGGATGAAGGAAAGGCATTCACCCCATATCGCTCCTTTTATTCTTATTCAAATTCTTTCACTTCTGATCTTCAGGACAAGGTCACACATACATGCAGAGTTCAGGCCAGGGGCTAGGTACTGAAGGGGGTGGGACTTCACTAGATAAAATGCCAAGATTCTTTTCAGGAGTTTCTAGGATGGTTAAGAAAATTCCAAAGAATTCTCATTTACATAGGACTTTAAAGTGTCTCTAGACAGCTTCCTCAAAACCAAATCTATGAGGTGGATAATAACTCAAAGTATTAGTATCCCTATTTTTCTGAAGAAAGAGAAGATATTAGATCCTGGAGGCAAACTCCTGGACTAGCGCTAATAGTTTTTTTAGTTTGGTTGTTTTTGTTTTTTTTTATGGGCACAAAAAAGTTTCAGTGAAATAAAGTGTTTAATAGATGAGGCAGGGTTTGAAGTGGGGCCTAACACATTTCTATGAATGTAGGCAGAACATACATTTCTCCTACAGGAGGGAATAACCATCTACCATACATGGGAAACATTTTAGATACTTATAATTTGGGAACATAGCAGCATCACGGACCTATGTTTTCAGGATGCTTATCACTAAAACCATTGCAGGGAAGAAAAAAAAATCCTTTAGTGGATAAAACCCCCAAACCCTAATGTTTTCTGCTTGGAATGGCACTGATGAAAGAAAAGGCAAGCTTGGAGAAGGCAAACTTCCTTGAAAAACTCCCACCACTGGCTGTGACCTTAAAGGGGGGGCCCAAATAACACAATACTCTCAACTTATACAAAACTAAATTTTGCAACAAAAATGTTATCATTCGAGTGTTTTCTATTAAAATGCATGCGTCCTGTTCTCTCTACTACACTCTTCTTGCTTGCAAGACCTTTTGCATTTCACCATAATGGATTCCAAATCTAGCTCTAGTCTTTTCATAAAATAAAGTAGGTATGTCACTGACACACCTGAGTCAACTGTCAGTTATTTTATTTTTTTCCATATCCTTTTCCCCTTTTTCCTATACCTTTTAAGTATGACACTTTGCAGCTAGAGAAATCGTTTCTTAAGCGTGCACAATGACTTCTCTGTATTAAAAACATGTGTTGGCTGGGGTTTTTCCCTAACTGTGCTGTGGGCCTAATCACTCTAATTCCATTCCACTGTACTTATGGGGCCCCATAAAACTGCACCTGAAACACTGGAGAGATGTTGCCTCTCTTATCTCCTGTGTTAATCTGCAAATCATCTCTTCTACTTGTGTTCACAGATAAAAGTCTTAGGTAGAGCTCTGAATCCTACCATGACTCTCCAACAAAATCCTTCTGTGCTGATTCCTGGAAGTCAGTGATTTCAGATTACAGGACAGGGACTGTCTTTTGTTTCTTCCTACTCTTAGCAATTTGATGCATTTAAGTCAAAGATCTTTGATTTTGTTGGCGCTACCTACTCACTCAACCAACAACACAGACCCAAATCACCCCATTATGACTTAATGGTTTTTGAGAATTATGAAAGAAAAACCCATTGCTATGAGGCCAGGCCCATGTTTAAACCTTTGCCAAGCCTTCAAGCTTGGTAAGACCAGTGAAAGCTTGTTTTGTTGGCATAACCTTCAAGAATCCAGTCACCACACCATGAGGTACCAGAGGACTTTAATGGAGGCATTACCCATACCAGGTACTTATTTTTTAACATAGGTATAGGGGATTGGACCTATAATTTCATGCTTCCTTTTAGCTGGAACAAGTTACACAGTTGTAATCGGCACATACCAAAGTTAATAGTAAAAAGATTGGCTTCGGAGAAGAGCTAGCTATTCCAAAACTTAAATATTTGTTGAATACAAACACAAGGAATAAATGGCACACAAAACAGTGGGGGTTGTTCAATACTGACAGTAAAGAATGCTCCAAATTACTAATAAGCAGAAACTGGGCCTATAAGTACATTGTCATGAACAATCAATTATACATTTTAAATTTTCTGGAAGATCAGGGAAAGGAAGAGAAGACAGGCTGTTGAACAGTCTAGGTAAAACTAAAAAATCTGAACCCTCATTTTATTCTGAGTTCTATCACAGAAGAGGAAAGCTTAAAAAAATTAACATGTATTTTATAGAATTTAAAAAAAAGCTTAACATTTCAGTTTTTTTTCCTCTTACTTTTGTATATGGAAATTTTTTTTATTATATGTAGTATAAAAAAAATCAGATATAGTTACTAGGTGGCTTCCCCTTTTCTTTTTTCATCTTAAACACTTTTATACTTCTATCTAGAACACCAATTAATTTAGAAGTATAGCTGAAGCAGTTTCATAAAACAGGAGATCGTAAAAGCCCATGTTACAATAAATTCCCATAACTTCCTAATTCTGATTCTAAACTAATACCATACTAATAATAACAATTAAATTGCTTTAATTAGGCTACAAAGTGCTTTCATATTAATATTTTATTTTGATGTTTTAGAATGGTCATTAACTAATATATTTCCTTTTAGAAACAGTTCTTTGAGATTTTATTTCATTTTACTTTAATACAGCGAAATGGGATGGGGGGGGGAACGACACAGGTGGTACAAATGCTTCACCTAGGAAGCTTCCATTTAAAAATTCTTTGAGACATGAACTAATGATCCTTTGGCACAAAAATGGATCTATTATTAGACTATGAGCTCCTTGAGGGGGCAGGGACTATCTCTTCTGTCTCCCCCATCCTCTTCTCACCTCAGCTTTATTAGCAGTGCCTGGCAGAGTAGGCATTTAATAAATGCTTACTGAGCTGACTGAATTTCAAACACAATCAATTTCCATCACATAGCTTTATAAAATACTGTTTTGATTTCATCCACTAATCTAATACAAGTTCTTTGATGGTTAAAACAATGATTCTCCTTGCTTTTGCCCACAATAAGCACTTAATACTGTGTAAAACTTTAGAAAACAGTAAAGCATCAATTCTAAGGCCAGAAGATGCCACTAACTTTGAAGTCTCAATCTCCTGAAATCACAGGGAATAGACATATTTTTATTTTTATTCTTTTCCCCAAAACAACTCAGGTCACACTCAAGTATCATTCCTATACCTAAAGGTCTAAGTTTTCTAAAGATAAAATCTTGCAAATGATTAGAGCTAGGTCAACAAGAAAATTGTTTGTATTGTCAAATTTGAAGATTGTTTTCTACTACATACTATCCATAACAAATACTTTATTCAATATAAACGTTAATTTCCATTGAGGATATGAGTCAAAATAATATTTTTAAAAGGGATTAAAATGGCATGAAAGCAAGAAAGTACTCTCCAAATTAAACCTGACTTGCCTTATTCCCCAACATATTCTTAATTCTGAAGATAAAAATATTTACATAATTTAAATAACTCAAAGATACAAAGAAACAATGGATAAATTGTAATTATTTTTTATTGGAAAACAAATATACAACTTGGAATGGATTTGAGGCAAATTGTGCCATAAGCAGATTTTTTTTTTAAATAAGTGGCTAAACAAAGTTTAAAAAGCAAGTAACAATAGAAGAAAATGTTTTCTGGTACAGGACCAGCAGTACAAAAAAATAGTGTACGAGTACCTGGATAATACACCCGTTTTGCAATAGTGCAACTTTAAGTACATATTGTTGACTGTCCATAGTCCACGCAGAGTTACAACTCCACACTTCAACAACAACATGCTGACAGCTCCTAAAGAAAACTACTTCTTTAAAAAAAAGAAAGGCATAACCCAGATGTTCCCTCATTTGACCAACTCCATCTAAGTTCAGATGTGCAGAAGGGCTTAGATATATCCAGAGTAAGCCACATGCAACATGTTTTACTTGATCAATTTTCCAAAATAAAGTTTCAGGACAATGACAGTAGATAAGGGGAAGAAAAACATGGAGGAATGAAGTCCTAATTACTACACATGCATATCCTTTTGACAGTAGGGGGAAAAACCTTTTACAGATAAGTTACAAACAAAGAAAAGGCAAATAAACAATTTTGTACAAGAAATTTAACACATTCTGTACAATGTCTTCACTTTGCTGTCATCATTTGTACAAACTCTGTAAAGAAAAAGTACATATAAGTTGCATAATTGACATTAGCTAAAAAACAAAAGAAACCATAATTCCCTTTATAATTTAAATTTCCTATACTTTTCCTCCACTACTTTATGCAGATATTAGAGATATACAACCACCTCTCTCCCATTAAAACTTTTTAGACTTGTGAGTAAAATACAAGAAAATAGTTACTTTTTTCATAGAATCAACTTAAATGCAACCCATTTTAACTAGCTGAAATTTAGGTTATATAGTTATACTATACTATACCAGATTTAGGTTCTTAATAGTTGGGGATAAAGCAGTTATGACTTGGAGACTCAAGTAACTAATTACTACACACACACACACACACACACACACACACACACACACACACACACACAAAGATGTATTTTAAAAGAGTACCCCTTTCTTCCAAGATCCAGACAGCCTTGAATTTTAAGCTGTTATTCTCAAAAGGCCATGAGATACTCTCATGAACAAAGACAAACAAATCCAGTAAAGAATAATAGAGGAAACTATTTAAAATTAGCTGTGGGTACATACCAAACTTAGTTCCAAAAAGAGCAGTACCCAGTAGCAAGATAAAGCCCCAAATGAATCAAGACTGGACTGGTAAGGATGGAAAAAAAAAAAAACTTTCTTCTGTCTTTTTTTTTTTTTTTGAGGGTAAGTGGGAAAGAGGTCCAAGAAGGGATAGGACAATAAACCCAAGAATAAGAACTATTCAACACAATTGTGTCTACTTTTCCTAAGGAAAATTATTTTCAGTTTTGGAAACATTTTATACATTAGTAGTTAATACAGAACTGAAGCCCCCAAAATGGAGATAAGAATACTTATTTGCTTCCAATAAAAAGATAGTACTGTAGTTTCATGAAGCCTTGATTTGGAATTAAAAAATTGGTTTGAATCCTGGCTCTGTGACTTTGAGATTGTGAACCAGTTTCCTCATTTGTAAACTGAGGGAGTTTGGCTAAATGATCTAAGGTTCCTTTTCTTTTTTTATTTTTGAGCAATCGGGGTTAAGTAACTTGCTCAAGGTTACACGGCCAGTTATTTCTGGGTGTGGTGCTGAGTGTCTGAGCCCAGGATTCAATCTCCAGGTCGTCCCAACACTGGAGCTGGTACTCTTACTCGCTGAGCCACCTGGCCACCCCTTAAGGTTCCTTTTCTAACCCTATTATCTGTTTCCTATAATTTTAACTTGAACTTATATCTTAGAGGTCTGAGAACTTGTGGGCATGAGGGTTGAACCATTATACTAATAGCTAGAAGGAACAGAACAGATTTACCAAAAAGAGGTCATGCTTAAAAAATAATCCATTAATTGTCTATCTTCTTACAATGCGGTTAACTAGATATTCCATTCTTCTATCTCTCCTTTTCCAGTGTAGGTTGTGCAGTTTCATAAAGGTCTTTCTAGATTTCTCCGCATTCCTTGCATATGTAATGTTGATATTTTTACAATCTATCTTCTATTGCTGGGCACATGTTAATATAAATAACTACTAAGCAAGTTTGGTTGCTTATATTAATGTATGTTAAGCTGCTATTAAAACAAGGGGAAAAAATGGTCACAAAGACCAACACATAAGGAGAATGGATATTAAACGTTGTCTTGGTATCTTGCTGATATCCACTATAGCAAAACCTCATATTTTTGATGAGAGATAATTAATTGGATGATGAGCACAAAGTAGTAATCAGCGGATAGGAAATATATCTTAGTGGCAAGCTTTGGTGAGTATCCCTGCAGATCTGTTCATGTCTTGGTCCAGTTCAGCATTTTAATGTTAGGACTCAAAGGCATGGACATCAAAACTACAAAGGCTGTCTGAACTGATCAAGATGAAAGTTAACCAGAGTGCTGAACTTGGTGTATAGACACTCAAAAAAACCTCGTTGAAGCTGAGGTCTATCACTTGTAGTACTTATCTCAAAAAATCATAAAGCTCAAATGAAACGAGGAATATAAAATATTTTGTAAATCTTAAAGTGCTCCATAAATACCAGCTATGATTAAGGATAAAAGCAAAGTCCTATCCTCCTATCTTAGAACTCAACTGTACAAGCACAAAGAATGGGAGAAGAATGGCTGGGGAGACACTTAAGTGGATCCCAGCTTCAGGGGTCACCTGGGGCTGCATCAATAAAAGCCGAACTAACAGTAACAATCCATTACCATTCCAAGGTGGTCTGACCAGAATGTTCTGGAAGGCTCTTTTTAAGGGACCTTAACTGGAAGGCTAGGAATACACTGGGGAGTGTAACCAGAGAGGTGAAGACTTGAAATCATGTCACAGAGGATTGGGAACGTGAGCCTAGAATCCTGGAAGGGATGAAGGGCTCATGGTGTGTGGACAAATGATTTTGTTCTTCTGCTCTCTGGGACTAAGAAAACTACAGAAAGAAATTATGCAAACAAGAATCTACCCTTAAAAAAAAAGCTTTCAGAAGTAGAATGGGCATAAGGAAGTGAGTTTCATTATCACTTTGGGAAGGAAGGTGTCCTCAAACTGAGTTGACTGAACTTTTAAGAATTTTAGAGGATTTCTGATTCAAGTTAAAGACAAAAGGACTTGATGACTAATCACATTATTTATTAATTCATAAAATGTTAATTTACTGTAAAGCCACTCAAAACAAGTCAGTTTTTCCTCAATATGAAGAAAAAAAAAATCGCCCAACATTCAAAGAGTTAATTATGTGAAAGCAAACAGATTTTAACATCAAAAAACAGTATAATCTAACTATAAAGAGTTATTAAGCATATGATATGAAATGTCACAAAATGGCAAGAAAATAACAAATTGGAATAGATATAGGAAGGTAATTAGGAGTAGATGAGGACTCAAACTGAAGAACCAGTTGATGGAATTAGGGATCAATTAGGGGAGAATGGCCACTTTTTACATATTTAAAAAGAGATTAAAAATTGTTTCATATAGCCCTAAAAAGGAACCTGCTAGCTTGGCATAAGATAACTTACAAATGGAGTTGCTACAAAGTAGAATGGAGCTATCACAAAAGATAAGCTCACTCAACAGTGAAGGTTCGACCATCTTTTAACACTGGTTTAAGCTCACTTACTTGTTCCTCAGTAAATATATGGAGAACTTAGCCAGTATCTGCATTCATGCATTTCATTCTTAATCCGTCTCGAAAAATCTAGTTTTCAGAAGGTTTCTCCAATTAAGTAGGCAGTTTACTAAGCAAGTAGTACTACACCCTAACATTGTCCTCTTTCCCTACCCTGACATCCTAATTTCCAATTGTTCAATTCACTTTACCCTTAGTTTTTTTTTTTAAATGGCAAACAATACTTCTGTTCTGGTTTAAGATAAAGACAATTAAAATGATAGAAGCAAAAGATTACCTTCATAGTTTACTTGACCATCACCATCAATATCTGCTTCCCTGATCATTTCATCAACCTCTTCATCTGTTAACTTCTCTCCAAGGTTTGTCATCACATGGCGAAGTTCTGCTGCACTAATATAACCATTGCCATCCTAAGACAAAAATTTAGTTCAGCCTTTAAATAGCGTGACAAAGCAAATGCAAGGAATAATCTTTAGAAATTTGTTCTTGCCACATTTTCTCTTCCCCTTGCAAAAAAAAAGTATAAAAAAGATGTTGATGTTCATGCTGAAGGTACTAGAATAAAAGGGTATTTGTGTACCTTGTCAAACACACGGAATGCTTCTCTAATTTCTTCTTCACTGTCTGTGTCTTTCATTTTTCTTGCCATCATAGTCAGAAATTCTGGAAAGTCAATTGTGCCATTACCTGAAAAAGTTATATGGAAACAGATTAAAATCTTTAAGCTCAAAAGTTCCACAACTAGGAATGTAACTTGTTCCCCCTTCCCTGGCAGTAAAAATATTAAGTCTTACCATCAGCATCTACTTCATTAATCATATCCTGTAATTCAGCTTCTGTGGGGTTCTGCCCAAGTGACCTCATTACAGTTCCCAATTCCTTTGTTGTTATAGTACCATCTCCATCCTTGTCAAATAGTGAAAAGGCTTCTTTGAATTCTGTTTAAAAAACAGATTATAATTCAAGTTTTGGTTATCCCATTAAATAGTCATTGGATTTTACTTTGGCTTTCACTAGCATCAGTAAATATGTGTGCATATATAGACATACACACAAATTTGTACACGCAGGTGCGCCCACCTCAATTACCAAAGCTCTAGAGACAACAGTAAAACTAGAGAACTATTCATTTAGTTTTTGATTACCAAAAGTCTATACCACAGAATTTCAAAGTATTAAAAATCAACTGATTAGACTTCTGCAAGTACTCTTTCCTCATCCTAACCCTTAGATTTGATAATTTCATTCAAAACTCAATTTATAACTACTCCAAATCCACCCAAAGGCTTTCTTTACTCCACTCTTCCCTGCCCCCATCCAATTACTTATTGTGTATCCTTTTTGGGTATGTGTACACATACTCCCAAAATAGAATGTTAGCTCCTTGAGGGAAGGGTGGGTTCAATTTTTGTTCGTATTTCTAACATCTGGAACTTAATAAAGGCTTAACTGGCTAGCTACCAGTTTTAAGACATTCATTTAAAATTAGAGCAGATTGCTTTAAGGAATTTATTCTTGAGGGCATGCAAATTTACAGTGCTGAATTCTGATTGGGAGTTAAAAAACATCACTTCCATGTCTCTCTCTCTTTTTTTGGAGAGGGGAAGGCAGGGTAATTGGGGTTAAGTGACTTGCCCAAGGTCACCAGCTAGTAAGTGTTGTGTCTGAGGCCATAATTGAACTCAGGTCCTCCTGACTCCAGGGCCAGTGCTCTATTCACTGTGCAACTTAGCCACCCCTAATCTTCATTTTCTATTGAGGGTAAAAGAAACTATAAAAAGGTAAGTCACTTGGCTAGTTAGGTCTCACAAATTAAGGAGACTGAAAACCTCAGAGGATTTTTTGGCTCGTTCTTAGAAGATGGAATAAATACACGGCATATTTTTAATAGGCTAACAGCAAAGACTGTAAGACATATTCATTGATATATAGTACATTGATAATAGGATTTAGTAATAAGATCAACGATCTGGGGCCTTATAACCTCTGGTTTAAGGTTCTGGAATTATTTTTACTTAGAACCAAAGGAAATTTGTCAATTTATAGTTCTGACCAAAGTCTAAGAGATATAATTCAAATCCAGGGATTAAAATACTGAGCCAGAGAATAATTTAAGTTATGCTTAGCATAAAGAAAATCAGTCTCAATATCTTTACCTGCTTCTGTGCAGGTCTATAAAGAGGCTCCCTGCAAGAAAAGTTATCATCCAAAGCACCAAGGATTAATAATTTTGGGCCCAAGTGACATGACAAGAAAATGAAATAAACAGTTCTTGCAGATAGAGAAAAGAGGAAAGAAAATAACTGGGGGAAGGGTAGCATCTTCTGACAACTGACTCTGTGACACTCGTGGTAAAAGGTTTGCCTACCCCTGGTAGTACAGCATTGCAAAGAGGGTTATGGGAGAAACCCCACAGAACTATCTCTAGTTATTTATCCTATTGCAAGGAAGTACTGCAGCATACACTGATTCTGTGTGCATATAGCTTGCCAAACAAACCAATAAACCAGAGTCATTGCTTCTAATTTTTTATTTCCAGAAGCTATATTCATAATGTGAATGGCCACATATTAAGCTACAGATAGTATTAATTTCATCTGACACCAGCCAGTTTTAGCTTAAAAATCCTCCCGACTGGGAAAGTAAACACAAAACCTATTAAACTCTTGGAGTTATTCAGAAATATAATTTTCCTCTACCTATATCAGTGTGAAAGGATATTACTTTAATATTTTCCCAAATTACTTAAGGCTGGTAACATTATTTTGAGTTTCCCTCTGATTTTATGAAAAAAAAAAAAAAGTTAGAAAAATCTGTTTTTTGAGAACAATTACCACCAGGACTCTGCTACAGGTATTTGAAAATAAGCTGTTTCGGGGCGGCCAGGTGGCTCAGCGAGTAAGAGCACCGGTTCCAGTGTTGGGACGACCTGGAGATCGAATCCCGGGCTCAGACACTCAGCACCACACCCAGAAATAACTGGCCGTGTAACCTTGAGCAAGTTACTTAACCCAAATTGTTAAAAAAAAAAAAAAAAAAGAAAAGAAAAGCTGTTTCCTGTGTGGCATGGGAATGATGAACTTCAGGAATACAAAAAAAAATTGATGGAGAACAAAAGCTAAACAGCAACCAACAATAATAAGCAAAAAACTGTACAAGTAAACTTTTCGTATTTGGAGATATCAAAGAAACCTGAAGGAAATAAAGCAGATAGTGGTATGTCAAGTCATCATACAATATTATGGTTTCCTTAATACCAAACTTGGGGGGGGGGGCCAGGAGGGGGAGAGAATATATATACGTCACTAAATTTAGTCTAGAACTTCAGGAATCCTCTCTACTTAAAATGACTCTGAATAGGATAAAGACATTTTATCTAGTTCAAATGCCTATATAGCTCATATATATTTCTGAACTGGTAACTACAGTTAAATAGTATACAAGTAGGTAATCCTAGCTACAACTCCTAGGAAAGGTTTGGAACATGAAACCAAGAGTCAATTTTCATTCACACTGCTATAGAATACCAAGTATCCTCAGCAACATAAGAATAGCTATCTTCTACCGTAACTGATATTAAAAACAACAGGATCTATCAGATCTGTTTTAGATATGCTCAAGATGAAACTTCGATGTAAAAATTAATATTTCTATTTAAAACTAAATTTTACTTTAACACTCTACAGTCATCATATGTTCAACAGTCCCTTCCTCATCAAATTACCTATAATGTAAAAAATTTGTGTGAACCCTGAAAAGATGACAGTTACAGGATATGGTCAAAAGCCCTCAAGACTTTCACTATGACTATAAAATATTTGAATGCTTATTAAACAACTCTTAACATATGAGGCAATCTTTGGAAAGATCTTCCCTCAAGGGTCATGTAATTTACTTATACTTTATGCTTCCACTAGCTTTCAACCAAGCAGATGTTAAACTACCATATCACTTTTATTGTTATAAACGAAATTAAATTATACTAAATTCAGAGAAGCCACAAAGTATTATAGACAGTAAAGGAGTTGGAATCAGAAAATGGACTTGGATTCAAATCCTGTCAATGCTTACCATGTGACATTGGGCAAAATACATAACCTCAATTCAGTTTCTTTATGTAATGGGGGAATATATAAAATTCATTTCAAGAATATTTATTTTCATAGTATTCCTCCAGTATAACATGTGATTATTAAAAGCCCCACATGTCCAACACCATTAGCAGTAGAGATAATAAAAAGCAACAATTTGAGATAGCACTGCACCAAATAGTTCAACAAAATTTGCTTTAGTTATTTCTGTAGTCCATATTCAATCTATAGAAATCGAATTTTACTTTGAAAAGTCCACCATGACTAGCACTTGGTGTATGTTTAGTTTATTCTCTATTAGTCCATCAGGGGACTGGCATATTGTGAGGATACTACAAACATTCTTCACAAAAGAGGTCCATGTGGACAAGATGGGCAGAACTCTGATAGGCAGCATGACCAAAGGCACAGAAGAACACAGCATTTATAAAGGCAATAAAGAAATTTAGCTGAGTAGACCAAAATACATGTGCAAGTATGATAGGACATTAGCAAAGACAAGTACATAGGGTGGAGTCAGATGAAATAGGACCTTGCAAATCAGGAGTTTGGACTTGATAATAATAAACCTCACTACAGATTCTTAATAATGGAAAGTTTCTGCATTCATTGAGAAATTTAATCCTAAATGAATTTTTTGCCCTTCAAGAAAACCTTTGACACCTAAATGAATTCTAACAACTGATGAAATAAAACACATTTAATTAATCTCATACCAGCAGGTTTAAACTTTGGACTTGATTAGATCCCTAAGTTTCAAAAGAATAACAATTATCTGAAGTTAGTTGCCTTAATTCTGACCCAAGTATAGACACTTAGGACTCAAGAGTAATAGCATAAAATAGCAGCAGTTTATAAAATACTTGAACAGGCATTCGTTCTATTCTCATTTGATGCCCACAACCCTGTGAAGTAATAAATTATTCCCATTAGAATCTAAGCTCAGAAATGTTATTTGCCTGAGATCACAGCTATCAAGCAAATAGCAAGTTAATATTCAAATCCTTATCTTTTGACTGCCCTAATCCACCACTCTTTCCACTATACCACAATAACCCTACCCTGTTGTTTCTATCAGTCAAAAACTGTCATGCAAGGTCAGCAAGTTAAATGATACATATAACACTTATGCTCTCCAATTATTTCATGAGAGGTTGGGTTTGGTTGTTATAGCACTACCACAGGATCATAGATTTTAAGGCCAGAGGGGATCTGAGAGGCATCAAAATGGGATGATTAGCCTCATGACCAAGGCTTTTAAAATAAGATTTACCCTATTCTGACATGCCAACAACCGAAGTGGCATCTAGTACACATTAGACTAAATACCTTAAAAATTTTTTGATGTCTTAGTAATGCCCCTTTTGCTACAACTTCAATGAATTTCCATAACAATCTAGTTTCAGAGCCATAAGAGTTTTTAATATGGTCCTAGACTACAGAGATTTGTGAAACGTAAACTGTAATTTAATGTGAAATGTAAACTGAAATTTAAACTTAACACAAGGCAATTTATTTACGTTTGGAAGACTTCTAATGTCTTTAAAGAAAAAAGAAAGGCACTAACTTTCGTTATAGCCAATATGTGTAAATTTTTTAACAATGCCTTCTATTAACAATATGTTTCAGATAACTACTATTCCTTAGCTGACTAGTGCACATGCTTAAAATGTCAGACCTGGGTCTATTCAAACCCCACAGTTTTTCAAAGGGGCTATACAACATCTGTCTGCCTGACCTTGCCTCTTAGCAACAAGAGATCATCACACACTATTATAGAATGTTACCCATTCTACTTAGAAGAGTATGGCTAAATTGTCCAAAACTTAAACTTAAGATGTTCTATAACCAAGAGAGTGCCTACAAAAAGAACCATGAGATTAACTTTATGTGGGTATGCTCATATTTCAAATGACTAAAGTACAGTCCCCCACACACCCTTCTTTCATGTGCTTACCTTCTCATTCTCCAAAACAAGTTCATAGGATCACATATCTAGAGCTAGAATGGACCTCAGAGGCCATCGACATCTGGTCCAACTCTCTCATTTTACAATGAAAAGGTAGGGCACATCACTATGCTCTATTTTCCATGCTCACTTCAATTCACTAAAAACTTGTTATTTTGTTAAGGGAGTACCTACACCAATGTAAATTGCAACCTATCTAAAACTACAGGAATTACTGTGACTAAAAAAAATCTATCATCTGCAGCTCATATGGAATTGAACCTCTCCAAACGTAGCTTAGCTACGTTTCTTTTCTTGATAAACTGTCACTAGGCCTATATTTGAAGATACCATGCAACAAGAGGAAAAGGATTTCCCAGCAATTAGGTAATTTTTGTTACCTTCCCAACAAGTGATGAAATGAAAAATCCCTCTAAAAAAACCCATGCAATGTTTTTATCTGAGGATGAACCAACAATTCAACTTATACCACTGAGCAAACAATTTAGTAAAATCTAATTAGGTATGATAGTCATGAAAGCATCTGGCTCACCTGCAATCTGCTCTTCTGTCAGCTGATCAGCCTGTAAAGACAGACATATTTAAGAGTTTGAGATGAAATCTTTCTACAATTGCTCAAGAAACACAACAATTTAATTCAAAGTTTTAAAATACATGGGCATATAAGATCACTAAGAAGTTTAGGCCAAAATAACTTACATTAGAGATAAAAGTCAATTATTGACTTCTATAACCACTACATTTAAAATATTCACTTATTCATTTTGAAAGCCTTCCCAAAATTCTAATTTGCAGCTAAGCTGGTGCAATTGATAAGAGTGCTGGACATAGAATCTGAAAGACCAGAGTTCAAATTTGGTCTCAAACATTTACTAGCTAGCCATGTGACCCTGGGAAAGTTGTAACTTCCTTCTTTTTCAGCTACCTCATCTGTAAAAAGGAGTAACAGCATCTGCCTCCCTGGGCTGCCATGAGGATAAAATCTATAAAATGCTCTAAGTACTACATAAACAATAGAAATAATCAGGTGGTATTATTGTGGCAGGAAAATAAGGGACACTTTCATTTTTTAAAATATTTTAGGCACTGAGAAAATTATTGCTGCCTTTCTTCAAAGGTGGGTGACTAAAGCCTCCGGTAGAGAGGGGGTAAAGGAAACCCCATCCCATTGTGTTTCCCACAAAAGGCCAAAATTAGATTTAAAAGGTTAAGTTCATAAATCAGATATTTAAATTACTCAACAATAATGCTTGCCATGTACACTTTCTCTAAGGGGAGTTGACCCACACCACTTGCCACATGTTGTCTTCTGGTCAAGGTTGAGGTTAGAGAAGTCAAATAATTCAAGAAGCATTTACTTTAGGATCTGCTAATAAATCCAACAAATACTAAGGTTCTTAGAGGCCTGGGCTTTAAAGTTAAAAACGTGTTTAATGTTACAAGTCAACGACAACTTTATTTAACTCTTGAGTCTCAGTTTGTCCAATATGTGGTTCATTTAAGCTTTCTCATTTTTCTATTAAGCATTCCATTTATATTTTGTACTGGCTTAAATAGATGGGAAAGTCTTCTCCCCACCCTGAAATTCCATTTCCAGAATCATTCCTTTGTGATAATCATGGACTAGCTATAGCAGTTTAAATGCAAAAACCTGTGGAAAAGGCAGAATCTTAATGTAAATAAGTAAACAGATCCCTTTTTTCTGATGTCAGGAACACAGGCTAGGATATGAGTGAGGGAAGGGAATCATTAGAGGGAAGGGAAAAGTCTTATCTTCAAAAGCTGCATAGGTCAAGGATTGCTGTGAAATTATTTTTAAACCTAAAAAGCACTGTGTAAATTTTGGTTATTTGCAGAGGTGTGTGTTATTTCCAGAGATGTCTATACTAAGAAAAGTAAAGCTTCTGGAATTTCAATTTCCAGTACCTAGGTTTGTTTCTCAAAATTAAAGACTTCTGAATACAAAGCTCTTAAATTTTATTTTCTCGTGCATTATCCCAAGATTCCAACAGCTGTAGATGAAAACAAATCTTCATGACTTCACATTACCCACAACATTTCAACTGTGGTGGTTTTCCTACTGACCAAAAAAGAAGCGAATACTAACTAAGATGGGCAATGTCAATTATTATTCAACAATTTTTTAAGCAGCACCTACTTTATATGTCAGGTGTTGTGCTGTAAATGCTGTGGATACGGGAAGGAGAAAAAAATGTACATTTAAATTGGGGTGGCTAGGTGGAGCAGAATAGAGCACTGGCCCTGGAGTACCTGAGTTCAAATCCCGCCTCACACTTAACACAAAAACTAGCCATGTGACCTTGGGCAAGTCACTTAACCCCAATTGCCCTCCAAAAAGCAAAAAATAAAAAAAAATTTAAATATACATGCATATGTAAAATAGAAAAAAGGTAATAAATAAGAGAGGGGAGGGCACTAGTAACAAGGGAGATCATTAAGATGAGGCATTATTAACTTTTTTCTTATCTTGGACTCCAGTTATAATCTAATGAAACCTAGTCATCTTTCCTCAGAATACAGGAATATATACATATTTTTAAAAAAGGTTAATGAAAACATGTCTTTTTCCATCTAAGTTCAAGGACTCCCAAAACCTATTCATGGACCCCAGAATTTAAGAGCTACTGATGATATAGTAAAAAAAAAAAAAAAAAATAAAACATACTAATTTAAGTCTCCTGACCCCCCCAAAAATCTATTTCTTGTATTTCTTACAGTTTAGATCAGGGCTAGAAAAATGTGTAATCAAGAATCTTATTCCAAAATTTAGAAAGCAGGAAAATTCTAAAAATGCCACGGGGCACATAAGTATCCCAGGGTCTCAGGTCATCAAGGGTGGATTTCAAGAAGCAACTGCACATTTCTTCCTAATATTAGGGAAATGTCAGATTAGCAAAAACCAGTCATCTCAGTGCAAGCAGGGAATATTCATTTGGAACAGAACCCAGAGTAAAACAGAAACGGTTCTGGAGAAAGCTCCTAGGAAAAACTGGACCCCAAAATTACCTATAAAGAATGGTGCTGTCCAGTGCTGCAACCACCTGCATTCAAATTACTATCTGCAAGCAGGAAGAACAAAGCACCACTTCTACAGTTGCTAGGCACCAGATCTATCTAGCATTTAGGGTCTGAAGAGAATAGAATAGGCTTTAACTCTGTAGTGTCTACAAATTGAAATTATCAGTCAACTCAATTATACATGAAATGAAACCAGTGGCATCATGGGCAACCTAAAAATTATCCTTTTTACTGGAAACATAACTGATATAAGCTTGAAATGTGACCCAAGTTACCAGGTATCAGGGAAATTAAATTGGATTAAAGTAAATTAAAGTGTACCAAACGAGTTTATATTCTCACATGAAAAGCTAACATAAAATTGTTGGAAAGCACCTTAAATCATTTGGCCCAGCCCCCATGCCTCCAGGTACAAAAATGCTTAAAGATACTTAAGGAGATCACAGCAGGTCTCCAGGGATGGATACTAAGGACAAGAACAATTAAAAGTGTAGAGTATTTCTCAAAAGTTTGTCCCCAAGGTTCCAATCGCTCATAGTTTTTTGAAGGTTTAATAATTTTTGCTTAGGAAGTTGGAAACAATGCAAAGTAATGTCCATAAAAGCACTCTTTATTATATCAGCCTTCAAAATTTCTAAATAAGTTTTCCCAAGAGGAAAAAAATAAAAGCACATCTTGAGTTTAATAAATAACATAACAAAATTCAAACTTGTAAGCCTTATTCTCTTGCATCCAAATCTTTTTTTTTAGTACTCACTTATATGGCCCAAAGTATTTTTAAGCTATTGTTGGAATTTTTTAAAAATTCAAGCTCATTAATGTATGTTTATCTCAGAAGAGGTCACAAGAGGAATGACTAGTTCTTACTCCCTCAGCACCTTGACTACTGGTATAGTTTGCTTCCTACTACTCTTTATCTCTCTAGAGACTGAGATGCAAAACATTAATGTTGATTTTAAAGTGTAGAGTATTTCTCAAAAGTTTGTTTCCTAGAGCCTAGTGTTGTCCTGAGATTTTCTTAGCTACCTTATGAATGCAACACTTGCCACCAATATTGAACCTCCTAAAATGGTCTGAATATTCCCTGTGGCTGATAGAAAAATAGGAAGAAAAATCATTTTACCTCTTAAAGACTAACAGCTTGTTATTTGAAAAATCGTTCTCAACCCACAAAGCTAGACTACTGACATCTCTAAATCCACTCTTCTCCCCAAAACCTGTTTTAGAAAAATTTAGTTATCCATCTCATTAACTACTTCCTTGTTTTGAAAGGGAAGATTTCTATTTAAAAAGGACAATTTAGTGTATTAAATAAGCAGCAGCCACCAGTCAATATTTAGTCTCAGTTAATGACCACAATTTCTCTGTACAGTAGAAGAGGATTCTCAATTCTGTTAAGGCTGTTTAACACTTTTAAGGTTAGTTAGCACAGTGGCTCAGAGAAAATGTGAATAGTTTAAGTACCATTCCAACACCCCCCTCCCCCAGTTTGTCACTGCTCCCGTTCAAACCAGAAACATGACAATCCTAGTTAGCTCACTTCCACCTCCTACTTTCTGGCACAGTACTAATTAAAGATGACCCTTTTGCAAGTTAACTGTATACTCAGTTCATATAGTTACAGGTGTGAAATAAATGATCATAATTATCACATATTTATTAGGTCTTTTTTTTGGGGGGGGGGGTCTGGATGGGAATCATCGCAGTTTCAATTATTAGCAGGTATTAATAACTGAATGCAAGCAAGCTGTATAAACCATATTGGACCACTAACTCTTTCACACATCCATAATTCCCTTTTAGGCCAAGGGCATGATTATTTCAACTACTTCTCTAATACCCTCTTCCCCAACCCCGAAGGACTCTTCAATCCAAGGCCCACACTGGCCAAATAATCATACTGCATTGTGCTAGAAATCAACTATCTTCGTTCAAAGATCTCTTTAAGTTTAACTTGCATCAGTCTTTAAAAAAAAAAAGGCTCTTAAGGTTCTCCTTAGAGACAGCCAAATATAGCTAAGGTCCAAATCCACTGTTCCTAGTTTAGGTCTTAGTGGGTGGAAGAGGGGAAAAGAGAATCGAGAGAAAAGGAGTGTTTTTAAAAAACCTGACAGCTTTACACATTATGTGTCAATAAATGCAAATGTATTTCGATGTTTATTTCCTATTAATTGGGGGGCATTACACTGTATCCCTCCAAGTCCTTAATGGTCCTAGGGCAATTTCAGTCCCAGAGAACTGAAAAGGGGAAGGAGATAACAAGCCTCAAACGTATCACCATACATAAGAACTTGGCATTTGTATCCTGCACCTGTTCTACCCAGTTACCTGTTATTGGGAAAAGTACAAAGTTACCTAGTTGAATTACCCTATTCAAATTCAATATAAAATACACCAAATCTTGATTTAGGGCACCCCATTAGGCTGAAATGAACACTAGAGCTGGTCCGGTCCACCCATTTAAGTTCGAAAGGAGGTTTCAGTTGGCAGGAACTCCTGTTTAAGATGTCACCTTGCCTCCTGGGCACACCCATCACAATAAGCCACTTGGCAGAAGGGCAGCATAAAATGAGTATTGCAAATTACTGACCTCATTTTTATAGGAGAGAAATCACAAGACCAACTCTCAGGTGTAAATAGAATCCCTTAAAAATTTCACCCCGCATATTATACAAGTGTTTTTGATTCCCCAATACTGTTACAAGTGAATTTGTACTGTGGTTATTCGGGCACCGCAGAAAGGTCCAGGATTTCTCCTGAAAAGCTGATTTAACACCAAATACTAAAACCTATTGATTAAAAAAAAAAAAGACAAGATAAAATACGTGTTTCTTTTTCTAAAGCATCCTTTCCAGCTGTAAAATAACTGGTCTACATGCGCTTCCCTAAAGGGAGTTAATGCACCAGAGACTGCGCTACAATGAGGCTCACAGCTCGATTTCTCGGGCTTTCCTCCCCCGCCCCACCTTGGGGAAGGGGTGTCACTTCCTCCAAAGAGGAGAAGATGCCTGGCTGGGAGGGAATGGGGGACGGAAACCCCATCGGGATGGGGTGGAACCACAGGGATTCGGCTCCGCTTCCCTTCGCCCGCCCGCAGAGGGGGATGGGCCGCTGCGGAGGTCGGCCCCCTCCCCCGCCCATCCCATCCGGGGCTGGTCTCTTCCCAGCAGCCGGTGCGAAGCGCGGACAAGTCCGCAGTCCCGCAGGTGCCAGCGTAGCACTGGAGGCGCCTGGGTGCCTCGGCCTCCCGCGCTGCCCCCTCCCCCATCCTCCTCCCCCCACCGCCCCGCGGGCTCCAAGTCTCCCCGAGACCCCTCAACCTCCACAGTGGTTAAAAAAAAAAAAAGCATAACAGAAATTTTTTTTTAAAAGAGCCCCCGCGGTGGGGGGGGGAGGATTTCCGCGCGCCCCTCTAGGCGCGCGGCGGGATGAAAACAGACAAAGCCGCTTCCGGCCGCCGGCACCAACTGTCCGTTTCGATTTTGAATCCTTGGGTCTCCGAGTGGCCCTCGAGAAAGCTGCTTCCCGCCCCTCCCTCCACCTCCCCCTCCCGGCCCGATTCCTTCATCTACTCCCTCAGCTCTGGCAAGCACCCCCACACCCCCACCCCTTCCCTTTCGAGACAACCGAGCCCCAGAAGGGACGACTCCTTGCCTCGGGTTCCTCCCCGAGCGGCCTCTAGTCCACCCGGGGATACCTCCCTGAAGAAGGTGGGGGCGGGGAGGGGACACCTGCGACACAACCGTTGCCGGGCCCCCTCGGTGCCCTCAGAGCCAAGTCCCGGGAAAGGGCCACTCCTTGTGAAGGAGGAGAGGACTCTCTGGCATCCTGGCTTCGGTTTCTTCCCCAGAGGGTCCTGGTCCGAGCTGCCAAGAAGACGCACTTACCATGCTGCTAGCGTTACTAGTGCCCAAGTTCCTATCAAACAACCTCCACACTCGGTGGCTGCACTCGGACTAATTCTCCTCTGCCGCCCCCAGCGCCTCATAAACACCTCCCTCCGTCCGAATCCATCCGCCCTATGTCAGATAACGGAACGTTGCGAACGAACCCGAGCCAACCCCCTCCCCCCACGGCGTTCTCGAGACCCTTTCGTCCCTAGCTATTGGGCCAACGGGTGCAACGGTGACAAGTAAAGGGTTGAAGGGGGTGATCTAAGCAGGTGCTAACTCTCTGGAGGCGGTTAGAAGAGGAAGGGAGCGTCGCCTCGGGGGCGCTATTTTGCGGTGCGGAGGAGCACCGAGGTAGAATGAAAAGAAGTGCTGACGCGCCCGGAAGGCCTCTGATTGGTCAGTTTGTACCTGCAATGCGTCACTCGGAAATGCACCCGCCGGGCTGGGGCTCGGCGCTGCTGCCGTTGCCGTTGCCTCACGGGTCGGGCTAGCTTGGCCACGGCTCCAGGGAGGAGGGCGCACCGCACGCTAAAGCGTTTCTCAGGGAACCCCCCCCCCCCCCTTCCCCATACACACCCCGCCCCTCCCTTACACACACACCCTTCCGCTTACTGTACTACTGAGTGCAAAGGCAGGCGGGTGGGGTGGGGGACCAAACCCCAAGACTGAGAGACAGCCCACCTCCCGCTGGGAAGGCGTAGGCAGCGCCCCCTCCCAGTTGGGCCCTGCGCCCATGGCGGCCGCCACCCCCAGTCACCTTCACTGGCCCAAGGAGACCTTCCTCGAGCTCCACGGGGAGGGCCGGGGGTGGCGGCCGAGCCCCATGGGCTTTCCCTCTTTCCCTGCTTCTGAAGAGCCTCGGCCCGAACCCATGAAGGCCCGAGATATTCCTGGGAGGTAATGCCCTGGGCCCAAGCCCCCTCTTAGCCCCCCCCCCCCCCCCTCGCGGGCCCAAGCCCCGTCCTACCCCCCGCCGTGGCCCCCCTCCTCCCCTCTAAAAAGCTCCCCAGGACCCAAAATAACACTCGCTTTCATAGAAAAGCAGATTTAAAAAATCTATTTCCAGTTTAGAATGAGGAGCTAGCTAACAACAGTTTTCGATGCACAGCCCCTTTGAAGAGATCACCACTGATCCCTGTGCAATCTCCTTGGATGAGATCACCGCTAACTGATCATCTCAAGTGTAATAACCTCAAAAGAATCTCTGAAGAATTCTGCGGAGGTGCTGCTGCAACCAGAGGTTGCATCACCGACTGATCTCTTTTCCCTCTTAATTGACTGCACTTAAAAAAAATACTCCAGTCCGACCACTGATAACCTCTGCCTGGAAAGAACTACCTTAAACTGTATTGGGCCCTGATTTGCCAACAGCAAGCTCACAGGCATATGCATCTTTGTAATCCAGAGAAAAACCACTGCCATCAGGCCACACCAAAAACTTCCCCGTTAAGGAGAATTTCAGCCACTACCATGCCAAAACCCGGCTCTGTAAATTCCCTAGCTACTCCAGAATGCCTAAGCGAGATTTCTATTAAAGTGAACATTTTCTCATAGAATCAGAAGCATTCATTTTCTGATAGCCTAGAAATTCTCACTGGAATCCTAAAAACCAGTAAATACTCTCTATCCTTAGGCTAAATATGTCATGTTAATAGCTTATATGAAAAATAGAGGTTCATCATGAGCTCCATTTCTGAGCTGGGGAAGGGTTATTTTCAGCATCACAAATATGTTGTCCCATGTATACTAAGTTTTGGCTAGCTGGATTCAGAATCTTCATGAGACAACATGTAGTAGTAGGTTTCCCCTGTATAGAGTTCCACGGAATTTTGCTTTTGACCCTTAGGAAAAGAGAAGGTTTTATTTTGTATTTATCCTCCCTCAGTCTCTACTATGCCAAAAATATTCTTTTTCTCTTCCATTTTACCTCAGAATATCTCTACAAACAATACTGTTTATGAGTGAATGATTAAATGAATAATCATTTTCACTAGAAAGCCTGCTGAAAAGGAAGGCATCTAAAATATATACAGCTATATGCATAAATCTAACCTATAAATATTTTACTGAGGGACTTTTTAATAGGTACTTTAAGCTGAGAGTTTTCCCTTTTTCTCTCTCAAGTTACAGACATAGTAGAGATCATGAGTAAAGAACTTGACAGGACAGCTGCCTAATAAACATTTGTGTGTGGTAATAAAACACTGGATTTAGGGGTTAGGAGTAGGTCAGAAAGACTTGTGTTCGAGTTTCTCATCAGACACCCTTAAAGTATCCTTAAACAATCACAGGTTTAGAGCTGGAAGAAATTGTAGAGGTCATCTAGTCCAGTAATTTTACATATGACAAAACTGAGGCCTATCTTGACCCTGGAAAATATCAGTCTCTCAGCTTTAGTTTCTTCATTTGTAAAATGGAGATATAATAGCACAGAGTTTTTATGAAGATTGGATGAGATAATGTATGTAAAGTCCTTTGCAGAACTTAAAGCTCTACATAAATGCAGACTATTATTGAATTTAATTGAATCTTTTGTTAAATTATGGAAAGCCATTTCCTGCAGAACCTTGCTGTCTTCTCCAAGAAAAGAAAGAAAATAAGAAAATACTTACTTTTAAAGCCATTATGGTTTATGTGTATTTGATAATTTTCCAACAAGGCAATTTATTTATAGAACATTTGGCTTCCAAAACATTGTGTACAGTACAGTTTGACTCTCAGCAGTTAACATATGGAAAGTGAAGGCCAGCTAATGACTGGCAAACTGGGATCTTCCCCTTAGTTATTAGCATTCTTTCACTTTTCCATCATACTTTTTAGTTCACTGCCATCTCCCCGGTAAAATGTAAGCTCTTTGAGGGAAGGAGCTATCTTTTGTTTTATCCTTGTATCCCCCATGCCTATCCTATAGAAAGTATTTAATAAATACTTGTTGGATTGGATCTGATGGGTGATTGCCTTCATAATCTGAATTTGAGCTATGTATGATCTTTTATTGATGCCTCTCTTCCTTAGTTTCCCATTTTCAATAAAATGGAGCTGTTCTCTCTGGCAAATCGGTGCCAATATCTAAAGCAACAAGTTTTAAAACTTTCCTTTTGAGACTGATATAGCATTGAAGAAATCACAGGGTTTGGAAACAAGAAACCTGGGTTTCAATTCTAGTCCCTTCTTCTAAGTGAGCCTAAGTCATTTAATTTCCTCTCTAATATGGGGCTAACAGCTGTCCTATCTACTCTCTTATGACACTGTAGAGGGCTGTCACTCTCATGTAGGGAGGACTAAGTTCCTTTCCATACCTCCCTTTGCATTTACTTGTTTGTCTGCTGTACCATGAAGTGCCCACCACAAGCAACTTGTCCTGCTGCATGTGGGGAGGAGGGAAGGGGAGGAAAAGAACAGAAAAGTCCAGGATGGTTTGTAGAACCCTCCCTACCAGTAAACAGCAATTCAGGCTCTTACTCTTTCATTCATTGGACATCTTTTAAGTGCTATTGTGGACAGAGCACTGTTTAGGTACTGACAATGATAGAAAGTTTAGCTAAGATACTCTGTAGAGCTATACCAAGGAGGCACCAGTGGTTTGTGGTTAGAATGCTTTAGTGGGTTCCAATTTGGCCATGGACACTTCTTAGATCATACCAAAGCTCAGTTTCTTCATCTGTAAAATGGAGTTCATAATTTGCCCCACCTGAACCTCAGGGGCTATGAGGAAAGTGCTTTGCAAACCTTAAAAGAACTAAATATATGTAAATTATTAATAATGTGTTATTATAGTCATTTAACTTCTTGCCCAACTCCTTTTCCAGTCACATATACCCTTAATAATGGTTTTTATACTTCTTTTCCTATGCAAATTGTCCCTCATTAACAGGAGCTAATAGGTTAGAAAATGTTTTGAAAAAACTATAAGCTGAATACAAAGCAGAATGTCACCATTATTTACACAGATTGTAAGTCCTAGTAGACAAAAGGTACTGTCATTTCATAAGGTGCCTGGTATACTTCATAAGTACTTGACATTATTATATGACCTATTTAGCAAATTTTAAGATTTGTTAATCAGTGGAAGTACATGGCAAAAGAAGCCAATTATTATTTTTCCCACATAACTTATTACTTAAGCAATGTGAATATGTTCAAAATCACAGAATTTTGGCCTGAAGGGTACCTAGAGATCATTAGTCCAGGTCACTCAGATAAAGAAATTGAGAGGTGAATTTATTTGCCATATGTCACAAAGCTAGGACTAGAACTCTAGTCTCCCGACTCTAAGCTGAGTTCTATGTTAATTATGCACTTAATTGAATAAGAGATTTATCCTCATCTTTCCATTTTCCACATTATACAGTGATTATGGTTTTGATGTGACTTTTTTTCTCTGTTGTCAATGGCCCTAATGACAACTTGAAGCGAATGACTGTATGTATCCATGTAATCCATGTAATTCAAGTAAAAATTCTCTCTACTTCAGTTTCCTGGATATTTCATGCTATTTAACTGTTTTAGACTTAAAAAAAACCCAATAATAGGGGGTGGCTAGGTGACGCAGTGAATAGAGCACTGGCCCTGGAGTCAGGAGGAGTTCAAATCCGGCCTCAGACCTTGACACACTTACTAGCTGTGTGATCTTGGGCAAGTCACTTAACCCCAATTGCCCTCCAAAAAGTAAAAAAAAAAATCCAATAATTGTTGAAGTCTTTCTTTAGTTGTCTCATCAGAAATTGGCTCAGAAGTTAAAGATCTAAATAGATATTCCTGAACCTTGAGGAATAATATGTTTCTGAAATTCTTCCTTTTACCCTACTGCTTCCTAAAATCTCCAGCCCTGGTTACCATCGAATTCCTAGGTCATAGACGTTTAAAGATACTTTCTGTTGCTCATTTGAGGACTCATAATACATTCAAGCTGGGACAAGCAGTGTATCCTTCTCTACCACCATCTTATTATTTGGAATACATAGCTTATAAGAACATTGGCTTTTTGTGTTGTTGTCAGTCATATTTCAGTTGTGTCTCTTTGTGACCCCATTTGGGGTTTTCTTGGCAGAGATACCAGAGTGGTTTGCCATTTCCTTCTCCAGCTCATTTAACAGAGGAGGAAACAGGCCAACAGGGTTCAATGACTTGCCCATGGTCACACAGCTAGTCTGAGGTCAGATTTGAACTCAAGAAGATGTCTTTCTGACTCCAGCCCTGGCACTCTATCTACTATGCCACCTTGCTTTCCAAATATCATCTTATTTGTCACAACTATTGGAGTTGGTGTTGTCATTCCCATTTTACAATTGAGGAAACTGGACAGACAGAGGTTAAGTAACTTGACCAGGGTCATACAGGTGGTTAACATATGAGTCTGAATTCTAATTCAGGTCTTCCTGACTCCAGGTTCAACTTTGACTATTGTGTCTCCTAGCTACCACTAGGTGGCAAAGATTATTTTAAGAAATAAATGAGATCATATCTGTAAAATGATACATAATTATGAATTATTGTTCTTTGCACAGGGCAATATATATCACCAAGGGGCCTTTCTTCTTGATAGGCACCCTAACACTCTAGTGATATCCCTGTCTTCTAGCAGATTGCTATCATCCTATTCTCTCTCCCTTCTACTTTTTTTTTTCCTACTGTCTATAAACATGCCCATGCCTCCCAGTTCCTGAAATACCATCACTTGATCCAAACATCCCTTCCAGCTATCATACTCTTATCTTCCATTCTCTGCTAAATTCCTTTTATATTATGTGCCTCCACTTTCTTTCTTCTTACTTTTAGACCCTTTGCAATCTGACTTCTGATCTCATTGGTCAACTGCTCTCTCTAAAGTTATCAATGATCTCTTAAAGTGCCAAAACTAATGACCTTCATCTTTCTTGACTTCCCTGCAGTTTTTGGCACTGTTGATCCCCATCTCCTCCTGGATATACTCCCCAGGTTTTTGTGACACTGTCTAACTTGCCCTTATTAGTCTCCTTTGTTATCCAGGTCCCAGTAACTGGGGAAGCCCCAAGGCTATGTCCTATGTCCTTCTTCTACTGTCTTCTATCTCTCTTGGTGGACCAGTCAGTTTCCCTGAGTTAACCACCTCCATGCAAATGATTCCCAGATCTTTGTATTCAGTTCTGACTTCTCTCTTGAGCTCTAATCCTTCATGCCAATTACTTTTTGAATATTTCAAATTAGATACTCTGAAGCATCTTTTAAAAAATTAATTAATTTTCCCAGTTATATGTAAAAACAATTTTTAACATTCGTTTATAAAACTTTGAGTTCTAAATTCTCTTCCTCCCTCCCTCCTCCTCCCTACCAACTCAGTGAGAAGGCAAGTAGTTCAATGTAGGTTATACATGTGTAGTCATGCAAAACATATTGTAATAGTCACATTGTAAAAAAAAACAAACTCAGGAAAAATAAAGTAAAAAAAGTATGCTTCAGTCTATTCAGATACCATCAGTTTTTTTCTCTGGGGATGGATAGCATTATTTCATCATAAATCCTTCAGAGTTGCCTTGGATTGTTATATTGTTGAGTATAGCTAAGTCGTTCACAGCTGATCATCTTAAAATATTGCTTTGACTTTGTACACAGCACATTTCACTTGGCATCAGCCCATGCATGTCTTTCCAGGTTTTTCTGAGAGTATCCTATACCATAGTATTCCATCATAATCACATACCACAACTTGTTCAGCCATTCCCCAATTGATGGGCATCCCCTCAATTTTTAATTCTTTGCCCCCAGAAATGAACTGTTATAAATATTTTTGTATGTATAGGTCTCTTTCCATTTTTTTTTTTTATCTCTTTTGGTTTGCAGACCTATTAGTGGTATTGCTAAGCCAAAGGGTATGCCTGGTTTTATAGCCCTTTGGACATAGTTCCAAATTGCTCTTACTCTGTAGGCATCTTATACTCAAATATGTCCAAAACAAAATTCATTATCTTTCCCCTAAAACTCTTCCCTCTTCAAAACTTCCCTGTTAAGGTAACTATCAGTTACCTAGGCTCTCAATCTCTGTACCATCCTCCACTCCTCTTTTGTAATCCAATCTTGCCTGGACTATTGCAGTAGCCTTCTAGTGATATCCCTGTCTCAAGTCTCTTCCCACTTCAGTCTATTTTCCCCTCAGCTGCCACAGTGATCTTCCTAAAATGCAATCTGATCATGTCCCTTCCCTACTCTATAAACTCCAATGACTCTCTGTTACCTCTAGGTACCTCTACCTTTCCAGTCATTTTCCACTTTAATCCCCTCCATTCACTAGATGGCTCAACTATACCAGCCTAATTCCTATTGCTTGTATGCCTGGAATACTCTCCTCACCTTTTCCCTGGGGCTTCCTTCAACAGGTCCTTTATGTTCTTTCCCTTATCTTCCCATAGACATTGTCTTCCCCATAAGATTATCTTCCATTAATACTGTATGTATTTTTGTATGTACATAGTTATTTTCATGTTGTTTCTGTTAGAATGGGAGCTTGTTGAAGACAGGGACTATGTATTTGCATTTCATTGTTTCCCCATCACTTAGCATAGTGACTGGCACATAATAAGCTCTTAATAAATGCTTATTGATAGCCTGATGAATACAAATACCTTTACTCTATTATGTTCTTCCTTTTCTTAAATTTTAGGTATGAATTAGGGGAGATTGGCATAACCACCACTGGGGTTGCCAAGTGTGGTGATACTTGTGAATACATAGCCATTTGTAATGATAAAAGGATAGACTAAAGTTTAAGTAGAGAACCCCAGAGGATCCTTTCTTTCTGCATTTCCCAATGCCATATCTCTCTTGGGGGAAAAACCCAACATAACAACCAGCTGTACCTTTCTGTCAGATATTTAAATACTTCTGTGTCTTGTTGTTTTCATATTCTTATAAATGATGAACGCTTAAACCATTAAAAAAAATCATTCTGTTTGTTGTACTCTTATAATCTATAAACTCTTCAGTGGCTTCCAAAGAAGCTTTAGAAGCTTTTCTTCCAAACACAGTTTTCCCTAAGGTACTTTGTTCTCAATGCTTGATCTCCTATAATGCAGTTTGGTTATTTGTAAAATTAAACATTTCTTAAGGAAAAATATGTGGTTAGAAAGCTCCTACTTGGGACTCTTCAACAGTATAAATTATTGTCATTTCTTCACTAGGTTGCTCTTATTGTTCTAACCTTTTTTTTGAGGGCAATTGGGGTTAAGTGACTTGCCCAAGGTCACACAGCTATTTTTTGTGTTAAGTGTCTGAGGCTGGATCTGAACTCAGGTCCTCCTGACTCTAGGGCCAAGCTTTCTTAAGCCTACTGTCAACTTTCTATGGGGGGTGGGATTTAACATTTAAGTGGTGTTGAAAAAAAAGTGAATATGCTCTGAAATTTGAATATGTCTAAAATTGTAAAACTTTCTGTGATGTTTTGGAATTAAGGGAATACATAAGTGGAGACAAGATAAGAATATGACACAGGGCAACAACTGGAAGAGTTTCCATCTTAACTGCTGCTGTGAAAGCCCCTAATATGTATCTACTACCACTGGCCATGTAAGCACTGCTGCTATTTTTCTGTCCTCCCTGCTTTCCATTCTTCTCTAGGATACAGAGAAACGATTGAGGCTAGAAGAATTAGGGAGACAGATGGACATAAGAAAGATGGTTTTTCCATAGGGATAAAAAGTTCCCAACACATCCACCCCCAACACACACACACACACACACACACACACACACACACACACACTGTATTTTAATAGGGGTCTGGCTAATTGAGCTCTATCCTTAGAGAATGCTTAGCATGCTTTGCCTGCTGCCAGCCCAGATGGAAGAATCTAAGGAGCCTGCTTCCAGAAAGGCATGATGATATATGATGGAAGGGCTCAGCTCCCTGATTTGGGGGATGCAGACATTCTATAACTGACTCTTCTTATAGACTGGATCTAACTCTATGATGAAAAGACAATCTGTTGATTGACTGTGTAACTGAAACTAGGGTGTTTTCCAAAGGCAGTAACTAGATGAAGTGAGTCTTGTTCTTCCCCTTTCCTGCCTCTGTGTTCAAATGAGGAAGCAATGACTGTTAAACACTGTCAGGAGGGAGAGGGGTCTCAGGATGTTATCTTCCCACCAGGGCTGCATGACATTGCTGTTGTTTCTGTCTCTTGTTCTGTATTGGAGATGCTTGTGAGCTTCAAAAGGTTGGAATGGCAATGGGTTCTACCAATTTTGGAAGTGAACTTAGTAGTGCTAATTCTTTGTAGATACTACTTTAAGTTTGAGCCCATCCTTCCCAGGGACTGAAGTAGGGAGAATGTGCCCTTGGATGTTAGGAGGAAAATCTTTGTAATTCCCACCTTCTGCAAAAAACCTTTCCTTTTCACTCTTAACACTAGTGCCGTCTCTCATTTGTCCATTGTTGTTTACATGTTGTGTTCCCCAGAAGACTACAAGTGAAGATTGTCAGCTCCTTGATAGTGGGACTGTCTTTTCCCTTTCTATGGGCACACAGTAGGCACTTAATTAATGCTTGTTGATTTTGTGTGAGATGGAAGAGTTCTGAGTCTGAGATCAGAAAAGGTCTTTATTCTTTCTCATGAGAAAGGGCCTTGCCCCTGTTGCTCAAATGGCATCTGCCAGGGAGAACACAACATGTGGAAGCAAGTCTATTGTTATATACACCCTAACACAGAAACCCCAACCCCCAACTGGCCTTCACTCCCATTGGTGGGGAGGCCAGCTCACAATCTAAGCATGGGAATCTATCTCAGAGACAAAGAACACGGAAACAATGCAAAGCCAGGAAAGCTGTTTTGTCCTTATTTGGCATATCTTGTGCTGGGGTGGCCCTGGGGAGGGTCTCCTTTGCTCTAAGTCCCAGATACCTGTAAGGTCAGGTGACTTCTAAACTTAAGCCTAGTGGATGCTGAAGCCACTCTAAATGTGATGTTTCAGAATGGGGAAACTTCACTGCAAGTTATCCCTCACAATTTGATTTCTATTTTTGCTATAATTTCTCAATAAATATCCCATTGTAAAAGCTAATTTATGTTAGTTGGTGAAATGAAACTGGGATAATAATCACTGAGGATTAACATTAAAATGGGGCGTGACCTGCTAACTTTGGAGAAGAGATACCTAAACTCCTCAGGCATAGCCCCAGAACTAAGAGGTGGAGATGTAGCTGACTTCACTCTGAAAGCGAATCCAGAATTTTGCTACATGCAAATACACAAAGCCTTATTATTTTTTTTACTGAGTTCATATAAATGTAATATATTAGTTATTCATTTTAACATTTTAGATTTGGATATAGTGGTTGGATAACATTTATCAAATATATTTTCCAAAAACTAACTGAGCTGGTAGTTTTGCTAATAAATGAATTCTTTTTCTTAGGAGTTGCTTCTGAATAAGTATAAAGGATCACAGACATAATGGAAGGAACATTAGAAGTCATCTAGTCCAGTAAGGTCAAACTCAAATAGAAAAGAGGCTACTAAGCCTGCACCTAAGAATCAGTCTATGTAGGCCACATATTGCCTTGAAAACCACATATTAACATTATTTATGTTCCATTGTATTTTTATTTATTTTGTTAAGTATCTCTCAATATTTTGTGTAATTTTACCTAATTTTTATATGTTCAGTAAATATATGCATATATACACCCAATATTTTCTGTCACACCCACTATTTTACCAATACATTTTAATTGGGTTTGGCAGTAGTGGAGAGTGTTGCTGGTCACATGTGTCTGACACCTCTGGTGTAGTCCAGCCCCTCCATTTTACCGATGAGGAAACTGAAGTTCAGAGAATTTAAATGACTTAAGTAGGGTCACACAGGCAGGAAGGTTCCCTCCATCATCTGCCCCTCTCTCTATCTATTGGTCCTCATCCCATTCATTAATCATTCTACCTTTACGAAAATTTATTTTTTTCCTTGATATAATATATCCTTTTTTACCATCCAGATCACCCTTGTACTCTACTAAGTCAGTGAAATTTAGAAAACTGGAAAAGTACTAACTTACATAGCACACCATGGTTTATGAAATGCTTTGCATACATTAGCACATTTGATCCTTGTAATAACCTTGTGAGGTAAGTCCTACCGTATTAGTAATGTAATGCAAATGGAGTAACTGAGATACAGAGATTTTAAGTAATTTGCTGGTAATCACATGTCTAATAAATGACTAAGGCAAAATTCAACCCCATATCTCTTCTGACTCCACAGTACAGTGCTCTCCTCCCTGCACGACCCAATCCTCAAGAAGTCAGATTTTAGAGCACATGCACTAATCTCTCATTTTGCAGAAACAGAGACCCAGAAAGATTAGGTGACTTGCCTAAGGGTGCATCACTAATTAGTAGCAGAGGCAGAAATAAAACCCAGGTATCCTGACACCCCACCCCCAGTCTGGTGCTTTTTCCATTCTCCCAAGCTATCTCCCATGTTTGCCACTTTAGAGCCCTGTTTAAGATCCACTTATCCCCAAAGCCTGCCTGAATTCACTGCAGCTGTGGTAAGGCAGTGCCATCCATCCTTCATCCTTCCCACCTCTCCATTACTTAGCACTTTTGTGTGAATTTGGGCAACTGGGGTTGGTTGGGGTTATGTTTGTATATTTCTGCATCATGATTATGTGTGTCTATATTTGTGCTTCAGCACAAATAACTCAGCAGTTATTTACTAGGCACTTACCATATACCCATTCCTTTTCTGGGCTCTGTGGAGCATAAAAATAGGTTCTTGCTCTTAAAAGGGTTATAGTGACTTTGGGGTGAACAAGATCTTCTCATGAGCCAAACGACTGGACCACAAAGCCAGGGCTGCTGACAGTTTATTACTAAGGTAATAAATTAGGCAAAGTCAAGGTTCAGAGGGGCAACTGGTGGTTCAAAGGATAGAGCACTGGGTCAGGAGTAAGAAAACCTGAGTAGACTTGGGTTCAAATTCTACCTCAGACACTTGCCAGGTGTGTGACCCTGGGCAAGACACTTAACCCCTGTCTGCCTCAGTTTCCTCAACTATAAAATTGGGATCACAATGGCATCCTACCTGCCAGGATTGTTGTGAGGATCAAATAAGATAATATTTGTAAAGCATTTGGCACACAGTACTTGGCACATAGTAAGTGCTATATAAATGCTAGCTATTATTAATAATTACGATAATAATATGCTAATCACACAGAAATCAGACAATTTAGAACAATCAGACATAAAAACAAGATGAGGTATGCTTTTGTATCATCTTCCCAAATAATTCATCAGAAACTCTACCAAAAGATAAATATATGTTATATACATGTATGTTTTTTATATATATATATATATGTATGTATATATATATATATATATATATATATATCTTCCAAAATATCCCTGAGTAAATATTTTCTCATGAATTCCTAGGATTTACTGTCCTTGTAACTTAGAAGAATAGGGAGGTGGAGGGATATTGGTTTTATTGGTTTGGGTTTGTTTGTGTATATTTATATGTGTCTCTATAAAGACACAAATACACTCTGTATACACACTTACACATCTATTTGTATCTTTGCTGGATAGTCTTGATAGAAAGGAGGAGAAAGGGGCAGCCAGGTAGCGCAGCGAGTAAGAGCACCGGCTCCAGTGTTGGGATGACCTGGAGATCGAATCCCTGGCTCAGACACTCAGCACCACACCCAGAAATAACTGGCTGTGTAACCTTGAGCAAGTTACTTAACCCCGATTGCTTAAAAAAAAAAAAGAAAAGAAAGGAGGAGAAGGTGAGGATAGAACTTGGGGAGGCTCATACCTTCCTTCATCAGGATCTGCTTTGCATTTATTGTGTTATTCTAGATTGACACTTATTACTAAAAATGTTACATGTGTGAGTAAATAGCCAAACTCTTTTTTTTCTAACAGACTTTGGAATAATTCTGTCAAACTGTAATCATAAAATCAAGTTCATCCAGTTGGTTTTGTGATTGATATTTAGTTATGCTGAAGTACACCGGTCACAGGGTTTTAATTTAATTTAATCCTTTCATTTTACAGATGAGGAAACCAAGGCCCCAAGAAACAAAGTGATTTGTCCAATGTCACACAGGCAGTAAGTGCCAGTGCACTTATGGCACTGAATGCAGTGATTTTAAGGTCATTGGATTCTGCAATTCTCATGTCTATGTCAAGATCAAGATAGGATGGTTTTCATTGCATATGGTTATGTCTGCATTTTGGATACCATAGAGTTTTGTAAAGTAGTTAGAAAAATAGATTTCCTGAGGTAGTGAAATCTTCTTTACTGGGGATGACTAACTTTCTAAATTAGTTAATGCACAATCCTACCTGTAGAGAATTGGATCAGCTGACCTCTGTAGCAGCAAGCACCCCAGTGTCCCCAGGGTGTCTGCCAACACAGGTTCTTAGATCTGCTTTGATAAAGGAAAGCAACTCAAAATGGGTTAACAAGCTTACTTTAATCAGTAAAACATGTATTGTTTACCTAGTTCAGGGGAAAAAGGTCAGCACCCCGAACTTCAGAATATACAGAGAAACAGATCAAGTAGACAGGTTTCCAAACCATCCAACCATTACGTCCATACCAAATCTAAGTTTTCTTTCATTCTCTGCTGTGCACTTTTTATATACATAGATTTTTTCCCTTCCTCCCTACCCTGCCCTAGAGATGGCTACAATTAGATACAAATATTTGTATCTAATATACACACACATACATATATGTATATATACATATGCACATATATGTATGTCTGTACATATACACATATGTAGAACCACCCTATACATATTTCTATTTATCAGTTCTTTCTCTGGAGGTAGATAGTATCTTCAGATCAGCTGACCTCTTAGGGTTTCTTCCAGCCCTAGGATTCTAAGATACTTGAGGTAGATGTCAATTCTCTCTGTGTGTATGTTGTCATGTATGCAGAACATTGTTGTAGTAGGCACTGGATTGTGAAAGTCTAAATTTTTTTGTTAAAGGATTAAAATTAAACAAATCTCTACAATATGATAGGTAATTGGAGAGCCATCAATATATAGGCCTCTGATAGTACATTGCTCTACAAGGGACTTTTAAATAATTCTCTAAGTTGAAAATAGAAACTATGAGAGGTTTTTGGTTAGTTTTGAGAATAGTACCTTGAAGAGGAATTAAGAAGCCTCTTGATGAGGGTGAAAGAAGAGAATGTAAAAGCTGGCTTGAAGATTAATATAAAAAAATCCTAAGATCTTGGCAACTGGTCCCATCACTTCTTGGCAAATAGAAGAAGAAATGGAAGCAGGATATGATTTTATATTCTTGGACTTAAAGATCACCACAGACGGCAACTGTGGCCATGAAAATAAAAGATGCTTGCTCCTTGGAAGGAAAGCTATGGCAATTATGGACAGCATACTAAAAAGCAGAGACATCACCCTGCTGACAAAGGTCCCTATAGTCAAAGCTATAGTTCTTCCAGTAGCAATGCCTGGCTGTGAGTGTTAGATTATAAGGAAAACTGAGAACCATAGAATTGACACTTTTGAATTATGGTGCTGGAGAAGACTTTTGAGAGTCCCTAGGACAGCAAGAGGGTAAAATCAGTCAATATTTAAAGAAATTAATTCAGGCCATTCACTGAAAGGTCTAATACTGAAACTGAAGCTTAAATACTTCGGCCACATAATAAGGAGATAGGACTTAGTGGAAAAGACCCTGAGGTTGAGAAAGATGGAAGGTGAAAGGAAAAGGGGACAGCAGAGGATGAGACAGATAGATAGTATCATAGAAACATCAAACATGAGCTGGGACAGACTTCAAGAGATAGTGGAGGATAGAAGGGCCTGGCATGTCCACGGGATCACAAAGAATCAGACATGACTAAACAACTGAATAACAACAACAAATTTCTCTTGTGTACAATGGTGTACTAATACAGGTGTCTGTTACCGTGCAAATTGAGCAATGTTAATGTAAATTATGATTTCCATCTATGACTCTCATATCTCTCAATAGTCTATTCTGAAAGAGCAGACACTCTTAAGATTTTAAAAGGGAACCAGGGTTCTCATTCAAAGAAAATAACCACTATGACATGCTTTATGATCCACATGAACATCAGACCCTAAGAGGTTAGGCATTCACTTTCAGCATTTATTAATGAGAGAGAAATAAATTGATGAAAGAACAAATCAAATGTTGCACATTGAAAGCCAAGCACAACATCACAGCCTTCTAACATTAATAGAGTGTTTGCTTACCCCTGTGGGGTATAAGCAGATTTTCTTTAGGAAAACAACAGATCAGGTAATATTTCTATAGAAAGCCATTTGTAGATTATTCTGAAATTATATACATAATCTTTATTGAAACCTGCTTATATTGGAAATGAAGACATTTCAACATAAATACATCTGAAAATGATGATAAACTAGTACAAAATACAGTACCAGCATTTCATAAATGTTTTCGTACAATAACTCAGATGTAAATATCAACCATGTTTTACCAATTTCCTAAATTCAATCCAATGATCCATATTTGTTATATAAAAGTACTTCATCCTACCGAATAATGGCAAGAAAAATAAATATTATTAGTTTTAGTTTTTTAGTTTCCAGAGTAACTTAATTTACTATAATATGAGACTTGTTTACCATTAGAAGTATATAATTTTGACATAAATTCCAGTCACATTGTTTTTCTCTAAAATATTAATACAGTAGATATAGACTCTGAGTAAGTGTTAAGGAAAACAACTTTAAAAGATAACAAAGAATTCCTAGGATCCAAGTCTAGGTATATGTTAGCTAATGAGCTGTGTATGAATTTCACTGAACAATGATGAACGTAAATTCCTTTTCATTTCGAAATCTCCCATATCAACTAACCAGTAGATGAAAGCAAAAGGGAGAGAATTGATTTTCCTTCTGCTGGACATATCACTTTTAATAAAGCCATCACAAGACCATAAACAAATTAGGTCAGCTAGAAGGAGACTCTACTCAGAGAAGACAAAAGATAAACCATGTGTAACCTATCAAGAAGGAGAGCACATAATACAAGGTCAACTCTCTGTTGTCTGGTTCTCACTAATCCTCTGTCATTTGCATAGATGCTGATTTTCTCTAGCAAGTTAAAACCAAATATCTTACCTGTCACTGAAGAATGGATTGAATTCATCAAGCCCTTTTTTTCAGTCCTTTGGCTATGAAGGCTATAGAAGAGTCATGTGGAAACATGATTGCTTATAACTGGAAGTCATTGGCAGAAGCTGTGGAGGCATAAAACAGTGGGAAAAGAGATTAGAGTGCTCCTGGCTTTGGACAAGCATTAGTCCCTTAATTTCATCTCCCTTGACCTGATTTTCCACATTTAGGGGGAATAAGGCCTCAACTTTCCTGTTCATGTTCAACACCCATGTGAACTCATAATTCAGGCCATTCAGAGGATTGGCTCTGGTCTTCAAAGTGATACCTGATGAGGGATGTAGAACAAATGTAATATGCCACCTCTCTCAAAAGACTCCTCTGATCTGGAGTGAGGCTCTCCCAAGAAATTCCAACTAAGCCAAGGAAAGGGAGACAATTGGTTAAAAAAAAGGGGGGGGGCAGGGCTTTAAAATATTCACTCTAGGGCCACACTTTGTCCTCATAAAGGCTACTTGACTCATTAGTGTTGGGTTGGTTGATGTACTGTCCTTGATAACTTCCCCCCTTTTACAATGGAGGAAAATCTGCCCAGAAGAATGAAATGTGTACTTTGCCTCTACACCATCCTACTCACTGTTAGGTAATATTAGAGAATCAAAGCAGTGGGTGAGAAGTATCAGTGTCATTAATTTTGATCTATTCAGTCTTCTCTTCATTAACATTAGTTCTGTTAAATATACAAATATTATTGTATGTTTCTCATTTTGCAAATTTCCACAGGTATATTACTTGCTTATTAGCCTAGAAATGTGTACATGGATTATATTAAAGTCTGAAGGGACTTCAGACATTAGTCCAAACCATACCTGATAAGGAGTTCTTTCTACAACATCTCTGACAAGCGGTCATCCAAGCAACCCTTGGAGACCTCCTGTGACAGGGTGATCCAGTGCCTCTCTGGGTTATTCATCTATCTCCTTTTTGGATTGCTTTAACCATCAAAACATTTTTTTTCCTTAGATTGAGCCAAAGTCTATTTCTGTGTAACTTCTACCCACTGCTTCTGGATCTGCCTTTCAGACCCAAGAAGAACAAATCTCATCCTTCTTTAACATCACAGATTTTCAGACACTTGAAAATAGCTATCACAGACCTGCTAAGTCTTGTGTTCTGACTAAACATCTTCAGTGTCTTCAAACGTCTTCCTCCTCTAAGATTGGAGTCCTGTCTCAGCTCCTACAGTCCTCCTACAGACTTATTTCCAATATCATGGTCTCCCTGTTCTGGAGTGAGCTTATCAGTGCATCAGTTAAATAAACTTATTTCTGACCATAAATGTTGCTTAGTTGTAGAATTTCAGTATATTGGGTTTGCTTTTTTGTTTGCTTAGAAATCATTAAATTCCCATCATCACTGTGCCAAAGAACAGAGCATTTCCCAGTCACTTTTTTCAGTGCCTGACAATAAAAAAAATATATCCCATGAGGTAATTTTGAGGATCTTCTGAGAATGTATACTCCTAAGAAAAACTTATTTAAAATCTTGACAGGCTGACCCTAGTAGTTTGAGAGACATATCCATAAGACCCTAGAGGGTACACTTTGAATTACTATGACATAAAACCACACTGTGTCATGACCAAAACTCAGTTGAATGAACCAGACTTGAGATTTTAAACAAACCCGCAAGGTCAGAGTAGGTGACTGGGGTAGGTTCAAGTCACAAGTGATAAGAGCGCAGCAAGGAAAGCATTTAACATCAAGGTATTCAGGTAACAATACTAATAATTGTTTCTGTGGCTCTATGTTATGTGTAATAATACACAACATAAACTCACATTTACATAGTGCTTGAAGTTTTATAAAGCACATTTCCCACAAACAATCCTGTTATGTAGGCAGCACTGGTATTAATTACTATCTTCATTTCAGAAATGAGAAATCTAGATTCTAAGAATTCAAGTGACCTGTTCATAATCAAACAGCTACCAGATGAGAGCCTGGTTCCTCATCTGGTACTCTTTCCATTCTAGGCTGTAAGGCCTACGGAAGAATTCCATTTCTTTAAAGGACTGGAGCCATGGGGAAGGAGCGAAGACAGGACCCCAGTCTCACAGGAACTGGGGAGTATGAGACAGGGAACCAGGCATGGCATTAGAGGAGGTACAATACAGGTATTCAAGTACCACAGCTCAATTACAAGGAACCATCATCAAGGTTAACTTTGAATTAGACTGTTGAGATTCCCAGGGATGATGCCAAGGGACAAAATGGGTCCCAGATTCTGAAGTGGGGATGAATGTACTTATGAGGACTAAGTGCCCCTTACTTCCAAGGTCAGAGGATATGAGAACAGGAAACCAAGCAAATAATTACTCTTAGAGGATAAACAGTGTTTCTGCCTTAGGAACAATTTCACAGGTAACTAGAAGGAACTTGACAGCAGAATTAAGTCCAATCAATCTAGTCTGTTTTTAAAACGAGGAAACTAACATCCAGAAAATTTTAATCTGTCTGAGACCAAACAATAGAAGACAATGAATTGGAATTGAGGTCTTTTGACAGCATAATATAGTAGGAAGTACACTGGATTTGGGGTGAGAGAGGGTCTGCTTAACCGCCTGAATCCCCTTAGGTAAATCAATTGGCTCTTCTGGGACTCACTTTTCCCACCTGTAAAATCAGGAGGTTAGACTAGATGATTTCTAAAGCTCCTTCTGGTTCTAAGTCCTATAATAATGCTATGACTAAATTTAGTATTATTTATTAATGATAGTTTATATTTATTTTAGTGCCTTAAGGTTTACAAAGTACATTTACTTGTCATTTGACTTGATCCTCACAACAACCCTGTAAGGTAAATGCTATTGTTATCCCATTTTTACACATGAGGCAACTAATGTTGAGAAAGCCTGTCATTTGCCTAGGGTCACGAATCTAATAAGCAAATGAACTGTCGTAGGACTAGAAATCAGATCTTCCTGAGTTCAAGCCCATTCCTGTCTGTTGCATCATGTGGTTGCCATTCATATCACCATGTGAGATCACATAGAGAATCCAGAGCTGAAAGCCAGGATATGGATCTAAATTCTGAATCTCTTGGCAAACATTTTAAGGCTTATGAATTTTTTAAACTGCTAATTAAGTCATCTTTCACAAGAGAATATGGAATATTTGGTTTTTCCTTTCATCAGTAGATCACAATGAAATTTGACTGTTCCATCATTTGCTGAAATGTAAGAATGGTTGTCTTCACTTTCTCTTCCTTTAATAGATTTCCTACTCTTTGTAATCTAAGAAGCTTCTTTTTTGGCAAGGGTAATTTAGTGGTACCATCTCTGGGAAGTCATAGATCTGACTACATGATTCTCCCATCATTTCTCCTTTGCCTGACTTTCAAGCGGCCCATGAAGTTTAGCGAAACAGGTGCAGGACTTGATCTCAGAAGACCTGGATTCACTTTTCACCTCTTAATTGTATGACTTTCAGCAAGTCATTTTTATACCTCTGAGTCTCAGTTTATTCAGCTATAAAATGGAGCCCCAGGTATTTACACTACCACGTCCCTGGGTTGTGATAAACATACCATTGTGTATAAAACATTCTCTAAACTATCAAGCTTTATATAACTGAAAGCCATTATGATTGTCCAAGCTTCTGTTCCACTCCCATCTAGCATGTTTCCTTTGTTCTAGGAAGGTCAATCTCGTCACTATATTGAAAATAAAACATGTTCAGTCCCAACCCTTGGCCTTTGTTCCCTTCTCATTTAAAACACGCTCGTTCCCTTGTCTAAATTCTATTTGTCAGGACTTACATGAACTGATACAGAGGGAAGTGAGCAGAACCAGGAGAACAGTGTACAAATTAACAATAATATTATAGGATGATCAGTGTGCTTGACCTAGCTCTTCTCAGCAATACAATGACCCAAGACAATCCCAAAAGAGTCAGGATGGAAAATGCTATCCACCTCCAGAGAAAGAACTGATGGTGTCTGAATACAGACTGAAGCAAACTATTTTTTCCACTTTCTTTCTTTTTTTGGTTTGAGTTTTCTTCCACAAAATGACTAATATGGAAATATGTTTTACATGATTGCACATTTATAACCTATATCAGATTACTTACCATCTCAGGGAGGGGAGAGAAAAGAGAGGAAGGGAGAGAATTTGGAACTCAAAAAAATTTTTTTAAATGAATGTTAAAAATTGTTTTTACATGGAATTTGGGGAAAATAAAATATTATAAAAATATTTTTTTCATCCTTCCAAGTTCCACTTGGAATCATACCTTTGGTATCATACCTTCTCCGAGGACCCCAGCCCACACTGATTCCCTTCTCCCTCAAACTTCTTTTGCATATATATTGTTAGTTCTACCTAGTCTTAGGATTTATTTGGTTTCTTGTTATTTTGTGAGTGTTTTGTATTAAAGACCTGGAGGGCAAGGACATTTTCTTATATTTCTGTATCAGTCAGAACTCTTGCAGGGCAGAAAATATTTATTGAACACCCAGAAGGTTAACTGATTGGTGGTATCTTTTCCACCTTTACTGCAAAGTTTAATGCTTGAAAATATACTTCTTGAGAAGCTGAGAACTTTTTAAAAATGAAAATTCTTTGGAAGAATTTGCTTAGGAAATCATAGAATTTAGATTTAGGAAAGCCCTTGAAGATCTTTTGGGGCCTTTGGAATTTCAAGATCCCCAGAAAACCTCAGGAAAAAAAAAAAAGATTGTTAATTGCAAAATCAATACTTGCCAGTTTCCCAGCAACACAGGAACTGCTTAAGTGAAGTGGTGCATTTCCCTCGAGGAGATGATAAAAAAAGGAAAAAAAAAGGAAAAAAAGAGGCGACTGACAGATGGTATATCCTCAGCAGCTTATGGACACTTGCTTTCTCACTATTGCCTTTTGTTATATTCCTTTGTAGACCAGAGTCTCATGAACGACTAGTCAACTCAGGAAGTTTATCCTCAGACATGTTTCTTTAGCTGAAGTGAGGCTGTAGTACTTGATAGAGTTTTAGATACCCCTGAAAATTGACAGATATTCTTTGGGGAATTAATATAATACTGTATTGATCAATTCGGGACCATCCCAGCCATCCCCACAGCATAACACCTTTGTCAATGTTGACCTTCTCCATAGTCAGAAGAGCTAGATTCCTGTCCCAGCTCTTTAGCCCCTTACTCTAACTTTGGGCACATCACTTAACTCAGCATCAATTTCCTTATCTGTAAAATGGAGACAATGCCAGTTATAAAACATTATACAAATGTAATGTACTGTTACCATATATACTTATGGTGCTTGAGGTTTAATACCAGGGCACCATCAGTCTTCTGTTGACAAGGTATAATTTCATCTTGTTTAGTGTTTACTTGCCCTACTAGATTCAGAACAGGGTAGATATCTTTTAAAATAGTTACTATGTTAGCCAATGAAGCAGTTATTTATTGAAGACTGTATCTAGCAATCTGGGGGAACTAGGTGGCAGTGCTGTGTCTAGAGTCAGGAAGGCCTGAGTTCAAATCCGTCCTCAGACACTTACTAGCTGTATTTCCCTGGACAAGTCACTCAACCCTCTTTCCCTTAGTTTCCTCATCTGTGAAGTGAGCTGGGAAAGGAAATGGCAAACCACTCCAATGTCTTTGCCAACAAGACCCCAAATAGAGTCACGAAGAGTAGGGCTCAACTGAAACATCTGAACAATAACGACCACTACAAATAACTAGCCATGTAGTTGCCTAGGACAATTCCATTGAAGTGGGGTACCTGAGGATACTGCTTGGTGGGGAGTGGGCGGTGGAGGGTGGGGAAAGAGATCCCAGAATACTGGCTCCCATAAACAATCCCCAGGAAAACCTCGAAGCTGTTGTCACAAAAGTCATCAGCAGGTGAGGCAGAGGCACAGTCGGGGAGGTAGCATCTGGTAACCTCTTCTTAATGAATTACTCTTGTTGCCGAGCTTCTCTGCTCAGTTGTTTTTACACTGCATGAGAAGTGCAGGTCCTGTCAGCATCCTGTCCCAGCACACCGGGACAAATCTCTAGTCGCCTCATCTTAGTTCTGCTCTACATTTGATGCTTAACAATGAGGATCCTCTAGTGTGAAACCCCGTTAAAGGGTAATTTGGTGGAGTGGTACAAGTGCTAGCTTTGAGATCTGGATGTGCATCATGGCTCTGACAGTGGGACTGTGTATAAGCAACATCACTTCTCTGCATTTTACTTTTCTTCTCTATAAAATGGAAGAAAAGTTAAACTTATATTTGAATCACAGGTTGTTGTAAGGAAAGTACTTTATGCAATCTTAAGCCATTATATAAATGTCAGCTATTATTGCTATTATGTGGATTTTGGGGGGAAAGACAATTCTGTATTATGCTTTTTCATAGGTTTTTTTTTGGGGGGGGCTTTTTGGAGGGCAATTGGGGTTAAGTGACTCGCCCAAGGTCACACAGCTAGTTTTTGTGTTAAGTGTCTAAGGTCGAATTTGAACTCAGGTCCTCCGGACTCCAGGGCTGGTGCTCTATTTACTGTGACACCAAGCCACCCCTTGCAATGATCTTTTGCTTAACTAACATTTGATAGTAAGGGAAGTCAAGCCTTTTGGATAAGCTTGGTATAGAGCTTTGAACCTATGAACAAGAGTATTTCCCTCTAGATTAACTGTATTTAGAGGGATAAATAGATATAATTCTAATATGATACCCCTTTTCTGAGGAGACCAGACCAGCCACCTTCCTGGCCCCAAACTTTATTCTCTTCCAAGCAGGAATCAAAGTCTGCTTTAGAGAGGGAAGGGCAAGATTCCAGAGATATCTTTTACACCTTCCTTCCAGGCTGCATGTAGACAAGCTTATGTAAATATGCACATAACCTTAATGGACTCTTCATACCCTACAAGTATAAAGTTGAATGGCAAGTTTATTGACTTCTTCTATCAGTAGCTTTCTCTTGCTTTGCAGATCTACCTCAGGCTGCTTCCCAACACAAAAATGCAACTTTTAAAATATCAATCCAATCAGAGTATTTATTAAGTACTTATATGGAAGGCATTGTGCAAGGCTCTATGCATACAAAGACAAAAGAAAAATAGCCACTATCCATAAGGAAGTTGAATTTTACTGGAGAGTGAGGGAAGGGGGAATCCTTAAGCAACAGATAAATATATACTCTATAATTTGAGGAGAGAGACAAAGCACCAACAACTAATGGAATCAGGAAAGGCTTTGGGTAGGAAATGACAAATCAGTTGAGCTTCTTAGAAAACCAGGATTTCTAAGATGACTAGCAGTGAGGAGAAAAGACAATCCGGCTATGGGAGAACAATCTCCATGGTGCAGAGAATGGAAAGCCCCTTCTATCCTGGGATCTTAGCTGCAGAATCTTGAAGGCCATAACCCAAATGAGAAATAAAGCACATTCCATTGCCATTCAATGAGCAAATTGTTAAACTAGTACTTCCTGCTCCACTAGATTGGATATTGGACTGATGGCCACTGAGTGGGGCTATGCCTCGGTTAGGACTTAATCTTCCATCCCTCCATCTCTTGGGTTTGAGCAGTGTCTTGCTATAGGAAGTGGGAGTTGAGAATATTTTCTGTTTAATGTATTTTCCTGATATTCACAGTGAATTTCTATTTTAAGTAAGTTTTATATTTGGTATCACTATGATATTGCATAGAATGAATATTGGCTTGGCTACTGAGAGTTAGTGATAACAGATGGACAGACCAAGTGCTACACTGGTACCCATGAAATGTAGAAAGACCTAGACAAAGGCTCCTAGAAAGACAGTTTTCTGTGGACTATCTATGGAAGAGAACAGGAACGATAATTTCAAAGGCTGAAGCACAGAAGGATTGTAACCTGCATCAGTGGAGATGATGTCAATAAGACAATGTTGGACCCAGAAGTATCCAAATGTATTTTAGTCAGTGTGTCAGTTACTTTCTTATTTTACCTCCCCAGAGGTTGGGACTTTTAAGGTTTATCAAGAGCACATCAGAAATGGTTAAAAGAAGTTTTGTTCAACAATCAGGTGTATGTTGGTAAGAAAATTTATTATGACTCTTTGGTTTTGACCCTAAGGTACACATCATTCCCTTCTTTTCCTTAACTTGAATTTATGGCTACAAATATTTATCTCAAGAATATTTTTAAAAGTCAGTAGATCTAACTGGCCTTCATCCAGGCTGAAGTCAGCAGAGTATAATGTGACTTGATTTTTAACACAAGCAAATCATCTAGATCTTGACTGAGGTGACCTTTGGGCTGTGATTACAACTGAATTGCTGAGCCTTACCCAGGTTCTATCTGCTGATCTTTTGTATGAATGCCATCTGGAGTAAGGAAATAGGATTTTTAACTGGCTGATTCTCTTTTATTTTAAAGAGTCCTTTGCATCGTCTGAAACATGTTTCTGTCTAGCACCTAGCTGGTAGGGTTAATGTCTGGGAGCAGTTAGTTAGTTTGGGAGTTCAGCATTCTGATCTGTGAGCATTTTGGACTTAACATAGATGCTTAAAAGATATGACAGAAGAACCATGTTGGGAATGGACATTATTTGATCTGAGATTCTGCTGTTAGGTTATTTTGTATATTGGTAACACTAAGGGGTTCTGGAAATGAGGTTTTTTACATTTTTCAATCTGCTCATGCCTCTAAATCTTACCCCTGAGTAGAATTCTAGGGATTACTATGCTAGTGCTATTAGTCTGTATTACTGCTGGGCTTTTTCCTACAATCTTGGTTATGCCAACTTGTCTTTCATGGCAAAACTTTTTGTGCTTTTTATACAGATTTCAGGGTGCAAAGAACTTCAGTTTTTTTTTCTTTTTCCTTCATGTTTTCTATATGTCAGAGACACTTTCCAGTTCAGATTACCTTTGGGGACATGAATCCTACTCCAGTGAATAGATATGACAAACAGGCAGTTTGCTGCAAAAATTGCCAAAAAGAAATGAGAAGAAGACTGAGGATCTTGGATCCAGCAAGTAAGAAGGACAAGGAAATTTTGCAATGATACACAGAGAGTACATTATGATCTTTTTTTCTGCCAGGAACAAGTATAAAAGGTGTGTGCCCAATCATTGTCCTGGAATCTCATTGCCACCCACTAATGAAATCTTTTCTCTGGCTTTCATGATGGGTTTATACATAAAATGTAAAAGTCCTTACTGTCACTCAAGGATCCCTGGGGCCTTTGTTCTAACACTGAAGATACCTCCATATACAAACCCATTTAATACCATATTTAAAGATGATAGACTGAGTCTGCTAGTCATATACCTTGGACTTAAAGGGAAGAGCAGAGAAAGAGAAAACAGAGAAATCAGAGCTGAGTGATACAGTTGGGAGAGGCTACCAGAGACACATAGAGACCAAGACTTGGTTCCCTGGAGGGGGGAAGTCTCTGCACACATGAGGTCACTCCAGGGAGCTATGTGGTCTCAGGAGAGATGGGAACCACACAGCCTCAGAGCTGGCTGTGGCTAGAAGCAATGTTGGAATGAGGAGGAGCTCCTCAGCCAAGCTTGGAGCTGAAATACTTAATAAAGCTTGTCGATTGATTGATTGACTAAAGGCAAGTGAGTCAAGCCAACAGCCACAGAATAGCTGTGGAAGAGATATGGAGGAGCTCTTAAACCAGAGGGATTTCAGAATAACCCTGAGTTCCTGGCTCAAGCCTCTCAGAGAGAAGAGGTAGACTTGGACTCGTTAGACAATGCCAAGGTCCTGGACCAAGTGGAGGAAGTGTTAGGAAATCAGTCACAAGCCAGAGCTGAGGAATAGCAAGGGGCAGGGGCATGTGGAGGACATGCTCTCATTAACACCAAGAGTCATGTGGACTCCACAGGTCTGGGGAGAAAGGGGTTCACTCTGTAGTGACCTCAACTTTGTCTCCTTTTCATGAGGGGTGGGGAGACAGATGGCAGTACTGTAAGTCTGCAGGATTATAGAGGTTCCTGGGAAGGTGGGGCTTGTATGTGAGTCTTTTCTGTTTTATACCTTTTGTCTGGTTAAATAAAGCCTGCCCTGTATTCGACGTATTGTTAGCATGGGTTCTTGTGTGGCAGCTGATATAGGCATGTGCTACATTATAATTTTCTCAGGAGAAACTCTAGGTAGGGGCATAAGACACTCTCTTTTTCTTTCTCTCTCTCTCTCTGTTCATATATACACACATATAAAATACTTGCATATACCTATACCTATGTGCATATGTGCTTATATAGACATATAGGTATATGTCTATGTGTACGTGTTTATATGTATATGTATACATATATGCATCTACACATACATATATTTTCCTACATGTACATGTGTTTTTTTTCCTCTTGAGAAAGAGACAAAGACAGACCCAAGACTGAACTTTGTCTGCATAAACCTAGAGCTGTGGTTTCAGCCCCAGAATACACAAAATACATAATAGTTACGTTTGCACATAGTACAAGTTGGGCTCTCAGGAGAAGGCAAAAAGACTATAGGAATGCTTCTTTATTGATCAGATTATCAGGAAAAATGAAGAAGTCCTGAAAGAATGTAAGAAATACTTTAAAAAAAAATCTGAAGCAACAAAGTGGATTCCTACCTGTGTCAGAAGATTAGCATGTAGCACAGAGAAAGAAGAAAAAAGGACCATTGAACCTTTGGAGCTATGTGATAGGTATAAGGCTTCATGGTACCATAAGGAGGGAAGGTCAGAGGAAAAAGAAATGAGGAGTAGTAGTGGGTATCTTCTTCTGAAGGAATAGAGTCAATCATGTATTGATCCAACAGAAATAACAGAAAAGTCTTCTATCTTTCTGGTTCATATTCCTAGGACATGAGAGAGAATCTCTTGAAACTTGTAAAACCTGAAGCTAATTACCTATTTTTAATGATTATTTTTTTACTTGACCTATGATTTTATAAGATCCTGTGATAAAGTTCTTCCACCAGTGTAAATGGGCATCTTCTCTGCAAATTATGGTCTTTGAGAGTTCCTTGGAGGCACGGAGAGATTTTGTGATTTGCCCAGGGACACACAGATAGTATATATCAGAGCCAGAACTTGAACCCAGGCCTTCCTGACTCTAAGGCCAGTTCTATCCACTATGCAACACTACCTCTCAATGATTATGTGGAGGCTAAAAGACACCATGAGAAGGAAACTAGAAAGTATTGCTAGGATTATGAAAGTCCTAGAAAGAAACTGAAGACTTTAGGACGCCATAGGCTTTAGAACTGAAAGTGACCTCACTAACCCTCTCATTTTACAGATGGGGAGATGAAGAGAATTGACATGTCCAAAGCCACATAGGCAGTTAGAAGCAGAGCTGGGATTCAAATACTTTCTATTACATAGTGCTACCCTCACCTTTGCAGTGATAATTGTGTTGTGTTTAAGTAAATAGCTTACAAAATAATGAAATTGGGTTTTGTGATTCCAAGTAAAGAGAATATTTTATTAATGTGTACTGTCTGGCTGCTTCATTTCTGGTGAATTTGTAAAGTGGTTCACTATATGGAAATCATTTTGGAATTAAGCAGAAAAGTTGATAAATAATACTGTTTAACCAAGAGGTCTCATCTACTGGGACTATATATCCCAAGATGTTATTGACAACAAGAAAAAAACATACAAAAATAGTCATATTAACATGATTTATGATAACTAAAAGCTAGAAATAAAATGTAGGCTGGAAGATGACTGAACAAATCATGGTATAGGAATACAATGGACTACTACTATGCTGAAAGTATGATCAAGACCTCCCTTAGACATGAGTCCCCCTGGAAGTTTGTTCAGATTCAGAGCATTCCTTGAGTCAGCATCTATTCAAAACTATAGCTTACAAGTGTCCACTGATTTTTGTCTTTTGCCAGACCAACCAGATGACACATTAATTTAAAGCATTTAATAAAACAGCATAGCAAGATATAACAAGGAAAATTTTTCCCTATCCACATACAAAGTTTCACACTTCTTTTCCCATTTTCTAACCTACCCCTGGCTAAAATCCCTATATTGTAGGAGGGAAAAGGAATATTCATAGCTGGAACATACAAAACCTGGGTACATATTTGAGACAGAGCATACACTTTGGGAGCATTCATTGCCAGGGTAATGTATATTCTCCTTTACAGTACTGTTTTCCAGTTGGAATTTCTTTTGGCTTCATACAATCTCTACTCTGTGGGCTTATTCTCTCTTTTATGCTGTCCTTTTCTGGTCTTCTGCTATGCTATTCTCTGCTATCACCTGCTGGTTTTCTTTTGAGCTATTCTTTATTTTCATTGGCTGATTTTTCACTGAATTGCCACTGCCATGCAACCTCTTTTTCAAAGAACTCTTAGCTCCTTTAACCATAGTTGCAAGAGCTATTTTAGTTCTTTTGTGAGTCAGATCAATCTACCCAGCCAGCAAAAGCCCTAGGCTTAGATGAATTAACTCTGTCTTTTGAGCTGTTCTTTCTTTTTCCTAGATGTCTCTCCCTTAATTCATTCTGCTATTTGAGTTAGAGCAAATACATTCCTTTTAGCTTCAAGCATGTCCCTGGTTGTTAGCCTGGGTCCATGCAAATCACTCTAAGAAACTTGCTTAGTAAGAGTAAAGAAGCATCAAAATTGCTTCTCCATAAAAGGAAATAGTTGATTTAAAGAATTCAGAGAAATGAAATACATGAGGTGACATATGAAATTATATAAACTAAGGAAAGCAGATCAAAAATATTGTATATAGCTAATTCAACACTGTAATAATAAAGTCAATATGGAAAAGCAATGAATTTGTGGTTAAAATTATAATGTTAGTACCAATGTTAGTATTGTAGTAAAAGGATATATCCTTCTTTTTTTGTTAATATATTATCTTTAATCTGTTTCTCCTCTCTTTCCCTTGAGAAACATACTTTGTAAAAGGATTTACTTCTGCATTTGTTGGGAAGTACTCTGTATCAAAACAAAATGAACCTATTATTTTTTTTTAATGTATACAATCTGTTAAAGAATGTTTTCTAATTGTGAACTCAAACCTAGTAAAATATTCACATGGAAGCTGACACAAGCATCCTGACAAGAATGGTTAGAGCCAGTAGGGGAAGAGTAGAGACAGATGGCCAATATCTATTAGCCCAAGAGGAGTTTGTCTTTCTAGTTCAGCCAATGAAAGGGGAATTGGAGTTGTCTTATCAGGGGATACAACATCAGGGCTAGAGGAGATCTTCAGTCTTACATAGATCCTCATGTTGAGAGCTGAAAACAATTCTTGAATGTCTAAACTGATTGTCCCAAGGCCATAGGGTCTGATGTCAGTCTAAGGCTGTAGGTAGAAAAGGCACCATAGGGGCAGCTGGCTGATGCAGTGAATAGAGCACTGGCCTTGGAGTCAGGAGGATCTGAGTTCAAATTTGACCTCAGATGCTTGACACTTACTAGCTGTGTAACCTTAGGCAAGTCACTTAAGCCCAATTGCCTTGCCTTTCCCCCACCAAAAAAATAAAAGAGCACCATAATCACAAGGTGAAGGCCAACTACTAAAATCTGGTTTGGAGAATTTTTACTTGAGAAGAAAGAATGAGAATAGGGCAAGGGTAAGAAAGAGTGAGGATTTTCAGCACGGAAGGACTGATTGTTCTGGAGGCAAAAAAAATGAGCCCAAGAAAAAAGAAGATAGCTTAGATTCCATTTTAGCAACTTTTTGAGTCTGTCTCTTCTTTTGAATTCACACTGATACATTTCTAGTATGGGCCATCAGGACCGCCTGCTTGAATTATTATGATAGCCTCTTAATAGATTTTTACCACCTTTTTTTTATTCCAACCAAACCTTTTCATACTTAAACAAAAATAATCTTTCACAAATTTCCTCTGATATTAGTAGCAGTGTGACTCTGAAAGTCATTTAACCTTTCAGCCTCAGTTCTTCATCTATAAAATGGGGATAACAGTATCATCTACCTCTCAAGGTGGTTGTGAAACTCAAGGGATCTAATAAAGTAAAGTACTTTACAAACTTTAAAGTGTCATATAAAATGTTAGCTATTATTTGAGGAGTGATCTCACTTCTGCTTAAAAATCTGCAGTAGTTACCTATTGACAACCATGTAAAGTTTGGATTCCTCCACTAAGTAGTCAAAACCCTGTAGAACTTAGCACTATCCTCACCTTCCTCCCTCATATTACTCCTCTTTGTATAGGTTGTTCTCTGTATCTCAAATGGCTTTTCTCCTCTTTGTTGAATCCATCCTTGAAAGCCCAGTTTAAGTGCCACCTTGCTTGACGTTCCTGTGCCTTATATAACACTTTATTTTATAAGATTTTAAATTATTAAGTTATGCCATGTGTTATATCTGTGACACAGTCTTATCTCCTTCTATACCATAAACCACAGAAAAGGAAGGATCAAGGCTTTTCTAAATTTTGTATCTTTTCCAGTGCTTACCACAATGCTCTGCACATAATACAAGTCCAAAGGGAGCAAAGTGTCTTGTCCTGGAGCTAAGGGGAGGACACAGCTGGTACCATTCACACTAGGGCCAGAGCGTTAGGGGAAACAGATTGCAGAAGTCCAAGAAATCGACAACCTTGTTAAACTTAATCCACCAAACTGAGGGAAATGAACTTTTAAAAAGAGAGGTGGGAGAGAAAAGGTCTGCTAAGTTAAAAGTAAAGGTATCAAAAGATAAGAGTAGATTTGAGAAGCAAACAGCTGGTCAAGAAGATTGGTAACTTGAGAATAGGATTTGAATTTCTGGATCACTTGAATTATGGACTCTTGATCAGGGATGTAGCACACCTAACAAAAGCTGGCTAAATTGCATTTTCCTGGACTTTTCTGAATCTAATAAGAGGGGTGTAAACTGAAAGGAGAAGGGGAGAGGATGAGACTAAAACTGCCCACATATGTGTGCCAAACTTACAGGAAATATCTAAGAGGAAAGACAGCAATAAAACCTATGGCCTCAGATGTCTAGACACAACGGTTCAGAATGTGGGTAATAAACTTTGTAGATCATACTAGAAGAAAGTAAATCCATCCTTAGGTATCACAGAAAGATGCCATGATACACTTAGCCCAGAATGTGGCAATAATAAGATAATCATACAAAAGAACAGAATAGGTCAAAGATATTGGGGGTACCATTGTATATTCAAGTGAAGAAATCCATGAATTGGAGAGGGAAGCATGAAGGAGAACACAAATAGAGACTCGAGAAAGAGTAACTACCTGTGAAAACCAGTTTGACTGGTTTGGCCCCAGCCCCCTCGAGGTGCTAGTGTGCTAAGGCTAATAAACCCAGAGACTGGACATCAATCTCCTTTCCCCCTTCAACCTTTTTGTTGGATTGGCACAATTAGAGTTAATTTATCTACTTTCTTGCTCTTCATTCTTCACTCCTTATTAGGTAATTTAGAAAATGCACTAACTTTACTCATCCTATAGATAACAGGGCAGTTTCCATTGGTATCTCATTGGCTCTTTTTTTTTCCCTCAAAAGATATATGTTTGAGCCCTCAGGGCTCTGGACCTTCTTTTGGAGTGTGGGTACCACTGCCAGTCACTAGCAATCAGTAGATAGTAAGGGTTTGCTCTGTTCCAGGTACTGTGCTGAGTTCTGGGGATACAGAAAGAGGCAAAAGACAGTCCCTACCCTCAAGGACTTCATAATCTAAAGAGGAAGACATTATGCAAACAAATATTTATGAAGCCTGCTATACACAGGATAAATAGGAAATAATTAACAGATGAAGGCTCTGCAATTAAGAGGACTGGGAAAAGCTTCTTGTAAAAAATGGGATTTTAGTTGGCACTTAAAGGAAGCCAGGGAGGTCAGTAGTCAGAGTGGAGGAAAGAGAGTGTTCCAGGCATGGGGGACAGTCAGAGGAAATGCATGGAGCAGAGACATGGAGTGTCGTTGGATTGAAGAGTACACATCAGGGAATAAGGTATAAGAAGACTGGAAGGGTAGGGCTAGGTGGGGCTTTGAAGTCGTAGGGCTAGGTTATGAAGGGCTTTGAATGCCAAACAGAGCATGTTGTATGTGCTTCTAGAGACCATAGGGAGCCATTTAAATTTATGGAGTGTGTTGTGTGTATGTTGGGTTTTTTGAGGGGGTAAGAGGGAAGGTGACATGATCAGACCTGCATTTTAGTAAAATCACTTTAATGGTCAAATGGAGGATGAACTGAAGCAGGGAAAGACTTGAGGAAGACAGACACATCATCCTGTGTGCCACCGTGGTGAACGTGGAGGCCACACATCAAGACTGTCACTTGTTAGCAAGTTAGCAAGCTTGTTTTCTTCCTCCCCTTGTGAATAGCGATAAAGTTTGTTAAAGCTATCTCTGTGTGTCAATCCTCTTCATTTGAATTACCCTGTACTACAGAGAGAAACAAATTCAAGGTTGTAGAAGTAAACTATAAATCATCTGGACAATAAGAATAAACCAGTGAAGAATTTGGGAACACAACACAAAATTGGCACAGAGGCAGGTGGGAGTGAGGAATGTCTACTACCTGGCATGGTTCTCTTTCTGCCAGAAGCAGTGTATCTGATGAATGCTTTATTTGAATTAACGACAATTTCATTCTTGAAGAAGTAGAGGAAGCAAGAAGGGGACCTGCTATTTCAGACCTGATTCTGACTAGCAAGGGAAAACTGTTTTCTAAGCAGTTGTCTTTATATCACCAGGGTCTAGAACAGTGTCTGATGCCTAGCAAAAGCTTAGTGATTGATCTTAACGTGGGCATGGAGGATGACCACTCCATTACTATTTGTGATAAAGAAAAGGAAAGCCAGGCATGGTCTGACACATATCCTTGATTTAAGGAGAGCACATTTGCAAGGGCTGAGAAAGCATAGGTGGGATCCATGGTTTAAGATTATATGGTGGAATTAGATCCAAGAAATGGGAAGCCTTCAAGATTTAAATTCTGAAGGGCGGAGACACAAATGATTAAAATGAAGACTGCTCTTGGGGCTTATATTCTTTTGCTGTACATCCAGCTGGTCTCTCCCTTGGATTTGTGGCAAGAAGGTAAGGAACCTGTATAGAGAATGATGTGTATCCACATCTACTAACTAATTCATCTACTAACATAGACTTTAAGAAGGCACATATTAAAAAAAATACAAGAGCAAGTAACAGAGGATTAATACAAAAGAGTGGTAAGGTCCAAAGATCAGAAGGAGCTGACACTAGTGATGAATGCAAAGGACAACAAAAAATATTAAGCTATGTTGGGTATAAAAGTTCAGAGAAGAGATAGAAATGCTTCTGGGGATGAATGGCACTAATAACAGATGAGTGGAGAGAAGCCAGAACTATTAAAAGGGGGCATAGCAATAAGGAGAACTGCTACTCCGGGCCTAATTCCGAGTAACAAGGAGAAACAGTTGACTAAACTGTCCTTGTATCACTGATGACTAGCAGAGTGTCTGGCACTTAATAAAAACTTGTTAATTGATTGTGACATGGGTATTGGGTTAGTAACAACTGTAACAACATCTGTAATGCTAAGATTAAATTCTAATTTTGTTTCTGTTTTTTCCTTAAAATAAAGTCAGGGAAGTATAGGACAAAAAATGGTCAACAAGGAGTTGAAAGGAGGAGGAAAGTCCTCAATAAAGCTAAGTTACTGGGATTGGACAAAATATGTATTGAAAGAACTGACAGATGTCATTGGTGAGCCGCTATCAATAATTTTTGAAAGAAGAGAAGGTAAAACTAATAGCCATTCCCCTATAGATAATAGATGGTCAAAAGACATAAACAAACAATTCTCAAAAAAAGAATTGAGAAGTGTTCACAACCACATGAAAGAATACTCCAGATCACTAATAATAAGAGAGGTACAGATCAAAACAACACTGAGGTTTTGCCTAATCACAATTTGCAAATTGGCAAAAACGACCAAAAAAATGACAACAGTCAATATTGGAGAAGTACAGTATTGGTAGAACGGTGAAATGATGCAACCATTTTGAAAAGCAATTTGAATTATGTAAATAAAGTGACTAAAAGTTCCAAAACCTTTAAATTAGAAACTCTATTACTGGGCTTATAACCCCAAAGAAACTATCAATAGAAAATAATACTTCATATACTCAAAAATATTTATAGCAACACTTTTTATAATAGCAAAGAACTGGAAACAATGTAGGTTATCATCAATTAGGGAATGACTAAACAAACTGTGGTATATGATTGTAACAGAACATTATTATACTATAAGTAATGTAATGATATATGTGATGACTATAGAGAAGTATGGAAAGATTTACATGAACGAATGTAGAATAAAGTAAGCAGAGCCAAGGAAACTACACACAGCAATGGAAAGAATGAAACACCAAAAAAATCAAAAGTAAATATAACAAAATTAGGAAGATCAAACAGGACTTGAATAAAGAGGTATGAGATGACATCCCCAGTCTACCCCTTTTTGGAGGTGGGAAGTCCATAGGCATTACACATTGCACATGTTTTCAGACTTTTTCCATTGTATCAATCAGTTGTGCTGATTTTTTTTCTCTCTAAAAAATTATTACTTGTTATGTGGGATGGCTCTTGGGGTGGGGGGTTTTCTTGAATTAACTATGATGATGTAAGAAACAGAAAATAGGACTTATTTTAAAAGGTCACAAAAAAGGGAAATTAGGAGAATGGAAGAAGTACAGTAGACAGAGAAGGAAAATTAATTTAAAAAATTTTTAAATTAAGTTTGTGGGAAGATATAGGAGAGAGCAGATTGGGGGAGGGGCTATTCAGTGGGATCGCTGTTTTGGGGTGTTGGGTAGGGGAAAAATGGGGAGAAAATTTCTAACTCAAAATCTTATGGAAATGAATGATGTAAATTAAAAATTTTTTTAAAAACTACAAAAAAAATTAAGTTTGTAGAGTATACAAACTATGGACCAGTGAGTTTAACTTAAGTTTTTGGGAAAATTCTAGAACATATTAAAATAATGGGTTGAATACATTTAGAAATTAAATCAGTGATTACTAAGCACAAACATAGTTTCATCAAAAACAAGTCATGTCAGATTCATTTACTTTTTTTAGTTCCTTGTGCTATAGATCAGGGTAATGCTATAGACCTAGCATACCTTGATTTCAAAAGATCATTTGATAAAGTCATGCTATCCTTGTGGACAAAATATGGACAGATTATAGTATAGGTAATTCAGATTTGCTTGCATGTCTAGACTCAATAGATAGTCCTTGGTCCAAGTCATCTCAAAGGCTACTAGGAAAGTCTCCTCTCCACAGTCTCTGGCTGTGGAATAATAGATTTTTTTTTAAAAAAAAATCAATTCATGAATAAAGGTATATATGACATGCTTATGAAATTTGCAGATGCAGCAAAGAGCAGGTAGAAGGGGAAAGGGAGGGAGGGAGGGAGAAGAAGTGAACAAGGGTTAAATGAAAGAGATCTCTAAGACTCTTGAGGGTAAGAGGCAAGATCCAATAAGATATTGACAGTCGAGAACAGGGGTTCTTAACCTGGGGTCTGTGAAATTTTTCTAATTGATTTATTTTGTAATCTTATGAATATTATTTATTTAAAATGTTATTCTCAGAAATGGTCCATAGGCTTTACCAGATTGCCTGTGGGGGCCATAACCCAAGAAAGGTTGGTCTAGAACATTGGGTCATATATGATAAGATAGATGAAACATAATAGGTATTAACTTAAAACCCTACACTTCAGTAAAAACAATAACAACCAAAACCCCCAACTTGTACAAGTACAACATGTAGAAGTTATATAGAGATAGAAATTCATGTGAGGAGAAAAAAAAGATCTTTTAGTTCAAAATGAGTCAACGTTGTATTATGGCAGCCAAAAAAAACCTTAATGAGTTCTGAGGCTGCATTAAGAAGGGCAGAGTGCCCAGAACAAGAGAGGGGATGGAGAGTTCTGCTGCTCAAAGCCTTGGTCAGACCCCATCTAGAGTGCTGTATTTAATTTGGGGGCTATATTTCAGGAAGGTCATTAACAAGAGAAGAGAGAAGTCAGAAAATGATGAAGAGCATAGTATGAGCTAGAGACTACGCCAAAGGAGGATGTTTAGTTCAAGAAGACATGGGGTAGGACAGAGGTTAAGATGTAATTTCCATCTTTGAATATTTGAAGGGCTGTCAGGTGGAAGAGGAACTAGGCCCCTTCTATTTCCACTGAAAGGACAGAACCAGGAGCAATAGCTTAGAAGCTTCAGAGTAGCATGTTTTGACTTGATGTAGAGGAAATCTTTCTTAATAACTAGAGTTAGTCCAAAAAAAGTAGAATGGTCTGTTTGAGGGAGAAGGGGGTTTCCTTTCATTCTAAGATCTCCAACAGATTTGGAATGATCTTTTGTCTGGATGTGTTAGAGGGAATTCCTGCCCAGACAGGGTTGTTTTAGATGACCCTCAAGGTCCTTTCAAACTTTCCATAAAATGAGGAATTATAATTTTGTTTGATGATGACAAATTTGGGGTCAATTTCCCTGTGAATTGATCCATCTTCCTGTTAATGAGGTACTGAATGGAACTGCAAATCTAACTCTATATTAAGCTAATATTTCCTCTGATTTCTCAGAAAGTAGTAATTAATCTTCCTTTGGGGTTTTTCCTTCTCTTACTCAGTTTTGAAGCTAATAATAAGATCAAGGACACACTTGAAGTTGAAAACAAAATACAGAATTATCTCTATATTTTAGAAGATGGGGAAGATGCCTCTTCTGAAGAGACAGGCTAAGTCTGGTTTTTCCTTCCTAGTAGGCTTTTTCTACCCTTTGCCTGTAGAATTACTCTCTCATTTATAACTGAAAATCAAAGGATGTGATACCCTAAGAAGATTACGTGTCCTGGGAATCAGGAGACCTGGGTTCCAGTCCCAGGTTTGGCTCTCTTACTTTCTGTGTTGCAAGTGACTGAGTCACTTCATCTCTTTAGGTCTCAGTTTCCTTTTCTGCAAAATGAGAAAAATTGGATTAGATGATCTCTGAGATCCTTTAGAATTCTAAAATTCTGTGATGTTTGGAGTCTTCACAGATTGAATATAATTCTTCAGACCTAGAGAAATGGTTTCCTTTGTGATGAGAACAAAGCCTTTCTCTGGCAGAATGGAAGAAAATGTTCCCAGATCAGAAGTTTGGCTGGACCCTTCCTAAAGCCTAAAATCCATTTTCTGAAATTGCATTCTTTTCTCTTCAGGGGCCCAGTCAGCTCCATTGCTCCATTAGCTCTATGAAATGAGAAAGCTTTTTAGAACAGACTTGGGGGGAAAAAATAGGGATGGCTGAGAAAGATATCTGTACCAACCACAGGGAATGTCAAATTTTCTCTCCTACCTTCTTATAATCCTTTTGTTATTAAGTGAAAAGGCCACTTTGCCAGTCAATCTTTAAGCACCTATTATGCCCGTAATGAGGGACTACTGTGTAGTAGGGGATGGAGGGTTGGACTTGGCATCAGAAAACCTGGGTTTAAATTCCACCTCCAACATTGACCAACTGTTTGACTTTAGACAAGTCATACTCAACTTCCTAAGACAATCAACCAAACATAAATGGGAGCTCCCAAGCAAATGAAATCACATATTCTTGATATGGTAATATGCATGGCACTACTAGCTACTCATTTTCTTAGTTCCTCACAGCTATAGTTTTCTATGGTTCTGAAAATGAAGGGTTTCATGTTATTAAGACACTGGAGCCCTTTTTTTTTTTTTTATAAGAAATAGAGATAATATTTTTTAAAAGGAAAGGATCTCTGTTTACCCTAAGTAAGGAATGACCAATCAGCAACCAGAAGACTACACAAGCATTCCTTCAAAACTTCAAATGTGGTCCTTGATACAAGTGTAGAAAAAAAAATCCTCTTATAAATTGTATTGATACTGTTATGAAAAGTAATATTTCACTGTTTATATGACAATGGCAAGATATGAGAGTACTTTACTAATTAGAGTTGCTTAAGGGAGCTACTTGAGGTTCAGAGGCTAATTGATTTACCAAAGGTCATATAGCTAAGAATAGAGAAAAAATGTTTTTATAAACAAAATGTTATAATTTTGAAAAAAAAATGTATTGTGACTCCGTATTCATAACTTTGGTGAACTCTTGACTACTATCCTAAATCAGGTTGGTTACCTTTATCCAGAGGAGCAAGGGGAGAGAGGGCGGAGAGGTAAGATTGGGGGTCATGAATAGAGAATATCAGAGATAGAAATGATGCTTATTTTAGGCTGTGTCAACATATAGCCCACAGTAAAAAAAAAAAAAAAGTAACAGTCAAATAGTCAAACAACTTCAATGTTGTTTTTTTTTAAGTTACTAAGTCACAAACTTGGAATGGAAACAGACCTAGTCATCTACCCCAACCTGTGCTCAAACAGGCACAGCTTCTACAATATCCCCAATAAGCAGTCATCTGGATCCCCCTGGAAGACCCCCAGTGTTAGGGAACAATTCCTCCCAAAGCAGTTCATTCCACTTCTATACAAATCTAATTGGTTAGGACAGAAGGAATATGGAGAAGTGAACAGAGAACTGGCCTGGGAGTCAGGAAGATTAGGGCTCAGGTCCAGCCTCAGACACACACTGGTATGACCATGTCCAAGTAATTTGAACCAAGACAATTTCTAAGATTGTAAGTTACAGATAAATTATTGATCTGCTTTAGTAGAAGGAAAGCTTCATACCAATAAAGACACAAACCTGGATCACAAACCCATCCCTTCCAAAAAAAAAATTCTAGGAAATTTTATTTATTTATAAAAGATTTATTCCTTCTTTTTCTCTTCAATAAGTCAGGTTATATTTGTGAACCTAAGCTGAATGTGAGAGTTAAAAGTGGGCAAAGAGTAATTATTCATCCTGAGTGGAAATGATGCATCTTCAGGAAAATCAAATCAAATATTTTAAATTTAGACATTTGGGTCCATTAGGTTCATAAAAACAACTTTGTTTTCTTAAGATATATCCAATGAAGAAGAGAGTGGGCTCAAGAGTCAAAATACATTTACTTTTCAGGTTTGAACCCACCAAAGCTTGTGAATAAAGTCTATATGTCTTTGACCTGTAACTAGGAGGGTGATGATAAGTCTGTTGATTATGTTAACAAAACACCATACCTCTCAGCTGAGTTGGCCTGGCTATTGAACTGCCAGGAGAGCACACCAAAGTTTCTCAAAGTTCTGCCCCAAACTCTACTGGCCCCATGGCCTGACACAGAGGTTCCAAAGCTCTTCTAAAAATGCAATTTGGATAGTACGTGAAATGAGCCTGTAGAACCCACCGGTGTGACTGTGAAGAGAAAGACAATGGGGAGAGAGGGAAATGTGACTAGTACAGCCAAAGGAGGATCCATAGATGGATGCAAGGCATGGCCCCCTCTGCTATAGCAAAAAAAAAAAAAAAGCATTTGAATTGGAAAAAAAAAAAGTCAGAGGTAGTATGCAAATTGTAACAAAATTCATGGAGGAATAAAAAGGTGCAACAGGAAATATAGATGCAGATAAGTGAGGCCTCTAGTAATGGTTCCAGCATCTATCAAAAGGGATTTTGGACATTTATAGCAGGAAGACAAGACAGATTTAGGATTAATATCTTTTCCTATAGCAATTTATGAGGAGCCTTTTCCAATGAATGTCTATTTAAGAATTTATCCTAATATAAAAAAGAATCAGGTAAAGAAACCTGCAGATTTCAGAAAAACCTGGAAAGACTTACATGAACTGATGCTGAGTGAAGTGAGCAGAACCAGAACATTGTACACAGTAACAGTTACATTATGCAATGGTCAACTTTGATAGACTTAGCCCTTCCCAGCAATACAATGATCCAAGACAATTCCAAAAGACTCATGATGGAAAATGCTATCCATATCTAGAGAAAGAACCATGGAATCTGAATGCAGATCAAAGCGTACTGTTTTCTCTATCTTTTTTCTTTCTTGTGGTTTCTCCCTTTTGTTCTAGTTCTTTGGAACTCAAGATCTTATAAAAATAAATGTTGAAAACTATCTTTACATGTAATTGGAAAAAACAAAATACCATTAAGTGGGAAAAATAATAAAGAAACCTGATGCTTTGACCATAATGGGCTTTAAGAAGTTGGTAGAAGAAATAAGAAGATATTGGGCTAGAGCAAAATAACATGGTAAGAAGCCATCCTGCCTGAAAAACAAGGAGGGAATATGTGTTTCCTATATCTGGAATAGATATATTAAATTTAGCCAGTATTTATTGAGTGCCTTCTGTGTTTTCAGTGTTGTGAGACATGCAAAAGAAGTGTAATCCCATCTTTCATTTAAACATGTAGCCCCTTATATTTCTTTTTTTTTTTTTTTTTGCCTTTTGGAGGGCAATTGGGGTTAAGTAACTTGCCTAAGCTTACAAAGCTAGGTTTTTTTTGTGTGTGTATTAAGTGTCTGAGGCCACATCTGAACTCAGGTCCTCCTGACTCCAGGGCCAGTGCTTTACTCACTGTACCACCTAGCTGCCCCTGCCCCTTATATTTTTTCAAGGTCATTTCATCTCATTTGCTCCCCACAGCAAGCCTGTAAAGTGGAACATGTGTCATCACCCCTATCTTACCAGTAGACAAACTGAGACTCAGAAAGGTTAAACAATTTTCCCAGGCCATACAGCAATCTTTGTAGAAGAACTAGGACTAGGTCTCCAGCCTCTTAAATTAGGGCCCTTTCTACGGTACTATACTGTCTCCCCCTACCTTTGAAGAGTCATATAATAGAGCTCTTAGGACACGGTCTCCCCACCTGGAGAAGTTAAGGAGCCTTCTTCTGGGAGAATCATGATGATGTGGAATGCTAATGCCCTGGAGAGACTGGACTATGCCTACACATTCTGTAGCTGATTCTGGTCTACTTAACTACATAGCAGAAAGATCTTTTTTTCAATTGGCTGGGTAGCCAGAACTGGGACATCTTCAAAAAGGCCTGAGTAAGCTTTATTAGGCTCTTTTCCCCTCAGTGCTCTTGGAGGATCTCAGAGCCTCCTTTACTCATAGAGAGACCATGCTGTCAGGGGAGAGGCCACATGCACCTGTGAAATGACCTTGTTCTTTGACCTCTGCATTTGTTCTTTTCTCTTTTAATGGAAGGGACTGGAGCCTCTAATCTTGTGAGTTTCGAAGGGTCAGGGAGGGCACTCCAGCATCCTGGCATTTCAAAATTGGGATTTTGCCTCTAGCACAGCATTGTTTCCTCAAGGAGTGATAAGTGACCTTCTGGAGTGATAGTCAGAATCCAGCTGGGATGTCTAAGACAAGGACACATCTGTCAGTCATGTTGCATCTGGATGTGAACTTGATGGGACTGATGCTATGTAGGAACTGTGCTACCCCCCAGAGACTGAGGTGGGGTAGGACTAAGTGTGTCCCTGAGGTGTGAAGGTCTTAGCTGAATTTGCCTGACTGTTGACATTCCAGGAAAGCACATGAAGTTTTCAGAATTTTTCCCCAAACTCTATTTGCCCCAAGGCCCAAGACAACAGTGTAATGGGAATATAAATTTTTAAGATCTTCCCTGCCCCTAGGCTAAAGTGCACCTGGAGCCTGGGGTGGGAGGCTTGTTTTTCAGTAGATACTTTTTGATTGGCCAGTGGGTCCAGAAGGTTGTTACTTTCTCTGAGCCAGGAGAAAGCTATATAAACCCTGATTTGAGGCTTTGTTTTGGGGTTCACTTTGGGAAGTGTTCTGTGATTTGATCAGATGACATTCTAGGAAGCCGTTGTTGAGAGTCCCCCAGCTTTGAAAAACCCAGATGTTGATTTGGTATGGATGTGATAGTTGGACAGTTTGGAAACCTGTCTACTTGATCTGTTTCTCTGTCTTGACAATTTTGTCTGTATACTCTGAAGTTCGGGGTGCTGACCTTTTTCCCCTGAACTAGGTAAACGATATATATTTGACTGATTAAAGTAAGCTTGTTAAATTTTGAGTTGCTTTCCTCTAGCAAAGCAGATCTAAGAACCTGTGTTGGCAGCCACCCTGGGGATGCTGGGGTGCTTGCTGCTACAAACAGTTCTAAAATTCTTCTGAAAATACAACCCAAGCAACATGTGAAAGGCACCTGCAGAATACCCTGGTGTGACAATGTAGAGAAGTGGGAGGAAAGTTTGGCTAGTAGAGCCAAATTAGGGATTAGGGAAATGTTTATCTATTTTTCCTTGCTCTCTCTTTGAAATAAATATCCTTCATAAAAGCTGGTTGACTAAAAAAAATTTAAAAGAATTTTTAAAAATCTGGTTGACTGAGGTGCTAGTCACTGGTGTCTGATAGTGGGAGGACCAAGTTGGTGGGGGCTCAAACCGATGGCAGTAGAGCAGAGAGAACACTTTGAAGAAGGGCCTTGGGGATTGGTTGAATAAATCAATCAAGTCACCCCCATTCCATTTAAAGTAACTGATAAAATTATTTAAGTCCTTAACAAGGTGAAAACACAACTCAATTAAATATTTTGAGTGAAAAGTCTTTGATCAATTTAAAGTCACTCAGTAAACTAAAAACCTTAAGATGACCCACAGTGATGGTTGCACAGGAAGTCTGTCTTGATTAGCTGAGGAAGCTTGGTTCTGCTCTGCAGGTCTTCTACAAAATAGAAGACCAGTTCAGAGCCTGAAATGTCCAAATTCAAGACTGAGCTGAGTTCTCACCTTGTACAAGTCTGATTTTAAGCTGAAGTGATAGGGAAGGTTTTTTTACTTGATTTACTCAATCAGTCCCCATCCTTACAGCAACAGGTGATGAAGTCCTGAACTAGATTGGTGGCTATATGAGCAGAGAGAAAATAGGATCTGTGTGAAGGGTACTGTGAAGCCAGAAACAATATTTGGTGACCAATTATCTAAATGGGGTAAGTGAGAGTAAGGCATCAAGGATGATGCCAAGGGTTTGAGCCTAGGTGACCAGAAGAATGGTGGTGCCCTACATAGTAATAGGAAAAGTCTGGAAAAGGTGAGGGTTTGGTGAGAAGAAGAATGGGTTTTGATTTGGGCATGTTCCATTTGAGATTCTAGGGATATATGGTTTAAAATGTCCAGTAGGTGGTTGGTGATACAGTACTATAGCTCAGGAGAGAGAGTAGGGGTAGGTAACTAGATCTCGGAACTCATCTGCACAGACATGATAATTTTTGAGCCTACCTTGATATCATAGGTAGGAGAAAGACTCTGAACCCAGAGGCTCCTCCTTTTTCTGCCCGATATTTCAGCTATGGAGGCTCTGAAGTGACAAAGATCAGCTTGCTAGAGATAGGCCTTGATTAGCTGGAGGTCGGAATCAGTGTTCTCCATCCTGGGTCATCCATGAGTTCAGAATTGTAACTGCAGTTTTGTGGGTCTGAAGATATAAGGGCCAGGCTGGATGAAGTACGGCCACTGATGGAGTTTATATGTAATGCCCTCAGTCCTCCTGCCATACGCATTAACTCCAGGGTGAGGAGAGAAGGAGGGAGCAGCCAAGTCTAGCTTCTTATTGGTAGAGGGAAAGAGGACTGGGTGAGTGGGATCGATTGGACACAGAAGGAAGAGAAAGGGGTGGGGAACAAGGTCAAGGACTTAGAAACTGAGCGGGCTGTGACACCACTCAGCCACCAGGAGCTTGAACTTGAGTCAGCCTCTCATAAGCTTCACACAGCTAGTGAGTGGTTGAGATGGGATTTAAACACAGGTTCTTAACCCCACGTTTAAGTCTTCGGGCACTATTGCCTAGTTACTGTCTGGGAGGGACATGGTCAGGTCATCTAACTTCCCCAGGCTTCAGTTTCCTCATTTGTAAAATGGCCTCTGACGTCCCTTCCAGCTCTAGATCTATGAGCCAGAGCATATAGGGTCTTCAAGGTGTACTAGCCCCCCTGGTGTGAGGGCTGTTGAGCTCTTTTCAGGGCTGCTTTCCATTTTTGGTGTCCCCCTATCACTCAGCTCTCATGTAGTGGCCACACATCTTGACAGTCAGCTACACCAGGTGGAGGGTAACCCACAGGTGTCAAACCCATTGGTGAATTAGTGGGGTAGCTGTTCCAAGCCTGTGAAGACTCCCCTGGTGGAATGGGCAGATGAGAACAGTTTGTTCCAAAGGCCATGAAGGCAGCTGAATCGGGCGTTCTGGGTCATCATCAGTTGTTTTGACTTTTGTCCTGCCCCTGGACTTTAATCACTCAGGAAGAGGGAGTGAGGCTGATGACTGGGTGAAACTCTGCCTCCCTTGAATCCATTTACCCACAAGTCATCATCAAAAACAAAGAATGAACAACAGCATGAGCCGCTCATGGTGAATGGGATTATTGCTAACTAGAATCATGTTAGCAACCAATAGGCCCACTAAGCTAAATTGTACTTTGAATATTACTCTGATATAATAATTACATCTGGTATTTATTTAGTACTTTAAAGTTTGCCTAGGATCTTACTTGAACTTCACAACAACCCTCTGACAGTTACTATTATTATTCCCATTTTACATATGAACAAATTAGGATTCAGTTCAATTATATAAACATCAAGTGTCTACTGTATGCTAGGCACTGTGCCAAGTGCTGGGAATACAAAAAGGCAGAAGACAGTCCCTGCCCCCAAGGAGCTGGAAGTCTAATGGAAGAGGACCTTACGAAGAGGTTAAGTGATTTGCCCTGAGTCACTCAGCTATTTGAGGCAAAACTGGAGCCCAGAATTGGATATCTAGTACCCAGATGTGATGCTCTGTGCTATGCATGGTATTTGTTTCAGCATCTGGCCTGTTTGTCTAGTCTGTTGAATATAATTCCAACGAGGATATCGTATATTATAATGCACCTGCACTTGTGCCTTGTATTTGGAATGATTAACTATGACTATACTTTAAGCCCGCTGATAAATGTTCATGATATATTATTTACTGATGTGTCCCATGTCATTTCCAGTGATTTTTTTTAACCAGGAGGAGAAGACAAAGGGACAAATTTATCAGACATGTCATGTTTACTTTGGTGAACTATATCCCCCTGAAGCCTGTATATGAGCTCAGCAGTTTTCGTTAAGCCCAATTAAAAATAATGATGGAAATCTTTTTTTTGTTAAGCAATTGGGGATAAGTAACTTGCTCAAGGTTACACAGCCAGTTATTTCTGGGTGTGGTGCTAAGTATCTGAGCCCAGATTTGATCCCCAGGTCATCCCAACACTGGAGCCAGTGCTCTTACTTGCTGAACTACCTGGCCACCCCGATGATGGAAATCTTGAGAGACAGTGGCCAACCAAGAAGAACTTGGGGGATTATCATCTACTAGCGAAAGACTAAGCAGACTATGATGTGTCATCATGATGTAATACTGTATTATTATCCTTTAAGAAACAATGAATGGACTCAGACACTTAGCGCTTACTAGCCTTGTGACCTTGGGAAAATCACTTAACCCCACTTGCCCTGTCTTCCCCCTCCAAAAAGCCAACCCCCCCCCAAAAAAAACAAAAACAAACAATGAATATGAAAAATTCAGGAAATTTAGAAATATTTGTATGAAGGGGGAAGGGAATCAGCACCTACTATGTGCCAGGCACTGGGCTAAGCTTTGCAAATATTATCTCATTTGATTCTCACAACAACCCTGTGTTGTTGTTGTTATATAATTGTCATTATTATCCCCCTTTTACAACTGGGGAAACTGAGGCAAATTGCATTCAAATGACTCGCCCAGGGTCCCACAGCTAGTATCTAAAGTAGGATTTGAACTCAGCTCTGGGCCCAGTGCTTTATTCACTGTACCATCTAGCTGAATTGATGCTGAGCAAAGTAAACAGAACCAAGAAAACAATATACACAGTAACCACAAATAAGAAAAACAGCACTAAATGACATCAGAACACAGATCGAGGCAATAATCAATTTTGATATCAGAAGGATGATGGTGAAGCATCAGTCTCCCTCTTCTCAGTAGAGAAGTCAGGAACTACCGATACAGAACAAGCCATGTGGTATCAGATGTGGCCAATGTGTTAGTTCTGCTCAATTGCACCCAGCTGTAATTATTACACAGGAGGGTTCTAATAGAGCAGAGGATAGAATTGGGAATGACAACAATGTTTTTTGAAAAATCAGCATTAGGGGCGGATAGGTGGCACAGTGCATACATAGAACACCAGCCCTGGAGTCAGGAGGACCCGGGTTCAAATCCAGCCTCAGACACTTAACACAAAAACTAGCCATGTGACCTTGGGCAAGTCACTTAACCCCAATTGCCCTCCAAAAAAAAATCAGCATAAAAAAAAAAAAGAAACCGGGGATAGATGAAAGGGAAACTGGTTGTATGACAGGGAGAGAGGGGAGAGACAGAGCAGACATAGACACAGACACAGAAGGTGAGACAGAGATAGAGATGGAGGGAGGTGGGGAGAAAGAGGAAAACAGAGACAGAGAGAAGCGGAGGAAAGAGAGTTAGAGAGACAGATAGAGTGCCCCATGGCAGGGAGAGGTGCACCTAGAGACAAAAGAGACAAAGAGGGCAGGACTGGCCTATCCTGACATCCCCTCCCCCAGTCCCAGTGCCCACGGAGATGTGTCTGCTGCTGCGGCTGCTATTTATCTTGCTTCATGTTTTGCTTACATATTTTATTGGGTTTATGTTCTTCAAGAACATTTAGCATTAGTGTGATTAGCAGGTAGGGCCTCCTGAGTTGTGAATTTTAGTAGCTGATTACCCAAAGCAGCACTTCAAATTTGGGAAGAAGTTAAGTGTTCCTAGAGCCATGGAGGGCCCATGCTATATTAAATAAGCCATTTCAAAAATTTTTGAAACCATCTGATTGTCCCCTTCTCCCCTAACCAGTTTTTTTTTTTTTAGTAAAGTTATCACTGAACATGGATTTAGAAAAGAAAATCCGGTCATTGGCCTCTACTCTAAAAATGTTTCCTGATCATGCTCACTAATAACAGCAATTCACATTTATGTAACGTTTTAAGCATGTGGAGTACTTTCCTTACCATGACTCTATGAGGTAGACAATATAAGTATTCTTATAATCCCTATTTTACAGATGAAGAGGTTAAGGCTCTGAGAGGTTACATGTTTTGCCTGTGATCATTTAGCTAATAAGTAAGGTAGGAGGAATCAAAACCAGTTTTCCAATCTCCAGGTTTAGCAACACTAACTATCATGACGCAGGAGGTAGACAAACTTACCTCGGACAGCACTAACCCAACTCTGTAGAAGTCAGGAACACTCACCACACATGGATGATATGAATACTTAAAGCAGCACTTTTCAAAGTGGTCTATGGATCCCTGAGGGGTCCCCAGGACTTTTCAGTGAGGTCAAAATTGATTCATAATAATAATAAGACATTACTTGCCTATTAAAACATGCTTTCCTTTTCCAACTAAATATATACTTGAGACTGGATTTTCTTCACATATTTTATCCAGAATGACATATTGCAACACATTGAAGGCAGAAGTAGATATGAGAATCCAGACTTCTTCTATTAAGCCAGACATTAAGAAGATGTACAAAAATATGGAAAACAATGTCACTCTTCTCACTGATTTTTTTGTTTTGGAAAATATAATTATTTTTCATAAAAATGTATTATTCATGGTAACATGTCATGGATATTGTTGTTTCCATAAATTGATAGAATTTAAACGATCAGTTTTAATTCCTAATATAGCTATCAATTCTTATTACCTATATAAACAAAAGTTATTTGGGAATCACCATAGTTTTCCAGAATGTAAAGGAGTTCTAAGACCAAAAATTTCTGAGAACTGCAGCTTTAAAGAAAGCTCATTTCCATTCATTTCAAGCTAGGCCATCTAGGGCAGGCATTCTTTTCCCTCTGGGTTCATTGCTGGAGTGACCTCAGTTTATCAATGATTTATGTGACACCTGGTACCAAGGCTTCAGGAATGCTATAGAGGCCTCATGCTCCTCTCTTCCCCCTCCTCCCTGGTCTCTGAGGAGTTCAGAGTATATTCATCTGACTCATCTTCCCAACAGCCCTGGGAGGTAGAGAGACACCTTCCTTCTGCACTCAATTTCTGCCTCTTCTAGTCCCAGGCTCAAGCTCAGGTTCATATAGGCAAGGCCTGGGCTTAGCTGCCATACTCTGGAGTAGGGGAAAGAACACTGCCCCTGTACTCCCTCAGAGAAAGTTTAGCAAGAAAGAACTGGCCTCTCAGGAGAATCAAAGGAAAATGGAGACAGGGTCAGGGCGACTCCCCTTTGAAAGGTTTACTGAGTCTTCAATTCTTTCTGCTTGGTGGCCAATAAAGAGATTGTTTCATCTTCCTCCAAACAACCAAAGACTATACACATGATCAGTAAATCGATAAGCATTTATGAAACTCCTGCTTTGTGTAAGGCACCGTGCTAAGTGCTAGAGATACAAAGAAAGAAGAAAAACAGCTCCTGCCATCAAAAAGAGTACCTTCTAATGGAGGATAATAGAGGAGATAATATTTAAATATCTAGGTGTTTACAAGTTATATACAAGTAAATGAGAGTATTCTGAAAGGAGAAGGTATAAGTAACCTTAAGAGAACCTGGAAAGGGCTTCTGGAGAAAGAAGGTCATGGTTTACCAGAAGCAAGCAGGAAAGCTCTCCACATTCTCTAGGGAACCCTGGTTACATACAGAAGTAATGGGGGGTCCAGGCAAGTAAGCTGACTTGTTCACAATTAACAGCAAAGATAGTAGTGTAAACAGGACAGTCTCTACGCTTAAAAAGCTTTACATGCTAGCTCTCTAGGCAGATAGATGAGACTAATACACATGAAACAATAAGACAGAAATACTAAGTGATAAATGAAAAATAAAGGGTACAGGGAAGAGACAGATTGTTTTGAGCTGGAGCTAAATTCCCAGCTCTTTCAGCATTAGCTTTTTAGCAGCATAGTAGTCATCTATTGGTGCAGGTCATGGAGCAAATAGTGTCTTGAAACCTAGAAAATGTTCAGTTCAAAGCTCTGAGGATTGAGAAAAAATTTCTCTGGCCTGGTTAAATGCAGAAAAAGAGCAGCAGAACAAAATGTTAAAATTCACTTAATTATATCACTTAAAGTATGCCATGTTTTTCATGTAATTATGCCACTCAGAAATGCCAGACTGTTCTCCCTAAAACATTGCTTTCATCATTCACTCCCCTATCCAAGACTCCACAATGGATGCTCTAATAAAAAGGGTTTATTTCTCGGGAGCTTTGGATATTGGTTTGTTGACCGATTCTTTTTTTCTGGGCAGAGTGCACGACTATAATATTGTCTTTTATAATAACATTTTCCACTTTTCCCCTTAGGAAGAGAAAAAGCTATTACTTCATGATTATGCAAGAATGTGGTAGATCACAAAAAAAAACAGCCTGTCAGCCATCAGGAAGCTTCCTAAATGGCTAAGAGAGAGTTTGGAGTTTTAAACCTACAAATCAGCTCCACCCAGAATATGCAGTTACCATAATACTAATCAGTTCTAGGGTGGAAGATGCCACTCTCTTTGAGGGACCATAAGGTGACAGTCAGCCAATATGGAATGGGATCCAGACCTGTCATTTCATTGGTACAAAGAATTCCCAATATGGAAACTCCCTGTACCAATGCAAATGCTCTCCAACTCATAGTCTTAGAGAGCTTCTTGGGGTACTAAGTGGTTAAGTCATTTGCCCAGGGTCATACAGCCAGTGTGTGTTGTTGGCAGGATTTAAATCCAGATGTTTCAAACTCAGAGGCCAAATCTTTAGCAACCACATGCCATGCTGACTTAATGTGTACTATTGTTATTGTTACTGTCACTTTATCAAGCAACTTAAAAAACAAGGATGATGTTTAGTCTGAGTAAAATACAGAATTTTCCCTTACAAAGGTCAATCTGCCCCAGGACTAAGGAAGTACTTTCAGCCTGGAAAGGTGATTCACCTGAAAATACAGGAACTAAAAGTCTTTATCGACATAGCCCTACAGTTTGTCCTTTCCAAACAATATTTATGAGGCAATAAAGTCCCTTAAATGACTATTTTGGAACCACACAGTCTCCTTGAATGGCTTACAAGAAGACACTGCTGATATACAGATCTGTGGAGAATTCAGAGTGGTTAGCTTAAATATCATGCCTCTGGGGACCTTGGATGGCACACTCACTTCTGCTTTGAATTCTCAATTTTTCTCTGGGGTGTGGAGGAAGGCAATAGTGTCCTGGATAGTTTGATCACCTGCAAAAGAGTTACTGTGGAATTTCTAAGGTCAACCTGGGTCAAATTCCACCAGTATACCAAGTATTGATAACCTAGGTCACAAGCATGGGAAATGCTTTTCCATTCTCCAAGCCTCTCCCCCAAATTTAAATTTGTTAAGGTCAGGTTTGTCTGGGCACTAAGGTACCACCTTTTCAGTGTCCTTTCCCCCTTCTAGTGTCCTCCTTCCCCAGGCTGCCTAGACCCTGGCCCCTTATGTCCTGTCTATTCTCCCTTCGTTGTTTTTTTTTTTTTTTACTTCTCAACACACAGTTCTTTGAAGTGATATAACTTGCTCCTTCATTCTAAGTTTGCCTTCAGCGTTATCGTTTTCTTTAATTGAGGGGGTGGAGAGCAGGAGAGAAGGTGAGGGGAAGAGCACATGGTCTATGATTTTCATTGGTATGGGGAACTAACTTCCAGGGAGGAAATTCCTTCTATAGATGCAGAACAGCAACTGCTCTACAAGTTATGGTCTTGGAAAGTGACACTGAGAAGTGACTTGTCCAGGGTCACACAGTCAATATATATCAGAGACAAGACTTGACCCCAAGTCTCCCTGACTCAAAGAACTCATTATCCATGATGCTACACCTCCTCTCAGGATCTAGATAAATAGTCACTTCAAGGAGAGCCACCACTTGTCTTGGCCAAGATTCTCAGACCCTCCTGGGTGCTATTAACTGAGTCTCTTGGGCTAAAACTATAGGAAAAAAAAACCATGGTGTAGTTGAGAAAACAGACTCTAAAAGATAACTGGCTTGACCAAGCCTAGACAATTAACTAGTGTAAGAGCTATAACTAGAGCTAGAAGCCATCTCTCTCATAGGAGCATAGATTTAGAGTCAAAAAGGACCCTGAGACTGCCTAATCCAGCCCCCTCATTTAATAGATGAGGCAACTATCACGTGAGGTTGCCTGAGGTAACAAGGTTAGTAGGTGGCAAAGGTCAGATTTAAACTCAAGTCTTCTGACCCCAAATCCAGAGGTCTTGCTTCTCTTTACTATATAGAATCACAGAATGTCAGGGTCCCCAAACACCACAGTCTTTATCTAATCTAGGTCCTTCATTTCATAGGTGAGGAAAGTAAGGCACAAAGAAGCTAAGACTCCCCCAAGGTCACATAGCTAGTTAGTGGCAGAATTGGGGCTAGGATTCGGGTCTCTGGATTACCAGTCCAGTTCTTTTTCCAATAAAATGCACCAACTTCCCAAGGGATTCCATGTATGCAAACTGCATGGAAACTAGCTTGAGGAACATTAGATTGACTGGATCTAAATGGGCCATCTTTGGAAAGGCTTCACAAAGGTGAGATCTTCAAGTGAGATTTTGAAACAGGGGATAGATGTGACTTAATTGAATGGAGAAACTGGGGAAAGGATTTTAGAAGAGGAAATGATGACTGTGACTCTGAAAGAGAAATAAATTGGTCATTTTTGTAAGGAAGTAAGGAGAGCAAAGGTTAGTTTGACTGTAGAATTTGAACCAGGGTGAGATGGGAAATTGGAAATTTTCAGGCTGTGGGAGAATTAGCAAAAGCTTTGGAATTTGCTGTTTGGAAAATATATTGAATATGTAAAATGCATAGCATTCAGAGAAACATTATATAGAGGGCCAATGGAAACTGGGCTTGGTTGGTTGTTATCCTTCATTCTCAAAGAGGACCAAAATGACATTATTATGTTAGAGTTAAGGCACAGTGTGTCTATCACTGTGGTTGATCAAACCAATATGAATTTGGAATGCTCTACCACATTGGTTGGGCACAAATAGTCCATGTGAACATTTGGGTTGGATTCTCTAAATTTGTGCATCTTGCATTTCTTTTGAGCTACTCAATTCTGCTTTGTTCACAGAACAGAGAGCCTTCTCTGATCGGGGTAGGCCATACTGGGCAGTCCTTTGCCAGCTTCTCCCATGTCATCCAATCAATTCCAAAGTTCTTCAGAAAAACATTATGTAGGGGTCCAATAAAAACTGGGGTAGATTATGTAGGGAAACCATGCTCTTTCCCAAATTGGAAGTCAAAACTTAACTCTGATTGGATAAATTAGCCCCTGGGAGGGAGACCCACGTCCCTTCCAAATGGTCTGTGCCAGACAGGGGACCGGATAAATAGGTTGTCTCAAAGGGCTTAACTGACATACCCTTGCCTGTATCTAGTACATCTCAGAGGCAGCATTTGAACTTCGGACTTGCTGGTTCCAAGATCCCATACTTAATCCACTATGCCATGCCACGGTGCGTTATATCATGTATAGCATTATTACTGCCGCTTAGGAGTTATAAGCAAGCAAGGATTAATCAAGTGCCAACATAATAAAAAGGTAAGTGAGGTGGCCCCTGTCCTCAAAGAGACTCAGAGCTGATAGGTCGATTTCTGAATCTGGGCTACATGAACGTACTTGTAGAAGTTCTTTTTGTTTTGATAATGTATTTCATTATAATTGGTTTCCTTTGTAATCTGATGTATTTTGTTTTACTCTTAAAAACATCATTCTGCAGAATCCATAGGCTTGACTATAAAAGGTGTACTAGAAAGCTATGATGTACTTCTAGACAAGTCAATACAGGATATGTGAAATAAAATAAAAAATAAAGTAAAAAAATATATAGGATATGTGCAAAATGAATATCCAGTGACTGGGGCAGGGAGAGCTCTCATGGTGAGGATCAGAAAAGTCCTCTTGGAAAGCAGGCACACTAGAGCTAAACCTTAAAAGGAGGGAGGCCTTTCCAAGGGGCAGATTGAAGGAGGGAGGGCTTTGCAGGCAGGAAGAGAGAGAGAGGGAAGCATGGGATCAGTGAGGAAGTCAATTCTAACTGGGTCAGAGAAGAGGAGAGCGGGACAGGGCAGACTGCAGACGGTGGTGGAGGATTTTAAATGCTCGACAGAGGAGCTTGGATGTGATCCTGAAAGCAAGAGGGGGCCGCTGAAGTTTCTTGGGCACAGGTGTGACAGGGCCATAGCCATGTTTTAGGAATGTCATTTTGTGGAGGGCTAATTAGGAGGCTATCGCAATAATTCAGGAGAGAAGTGCTGAGGGCCTGCATTGAGGTGGTCATGGTGTAAATGGAGAGAAGGGGACAGTTTCAAGAAGTGTTAAAGAGTTATAATAAAAAAAAAAAAGACCTGGTAACTGATTGGATATGGCACAGGGGGTGGAGGAGAGAGTGGAAAGGAAAGGGTAACTCCCAGGCTAAAAATCTGGGCCACTGGAAGAATGGTGGTGCATAGGCAAATTAGGCTTGGACTTCACCACCACCTGCGGGGAATTTGTCATGGTTCACCATGCATGTTTGTTATGGGGTTTTGTTTTTTTTTCTTTCTTTCTTTTTAATGGCGGGAGGTAGGGAGGTAGGGAGGTAGGAGGGATAGAAGTAAAAGCTTGTTAATTTTTTAACCATTTAAAAGAAGAAAGAATGGTAGTAAGTGGGGAGAGGGGCAAAGAGAGGGAGTAGAGTGCCCTACGTAATCCGTATTTACAAAATTGAATTGAGCACCCCAGCACTATACTAGATCCTATCAAGGATAATGAATAAGACAGTCAGTCATTGGCCTTGAGATTACAGTCTAGCTGGAGAGACTGGCTTACATGAAACACTGGACCATAGAAGATTCACTATAATGAAGTATGAAAATAAGTGGTGAGATGGACCTTGAATAATGGTTGAGATTTGAAACTATGGCAAGAGTGGATACTGACTTAATAGAGAAGCCTCCCACAGCACCCCCTCCTCTTACCCTGTCAGCTGAGGACCTCCCTTCCATACTACGATGAAAAACAAGATCACTGAACAAGACCTCCCTCTTCTCCCCTCCTTATTGCACATCACTTAGAAGTCTCTCCCCAGTATCTCCTCCTTCACCCCATCTCTCAAGGATGGGGATCCTTCTCCTTGCCAAGGCCAAACCTTCTACACCCATTCTTAATCCTGTCCCTTCCCACCTACTCCAACACATTGCTCCCTCTACCATCCCTATTCTCTCTTTAATCTTCATTTTCTCCCTTATACACTGGTTCCTTCTCTGCCACTTATGGACATACTAAAGTCTGTCTCCCCTGTCCTTAAAAAACCCTCATTCCAGCTAGCTATCTTCCTATATCTCTTCTCCCTTTCTCAACTAAACTCTGTGAGAAAGCCATCTATAATCAGGTGCTTTCACTTTCTCTCCTTTCTCTCTTCTAAAACCCCTGTAATCTGGCTGCTGAACTCATCATTCAATTGAAACGGCTTTTTCCAAAGTCACCAGAGATCTCTTAATTGTCCTCTTTGAGGGCAGGGACCATGCCTCTGCCTTTCTCTGTATCTTCAGCATTTAGTACCTAGCACATGGTACGCACTTATGAATATTTTCCAGTTCATAGATCATAAAACAGTTAAGTTCTTATATAGATTTTGTTGTGCCTGTCTTCCCAAATATAACTTCATATAGGAAAAACCTTATATCGTTGAAGTCTGTTATAAGCTTCTGGCTGGTGTTGAGGATGACTGCCCTATCTCCCACTGGGTGGGTTTCTTTTGTGTTAAATGAACTAGTATTCAGAGATAGGACCCAGGTAAACTAGAAATCTAAAGAAGATCCCAGCAGCAATGAGAGGGAGCAGTAGGGTCTACCAGAACCTGAGTGGCTGATGACAGCAAGTGCCTCAAGAGAAATGGAAAGAGCCCACTTAGAACTGCGCAGTTTCAGGGATAGTTTTCCCTTATGTTGGAAAGAAATGTTGGCCAGGAACTCTGGAAGGCACCAATCAATCCTCAAAGCTCCTCTGAGAACTACCCTGAAATGGCTCTTCCCCCTAGCCTCATTTATTCTTTCGTGCTGGACTCCCTTAGATCTGAGTTCATTCCCCACAAAGACCTTCTGTGCAAGAGAAGAGTACACCCCAGCACCATGGGGAGGAAAGGAGAAGGAGACTGTATTTATAACTACTCTTCTTTCTCAGTAAATCCTTTTTCTAAAATCAAATAGAGTTCTGTTGGTTGATTGATAATGTGGAGCCCACCAGCTAAGGACTTATGGGTGACAATACTAAAAAAAAAAAAACCCACCCCTCAGGGTTACCCTTAGAACCCTGAGGAAAGTGATAGTCAGCCACCCTCTGGGGACTCAGTCTACCAGCACAAGGGGAATTGGGAGAGGGCTTGCAGAGGGATGCAATATAATCATCACTGCCGCTTCCAAAATTGCCAATGAATACTAGCTGAGTCATTCCTGCACGAAGGGTTCTCTGCTAGTCATTAAGTATACAAAAAAAAAAAAAATGTAACCAGCATAGAATCCTGCCATCAGAAAGCTTACAATCCAGTTAGAAGGGCTCAATATATAAACCTCCCAGCATCCTCCCTGTCTGTCAGCTGAGGTCCTCACTTCACACTTCACTAAAAAAATTGAGGCCATCTTGCAACACATCCAAAAATCCAACAATACAAGGCAGATGTGCTCAACAGATGCCCAGTGCTTTATGAGCAAGATTTGCTCTCTAGGAAATTTGGAACTATGCCCAAAGGGATATAAAACCGGGTCCTTTGACCCAGCAATACCACTTCCAGGTCTGTATCCCAAAGACATCATAAAAAAGGGAAAAGGACCCACATGTACAAAAAATTTATAGCAGCTCTTTTTGTGGTGGCCAAGAATTGGAAATTGAGGGAATGCCCATGAATTGGGGAATAGCTGAACAAGTTGTAGTATATGAATGTAAGGGAATACTATTGTTCCATAAAAAATGATGAGCAGGTGGATTTCAGAAAGACTTATTTGAATCAATACTAAGTAAAGTGAGCAGAACCAGAATGTTATACATACTAACAGTAACATTGTGCAATGACCAGCTTTGACAGACTTAGCCCTTCTCAGCAATACAATTATCCAAGACAATTCCAAAAGATTCATGATAGAAAATGCTATCCATATCCAGAGAAAGAACTTTGGAGTCTGAATGCAGATGGAAGCATTCTATTTTCTCTTTCTTTTTTTGTTTCTTCTTTCTCATGGTTTTTCCCTTTGATTTTAATTCCTCTTTACAACATGACTAATATGGAAGTATGTTTAATATGAATGTATATGTATAGCCTATATCAGATTGCACACTCTCTTGGGAAGAGAAGGGAGGGGAAAAAATTAGACCTCAAAATCTTATAGAAGTGAATATTGGGGGGCGGCTAGGTGGTGCAGTGAATAGAGCACCAGCCCTGGAGTCAGGAGGACCTGAGTTCAAATCTGGTCTCAGACACTTAACACTTACTAGCTGTGTGACCTTGGGCAAGTCACTTAACCCCAATCTCCCTGTTTTCCCCCTTCCCCCCAAAAAAAGTGAATGTTGAAAACTAAAAATAAATAAATATATATTTTTTAAAAAGCAACTGTTTGCCCTTGGGCCTATCTCCCCTCCCTGGCCCTTTATGAAGAAAAATCCCAAACTGCTTCCCTAGGAGCCTCCCTTGTGAACTCCTAGGCACAGTCCTGGAGGTTTCTGACAGTAATAATTGGCTAAAAAGCTTCATCTTCTTTCCCCTTCCCCACCCTCCTCCAATGCCCTTCTCCAGCATGCTTTACTGATTTGGAAAGATTGACTTACCTTGTCAATGGACACAAATCATTTCTCTGTAATTTGCTGCTGGCTAGCACCATCTGTAAATTATGCCCCATTCTTTCAGAGTGGTTTTATTTTCATTTTGTCTCAAGGTTTTATTCAGAGGTTTCTGCAGCTTCCTTTCCATATTAAAAAATGAAAAATATAAATCCAGAATCATTGTTGGTAGACTAGAAAGGCTAGGGGTGCGATCTGCCTTTGAGGAACTGGGGCAGAGGTTATGTAAAAAGAGAAGAGGGGCAGCAGTGATGGTGACAGCTCTATGGCAAAGGATAAGGGTAAGGGAAGATTTCCTGAAGCCTTCCATTTGATTGCTATTTCATTCTCTCAAAAGGGAATGGAAAAGATATGATGGTAAATCATTACTTCATACCTTAACTTTTTGTTCAAATAGCTGGTCAAATCCTACTAGGCACCAAACCCCAAGGAAGCAATTTGGGAAGGAGATGGAACCAGGATAGCAAAACCTTGTCCAAAGAATATAATAAGTAAATGAAATCACTTCAAGCTGAGAAACCTAAGGGTCAGTCTAAAGATGGGAGAGTGTTATACTGGATCTATAGCCCTGTGGAGTAGTCAGTCCCTGATCTCACCATGACATGGGCCCTATGGCAGGGGACATCAGGCATAAAGATAACTTCATTCCATGACCGAATAATAGAGCACAGGGAAATCTACAGATAATTGTCGAGTCTCCCTTGAGCTGACTTTTGACCTCAACCTTTTGCTGAAAGTGTTAAGAAGAAATCAAAGTAATTAGAATTACCTTTCCTAACCAGGGTTCTGGAAGACTTACTAAAGGAATAGCAGAATCGTGAGAACAGGGTTTTGAGGAGACTAGAACATCAGAGCTTGATTGGTGGTAGCTGGGTCCATGACATACAGGTGATCTCTCTAAATGGAGTGACTGGGCTACTTCTGTCTCCTGAACCCTCCACCTACACTTCCTTCCCCTCCAACCTTCAGAGGTTGGATATAAATAAAGATATAATGTTCAGAAAAAAGAGGATGGGGTTTCTTAACCTTGGGCAGTCTGGCAAAGTTTAATTCTTCTCAAAAGCATGTTTTTAAATGCACAAAATAAAATACATAGGATTACAAAAGGAACCGATTATATTGAAATACAGTTACTGAAATACTTTAAGAAAATAAGTTCACTAGACCAAGAATGCCTTAAGAAGCATGAAAAGAACTCTGAATAACTGTTCAATATATCACTAGCAAGAAGAATGGTAAGTTTGGTTATTTTGGTGAACAGTAAAAATATTAGATATGGATGGGAGAGTTGGAAGTAAATTAGAGAACCCTTGTTCTTCATTCAGTGACTAATGAAAAGCTTTATGATTTAGATTTAGATCTGGAAGGGGCCTTAGAAGTGATCTAATTCAATCCCTTCATTTTATAGATGAGAAAACTGAGGTCCAGAGAGTTCAACAGGTCTAAGGTCTCTGAAATAGTAAGTGGCCCAGCTTTAAAGTCACTGACCTCCTGTAGTCAGTTACATCACAGATGTAACCCAAAACTTTGCCAGACTTCAGAAGTCCTTTGTAACTAAACCTCAAAGGAGTCAGTTTTTAAAAAGTAGAGCAGACAATTAAAATTTTGCCTTCCAGTCCGCTGTATACGGCTTCACTGGCTGGCAGGCCTAAATCACTGCTGTTCAGTTGTTTTTCTGTTTTGTTTTGTTCTGAAAAGCGTTGACCTACGACCAAATACCACTTGACATTGACAGTTGCCCCATTAAGTTTGCTGACACAATTGAACCTTTCCAAATTGTCACTGAGAATGAACAGGCCTGCCTGCCAATGGAGCTCACCGAGTAAGTAATCTTCATCATTATTTATTTTAGTGTTTGTGAATGCCAACTGCCAGAATCACTTATGAAAAGGATGCAGTGGCTCCTGATTAAATATGCATGAATATACATTCTCTTGATTGTGGAAATAATCAGCAGACTATCTAATGTAACAAGGCTTAACCACCAAAGAATTAATTAGAGAGGAATTGATTAAGGAGAAGAGGGAAAAATCTGTGATGATGCAGGCTCCAGATTAAACTCAAGCACCCATTCTCACATTCTTTTCCAATTAAGATCCTAATTTAAATGTTTCTCATTAATATTCCAGTATCACCTTGCCTCCTAGGCCCATGGGCCACGCTATATTAACCAGAGAAAACTTTCAGATTTTTTAATCAGAAGCCAAGAAAACCATCCTTGTTGACTCTGAGGCTTGGGCCTCAGAAATTGTTTGAGGTTTTTTAATATTAAAGTAGCACAGGGGAATCATTTGGGGGAACCCAAGGACCTCTTCTCAGCACAAAGTTTATTGCCTACATTCATAACTGAAGGAAATGCTAAATTTCAATTAGAGTTTAGTGAAAATAAAGATTTTTTTTTCCATCCAAGTTTCCAGATCTCCTGAAATAAAGGGATCCATGGTACCTGCTTTAGATGGAGCTGCATATAAACCCCCAGAGACAGAGCTATCATTACCCAGGGCTTGCACAGAGATTTCCAAAGACAGGGACTCCACCACTCTCTTGGTAACATAATCATTCCTGCTAAAATATTCCTGGCTTGAAACTTCTACTGCTGTCTTCCCTCTTCCTCCCCCCACCTCCCAGTCATTTGAAGAATGTGAAAAAGAAATGTTCCACTGCATCATTGATTTTCTTTCTTAGTTTTCCTCCATTAGGAGCCCATTGGCTCCGGGCTCCCCTCATCACCCAGGGTTTATGTTTCATAGGGGCAGTGGCCTTCTCTTGTAGCTCCAACTGCTGCCGCTATCTTTTCAGCTCTTCTTCCATCTGCTTTTTTTCATTCCATGCTTGTTATGGTTGATTACTTCCTTTGTCTAGCCCAGAGGCAGGTAATTGATGGTAGAGATGTAGTCACTGAAAGACTCCTGGGAGCAGAGGCCCTCTCTCTACCATTCTATTGTTTCTTTTCTCTTCTCTGTCTTCCTTCTCCTCTCTTCTCCATCCTTCTATTCCTGCTCCTTCCTCCCACCGCCTTTATTCACTGATTCATTTATTTATTCAATAAACTTTTACTAAATAAGTTACTATATGCACCTAGGCTTAAGCTAGATTCTGTAGTAGAGAATAGATATTTGATGATTTCAACTGAAGAGTTTGTTTTAAAATAAGATTTGATTTACTCAAAATTCAACATACATGTACTTTTAGGAGCTGCAGTGGAGGCCACACTGACAAGAGGGGATAAAAAATCTTGGCAGGAAAGGGCCTGTACACATTAACATCACTCCCTTCTGTTTGGAGACCTCACTTGTCTACAGCCTGTGGTCTCAAGCCTAGAAACTCTAACAACGTAGCAGAGGAGAGGAGGAAGGATTGACTTCTGAACAACACTGCAGTGCTGGGTGGAGAACTTTCTTTTAGTCCCTTCCTCTGTATAGCTGAAGCAAAACTGGAGCCTGAGCTAAACACAACATGAGGAGGAGGAGGGAGCCTGCTAGAGCAGATGGAATCCTTTAAGAAACACTCCATCAAGATACTTTGGTATGGAGAACATCACTCTTCACAGAATTATAGATCTTGAGAGTTGGAGGGGCCTCAATGGCCATCCAGTCCAACCCATACACCAGAGGAATCCTCAACAGTGAGAACACAGCATCCTGGGCATCAAGACCTCCCAGGAAGAGGAGCCCACTACCTCTTAAAGCAGCTGACTCCACTTTTGGACCCTTCCAATTGTTAGGGAGTTTCCCCTCCCATCAAGCCTAAATCTGGGTTTTTGAAACTTCCACCCAACCCACTCTGCTTCCTTTCTTCCTCTAACCCCCATTTCCCACCAGATAACCCTAAAACAAAACCTGGCAGAAATAATGTTTTCTTCCTACATGGAAAAACAATAATTGTAACTGATGAGACTTTTCTCAGTATGAAAATAGTTGAAGGGAATAGAAATATATATATATATATATATATATATGTATGTCTATGTCGGAGGGTATATGGGCGTATGAATACATATGTGAATATGTGTATATATGTTTACAGGTATACATAGATAGAGGGCACAGGACCAATTTAACAGTAAGGGATAATACTTAAAAGGTGAAATTAAGAGGTGAGAGAGGAATGTAATGAGAGGAGATGGAGAGACAGAATGGGGTAAACTATCTCATATAGAAGAGGCAAGGGAAAATGGTTACAATGGAGGGGAAGAATAGGAAGGTAAAAGGGAATGGGTCAACCTTATTCTCATTGAATCTGGCTCAGGGAGGGAATGACATACACACTAAATAGGATATCTCATCCTACAGGAGAGTAGGGGGAAAGGGGATGAGAGGGGGGATGATGGAAGGGCAGGCTGGGGGGGAGGGAAGTTGGAAGCACTCACTTTTGAAAAGAGATGGGATCAAAGTAGAGAATAGAACAAGTGGGGGTGGGATAGGAGGGAGGGAAATATAGTCAGTCTTTTACAATATATCTACTATGTTCATGTTTTGCATTAGCTACACATGTACAATCTATACTGAACTGCTTATCTTCCCAGTAAGGGTGGGTGACAAGGGAGGAAGGGAATGAATCTGGAATTCAAAGTTTTAAAATCAAATGTTTAAAATTTTATATATATATATATGCTGTTATCAATACTATTTTACATGTAATTGGGAAATAAGATATATAGGCACTGGGTCATAGAGATCCACTGGAAAAGTCTAAGGGGGTAGGGGAGAAGATATGGGAGAGAACAGATTGGAGGAGGGGATATCCTGTGGGACTGCTATTTTGGAGCGGTGGGTAGGGGCAAAATGGGGAGAAAATTTGTAACTCAAAATCTGGCAGAAATGAATGATGTAAATCAGAAGTTAATAAAGCATTTGAAAAATGAAAAACAAAAGAAATAATATGTTTCCAAACAAAGTTTGGATAAATATTTTGTAGGGTCAGACAGGACCCATGAACAGGAATATCTATGGTATTAGGCATCCATTTGCTACTATATAGACACATCTGTCTGGATTTGGAGGTAAAGAAGGAGCTCCAGGGTGTTATGTGTAGACAACTGCCTACATAGTATGAAACTTAGCGTATTGAGAAGGCCCTCCTACTTCAAAATACCTTCTCCCACCAAGGATCATTTGGGCCTGGAATTCCACTGAGGTTTATGTCTTTTGAAATAAGGTGTTATACTTTTCCAAGTCCCCTTTTTTAAAATACAAAAATATCTGAAGGAAGGATAATGCATTAAGACTCTGATCTCTTGCTGTGAACTCGTTTACTAACTCTTCTCCCACCCAGACTGAAACAACAGACCACAGACAGCAAAAGAAGACTAGGAAGATCAGTTCCTGTCCTCGATATTGGGGGGTATAGGAGACAAGATGGAATTCTTGACCTCAAGGAGTGAATGATCTATTTTAGAGATGACCGGTATGTGAAAAATCAAGTACAAAAAAGAGAGGCATTACAAGTTAAAAATGGTATAGAAAACAAATACTGTAAAAGATCAAAGGAAGCAGGACTGAGGGGTTGGGGAAGCTTCATAGAGGAGGCAGGACTTCAGCTGACTGTGTCTTGAAGGCTGGATAATACTTGGTTAGGAAGAGAAAAGAAGAGAGGATATATTGGCCAAGAATAGACAAAGGTATAGAGGTGGGGTATCCACAAAGTATATCTGAAGAATAATGAGGAGCATAGCTTGACTGCAACACAGAGACCTTTATTGGGGAAAAGTTGGAAAATAAGCCCTGCCAGCCTCAAGTTTGCCCACTCCACTGGGGTGAGAGAGAGCCTATGATCTGCACTGAGTCACCTGGGTGGTAGCTGCTTAGCAACTGAATATTTCATTGATGGAAAATTGGATGTAGCCTTTGAGCTCTGGGATAGGGCTCTGATTTCATGGCAGAGAGTAACTAGATGGATAGGCTGATTAGTCTGGCTCAAATAATGCCAAAAGATCAGCAGGCCAACTGCAGGAGCACAGTGAATTCTGGTCTTTGACAAGGGGGAGGGTGCAGGCCACTTGCCTACCCTGACAATTTGCCGGACTCATATAAACCTCCATCTCATTCTTTTGCTGTTTTCTTGGTCATGCCCCAGTATCCCTGAAGGAATGAGACATGTATAGTAAACCACTTGAGAGGCCCCTGGAGGATCAATTGCCCAGTGCATCAAATTCATCAATTGTATTTTGTGGGGGTTGGGGGCGGGATTCTTTGTCATCCTTCAGTGTTGACATTCTTAAATGTCCAGGTTTGCAAGAGGATCTATCCCTTTCTGCTTCCATTTGTAGAGAAAAGAGATATTTAGAGGTACTGGGGGAAGTATTGTGAGATGACTGGGACCAGAAACACAGGAGGTTCAAGCGTCGTCTCTGCCTGAATGACTGACCTGGGCCATGAGATCTTTAAGGTGTATCTTGAACTCACTTTATTCAAGTGCCTCTGCCCTTGGACGGGAAGGGCAGTATCAGAGGGGAGATTCCCCCATCTTGGGTCAAGGGAGAAACAGAAAGGTGGATTGGGGCTGAGTAGCTTCTATACATCTACGTTATTTGGGTCTCTGAAAGACGGTGAGGTTATCAATGTCCTTTGATGCCAAGTTTCTGCCTGATAATTTAGTATGTCCTTTTGTGGCAAACATGACAAGTATTTGGAGTTGTCCTTAGTGGTGGTGATAGGATATACACCAGGGAAGCACTAGGGCCAATTAGAATGGGCTCTAAGAGCCAACGGTTAAATTTTCACTGTAAGCATTTACACCTTGGAAATCAGCAAATGCTACAAATTGGGGCTTGACTGAATGTTTTGTTGATTGTCTAGATTTAAGAAAGCGATGGAGAAGATGTTAGTATTGCAGATTAAACTTTAAAGTGTGACCTGTGTTTAGGAGGAGCTAGCTATTCAACACAACACGATGTCATTGACTGAATTGCACCATCTACTCTTGCAGGCTCCTTGCCTCTTACAGTCAATGAATGGCATTTGTGAGTTGAAATCCAAGGCTTAGGGAGATAGTCTGTGGTTGTGGAACAGATCTGACAAACATTCATTAAAGAGTTATGATGGGCTAGGCATGGAGGGAGACCTGGAAATAAATACAACATAGCCACTGCCCCCAGAGAGCTTATATTCTAGTGGTGGGAAGGGGATTAGTCACTTAAAGAGATAAATGCAATATGAATTAAAACATAATGAGTATAAAGTACTGAGAATAGAAGAGGGAGCCAGCATTTCTAACTAGAGGAATAAGGAAAGGATTCATGAGGAAGATGAAATATGATACAGTGGAAAGAACACTGAATTTGGAGACAAAGTATTAAAGTTACAGGATTTCTGAGCTGGAAAATTTGATGGGACCCTCGAGTCCTACAGATACAAGAATCAGAATCTTTTAGACAACATACTCAATAGACAAGTGGTCATCCATGCCTTGCTAGACAGTACTCAGTGAGGGAAAACCTGTGGGAGATCATGAGATAGTCTAGTTTACTATTGAAGTTCTTCCTGATATCAAGCTTAAATTTCTCTTTGAAATTTCTACCCATAGTTCTAGTCTTTAAAGCAAAGCAGAAAAAGTCTTCAAATAATTGGTGACAGCTATCCATGTCCCTAGGTAAACATTCCCAGTTCCTTCAAATGATCTTCAGATGACATGATCTTGAGGCCGCTTCCCCCTTTGAGGGAGGACAGAGACTCCCTCTATTAATTTAGGTCTTTGTCTTCTTTGTAACTTAGTCCTAGGGAGTTGTTTGAGCATTGAGATGTTAGAGGTTAGTGCCCAGGGTCAGAGTCAGTATATGTTGGAAAAGGGATTTGAGCTCAAGTCTTCCTCTTTTTGAGGTCAATTCTCTACCTACTATTCCACACCTATCTCCAGTTCAACAAGGACCCAATTAAATTGAGGCAATTGGAACCAGACATAATACTCTAGATGTAGTCTGACTATCACCTCTCTAATCCAGGACACTATAACAGGGTACCCTCCCTTACAGTACTATTATGGGGATCAAATGAGATAGCATATGCAAAGTACTTTGACCTTAGAATACTACACAAATGCTAGCTATTCCTATGATCCAAAATCCATGGGACATGCCACTGAAGACCTCAAAACCTAGCTATTTGCTATCTAAGTAGCCTTAAACAAGCCTTTTCATTTCTTGGGGCCTCAGTTTCTTCCACTGTAAAGTCAGAAGACTAGGCTAGATAACCTCATGAATCCCTTTCCTCTCTGGGTTCTCTGACTGTTAATAAGAGGTAGAATTTGAGTTGGGCCATGTCAATACCTACACATCAATCAACAACAACAAAAATAGTGATGATTGCCACCACTGTCCCACAAATAATAAAATGAGTTTGCGAGTACTTTACAAAATAGGAAAAATTCATTTTGACGTTCATCAAAAATTCTTCCAGAACCCCTATAGCTAATCTTATACTCTCCAGGATAAACTATCTCTCTAATGGAAAAGTAACTCCAGTCGCAGAAGTCAGGGAGGAGAGAGTATGGGATGGGGGGAGAGGGGAAAGAAGTATGTGAAAGTAGAAAGATACTCACCTCTCACAGCTATGTTTCTTTCTAGTTCCTTAACCTTATTCCCTAAGCCCCTTCCCCCTTGCAGTCACCCAGTTCTTGGGGGCTTTTCCTAAACCATCTTCCTAAACAGAAACAAGGAAAAGAAGAATAAATGAATGTGTGCTTTCTGATGTAAGAGAGAACTTGGCTGCATGATTTAAAGGACAAAGGAGCACACTGGCTCCAGACCATAAGCACACATGATTGATAAATAGAGAGATGATAAATAGATATGAGTAGAAAGACAGAGAGAGCATTTATTAAGTGCTTACCAGGTGCCAGGGAGGCATCTAGGTGGCTCTGTGGATAGAGTGCTGGTCTTAGAATCAGGAAGACCTGAGTTCAAATCCAGCCTCAGACTAGTTGTATGATTTTAGGCAAGTCACTTAACTTCTATTTGCCTCAATTCACTGGAAAATGAAATGGCGAACCACTCCAGTATCTTTGCCAAGAAAATGCTATATGGACAACAAAGGGTCTGATGTGACTGATGGAATGAACAAGTGCCATCCCCTGGGGATACAGATAAGGCCTTATATTCCCAGTCAGAAAATCCAAGTAGGATCTGACTGAATCAGGAATTCAGCACCCTCTCCCCCTCTTCCTCCTTCCCATTTGTCTCTCCCTCCATCTCACTTCCTTCTTCTTTCTCCTTCTATCACCACCTTCTTCCCCCACTCTCAGAAAGAGCATATAAGGACACAAAGACATGACTACAGTAAATTCCCAGCTTTGGTAAGTCATTAAATAGGATACATTTGAGCTGCCTCAGAGCTTCATTAATACCCAAGAGCCCCCAGTGCTCGGGACTCCTTGTCTGATACAGCTCAATAAATTATGCACATTCCATACAGTACATCTTCAGAATAATTTAGCAGGGCATGTTATAAATGTGCAGTCTTTGGAGATTTGACTTTGGATTTTTTTTATTGTTAACTTTATTTCCTTTGATTGGAGGCAGGTGGGTTACAAGGTGCTGAGCACTGAATATAACTGGAGGTGGGGAAAATTGCTCTGGCCATATATTGCCTAGAGGAATCTGTGGAACTAGCCACTGTTTCATGTTCAGTTAAGCAGGGACAGGAGAAAGATCTGGGATTCACCCAGTGAGATACTCCCTCCAGTAACAACTTAGTCTGTGATAGTAGATAAGACCTGCAGAGTTGCCAGAGGTATATGGAGGTTCAGTGATTTGCCCTGTGTTGCAAAGCTAGTAAATGGGAGAGGTAGGATTTGAACTCAGATATCCCTGACTTCAAGCCCAGCACTCTATTCATTGTATCCTCTCCTGTTTGCACAGTGGACTTTCTCCAACACATATTCTCCTCCCTTGGTATTTGCCTTTATTAGAATGTAAGTTCCTTGAGGGTAGGGACTGTCTTTCCTTCTGCTTGTATTTGTGTGCTCCGGGATGCCTGGCATTTAGTAAGTGCTTAATAAATGATTGCTGAATGACTGACCAGATCACCTCTATATTCATTTCAAACAAACTTTGATTATGTACCTACCATGGTGTGATAAGGTATTGGTCTAGGTCAGGGGTGGGGAAGACCTGATGCATCCCTCTACGTCCTAAAGTGTGGCCTTTTGACTGAATTGGATTCCTCACCCCTGCGCTAGGCAATGAAGATGCAAAAATGAAAAACAACATAGCTCCTTCCCTCCGGGAGTTTATAATTTATTAGAACATATGTCCAATGCACAGGCAGCTAGTTAATATAGTGGATATGGTATTAGACTTGAAAGAAAGAAAATCTGAGTTCAAATCCTTTCTCAAAGGCCAACTAGCTGTGAGGCACTGGGCAAGTCACCTCTCTGAGCTTTATTTTCCTCTTGTGTAAAATGAGAATAAAAATAGTACTCACTTCCCAGGATTGTTGTGAGGGTCAAATGAAGTATGTAAAGTGCTTTGTAAACCTGAAAGCACTATATACATTCTAGCTCTTATCATTATTATTAATTTTAAAAACCAGACATTAGATGAAATTAGATATTAAATATGCACTGCCTCTCCTTTTCCTTCCCATTTGCCTCAATTTTCATGGGTATTCAATATTTGGGGAGGTGGGGGAGGAAATAGATACTGAATCAATTCATGCCATGAATTCGTCACCACAATCCATCCATCTTGATCCTTCCACTGGGCACCAGGAAAGGACAGAATTCTTCTTTGTGCCTTGTAGAGGAAATATTCCCTGACCTTGGGGAGCTCACACCCCCCCCCCCCACCAGTGATACCAGAGGCAGGGCACCCTTGGGCAAAACAGAAGGGCAGAGTCACAATCAGGTAAGAAATGGGTGGAGAAAAATAAAAAAGAAATGAGTGGAGACAATAATTCTGTAGATTCCCTACTTCACTATTCCCCCTTTCCCCTTCTCCCACTGCTCTTTCTTGCCTTGTTCTGGCCCACCCAATCCATGAAAGATTCTCTTTCCAGGCACGCACATGAGCCTGGTCTAGGTCTTATATTTCTGATTGGGATACTCCACACCAGGACCAGAATTCAGAACAGAGTCTTCTCAGCAGGGCAAAAGGATGAATCAGCCCCAGGACTACAGCCTGGCCCAGAAACAATAATGGCAGAGGAAGGAGGTGGGGGACAATACTCCCATTCAGCTTCCTTGCTGCTAATCACCCAGGCAGAAGCCTGACCAGGCACCAGGCACCAGGCTCCTGCTTGATGCTGGAGCTAATAAGGAATAGGCTAATGCAATTTGTCACTTTAAAAAGCCATATGTCAGTAGAGACTACACTCTTCACTGAAGCACAGGGGAATCTGTCTGAGCATGATGTGAGCACCCTCTGAGAGGCACTAGGAGAAGCATCTTTGTGAAGATGAATATGGTGATGTAACACAGCAGAGGGAGAGGGAGGAATGCATCCAGGGATGGGGTGAGGCTTGAAACCCTGCTGCCTGTGAACCAGCTCAGTAGAACAGGAGAGAGATGCTAGAGAAGGTCCCCAGATTAAAGGATCTCAGGAGCCAAGCTGGGTTTTACAAGCCACTGAATGCTCTCTCTCTCTCTCTCTCTCTCTCTCTCTCTCTCTCTCTCTCTCTCTCTCCTCTTCTCCTCTCTCTCTCTCTGTTTGTACTGCATTGAAACTGAATTTGCATTTTTAGTCCCACCAGCAGGTTTAAAATAAGGAGGCTGTTTTCAGAGGCCTGCTCACAACAGACTCCCAGCTCATCTGCCAGACTGGGTCAGAATCCAATCAACAGAGCAGAAAAGATTGCAGATTTCAACTGATAAATAGGAATATGGCTTGTGTGTGTGTGTGTGTGTGTGTATGTGTGTGTGTGAATGTCTGCATGTGTGTGTGGGGAAAGAGAGAGAGAGAGAGAGAGAGAATGAGAATGTGTGTTTGAGTGGGTGGGTGGGTGGGCGGGTGGAGGAAGACCTGCTGGTGGTTAAGTTTTAGTTTGCTTTATTAAAAATCACAGCACTGGCCAGATCCTAGTGGGTTGATTGTCAGTCCTGGGAATTAATGACATAGGGAAAATCTATGGGAAAGAAATTGCAAGGCTAGCAAAGACCAAATGGGCCCTGGGCTCCCAGCTTGGTAATTCACTCACAATTCCTGTTTGGCAAAAGCATAAGACCATTTTTGCAAATGAAAAACTGCTATTTTGTGGAGAAAAAGTGGTCACTTAAAAAAAAAAAAACAGACTCCAAACCACCCATATTTGCCAAAGAAAATTCACAGAAATGCAAGTATACTGACTTGGGAAGAGAATCCACCCAGTTTGCTGGGAAATCTATGGACAGGAGCTAAGAATGGCGATCTTGGCCGTTTTCCACTTACATCCCCTTTGGTCTGTGAGAAGCACCCTGTTCTCCATTATGCAGGGCCACAGAAGTGGGAGCAGGAGTGGGATGGGGTTAAGCACAGGTCCTTGAAATCAGAAATTCCCTGAACCCCATTTCAGCCAAGCATTCCAACAGTTCCCCCAGCCCTCCCATTCAAACTTTTTGCTCAAAATGCTTGCCAAGGACAAACTGAACTGATTTGAATGGTCCCTCCTCTCCTGTGCTAAGGGGAGCCAAAAAGCGAATAGAAAGGAGAAAGGCAAAATAAGGTGGGCAGCATGATAGATTGGATAGGGAACTGGAATCAGAGGGGGGCAGGCCTATGTTCAAATCCTCCGGCAGACACTTCCTGGCTCCAGGAATCTAGCCAAGTTATATAACTTTACTGTGCCTCAGTTTTCTTATCTATGTAATGAAGGGACTGGCCTTGATGAAACTCTGAGCTCCCTTTCCAGCGCCAAATCTGCAAGCTAAAAACCGAAATAAGTTCCATTTTGTGCAGCCAGTCCTTTGTAATTCAAACAAAGTCATGGGATGAAGCAGTTTTCTGTGGGATAGTGGATGGATCATAGGGAACCAGAGGCAGGAAAAGCTAAGTTCAAAGCCTGCTTTGGACATTTACTACCCAGTCATGTGACCTTGGGCAAATTACTTAACTTGTTCCATCAGTTTTCTCATCTCTGAAATGGGGGTAATAACAGCACCTACCTCACAGGGTCATTGTGAGGAACGAATGAGATAAAATTTGGAAAACGCTTTGCCTACCTTAAAGCCCTATATAAATACTACTACTAGGTGGGCATTATTATTACCCATGCTCCATCCAGCTGGATTCGTTTGAAAAGGCCATTCCTAAGCAGGCCCCATGCCTGGCTCGTCAGGGTCCCATTCTGGTGCTCTCACAGTTTGGCTTGAGACCATCCTGTCAGCCCTGGCTGAATGTGGTACATTGGCTAAAGACAGAGGCTCCCAAGGTGGGTGTGTGACTTTTCTAAGTCCAGCAGGCTCACCAGGGTACCAGAGATGGGAGTGATTTGATTTACAGCCCCAAACTGCGGGTTCTGAGCAATGCTGCAAGGTCAGGGAGATGAGGTAAGACCCAGCTACTCCATGCGGAGAGCCTGCAGGCAACTGTAACAGCTTGTTGGAGCCATGCCCTGGCTTGTGATGGAAGAGAGAGCAGAACGGCAGGGGAGAAGAAAGGGGAAACTCCAGGACACGAACAAGGCAGCAGGACCAATCTCTGCACACCCCCTCCCCCAGTGCTAGGAGGCAGATTTCCCCCCACCCCCAACAGTCTTGAAAGTTTCTCTTTGGGTGTTCATACCCTCAACCAAAACCCACTTTCAGAAGAGGATCCAGTAACAACCATTTCATTGCAACATGATGTAAGTCACTATGTTTCCTCTCCCATGGGGCATTTGGACAGTAAGCATGCTCTCCCATTGTGCAATGAAAGCCTTTGCTCCAGGCTAAAGAGATTCTTGGGCACCCCACCTGGGCCTGCATCTCTATTAATGCCCAGATCTCTACACTATCTCCTTCTCTCTCCTCTCCTTTTGAAATGGGCCTATTCTACAATGCACCTCCTCAGAACCCAGCACTGAATTCAGTACCTTACTGTTTCTTGGCAATATTGTTGCACTATAACAGGGACCTTTGAAAGCAGGGTTCTTTCACCCAGAGGTTCAGTGGCAGATGAGTGGATAGATACCCATCCTTGAGCAGGTACACTCAGCTTGCAAGGTGATTATCTCTTCTCTTTCCTTGGAGTCATTCTTGCCCCTAAACTGCACGCCCTTGTCTTCTAAGATTATCAGATCAAATTATCACACAGTTTCTATTCCTACCCCCTAACCTCTCCCCTGCCCACACCCATCCAACCAGTATTGCTAAAATTAAATGACCAAAAAACACTCAGAAATTGATCAACGTCGTTCTGAACACCCTCCAATACAAAAGACACAGTCACTGAAGGGCCATGACTGAATCAAAGACAGTCTCCTCTTTCGGAATGGCAGCATGATGTTATGGTGGATGGCATGGAGTCAGGGAGACTTGGAGTGGTATCCTGGCTTAGACACTCACTGTGTGAACCTGGGCAAGTCACTTGATCAATTAGTCAATTCAATTGTGCTAAGTGCTGGGGATCCAAGAAGAGTAAAAGATGGTCTCTACCCTCAGAGAGCTTACAGTCTAATGGGGCAGACAACATGCAAAAAAATGTACACAAAGCAAGCTACTTAACATTTATTAAGCACCAGCTGTGTATCAGGCACTATGATAAGCATGAATGATACAAAAAGGGGAGGGAGGGAACCTTACCCAGTCCCTTTCCCAAGGGGCTCACATTCTCATGTGGGAGACAGCATGCAAAAAACTATCTACAAACAAGATATAAACAGGATAGATTTCTTCTTCTTCAGTCACATCCAGCTCTTCATGACCACCTTAGGAGTTTTCTTGGCAGAGATACTGGATGGTTTTGCCATTTTCTTCTCCAGCTCATTTTACAGATGAGGAAACTGAGGCAAACAAGGTTAAGTGACTTGCCCAGGGTCACAAAACTCATTAGTGTCTGAGGTCACATTTGAACTCTGGAAGATGAGTCTTCCTGACTGTAAGACCAGCATTATATCCACTGTACCACCTAGCTGCCCCAGGATAAATTAGAAATAATCAATAGAGGGAAGACACCAACATTAAGGCTGATTAGAAAAGGTCTCTTATAAAGGTGAGGTTTTAGCTGGGACTAGAAGGAAGCCAGGGAGGTTGAGATGGAAATGAGGAGGAGCTTAGGAAAACTGGGATCTAGGAGGAGCTAATGCTATGGGAAGTTCCCAGAGGCACACTCTGTTTAATTACAATTAACCAGAAAGATTAAAAGAGAAATGTAGTCCTCCCCTTCTTTTCAGAGGTGGGGTCTAGGGGTATGAAATAGTGCGTATATTATCAGGCATGGGATATTTGTCAATTGATTTTGCAGAATTTTTTGCAGAAGCTTTTTTCTATTTTAAAAAATAGTTACTAGGAGTAGCTCATTGGGTAAAGGAAATGGAGGGATACATTCAGAAATGAATGTAAGGTATATCAATGAGTTTTTTTTTTTAATTTAAAAACAGAGAAAGTAGCACTTCTAGTGACTTGCTCTGAAGTTATCAGGGATTTTTTTTTATATGTCTTAACTAAAAAGGTTTCTTGGAGCACTGAAAAGGGGGGAGGGATTAGAAAGTCTAGACTCTGGCTAAGAAAGAGGATTCCCAGGTCAGGCAGTAGAAGTTGTGACTATTCTCCAGAGGTATTTGTTGACGTGTATTTGTAATACAGGGCTCTGTATTTCCCATTACATATTACATGCCCATATCACACACATGTCCAGGTCACCCAGGATGGAGGGACCCGATTCTGGGAGAAGACATCCTTCCCCTTGCTCCTTTAGGCCCTATGGCCCCTAGTTCTAGGTACAGGGAGTGGAGTCCCCAGAGCCCAGACTGAGCCACGGCAGCCTTGGAGGCAGGATTCTAGGCCAGATGTTTCTGTCAGCTCATCAGGAAAGCCCCAAAAAGCCAAGGTGCCTAGGATTCAATCCTAGGGGACCTTGGAACTTAGTGGGACTGTGCTATATAAAGTAAATGAGCTAAACTGTGAACCCCATCCTCCTCCCCTCCCCAGATACTGAGGTGGTATAAGGGAGATTTATGCTCTGATGTATTAGGGGGTGGGGGAAGGATTTGTATATTTGTTCTATTTATGCCTTTGAAGTAAATATTTCTTTGTAAAAGCTAATCTGACTATTAGGTGATTAAATGGAACTGAAAAATTCAGAGAAACCTCAAGAATTTGGGGGACACCATTAGTGGGGGGTTAAGCCAATGACAGAAATACTAGACATCTCCAAACCCCCCCCCACCCAAGGGTTTGAGAGGACCCTGGGAAGAGTGGAATGTAACATTCATGGCCTTCAGAAAGTGGAGACTAAGGTGGTCACTGTTACACAAGAAGAAAGAAAGAAAGAAAGAGAGAGAGAGAGAGAGAGAGAGAGAGAGAGAGAGAGAGGGAGGAAGGAAGGAAGGAAGGAAAGAAGGAAGGAAGGAAGGAAGGAAGGAAGGAAGGAAGGAAGGAAGGAAGGAAGGAAGGAGAGAGAGAGAGAGAGAGAGGGAGGGAGGGAGGGAGGAAAGAAGGAAGGAAGGAAGGAAAACCGCTCCTAGTCTCAAGGAGCTCACACTCAAGTGTGGGAAGACAGTACAGAAAAGGAAGTTTAAAATGGTGGAAGGAAATGAAGGTGACAATAGGAAAAGTCCAGGTGGAGAGGCAGGGGTGCAATCTAGAGAAAAATGAAGATGTGATTGACCTCAGGGATGAACCAGAGGGAGAGACCACAGGGGCATCTTGTATTTCCATATTTTGCTCCGAGTCTAACATAAGGCTGGGCTCCATAGATCCTTCTAGGGTTAACACACAGTAAGTATTCTTTTTTTTAAGCAATTGGGGTTAAGCAACTTGCTCAAGGTTACATGGCCAGTTATTTCTGGGTGTGGTGCTAAGTGTCTGAGCCCGGATTTGATCCCCAGGTCATCCTGACACTGGAGCCAGTGCTCTTACCCGCTGAGCCACCTGGCCGCCCCACAATAAGTATTTCTAACCAACTCCAGGCCCAAATAGCATGCTCAGAACATTACAAGTTTCATTACATGGCTCAGAACATTGCAAGTTTCTAGCAGAAAGGCAGGTGAACAATGGGATCTTCTTCAGACATTTCCATGGGCATCTCCTGGGTCTCCTGGCAGGTGGAAGGTATCTTTTCCAGAGTGATTAGCTGGAGTAGCAGACAGAAAGATGAGAGACAAGGAAAGAAGGGAGGGGGAGACGGGGTCCTGATAAACGGTTAGCATTGGGCACAGGACACCTGTGCTCTGTAATCAACACTGGTCACCTATCGGTTTTGCAGTGCACCACAAGGGTGAACTGTGAAACCTTAGACTGGCTGAGGCCTGGGTACTCTGATGATTACCTCTCCTTCAGCCTTGATGTCCCTGATCAGGGAGGTGATGTCAGCATAGTCACTAAGGATTTGGGGATCCCTCTAAGGGTCAGGGATTGAAAGAGGATTTTGCTTTCACACTCACCTATTGTCTCCCTTACCTCCAGTGTTCAACTACAAGAATCCTGGAGGTCAGTGAAAGATTCAGTTTTGCAAGCCAGCTGCTTAAAGGAGTAGATGGAAAACCTTAAGTGGTTTATTTTTCTAGTAAATAAGACAAAGTGAGGGTAATGGATAGAAATCTAGATTGGGAGCTAGAAAGACCCAGGCTCAAATCTTTCCTCTGGCACTTACTAGCCGTGTGACCATAGGGGCAAGTCATTAACCTCTCTCAGACTCAGTCTTCTCATCTGTAAAATGAGTGGTTTATATTAAATGCCCTCTGGAGTCCCTTTTAGGTCTGGATCCCTGAACTGATGTTCTATAATTTATTCATCTATGTATCAAATGTCTAACCCCCAAGTGGTTGGGCGGGGTGGGGGAGGGGCAGGGAGGCATGTGGACATAGAGAAAAGTCTGTATGATGTCTGAAAGAGCACTGCATTCTAGTACTGGTTCTGATACCTCACCAACTACACGCTGTGGCTGTTCAGCCATTTCAGTCATGTCCAACTCTTCATGACCCCATCTGGGATTTTCTTGGCAAAGATGCCGGTGTGGTAATTTCCTTTTCTGGTTCATTTTTACAGATGGGGAACTGAGGCAAACAGGGTTAAGTGACTTGCCCAGGGTCACACCGTTCGTGTCGGAGGTGGAATTCTAACTCATGAAGACGAGTCTTCCAGATTCCAAGGAGGCACTCTATCCGCTGCACCATCTAGCTGTCCACCAGCTACATCACCCTGGGCAATGATGATAATAACTTAGATAGCATTTAAGCTTGCAAAGACCCTCACAACAATCCTGGGAAAGTAGGGAGTGTGGTTGTGGTTAGTCCCATTATACAGTGAAGAAACTAAGGCCCAGAGGTTAAGTGATTTTTCCCATAGCCATGTAGCCATTTGAACTATGGTCTTCTGGATTCTAAGTTCATTCTTTTCATCGCATCAACAGCTCTTAAATTTTCTGGTCTTTGGATCTCTTTATACTCCTAAAAATATTGAGGACTTCCTAAAGAGGATGTGTGTATATGGGTCCTATCTTTTGATATTTACTATATTAGTGATTAAAACTACTCAGGATTGGGGCGGGTAGGTGGCGCAGTGAATAGAGCACTGGCCCTGGAGTCAGGAGGACCTGAGTTCAAATGTGACCTCAGACACATAACACTTATTAGCCATGTGACCTTGGGCAAGTCACTTAACCCCAATTGCCCTGCCCTTCCCCCTCCAAAAAGCAAAAAAACCCATAAAAACAAACAAAAACTACTTAGGATTGGGGCGGGTAGGTGGCACAGTGAATAGAGCACTGGCCCTGGAGTCAGGAGGACCTGAGTTCAAATCTGACCTCAGACACATAACACTTATTAGCCATGTGACCTTGGGCAAGTCACTTAACCCCAATTTCCCTGCCCTTCCCCCTCCAAAAAGCAAAAAAACCCATAAAAACAAACAAAAACTACTTAGGATTATTTTGAAAAGTCATGATCTTGTAGACACCTCTGAAAGGATCACAGAGACCCCTTTGGGTCCCCAGACCCTCCTTTGGGAACTGCTGCTCTCCTGAGCAAGTCATGTAACATCAGTGTCCCCACTTCCTCATCCTTCAGATTGGGATGATGAGGATACTTCCCAACCAGCCTGCAGGTTGTTGTAAGAAAAGCACTCTGGGAAAGTGAGCTGCTATCCTAAGATGTATCCCTGTCCTCACAGAGTTGACAATCTAGCCAGAAAAACAAGATATCAGAACAAAGAAGAGTACAGCCAGAGTACCTAATGAAGGATTTGTGGTGTAGACAGTCACTGCTGCAGGAGGTCATTGAGATAGAGGAGTTAAATAATGTGATGAGACAGTGGGAAACACATGCCAGAGGTGTAGAGCAGACAGTAAAAGCTGGAGGAGTCTGGAGGAGGAGGAAAAGATCAGCGTGGGCTGTACAATGGTGAAAAATCCCAGCGGAGGCAGGAAAGGTAGGTAGGTGGTGAGTAATAGTAATAGTGATAACTCATAATTACATGGTATTTTACAGTTTATGAAGCACTTTCTCCCCAGCAGCCCTTAGGAATAGGTAATGAATACTCGTATTACCGTCTTTAGTTTGCACTGAGGAGCTCCAGAGAAATGACTTGTCCATGCTCCTATAGCTAATAAGTTAATAGGTGGCAGAGTCCCAAGGCTTCTGCCTGTAAGCAAGAAAGGAAACCAACATTTATTAGACATCTGCTAGACGCCAGGCACTGTGATAAGCACTTTACAGATATTATTTCATTTGATCCTGGGAGGTTAGGCTATTATTATTCCCATTTTATAGTGGAGGAAACTGAAACAGACAGGGGTTGTGACTTGCCCAGGGTCATTGCACCTAATATGTGTTGGAGGCCAGATTAGAACTCAGGTTTTTTGTTGCCGTTCAGTCATTTTCAGATGTGTCTGGCTCTCTATGACCCCATTTGGGGTTTTCTTGGCAAAGATACTGGAGTGGTTTGCCATTTCCTTCAACAGCTCATTTTACAGATGAGGAAACTGAGGCAAACAGGGTGAAGTGACTTGCCCAGGGTCACACAGATAGTGTCTGAGGTTAGATTTGAACTATCCACTGAGCCACCTAGCTGCTGAACTCAGGTTTAGGTAGGATTTGAACATTAGGCCTTCCGGACTCCATGCCAAGGCCAACGTGGAGGAAGGTGGGTAGGATATGAACAGATAGCAAGGACTGTCTAATGGCCTTTTCTCACCCTGCATCCTTCTTGACCTCTCTGCAGCCTTTGACACTGTTGATCTTTCTCTCCCTTCTCTCTTGGTATTTGTGACCCTACTCTGTCCTGGTTCTCTTCCTACTTTGTTCCTTCTCCATCTCTTTGGCTGGATCTCCATCCAGGACACACCCATTAACCCTTGGAGTCCCCAGGGCGCTGTCCTTGGTCCTCTTCTCTTCTCCCTCACGATTGTTTCCCATCGGCTCTCATTATCATCTTTATGCTTATGATCATGAGCGTAGACATGATTTTACTGCTTATCCAGACCTAATCTCTCTGCTGATCTCCAAATGCCTTTCAGACATGCATGTCCTGTAGACATCATAAACTCATCATGTCCAAAACTGAACGCATCATCTTTCCCCCATCACCCTCCCCTTTCCAAACTTCCCTATTACTATTGAGGGCCACGGAGTCCATCAAGTCTCAGAACCTGTGTCTCTCTCACCCCCATAGCCAATCCCTTGCCAAGGCCTCTTGATTTTAGCTTTGTAACATTCTTTTAAATGTTCCCTTTCTCCTCCAATACTGCCATACTCTGGGGCAGGCCCTCATCCCCTCCTACCTGGACTATTGCAATAGCCTGCTAGGGGTCTGCCTCAAGGCTGTCCCTGCTGCAGCCCATCCTCCACTCAATTGTTAAAGCCACCTTCCTAAAGTGAAGGGCTAACTATATCACACATACACCCCCCACACCCCCACACACACTCAATAAACTCCAGGGGACCCCTATCACTTCTAGGATAAAATATAAAACCCTCTGTTCGATGTTGAAAGTCCCTTCTAATATGCCCCCTTTCCAGTCTCTTCTATGTTACATACCCTCCCCAGATACTCTTTGATACAGCAACATTGGCCTCTTGGCTATTCCTCAATCAAGAAATTTCATCTTTCAAACTCCAGGCATTTTTACTGACTGTCCCCCATGCATGGAAAGCTCTCCTTCCTCAACTCTGCCCCCTGGCTTACCCAACTTCCTTCAAATATTAAATAAAATGCCACCTTCTACAGGAAGCCATTCCTGATTCCTCTTAATTCTAAGGCTTTCCCCTCTGTTGATTATATAATTATTTTGGAAAACGATTTTTTAATTTTTGGAGACAATTAAGGTTAAGTGACTTGTCTAGAGTTACACAGCTAATGAGTATCAATTGTCTGAGGTCCGTGATTATATAATTGTATACAATTTGATTGTGTATGTCTGTTTGGCTTTGTGTTTTGTTTTGTTTTTGCTTTTTGGAGAGGGGAAGGCAGGGCGATTGGGGTTGAGTGACTTGCCCAAGGTCACATGGCTAGTGTTGTGTCTGAGGATGGATTTGAACTCAGGTCCTCCTGACTCCAGGGCTGGTGCTCTATTCACTGTGCCACCTAGCTGCCCCCCCTTTTTTTATATGTCTGTTTGCTTGTTGTCTCCCCCGTTAAACTGTGAACTCTCTAGAGCAGTAACTTTTTTTTAACCTTTCTTTGTATCCCCAGAGTGTCACACAATGCCTGGCACCATAATGGGAACTTAATAAGCTTTATTGACTGGTTGACTGAATAAAGAGACCATTCCAGGCAGGGAAATGCACGTCTTTGGGAATGTGCTATGAAATAGGAGGATTAGGACTGAGGTAAGACTCTTCGAGACCATCTTTCAGTTGATAATACAAACCATTCCTCCTAGGACCACTTCACAGATGCCTCGAACAGAAAGTTCGGGTGTCTGCTTGTTCATTTTAATTTGGGTCTCAATAAAAAGGTCTGTCTGGGTCATGGATTTAGACCTAAAAGAGTCCTTAGAGTAGATCTATTTGAACTGCTATTCATCTATTCTAACTCCTTCATCTTGCAGATGGGAAACTGAGGCCCAGAGAGTTTTAAGTGACTTGTCCAGGGTCCCACAGTTAATAAGTGTCTGAGGAAGGATTCTTACCCTTGTCTTCCTGACTCCAAATAGAGAACTCTATTCATTATACCAAGTGCCCCACCTTTTCCACTGAACCATTTTGCTTCTTCTGATGTTTCCCCACCCCTACGGAAAGTATCCTCAAGATCCATTTAAAGGACCCTGGCCTGACTAAAGATGTCAATCAGAGATGTCAATTAAAAGAATTGCTGGGAATAACCTCGGTGAGCTCTGCAGGCTAGAAAGCAACATGGAGAGGGAAGAATGAGGGTCTCCCTCCACTCCCTAAGAGTAAAAGTGGTTATCCAATAATATCTTCATCACCTTGGCCATTTTGACTTGTTCTTGATTTCCACATCTGGACAAAAGGATTCTTGGACCAAAAAAAAAAAATACTGTCAGTTCTTGGATGAGGGGAGTGCTTGAACTGATGCATGAGATACTGAAAGAAGGCTTTTTGGTGATGATGAAAACCACTTGAGACAAACCAGCTTCACACATCCCCATGACAAGTCCTTTGTCCTGGAAGAGAGGAGGTGGAGAGAAGATTAGCTTGAGAGTTTCCAAGTAAAGAAGGGTGAGAAAAGGATGGATTCAGGAACATTAAAAGGAAAAGGAAGGTAATAGCTGAATTAAATACATCCAAGGAGCTTCTTAGTGTCCTCCCCCCCACTTTCACGGGGAAGAGCTCCCCACCTCAGCCTAGGGTACCTTGGAGGAACTGGGGCAGGGGTGAGGGGGGCAGTGCCTATTGGACTCCTGGACCCTGCAATGTGGGCTCAGGACCAGTCAGGGCTGCCTGGAGTGTGAGCCAGGTTCCTGTGAGAGCTGCAGCAGCCGCTCTGCAGCCCCTTAATGGAGGTCCCTGGGAGCACAATACGATCGCCCATCTGAATTATTTATACATTATGTCATCTTTCCTTCCAGTTGCACTCGGCAGCTGAAATTTTATAGAGCGGTATTATTAATTGAAACAATTAGTCTTGGAGATATCAACAAGCCCACGTCATATGGCTCAGGATGTTCATGGCAAGAATTCTCATTCTCTCTCCCTCCCTCCCTCCCTCCTTCCCTCTCTCTCTCCCTCTCTCTCTCTCTCTCTCTCTCTCTCTCCCTCCCTCCCTCCCTCCCTCTCCCCTCTTCTTCTCTTTCTCTCTCCTGTCCCTCTCCCCCCCTTTCTGTCTCTGTCTTTCTATAGCTCCATCCTTCTTTTCCCTCTGATCCTTTCCTCCCCCATCCCCCATCTCCTCCAGGCTAAATCGCTGCAGAGCCCTGGTCCCCTCCCCTGCTCTGTTCAGGGGGCTGCATTGCTACAATTCAGACTGACAGCACTCCTGCTGCTGTCTCCCGAGTCTTGGGCTTCTTTCTTCCTTTGCTAAAAGCTGAGAGGTCCCAGAAGTCCAAGCTTTCCATTGTTTTCTCAGTCCTGCTCTAACTCCCCCAGGGAATTAAAGGGGAGAGGTGTGCATCAAAGCTTATTAATAACACTTCATTTATTCACCCATTCTAGAATTATCTTTTGAGCATCTACTGGGTAGCCAGATGCATACTAGATATTTATGTGGAGGTGGGGAAGGGGTATGGAGGGTAGAGATAAAAGAAGATAGGGTCTCTACTCTCAACATGCCCTCCGATGGTCTAGTAAGGGAGACCAGAGCTCATCAATGAAACAATTAGAGAATAATACAGTGCAATAAATGATAAGTACCCTGAATGCTACAGAAATTCAGAGAAGGCAATGAACAGCATCATTTATCATCATCTGTGTCCATATCATGGAGGAGGTAAGACTTTTTAGCAGGTCCTTGAAGAATGGAAAGAATGTGAATGTTTTGGGGAAGGGGGTGGGCATTCTGAGAGTGGAGAATATGCAAAAGCATGGAAGTACCAGCAATGAGTAAGATGTGTGGGATGAGTGGGATTGGAAGAGCCAGCATTGCAGGAATGTCATATCAGCAAAGGAGATGGTAGCAGGAGGGGAAGAAATAGGGAACAATGGCAGGAAGACATGGGTAGGCTGGGCAGAAAGGGAGGCTTAGCTAATGTGAACTCTGCCCACCCAAACTAGGCTGGGCAAACCCCTCTTGCTGGTAGGCCATTGAACTTAAGTTCCAGGGCCTACCCAGGGCTGAGACCTGGAATACAAATGGAAAATTTGGCTGAGCCTTTGCCTGGGGTCAGGTGACAGAGCTTCAAGGACAAGGGGGCGTGTTTCAGATCTCCCCATCTTATGACAAAAAAAACGAAACCAGAGAGACCACAGGCTCAGGTTCCTGGAAAAGGAAGCAGGGCGTTGGGATGGAAACATCCAGCAGGCATTAAAAACAACCGCCATTGGCCCCTTCCAGCCCCTTCCCCACCCCCACCCCCCACCATAGAGCTGGTTTAGTGCAGATATCCCTCACCTTACAGAATAAATAGCTTTAGAAACACAGAATTTCCAATACAGTAATTCAGTTGCAGCATTTTAATTCAACAAACAGCTGAGACTACACGCAAAGGTATTGTGATAGCTCCTGGGAGAAGGGACCTTATGGATCCTCTCTGATAGGACCCTCTTATTTTATGTTCCTGACAAGTTCTGTGTGAATCAAATTTGGATCAATGGAATCTTATTTGACATACACTAGGGGAGTATTTGTTTTCTGGAAATTTTTCCTAAATTGTTTTGCAAAGGAAAGAACCTCTTTTTAAAGTAAATAACTCCTCTTACTGGGGCTGTTTGTTAGAACTGAATTTTCCTATATGTGTTATTATTCAATTGTTTTCAGTCATGTCCAACTCTTCATGACCCCATTTGGCAAAGATACTAAAGCAGTTTGCCATTTCCTTCTCTAGCTCATTTTATAGATGAGGAAACTGGGGCAAACAGGGTTAAGTGACTCATCCAGGGTCACATTGCTAGGAAGTGTCTGAGGCTACATTTGGACCCGGGAAGATGAGTCTTCCAGACTCCAAGTCTGGCATTCTATCCACTCTACCTGCTAGTTTCCCTTTTCCTATACAAATTTCCCTTAAAGCAAGTCCACCTCTGACACATCAAGGAAGGCTTAGGCCTCCCAGGAAAAGGGAAGGGGATATTAAGGTTTAGAACTGGAATGGACCATCAAATGGATGGTCCATTGAGTCCAATGAGTGGACTCAACCCTTTGTTGAATCTGATAGAGATGAAGTAACTTTGCCCAAGGCCACAAAGGTTGTTACTGTTAGAGGGGTTCTTGAACCTAGGTCCTCTGACTCTACCTCATTTTATAAATAAGGAAATTGATGCCTCAAAGAAATGAAATTACTTGACCTATATAGATGGAATACAGATGCATTAATGCCAAATCTGCTGTTCTCCCTGCAATACCACACTGTCTCACATCCAAACATTTCACTGAGAGTCAGCCTGACCTGTAAGTGCTGTGTACATCCCCCTGTGAAGTGTGATTCCAGGTACATTAGGAACATTCCCATAATACCTCTGATGCTTCAAATACATTTAAAAAGGAATAAAGTCTTTAACTCAAAATCAGAAATTGTGTTAAAGTATAAACTTCCCTAAGAGAGGAATGAAACTTAATTGGTTGCTATTTCAACCTTTGCTGAAAGCTGGTTTTGATGGTGGGGAAGACCAAGGTAGAGCCACAAGGCCAGAGTGCCTGAAGTTGGGGGAATGGATATAGAGGGGAGTTCTAAAGACAAAACTCACTGACTTCACAATTTTGTCAACATCCTCCTTGTCAAAGATGCTGTGATCGTAATGGCAATTAAAGATTCCCCTGTATTGGCTTGGTTTTCAAATTGATTGTGTTAAAACCCAGAGTTTGTTAATCCCACCTGTGGGATGGGCTTGTTGATGTGAAAAGAAAGTCCTGAACTGGGAGGAGCTGGTGAGGTAGATTTGGAGAGACACTAGAGAGAGGCGGAAGATCTTTTTGGAAGCAGCACCTCGTGGAGAGAGAGAGACTAAGAGAATTGCTGGTGGCCGCTTTGAATTGCCCTGGACTTTTGAGACCTGCCCCCTGAGCTGCCAAGGACTGAGGAGACATGGCTGTTTTGCTGGTACTTTGTCTGTTTTGATGTTGTTTTGCCAGATTTGTCCACTGGTGAAAGACAGTCCTTTTGTTGAAGAAGTCCTGGAACCTGGCATTTGGTTAAGAAGCCCTGAGACTGTCCTGCAGACAGAGAGTGAATACTGTCCACTGGTGAGGGACAGTACTGTTGTTGCAGGGGTCTGGAGACTGTCCTGCAGACAGAGTGAATACTGTCCACTGGTGAAGGACAGTGCTGTTGTTGCAGGGGTCTGGGAACCTTTCTGTTGGTTCGGAAGCCCTGAAGAAGGATTTTCTTGTTGGATGTTTACAGAAATCCTGGGAGAGGGCTTTGCTAATGTGTTCAGGGGTTCTAGGACTGTTCTACAGACAGAGGATAAATTCATGAAGGGACTGGCAATGTATCTTATGGCCTTGCTAAGCCTTGTCTCCCCAGGAACTAAGATTGCTGAGAACTTGCCTCGTGTCAAGATGAAGAAAAGACCTCCATTTGGGTATTAAGTGCTGTGTTTAAACTTGATGTAACTCTGGGGTAGATTCAATTGTGATCCAGGGGTGGAGAACTTTTGACCTTATGTTTGGAAACTAATCTCCATTTGAGAAGAGGGGCTTTGTGGTGGACTTAATTAAGGTATAGCCTAGGGGTGGAGAAGTATTTAGAACAGAGACTTTGTAATTGATTGAATGATTGGAAGATCCTGGGGTGGGGTAGTACTTGGAGATTATTTAATCACACTTAGTAAATGCTGTATTTGGAATGATGTCATGTTTTGATCTTCTCTGTTCTAGGTTTGTCACTAAATAAAATAGAGAGCACCTATGCTGGTATTTTGAACCTGGGAAGTTGCCTTCCTTGGCATTACATTACAGATGCCTGGCCACCATCTTACATTGGCCCGGGAACTTGTCCAAAAAAGACCGATTTGGGCATTGTAGAAGGAAATATCTTTAATTTGAGTTGACAACTCATCATTCCACAAAAGAGGCTTTTAGAGTTACACATGACTGAAAGGAAGTATTCCAGAATACTGTACTTCAGCTAAAAGTATGGAGTCAGGGAAGAAGGCAGAAAAGAGAAAACAATCAGATATAAAGGAGAAGGGAAAAAGAAAAAAGGGAGATTCAACAACAGTCCAGACAATGCTCCCAAGTAAGGTAATATATTTACTATTGTGTTATGAGCACTGGACAGGAGTCTGGAGACAACGATTTAAATTTTGGCATCATCACTTACTATCTGTGGGACTCTTGGCAAACTATTGGACCTCTCTGAACTTCAATTTCTTCATCCCAAGTGGGATGAAGTAGAAAAGAGGACTGGATTTGGAGTCTGAAGACCTGACACATACCCTTGTATGACCCTGGGTGAGTTCTTTGACCTCTCTCCCTATGAGGGATCTGAATCAGTAGATGTGAAATTTGGGATAAGGACCCAAGAGATTATGAAGGTTACATTTGCATTAGAGTTATTTTGTGTATGTGTGTGTTTGTGTGTGTGCGTGCATGTCATATAAATCTTAAAGCATTATATATAGGTGAAATTATTATGTACAAGCTCTTTGTTAGGTGCTGTGGAAGAGATGTAGATGAACAAAACGCAATTCCTCACTTCTTGGAGATTCTCATTTAATTAGAGGGAAAGATATGTACACAAAATAAATAACACTAATGCAAAACACAAATGCCTTTATATAATCTCTGGGGTCCTTATCCCAAATTACACATCCACTGAGTCAGGTCCCCTAGAGCAAGACGATAGTCTCCCCTTCAGGGTACTAGAAATAGCCCTGAGGGACTGAAGTTTTCTGTAATACCATTGGCTCAAGTCCTAATCCTAGCATGTTCTCCCCAGTATCAATCATTAATTTCAATTAATATCTTCCTTACATCATTGGTACCTTCCAGCACCTCAATTTCACTTAACCAATTAACATCAATGAGCTTTTCCAATGGAATATTTACTGAGAAGATATAGCAAGAACAGAAATACAAATATTTTCTCCCAACACCCAGAATCACACTCTCCTCTATTCTACCTTGATGTCTGAGGAGAGTGGGCTCTATCTTAAGGCATTTACTACCAATCATCTATATTCCTGAGTGTACACTTCTGAATGCAGCATAGCTGATGAATAATTTACTCCCTCTTGGCTATCTTTGATTCACTACAATAATGCATCAAGACTTTGTTCTTTACCCTTTAGCTATCCACAAAATCTTTCATAGACTCCAGTACCCAGGTCTTTGGTGGCTCCCTCTGCCAATTTTTCAAAGCTCACAAACCTAATCTAATGAATATTTGTTGATTAATTGATTGAGAAAAGAACACATCCCAAAAGGCAAAGAACAGAGACCTGTACTCTTGGCCATATGCTAGGTTGAGTGCAGACATTATGACCTGAGACCTCTCTCTCCACCCAAAAGCTCACACTATGTCTTTCCTTGGTCACAGCCAGGGACTATAGAAGGAAGCCTTGGCCAGTTAGTGCCTTCAGAGTTCCAGATCAGGAACCAGTCAAAAGTCAGTTTCTTAACCATGTGGTTGATAGAATGGAGATAGTCATAGCGGCTCATACTCTGAAGTCTATGTGGGAAGCATTGCATACTCATAAGGTCAAGGCTTAATTGATCCCCCATTCACCGATGGAAAAATATGAAAATAGACAAAGAGAGGTGGAAATAGTTAAAAAAGAGAAGTAGATTTAGGATCTGACTCATGGAAGAGAGGCATTTGAGACATCTGAGATGGGTGGGGATATGAGGAATAGAATAGGGCTGTGAGAAAAAGGTGTCAAATCTTATTTGCTTTTCAAGGCCATGTTAAAGTCCTAAGATATGTTCAAGATGAGAAAACAGTTGGGCAAAGTTCTGGAAATGAGGAAATGCAGGGAACACATTTAGGGAATGGGATATAAGAACATGAAAACAGGGGAGGGAGGGAGAGAAATTTAAAACTTATGGAAGTGAATGTTGAAAACGAAAAATAAATAAACTTTTTTTAAAAAAAAAGGAAAATAAAAACACTCAAATATCCCCTCTTTCCCACCCATAGGGCCACTTTTTCCTATGAACAAGAGGGACACCTCTTTCAGGTGCCTGCATGACCAGGAAGCCATAACATAAGGCCTAGAATGCAATTCTAAAAAGAAAGGCACAGACCTTAGATGTTGAGTTTTGTCAACAACTGGTATCTACAAGGATCACTTCTTATCCAACCTGTTTATAATATTGAAGCCCTGCTTCCAGACATAAAAATGGATTTGGAGGAGCTATCTCCAGGTAATGAACACAAACTCCCTTGATTATCAAGTTGCTTTTAAAGCCAAGCTGATTGAAAACTTCCAATAGACAAATATGACCTCAAGCCAACTCTCAAACATCAGTTCACAGTAATTGCCAAAGGGGACATAGTTAAGAGTCTTGACTATTGAAATATTCATGAGGAAAAAAGCCCTAAGGTATTCCTTGAAATTAAAATTTGTGTTAATGAACATGTGCTCAGTTCCTTTTGTTGGGAGTAGAGGGTCAATGTGGGGAAAAAGAAGGGAGACCATTCAGAAAGGCTTGTTCAGGGCTCAAGAAATTAAAATGTCTGACAAGTCGTGTAACCCTTGCTGATTTTAATTGTTGATCTGATCATTCAAATCAAATCAACATTTATTAATTGCGTACTGTGTGAAGAACAGTGTGCTTTACACCATAGGGAAGAGCCAAAATTTAAGTGATGATGGTATTAGAGATCATGGCCCTCAGCAGTGCCTCTCTGTTCCAGAGCCATGTCTCTAATGCTGGTTTCAGGGAGGCTGTTGTCATTTTCACTGATGCCAGATGCCATATTCAGAGAGTAAGGATATGTCTCTAACTACCCTCATTTCTCTCAAGCTCTCCCTACACCCCTAGGCCTACTTGCTTGAGTAGTGTTTGGAACCATGGTGAGAGAGAGACAGAGACAGAGAGAAACAGAGAAAGAGAGAGAGAGAGAGAGAGCATGCTCACCTAGTTCTCTGTGATGGACAATCCCATCAATTTTCCAGCCAATGCTCCTAATTCTGTAGGACCTACCTCCCTTCAAATGTCTCTCCTTAGGAGAAGAGAGACAAGCCCTAGGTAAATAGTGAAACCAGGAAAGATTGTCCTCTTGGGAACAGTCTTCACTTGTGGAGTCTTTCTCAAGACTTGGTTAAACTCCTCCCCGACTCTAGTACAATTTTCTGTTCTTTTTCTTTTCCTCCTATTAAAATCCCAGTCTCGGAAAGGCTTCAAAAAGCAACCCTTAGAGGCATTACCATAACCCTCCCATACTTCCCTGTCCCACCCACACACTTTGCCTTTGGGCTACTCGCCCTCCCAGGATTTCCTTTTCCTAGTGTCCCTATTGCAGCTACCAGCAAAAGTTGGGAAATTCCAGAACTACTGTCTTAAGTCACCTTTTCCTTCATCCTCTTTGTTTATCAAAATCTTTTTAGGACCAGGGCGAGTTTCTCCTCACTTCCTCATTATGCTAGCCTTCATTTATCCCTTCTCTTCTGAGTACTAGCTGTACATATTGTACTTACTAGCTTCCAGGCACTGTGCTGAGCACTTTGGGTGGAGGATTGAATAGAGTGCCAGGCCTAGTGTCAGAAAGTTGTATTTTCAGCTGTGTCCAACTCTTTATGACCCCATTTGGGATTTTCTTGGCAAAGATAGAGGTGTGGTTTGCGGTTTCCTTCTCCAGCTCATTTTACAGATGAGGAAACTGAGGCAAACAGGGTTAAGTGACTTGCCCAGGGTCACGCAGCTGGTAAATATCTGAGGCCAGATTTGAACACAGGAAGATGAGTCTTCCTGACTCCAGGCCTGGCACTCTTATCTGCTTATGCCACTTAGCTGCCCTAAGAATCAGGAAGACCTGAGTTCAAGTCTAGTCATAATGGGACCTGCAGTTTAGGAAAATTATTTTAGTGACTAAATGGAGGATGGATTGGAGTGGGGAGAGACTTGAGCAGGCAGCAGCAGTAAAAATAATTTACTTACTCTATAAATAAGCATAATTTATTTAACAAGTAAATAAATACTGTTTACTTAATACTCCAACAGCTTTTTTTTTGCTGCCAGGAACAAATACAAAATGATCTGTTCGGGAATGGCTAAACAATTTGGTTATGATTGTGATGGAATACTATTGTTCTGTAAGAAATGATTGATTTTAGAAAAACATGGAAAGACTTGAAATAATTAAAGGTGAAGTGAGCAGAACTAAAAGAACATTGTATATGGTAACATTATTGTTTGAAGAATAATTGTGAACAAACAAGTTAGTCTGCGTACTATAAATATTCAAATCAATTATAAAGGAAGATTATATAGACCTTCAGAGAAAGCACTGATAAACAGAGTAGTATAATATAATAAATAGCATAGTATAGTCTTACATATATTTCTAGATCTGTATTAAATGGTGGCCTTCTTTAGTATGAGGTGGCGATGGAGGGAGGGAGACAGTTTGGAACTTAAAATGTAACCCAAAAAAGTGATGTTTAGCATTCAAAGCCCATCATAACCTAGCCCCCCTCTGACCTTTACAATCTTCTTATACATTTCTCCCCAACACATATTCTTCGATCCAATGATACTGACTTCCTGGCTGTTCCAAGAACTAGACACTCCATTCTTCTACTTTGGGCATTCCTCTCTGGCATCCCCCATGCCTGGAATCCTCTTCTCTTCCACTCCAACTACTACTGATCCCCTTAACTTCCTTTAAATCCTGACTAAAATCTACCTTTTACAGGAAGCCTTTCCTAACCTCTCTTAATTTCAATGCTTTGCTCTTCTAATTATTTCCTATTTATCCTATGTATAGCTTGTATTATATATATTTGTTTGCATGTTGTTTACCTCGTTAGACTGTAAGTTCCTTGAGGACAGCATTAAAGAGGTGTGTGTGTGTGTGTGTGTGTGTGTGTGTGTGTGTGTGTTTTGGGGAGTGGGTGGAGGGGTGGAGTGACTGGGAGTTTTACAGCAGTGAAAAGTTTAGCAGAACCAAAAATACTATACAGTTTTCCAAATGTAATCCAGTCTGATCATCTCCTCTTTTTCAATTCTGGGCCCAATTCATTGTCTACCTGCACCATGTCTAAATTACATGTACTGGTAGATTAATTCAATGAAGTATATGTCACAATCTGGGCCATATGCATCCTTCATTCACTTTTTTTTAATGTCAATGGCTTGCCATGTTACCCAACTCCATCTCTACTTCTCATTCCACTCTCCCTGACTACTGTATGAATGAATGTCTGGTAAGTCACTAGTTTAGATTTGAGTCCCCTTTCCCCAGAAACTGACATGAAGAGGGAGGAATGTACCCTGGATCAGGGGAATTTTTTGGTAACTTATGTTCTTGCTATATCTTTTTAGTAAATATCCTTTTGTAAAAGTTAACTGATGTTAGTTAGTTATAAAAGAAAGAATTGAAAAGAGAGCTAACAACTTGGAACAAGACATACAAAAATCTTCCTGAAGAAACAAACATGCTGAAAATTAGAATGAACCAAATAGAAGTTCGTGACTCCAGAAGACAACAAGAAATATTCAAATAAAGTCAAAAGGCTGGAAAAAAGACAACAAAATGTAAGGTATCTTTTAGCAAAAACAACTAACCTAGAAAATAGATCAGAGAGAAGGAATTTAAGAATCACTGCACTACCTAAAAGCTATGAACAACAACAATAAAAAAGAGCCTTGACATCATTTTTTCAAGAAATCATAAAAGAAAATTACCCAGATCTCTGGTAAAGGTAAAGTGGAACTAGAAAGAATCCACTGATCACCTCCTGAAAGAAAATTTCCAAGAACATTATAACCAAAGTCCCAATGATCCCAGCTACTTTAGTAAAGTACTCACTATTTAGTAAAAACTATTGGGAAAACCGCAAAGTAGTCTGGCAGAAATTAGATATAAACCAACATTCACACCACACACCAAGATATGCTCCAAATAGATACATGACTTGGAAGTAAAAGGTGACATCATAAACAAATTAGAAGAACAAGGGAGAAATTACCTGCCGTATCAGTGGATAGGAGAAGATAGGTTTCATAACCAAACAAGGAATAGAGAGCATCATGGAAGGTAAAACTTATGTAATTTTGATTACATAAAATTTTAAAAGGTTTTGTATAAACAAAACCAGTACAGCTGAAATGAGGAGAGAAACAGGTAAGTGGGGGAAAATCTACAACAAGTTTCTTTGATAAAGATCTTTTTTTAAAGATATATAGAGAACTGATTCAAATGTATAAGAATCAGAGCTATCCAATTGATAAATAGTCAAAAGAAAAGAACAAGTGGTTTTCAGAGGAAGTAATCCAAACTTTCAATAGTCATGAAAAAGGTCCTAAAGCACTAATAGAGAAATGTAAATTAAAATAACTCTGAGATTCTGCCTCATACCCCTCAGATTGGCAAAAGTGACAATAACGAAAAATGATAAATGTTGGTGGGACTATGAGAAAACATATACATAATGCTCTGTTGGTGGAGCTGTGAACTGATCTGCATCAGTTTCCATTCTGGAAAGCAATTTGGAACTTTGCCCCCAAAGTTATTATAATGTATATACCCTTTAATTCTCCAGCACCACGACTAGGTCTATATACCAAAGAGATCAAAAAAAGAGGAAAAGGATCTATATGTATAAAAATATTTATAGCAGCTCTTTCTATGGTGGCAAAAAATTAGAAACTGAGGAATACCTATCAACTGAAGAAGGTATGGCTGAACATTATTTATGTTATATTATATATGTGATAGAATACCATTATGCTAAAAGAAATGATGAAGGGGACAGTTTCAGAGAAACCTGGGGATCTTGTATGAACTGATACAAAGTGGAGTAAGCAGAAACAAGAAAACAATTCATACAATAACAATATTGTAAAGACAACTTTCAAATTACTTAGGAACTGTGATCAATGTCCAACCATAATTCCAGAGGACAGATAATGAAACATACTTTTCACCTCCAGACAGAGCTGATGAACTTAGAATGCAGTCTGAGAACATACTTTTTTGGACTGTTTTTTTTGTTTTTTCTGGGGAGGGGGAATTTGTTTTGCTCGACTGTGCATGTTTGTAGCAGGAGTTTTGTTTCTCTTGCGTTCTCTATGTGGGGGATGGAAGAGAAGGGTAGAGAAAAGGCAGCCTTTTGTTGATTGAAAAAAAAATTGAATTGAATAAAAGATGACCAAAAAACCCCTCCAGATCTTTTTCACACAAACTCCTACCTAGTTATGCCTCCCCCATTTTATATTTATAAAGTTCTTTTTTTAAATTCAAGTGTAAGATTTTACATTTATCCCTACAAGATTGCATCTTATTAGATTTGACCAATGTTCTTGCCTGTTGGGATCTTTAAAAATTCTGGATCTGTCTTCCAACGTGTTGTCTCTCCCTTGATTTTGAGTAATCTGAACATTTAGTAAACATGCCACCTATGCCTTTATCATATGATTTTATCCTTTATCCAATGACTTTGAAAAAAAATAAGCCAGTATGGTACAATGGAAAGACAGCTGGATTTGGAGTCAGAGAATCTGGGTTCAAATACTGCTTCCACAGAGTCAAATTTACCTCTTTTTGGGTATGTTATTGTGGGGATTCCTTTTGTGTATGGTTTGTATAGGGTTAGATGACCCCTGAGATCTTTTCCAACTCTCAGATTTTGTTTTTCTGTGACTTTATGGGTAAGAGGAGGAAGGGAGTTAAGGGCTTTCCATAAGGAGAATGATGCAAAAAGTACATCCCATCCAATCAAGTCAACAAGCATTATTAAAGATCAAGCAGATGCCAGACATCATGCTATGTAATGGAAATACAAAGAAATGACAAAACAATTCCTGATCTCAAGGGTTCACAATCAAATGGGAAGGACAAAATGAAAAACAAATCTACGTACAAACAAGATATATACAAGATAAATTGGAGGTAATTACAGAGGGAAAGGATGGGGGAAAGGCTTCTTTCAGAAAGAGAGATTATGGCTGTACTTGAAGGAAGTCAAAGATGTCAGAAGTGGGGAAGAGGAGGAAGACAATCAGTGAAAGGCAGTCAGGAGGTGGGCGTCCTGAATAAAGTCAGGAGGCCAGTGTCACTGGATCATAGGGTACTGGCCTTGGCCTATGGGATAAGACTGGAAATCTCGGAAGGGGTCAGGTTATGAAAGGATTTTAAAGCCAAACATAGGATTTTCTATTTGATCCTGTAGGTAATGGGGAGTCACTAGAGTTTATTGAATAGGGTGGGGAGAGGGGAGAAGCAGTTAGACCTGCAAAAGTAGCAGTTGTCAGCTGCTGATGAAACACTGAAGGCTAGGCAGGCCTGCATCTGCTGGGGACCCACACAAGGGACACACTCTCCAAAAACTGAATGGCCTGGTCAATCAATCGCTTAGGAAGCCTTGCTAAGTCCTGGGAACACAAAATGAAAGTCAAAATCAATTCCTGCCTTCCGGGAGCTTACATTCTAATTGGGGAGACAACATATATACATGCCTCTATATAGTCTCTGGGAGCCTGGTCCCCCAGAGCAAGGCTAACTACATCTTTTCCTCAAGGTTCTAAAGGAAACCTTTGAGGGTCAGTGAAATTCTTTTCTAGTGAACTTCCAATGTGGGGGGTCTCCCCCAATATCCACCTTTCCAGTGTCATCTAATCAGTGCTAACAAATACTTCAACATCATCTGTGCCGTTGATTAGTGTCCCAGTATCATTTAACCAATGACCATCAATTAGCTTTTACAACAGAGATATTTATTGGCACACTCTCTTCCCACACACCCCAGTCCTTAGGGAGAGTGGGCTCAGATTTAAAATAACAGCCACAAAGTAGTTGCCCAACCAAATTAATTTTCAAATGAGGCATAGGTGATGGATGCTTGAATGAACCAACATGTTGATATCGATCCACTGATGGGGTTGGTCAAGCAAGCTGCTGGGGCATGACTCTTCTAGCTTGCTTTCCCCATTACTCTGGGATAGACACCTGTTCCCGGGCGCTTGGTACTCTGCCAACCTACGGACACTCACAGGATGTTAGCTTCTTCTCTTTTGCTCCAATATTCCTTCACCTATACAGGAAAAGATAGAACAACAGAGACAGAAGTAACAGAAGGGAAATGTGCTTGCAGCTTCACATGGACCCACATGGGGAGAGTGAAGTCTGTGTCAGTAAGTATATCATGGGGAGTAGGCTCTATATGTTCATGAGGCTTTCACTGGCCCCTCTGCTATTATATAGATACATACAAGATAGATACAGATTAGATAAAAGGTAATTTTAGGGAGGAAGGTACCAGAAGTTGGGGCAACCAAGAAAAGTCTTTTGACAAAAGTAATATTTTAGCTGAATCTTAAAGACCCCCAGAGATTCTAAGAGGCAAAAAGTCATGGAGAAAAAGCATTCCAGGAGCACGGGACAACTTGTTCAAAGGTACTTAGAGGGTCATCTGTGAGGAATAGCAAGTAGGACTACAAAGGTAGGAAGGGGCCAGGTTCTGAAGGACTTTACCTGTCAAACAACAGACTTCATAGTTGATCCCAGAGAGAAAAGGAAGCCAGTGGAGTTCATTGAGTACTGGGCTAACACAATCAGTCCTACGCTTTTTTTTTTTTTTTTGCTTTTTGGAGGGCAATTGGGGTTAAGTGATTTGCCCAAGGTCACACGGCTAGTTTTTGTGTTAAGTGTCTGAGGCCGAATTTGAACTCAGGTCCTCCTGACTCCAGGGCTGGTGCTCTATTCACTGTGCCGCCTAGCTGCCCCAAGTCCTACACTTTAGAAAGTCACTTTGGCAGCTAGGTAAAAGACACATTAGAGTGAGGAGAGCTTGAAACAAGGAGACCAGTTAGGAGGTTATTCCTGCAGTGGTCCAGATGCTGAGGGCCTGAACTCACACCTATCCCTTTCTCTTTGCTCATATAAGCACCACTTGAGTTCAGGCTCTCAGCATCTGGATCACTGTAGGAATAACTATGACTATAACCATGATTATAACTATATCTATGCATATCTATGTATATACACACATACATAGATATACATATATGTACATATAATATGTATACACATGCATACTTACATATATACATGCATATCTATCATCTATCTATCTAATCTATGAGATATTGTGAAGGAGGCAACCAATTGCATAGGTGTAGATAAGCAGGAGGCATCAAGGATGACCTGTAGGCTATGGCCCTGGGTGACCAAGAGAATAACAGTCCCCTAGACAGGCACTGGAAGTATCGCAGAGAGGAGGGTTTGAAGTGGAAGGATAATGATTTCTTTTGTGGACATATTGAAATTGAGACACTGATGGGATGTTGGTTTGAAATGTCCAGCAGGCAGTTAATGATATAGGACCGGAGCTCAGGAGAGGGTAAAGGAAAGGGGTGGGGGAGAAAAGATAAGCATTTATATGGTGCCTACTATGTATGCCCCAGACATTGTGTAAGCACTTTACAAATATTATCTCTTACAGTAATCCTGCAAGTTATGTGCTATTATTTTTCCCATTCTACAGCTGAGAAAAACCGAAGCAAACACAGTTAAGTGACTTGCCCAGGAGAGACTAGGGTTGGATAAATAGATCAGGGAATCATCAGATAATGAAACCCAGGGGAGATGATGAGATCACCAAGTGAGATGGTAGAGAGAGAAAAGAGGAGAGGGCCTAGGACAGAGCCTTGGGGGATACCCAGCATCAGTGGTATTCATATATATTATTCATATTCATACATTATATACAGACCCATTTTTAAATTTTATTATTATTATGTTTATTAACTCTAGAAATATGAGATAGATCTACCGAGGAACTCAGAGAAACTGTAGGAGAGGGGAAAACTGCAAAGCTGGCTTGGCAGTGCCAAGATGATTCAAAGACCCAGAGGGTGCACAGACAAGGAGAAACCTTGTATTAAGTAAGCCACGAGACAACAGCTGGGATACATTAAAAATGAATTTAGATTCTGTTTGAATGAAAAGAAAAATGGAGTGCTCATGAAATCTGAAAAGCAGCCAGCAGGGAATGGGGTGTGGTGCTCAGCACAGTGCCTCCAAGACACATGCAGCATTAGCACCAGGGGTGGGCAAGAGTTCGCCTTGGGTAAGAAATGTCCTCTTCTCCAGCATTTCTGTCCAAACAAAACTGGGATGGATGGCAGAGGGGGAGGATGACTTAGCTGGCTCTGGACACCGACCATCCTGCTCCTACTATGGGACCTCTCCCTAACAAGCAGGGGTGCCTGGTCTGTCTAGGAAAAGAGGCTAAAGCACCCTGATGAGCCAAATGCCATCTCCAGGGGTCCAGGGTCTAAGGGCAGAGTGCTGGGGGCATGGGCTATGTAGATGCTCTCTACCCTCTCGAGGATACAGTGGTTTAAGTTCAGGTCAGCGTTGGTCTTCAGTAAAACTACAATTGGAAATGTTTGTTTCTGGTGCCCTCTCTTACTTTTTTCCTCCCTCCTGCCCTCTCCTGCACCAGTCTCATTCTCATCTCCCTACTTCTGCTACCTTACCTTTAGCTGTCCCACAAACCTCCTTCCCTCCCCCTCATGTAGATGCCCTCCCTCTCTTCTTTCAAGATTCAGCTCAAGCACACCACTCACCTGGTGCCCCTAACTTTAAGTACCTAAATCCAAACCACCTTGAATTTAGCAGCATCTATTCCCTTTATTGCCACACTGTATGTATTTCTGTGACAGGACTGACCAATGAAAGTCAAATCCTTCTGAGCATGTGCAGGGTGTGCTGACTGATGCAATCCCACAGGTGGAGGCTGGGTGAGTGGCTTCTGGGCATCCACAGTTGAGGGGCCCAGCTCTTTACTTGGGAGCACACATTTAGTATTCTGTGACTGTTTCTCATCCATTTATCGTGGGAGGAAGAGAGTTTCTGTTTGTCTATGTACTTAAATTCCCCACTAGACTATCAGTTCCTTAGGAATAGGGTTTGTTTTGTTCTTTGTACAGCACTTGTATCACCATTGTACAGAGTAGGCGATTAATAAATCATATGGCACATAGAAGGTGATTAATAAGTGTGTGTTGATTGATTACATTTTTGCTCTCAGCACAGTATCAACTAATCCCAGCTAAAGTATTAACCTGATAATTAATAACCAAAGTATTAAACATTATGTAAGAAACTTACATTTTAGAGAGATGTCTGGAAGATGAAAAAGCTTTCATATCTCAAAGGGATAGAGTGATAATGGTGGAATGAATAACAGTGTGATTGATTAATTTGGGGCATGGTACACCCTCAAATCTCTGTATAGTCACCTGCTCTGCCTATGAATACAAGGTGCTTCTAGAACTGCATAGTCTGAGATCTTTCCTTGTCCAATCTTCTTTGTGCTACTGTCCTTCCTCACAAAGAAAATTTTCTTCTTCCATATTCTGTAGGAGTCAGGTGTTCTTAGCCTGGGGTCCATGAATTTGCTTTTAGAAAGATTTTGATGATTTTATTTTAATATAATTGGCTTCCTTTGTAATCCCATGCATTTTATGCATTTAGGGTAATATTCTGGGAAGGGGACCTTAGGTTTCACCAGACTACCCAAGGAGTCCATGACACAAGAAAAGGGAAGAATCCCTGCCTTAACTAGCCAATCTGATCAATTCATTCATTCTCCTGTGCTAGTAGGAAAGGGCCAGGAGGTCTTCTGGGGAACCTATGGGCATTTTTGCTGTGTTCTTCTGGAGGCTAGGGTCTGCCATTGCTGTCCGTGAATAAAGTTCTTTTATGGTGGCAATTCCCAGGTCAACATCCACATCCCCCTGAGGGGAGGTTATCTTGGGATTCTTTGAACTTGATGCTTCTTCCAGTCACCCTGTAGATGTTCCCATTGACCCTGCTTATTCCTCGGTTTTAGAGGCAGCTAGATAAATCAGTTGATATAATACTAGACCAGGAATCTGGAAGTTTATGAGTTCAAATCTGGCCTCAAGACATTTACTAGCTGTGTAACTTTGGGCAAGTCACTTAACCTCTGTTTGCCTTAATCCACTGGAGAAGGAAATGTCAAACCACTCCAATATCTTTGCCAAGAAAACCCCATGAATAGTGTGATCCATGGGGTCTTAAAGAGTAGGACATAACTGAGTAACAAGAAGGATCCCTGTATTTATCTCTGGTGTGAATTTTTCCAAGATAAGATAAGCTCTAGACACATTCTTATTTTTTTCCTTTTTTTTTTTCTTTTTGGAGGGGGGAAGGCAGGGCAGTTAGGGTTAAGTGACTTGCCCAAGGTCACACAACTAGTTTTGTGATAGGTGTCTGAGGCAGAATTTGAACTCAGGTCCTCCTGACTCCAGGGCTGGTGCTCTATTCACTGTGCCACCTAGCCACCCCTGATCATCATACAATATTGCTACAGCAGTGGATAATGTTCTCCTGGCTCTGCTTACTTCACTTTGTATCAGTTCATGTAAGCCTTTCAGGTTTTTCTGAAATTATCCTGCTCATCATTTCTTATACTATACAATAGTATTCCATTATATTCATAGACCACAACTTGTTTAGCCATTCCCAATTCATGGGCATTCCTTCAATTTCCAATTCTTTGCCATCACAAAAAGAGTTGCCAATAATATTTTTGTACCAATAGACTCTTTTTCTTTTTATTTGATCTTTTTAGGATACAGACCTAATAATCATATTTCTGGGTCAAAGATTATATAGACTTTTGGACATAGCTCCTAATTCCTCTCCAGAATGGTTGGGTCAGCTCACAATTACACCAACAGAACATTTGTTTCCTAATTTTCCCACATCCCCTCCAATATTTGTCATTTTCCTTTTCTGTCATATTAGCCAATCTGATAGGTATGAGGTGGCACCTCAGAATGGTTTTAATTTGCATTTCTCTAATCAATAATGATTTAGTGTATATTTTTCCATATGACTATAGATAGCTTTGATTTCTTCATCTGAAAACTCCCTGTTCATACATATCCTTTGACCATTTATCAACTAGGGAATGACCTGTATTCTTATAAATTTGACACAGTTCTCTATATTTTTAAGAAATGAGGCCTTTGTCAGAGATACTTACTGTAAAAATTATTCCCTACTTTCTGCTTTTCTTCTAATCTTAGATGCATTGGTTTTGTTTGTGCAAAACCTTTTTAATTTAATATAATCAAAATGATCAGTTTTACATTTTGTAATGCTCTCTATGTCTTGTTTGGTCATAAATTTTTCCCTTATCCATAGATCTGACAAGTAAACTATTCCATGTTCCCCTAATTTTCTTATGGTATCCATTTTTTACCTTTTACTGGTATATGATATGAGATATTGGTCTATTCCTAATTTCTGCCAAATTGTTTTCCAGTTTTTCCAGCAAAAAATGATTCAAATAGTGAGTTCTCATCCCAAAGGGGTGGATCTTTGGGTTTATCAAACAGTAGATTACTATGGTCATTTACTACAGTGTATTATGTATCTAATCTATTCTACCGATTCACCATTCTTTTTCTTAGCCAAATACCAAATTATTTTGATGATTACCACTTTAGAATACAGTTTGAGATCTGTTACTGCTATGCCACATTCCTTCATATTTTTTCATTAATTTCCTTAATATTCTTGACCTTTTGTTCTTCCAGATGAATTAATATATACTTTTTAAAAGGCTATACATAATAATACTTCATATGAAATCCTCTTTTTTATTCTTTGTATATGGAAATGTCTGTGTTTCTTGATGTTAGTCAAGTTATAATAACATGAAAAGATTTTTTTTTTAAAGAAGAGATCCTATTAAGAGAAAAAAATTAGATTGAAAACAAAAATACCTAGCCAAGTGAACCAATTTCCACTAGGGGTAAAAAGAGAGTACTTTCAAGAAAACAACTTAAATTTTAAAAAGACCTATGCAGATGATGGAAGCAAGGACAGGTAACAAAGAATGAGTAAACAAATATGGCACAGTTCAGTGAGAGTCATCTCTGAACTGCTGAGGCTTACAGGGAGTCCAGCAGGTGAGAAAACCCAAAGTTCGCCTTAAAAGGGTTGCTTTTCCTTTGAGCTGTATTTGAGAAGAAGGGGTGAGAAGAGAAGATCAAAGAAAGAAGAACACTGATGCTTAGGGTGAATGGGAGGGTGATCACAGATGATGGAGCTGCTGTTCAGCTCTCATTTTTCTTCTGTTTTCTCTCAAAGAAAAATTATCTCAGAGCTAAAAAGAATAGAACAAAAATGACTGTTAGGAAGGAGATGGCCAGGATAAGCATAGCAAGAAGCAGGAAAGCTCCAAGTTATTCCTAAAGAGTGCAAGTCACTAGATGAACTACATCCTGAAGCATGGGAAGAACCGGAGATGTGGTTACTAAGTCATTGTCATGAAGGAAAGACGCCTTTATTAAGTGCCTCTTATGCTCCAGGCACTGTACTAAATACTTTTAACATATTATCTCATTTAATCCTTACAATAACCTTGGGGGATAGCTACTATTATTATCTCTATTTTACAGTTGGGGAAACTGAGACAGACAGAGGTCAAATGAATTGCCTGTAATTAATAAGCATCTGAGGTCACATTTGAACTCAGGTCTTCTTGACTTCAGGGTCAACAATTTATCCAGGGCACCATCATGGAGAATGGGAGAGGGGATATGGGTCTGGACATATCCATAATTTCAAAACAGAGAAGAAAGTGGATTTTTCAGCCTAGTATGCCAGTGATTTTTTTTTTTTGGAGGGGGAAGGGAAGGCAATTGGGGTTAAGTACACACAGCTAGTCAGTATGTCAAGTGTCTGAGGTCAGATTTGAACGCAGGTCCTCCTGACTCCAGGGTCAATGGTCTATCCACTGGGGCACCTAGCTGCCCCTATGTCAGTGATTTTTGACTTGGATTTTTGAAAGGAAAGATTGTTAAAGAGATGGTTAGTGCACATGAGTGATGACGAAGCCGTCTCCCTAGTAGAAAGTCAGCTTCTTAAGGGCAGGAGCATTCTCATTTTTATATCTGTGTCTCCAGCACCAAGCACAGTGCCTGGCATGTGATAGACATAGTAGATGTTTGTTGATTGATTAATTGAACAGACCATGCCAAGTTAACCTTATTTCCTTTTTTTTTTTTTAACAGAATTAGATGAGAAGAATGCTATAGATTTTAGCAAAGCATTTGACAAGGGCTCTCCTTACACATGGTAAGTGCTTAAATGCTAGTTAACTGACTGATAGATTGATTATTCTTGTGGACAAAATGGAGAAATGTGCTCTTTATGGCAGGTAGATTAGTATTTGGTTGAAATAAGACTCAAAGAACAGTCTTTAATGATTCAATATCATTTTGGGAACAGGTATCTACTGGAATGTTTGAGGGATTTGTACTAAGCCCTGGACTTTTTGATATTTTTCAGTGACTTAGAGGCAGATAGGATGAGCTCATCCATCCTGGTGACTCGAAGCTAGGTGGAGTAGCTAACATTTTTGATCACAAGCAGCCAAAAACTCCTTGATTAGTTAAAACACTGGACTGAAATTAATAAAATGCAAATTAATAGGAATAAACATGAAGGCTTAAACATGGGTCAAAAAATCAATCTCACAGGTAGAATATGTGGGAGCAATAAGCTGACTATAAAAGATCTAGGTGTTTTAATGCACTTCCAGCTCAATATGAGTTGACCTTGTGATATGGCAACCAAAAAAGTTCATGTATAGTTAGTCTGCTTTGAGAGAGACAGAGTATTCAGAAAGTGTGGGACAGGGAATAATCCCATTGTATTCTGTCCTAGTCAGGCCACATATGGAATATTGAGTTCAGAATATAAGTACTGATTGTTTCATTCTTTGTATTTGTATCTACAGTGCCCAGAATGGTGCCTGACCCATAGTAGGCACTTAACAAATACCTATTGGTTGATTGATTGATTTTGGGAAGGGCATTAATTCCTATTTTAAGAAGGTCATTAATAACCTAGAATATCCAGAGGGAGACCAGGATTATGAAAGGTCTTGAGAATCCTCCATATTAGAATCAGTTGAAGGATCTGGAGAGGTTTCAATTAGGGAGGAGATGCAGGAGGGTCATAAAAGCTCTCTTCAGACATCTGAAGGGCTGTCAGGGAGAAGAGAGATCAGATTTATTCTGGGATCTGATTTGCTCAGATGAGACAGATTTGGTTTTGATGTAAAGAAAGACTTCTTAACAATTACAGCTATAACAAGGTAGAATGCAGCTGCCTTGAGGAGCAATGAGCTCTTCCTCTTCCTCTTTACCCCATTACAGATCTTAAAGAAAAAAACAGATGTCCACTTGTAGAACATGTCATAGAGGAGATTATTGTTCAGGAAAAATTTCATGCTGACTGACCTTGAACATCTCCCACTACTTTGAGATCCTGAGGTTCTGTGAACTCACCAGTTGCCAATGAACATTATCCAGTTGATAGAAATTAGCCTGATAGTTTCTCAAAAATCCAGGAAAAATCTTTCCTCCTGAGTTTGGAAACAAGAAAATTCACACACTCAGAATTTTAGAAGCAGGAGGATTCTAAGCATTTTGTCCCCATTCATTTTCCAGAAGTGGAAACAGACCCAGAGAGGGTAAGTCATTGTTCAACATCACACAGGAAGATCCAGGACTACAACCCAAGTCTCCCCACATTTGGATTATTGCTCTAATCACTACACTCAATTACCAGTTTTGTTCCACAGGCATCTCATGGCCCTGGTGGGGTTCTATCCAACCTACCCCCTGGAGTGGTGCTGCTATAAAGAGACTATTGAATGACTAGATTCTTGTAGAGGGAAATGTGTGAGATTGACTAGGAGACTTTGGGGATAGCTATCACCCAAAGACAAAGTGTGCACAGGGTAATCCGAAGCAGGAGAAGGGCCAAGTATGCATAGTCTTCCTTAGTGAATCTAATTATTAGGCACAATACGATGCCCCCTTAAGGTCTGTGGGAATTTCAAGAAGAGAATGGACAAAGATGAGTTGTGCCAATTTCACAATTTTGCCAGGATCTGGACTTAGCAGCAATCAACATACCATTTTCAAATGACCCAGAAAACTCAAAATGAAAACATTTTGCTATCAGCCTATCCATTGTGGGGAAGAGGAGAGTCATTTCTTTGAGCTATTGAAAAGAGTCCTTGACTGGGATCCAGAAGACCCAGGTTCTAGTTCTGACTGTTACTATTTGCAGCCTTAATTTCCTCATATGTAAACTGAGAGGCTTGTATTAGACTATTGCTAAGACTCTTTCCTAATTTTCCATGATAGCCTGATTGTTTCCTTGTGGGCAGTCAGGGGCCACTCTTACAGGGCCCCTTAGGTGCATCTGTTTCCTCAAGTCTCTTCGTGCTCAGGATGTCCGAGAGAATTCATATCTTTCTAGAGCAAGGATCCATGTCCATATCTTGTTTGTACGTAGCTGTTTGCATGTCATTGCCTCCCTTGAGTCTATGAACTGCTTAAAGGCATAGACTGTTTTTGCCTTTCTTTGTTTATTCCCAGAACTTAGGCTTTATAAAGTAGGTCCTTTAATAAGGTTTATGGGCTCTTTTGGCAATCTGGTGAACCCTGTGGACTATGAACCCTATTCTCAGAAGAATGTTTTTATATGCATAAAATAAAATACTTGGGATTAGAAAGGGAACTGATTATATTGAAATGCCATTATCAAAATACTGACAAAACAAGGTCTCAGACCTCCAGAAATCTGTCCGTGAGCACCTTGGCAGTCGGTGGACCCCAGATTAAAATCATCAGTTCTGAAGCACCATGATATGAATGACTGTCCTTTTCCCCCTTTGGCTGTTTCTCTTTTCCTGATGTGGTTGGACTGGACAAAATACTGACCCTCAGCATAGAGCCACGTAAATAGTTTCCTTAACTGGAGTCTAGCATGGTGAGAGAGGAAAAGGGATGGAGAAGGGATGAGACTTGCTGGAGTTTTATATTTTTAACAGAAAAGTCAGATGAGGCAGAAAAGAAAAGAGAGAAGAGAAAAGAAGAGAAAAAAAAATCACTTTTGGAAAAGCAGGTTCCCCTCCCCACCCCCACTCCTACCTCCCACTCCCACCCCCACCATCACAGGAAGAAAAATCCTTATGTGTATATATGAGTGTGTGTGTGTGTGTGTGTGTGTGTGTGTGTGTGTTTGTCTGTGTTTGAAGTAACTGCAGGTAGAAGACCCCATGCGGTGTCCTCTGCAGCTTGGGATGCGGAGGCCGTTTTCATCCTATCTTCAGAAGTTTCCTTTTGAGGCATCGAGGTGTTAAAAATATTCCTCCCTGAAGGTGTAACCGAGGCAGAGCAGATGTCCCTGACTGAGCACTTTGGAAGGATCTATTAAAAGGAATGTAATTAGGTTGTCATCCCGGGGCCTCAGAGCCTGGCTTTAGAACTCCATCTTTGCTGAAAGTTTTCGGGGCTTCAAATATTTGCAGAATCTGATTTACTGGAAGGGTTTCTCAGAAGCAGGTTATTTATAGCAAGCAGGGCCAGCCCTCCACAAAATTGTGGAACAAGCTAGGTTTGGCTTAGTACCCTCAGCCTCCCTTTTTCTGCACCAGGCACTCAGTAACCTCTGTTCCCCCTTTTCCTTTGTTAAATCTTGATCTCAGGAAAGTTCTAAGATAAGTCATTTGTAACTTAGTGTGAATGTGGTTCACTATATTCTCTTTCCCAGAGTTATTTGCACTTGAACCTGATCTGAAAATCCCAAGTGAAAAGGATTTCAAGCATCAATGGGGTTGAAGAAGAGGTATCTTCATGGGAGGGGGAGGGCAGGGTTTTCTAAAGTTTCTGAAATCATGCCACACTCTTAAGGGAAAGAGAAGCATGGAGAAAGAAAGAAAAAGAATGGAAGGAAGAAAGGAAGGAAGGAAGAAAGAAAGAAAAAGAAAGGAAGGAAGGAAGAAAAGGGAAGGAAGGAAGAAAGAAAGGAAGGAAGAAGGGAAAGAAGGAAGGAAGGAAGAAGAAAGGAGGAAAGAAAAAAGGAAGGTTATTTCTCTTTGTTTCTGTCAAAGATACACATTCAGACACTTACCTTGTACATCCCCTTTAGCTCAGCCTTACTGTCAACAGCCTGGTCTTTAGCTGACATCAAATGAGATGGAACTATGGGAAATGTGGTGGAGTGGAAACTGGTTTGGGAGTCTGGAGACCTAGTTTCTAGTCTCAGCTCACACTAAATCACTGTCATTTTATCTTCATTTCTTCACCTGTAAAAATGAAAAGGTGGAACTAGATAAAGAAGGGGGGAAAAAGACATTTATCAAGCTCCTACTATATTCACACATATCATCTTACTTGAGTCTCACCTTGGGAGGTAAGATGCTATTATGACCTCCATCTTACAGTTGAGGAAACTGAGGTAGACAGAGGTTAAGTGATTTGCTCAGGATTCACACAACTACTAAGTGTCTGAGGCCAGATTAGAGCTGAAGTCCTCCTGACTCCAGGCCCAGAGCTCTATTCACTGCACTTCCCAGCTCTGTCATTATATAATCCTAAATCACACAGAATAGCTAATTTGCTTGCAAGTAATTCAGAACTGATAACCAGCACCCAAGCCTGGTTTTTTTTTTCCCCCACTGATGGCAAAACCCAAGGCCTGTCCTATGCCTCCACATAAGCTTTTCTTGGTCATCTCTCTCATTTTCTTTTACTCTATCGCTTAGGCCCATTGTTTGCCCTAAGAGTATTTTCCATTTCCCTCAACCTTGTGTTGCTTTGTAAACATTCAAATTCTTTTTCACATATTCTATTCCCACCTTTCTCCCCCAACCAGGTAAACATCTTGAGGGCCAGGACACTGATTTCTGATTCCTTTACATTCCATTCTCTTCCTCACTCCCATAGTGTGTAGTAGGTTTCATAGGATAATAGACATTCCATTCATGCCTACTACCTAACTGGCTTCACCTGAGGGTCTGTTCTATTGAAGACACTCCCTCGAGGTTCTTGGCTACCTATCTCACCCCGTGCCGCCCAGCTGACTGAACAAGTTGATACATGTGTATGTACGTATATGGTGTGTGTGTGTGTGTGTGTGTTGGAGTGGGGAACTCTTATGGTGGAGGAAAGGAGATATGAAGAACTGACTATTTCTTCTCCCTTCCTTTCCCCAGTAAAATGAAATTATATCATTTACATCGATTGAAACATCTGAATCCATTCTCAACATTCCACTTTGCCTGAGTAGGTAGATAGTGCTTCATGATGGGATAAATCAGAGAAATTCAATAGCTATCTCCCTGTGAAAGTCAGGGGAGCCAGAGAAATTCCAAGCAGGTGGTCCTGGTTGCTTCACTCCATATCCCCCCGGGATATATGCTAGACCTTTATCTAGTCCATGAGGGAGCAGTAGAAGGGCCCAGTATCCAGGGTCATTTCTGCACATGGCCTCAGTCCTCTGTGTCCCCTGTGCTTTGATCTCCGGGTACTTATTAACCCAGGATGAATTTCAGGGTCCTCTGGAGAAGTGAAAAAGAGAATTTCCTTTTGTAACATGGTAGGACTTTCCCATGCCACTGAGGATAACTAAGAGACAGAAGACCTACGTAACTTTCTCAGTTCTACTCACGATACAAAGTATAAAGACTCTAATCCTGTTCAATCCAACACACATTTATTAAGTTCCTACTGTATGCAAGCCACTGTGCTATAAATAACCTAGGGAAAAAATCATATGACTTCACTGGACCTCTGCCTCCCTATCGATAACAAGGAGTTATTATTAATCCTTGTCTCTCCCTATGTCACTGAAGGTTGTCAAGATTAAAAGCAAATAAATAAATGGTTCTTTTAGAAAGCTAAACAACATAAAAATGCATTAGGAAAAACCATGGGGACTAATGATACCCACACAATCTTTCCTGCCAGGCATCATCTCATTAATACCTTTATCTTATAACACTTTACATTATAGTTATCTCTGTGTCTGGCCTATCCCCCTCCTAAGGCATGGGGCCAGAAACATTTAACCTTTTTATTTTCCCCATCAGCTGACACAAAGCTCTGTTCACAATGGGAGATAAGTAAAGGTTTATTAAATGAATGAATATAATAATAATAGCATTTAGCATTCATATAGTACTTAAAGGTTTGCAAAGTACTTTACATAAATTATTTCATTTGATCCGCACAACAACCCTAGGAGGTAATAATTATTATTATTATAAATCTGAAAAATTATTTGTCATAATATATAGCAAATAACAACACAATAGTTATATATAGTGTGACAATTAAAATTATTATTAGCATTATAGATTGTAAGCTCCTTGAGGGCAAGGCCTATCTTTTGCCTCTTTTTGTATCCCCTGGCATTTAGCACAGTGCCTAGCACAAAGGTACTCAATAAAAGTTTATTGATTGAAAGCTAATATTTCTACAGCGCTTGCTCTGTGCCAAGCACTGTGTTAAGTGCTTTACAATGATCTCATTTCATTTCACAACAACCCTTGCAGGTAGGTATTATTATTATCCTCATTTTACAGATGAAGAAACTAAAGCAGATAGAAGTTAAATGACTTGCCCAGGATCATACAACTAGTGAGTGTCTGAGAAAAGATTTGAATTCAAGTTTTCCTTACTCCAAGTCCTTTTCTTCTATCTATTGCACCAACTGCTTCCTAGACTAATATGCCCACCTGCTCATAACTGATAGACCGACTGAATCAATCAATCAGTCAACAAGGATTGATTAAACCCCATGTGCTCAGGAGTGTGCTGGGGTTACAAAGGTGAAAAAAAAAGAACAGGGAAATGCTTTCAATGAGCTGGTAGTCTATATTAGAATAGACAAGATGTATGTATGTTTGGATACACAAAATATAGACCAAATAAGTACAAGGTAATGGTGATCCTAGTAACTGAGGAGATTAGGAAAGGCTTCATGTAAGAGATGCTGTCTGAGCTGAGTTGTAAAGGAAGCTAGGAATTCTAATAGGCAGAAGTGAGGGGGGCATTCATTCTAGACGTGGGGGATGGCCTCTACAAAGAGATGGAGATAAGATATGGAATGTTGTCTATGAGGAAGATCAAGGAGGTCAATTTCACTGGACTGTGGAGTGTATATATCATTTTAGAAGTGTGTGTATAACATAGAATATTGGAATAATATTCAAATATTATTGGCCTGTAGAAGGGGAATGATGTGTCATGTTATATACCTTAGACATATGAAGTCAGAGAGGCCTAGATTAATGTCTCATTGTAGGGTGAAGGTGATCTCAAAGGCTTTGCAAGTGAAATGCAAACTAAACTTAAATGCATAAAAAGACTCTGAGTCTAGTGCTGACCTTTGTGCCTGTTGTCTGGCCAAATGCAGGGATCTTCATCACCAGGAAAGGTGACCACCAGATCATGATATGGTTTATTGTTGTCGTTACTGTTTTGGGGGGTTGGCAGTGGGACACCACAGCAACTCTTAAAAAAGTGACCATTAAAGTAGAAGGAGGGCTTGTGTTCTGCATTGCTGGAAAAAGTAGCCTCTAGTGAAATCACAGATTGTTGAGTTGCTGAAATAGAGAACAATGTATCATCTTATCTTACTTTATGTCATTATAAACAAGTTCGTTAGAGCCTAGGAGGCAGGACCCTTTTCCGATCCCCGCGAATGCCTCACACAGACCTAGGCACATGGGGGTGTTAGCTAAGTCCCTGAGGGATTGACCAGATGGCATTATTATTACATTAACAGTAATAAGTGAGCAGTCTGAGCAGGCCGCCTCTGTGAACAGGTCTTTTCACCCAGAAGCAAAGTCCATGGCCACCTGGACGGTTAGGAGCTATTACTTTAATTGGAAACCAAAGTGAGCCCTGGCTCTCTATCGGCTTTGAAAACCAATCATCAACCAGGAAATGAGGTGAACCAGACACCAGTGAAAACAACGGCAACAAGAAAACAAACAAACCAAACTTCGTTCCTATGACCTCAGCTCTAAGTTCTGAAAGTGAGTTGTTCAGACAGCTGGTTGCACAGCTCCTTGGGGCCTGCAGTCTGCTAGTGATGGGCCTGGAGATAAAACTGCCAATCAGAAGAACTCCATATTAGGTTAGAAATGTGACAGACTCTGAGATGGGCCCAGGCTCCTAATATTTTTCCCACTGAGGCTTGAAATCTCCCTATTAGAATTTCATTCATTGCGAGCTAGAAAGGGGCTCAGAGGTCAATTAGTGTAACTCCTGCTCTAGAGATGAGAATATTGAGGCCCTGGGAGCCGAGTGACTTGACCAAGGTCTCACAGGCAGTATGAGAGGGAGGATTTTAAGAACCCGAGTTTTCTGCCGACAGAGTTAATACCCTTTACCCTACTCGAGGTTACCCTTTCCAGCTTGCTTATACAAATGCTTCTGGGAAGGGCAATGCATTCCATCCTTAATGTCTCAGTGTAAATGAGTTTATTAGATTTTATTAGATGTTTTCCTCCTTCACAGAAGGGACTGGGGCAGCAAGTGGATGTAGATTCCTTAAGAGACAGGAAGCACACACACACCCACACACACAAAAGAGGAGTGCCCTTTTTTGCAGAGGTGGAGGATGAGGGCTATGAAATTTGCTTTTAGTCAGATACAGTCAATATATCATTTTGGGCCAAATTGATTTTGTTCACTTTTTTTTTATCTTTGTCATAAGGGAAAGCTCTCTAGTTGGAGGGAGGGATGAATATATTCACAAATGAATGTGATGTAAAAATAAAAGGAATCAAAAAAAATAATTTTTAAAAGAAATGAGGAATAGGATCACCCAAAGGGTTAGGGTAGCGGTTAGTTGGAAGGACTTGGCAGTGAATTGGGGTAAATTACACTTTAGAGCTAGGGTTAAAATAAACATCCAGGAGGTGTTACAGAGTTAAAATTAAGAGTTAAGCTTTTGTTTAGAATTGACAAGGTGGGGTAGAATTGGGATTTACATTAGGGATGTTATGCAGCGAAATAAGGTGATGGGTGTATAGCTATCACCCTAGTTTAGGCCTTTATCCCTTATTGGAATAGGCCTTACCTCAAATCTCTCCCCACTCTAATCCCTTTTCCACACAGCTGCCAAAGTGATTTTCCTAAAATATAGGCCTGACCATGTCACCCTGTTCCCCCCCCACCCAATAAATTCCAATGGCCCTCTGTTACCTCTAGATCAAATATAAACTCCTCTGACACTTAGATCTCTTCCCAACCTAGCCCCTTCCTGCCCTTCCAACCTTCTTAGACATTGCTCTCTTCCACTTACTCTATGGTCTAGATACAGCAGCTTCGCACAGGACTCTCCATCTCCCATCACTGTGTATTTCCACAGGCTAGTCTCCATGCCTGGAATTAGAATTCACTCCCTTTTCACCTCCACTTCTTAGATCCTGTTTCCTTCCTTCCTTCCTTCCTTCCTTCCTTCCTCCTTCCTTCCTTCCTTCCTTCCTTCCTTCCTTCCTTCCTTCCTTCCTTCCTTCCTTCCCTCAAAAGACAACTTCTTCAAAGGTCTTTGCCCATTTTCTCAGCTTCTAGTGATTTTCCTGCCTTAAAGGAGCTTACATTCTCCTGGGGCTATGGGAGGAGGAGAACATATACTCAGATAAAAATATATTTATCTACACACATATACATATATACAATATATGCATACATATATGGATGTGTATATATAATGCGTGCATGTATACATATAAATGTGTGCACATCCATATGTGTATACATGCGTCTAGACTATATACACATATCTATTACATACATGTTATATACACACGACACACACATGCCCATATATGCACTGTGTGCACATACCTATGTCTGTACATGTACACATGGGAGTATCGTTTGTATGTACCACACATATGTGTGCATATATACAAATAATGCATACACATCACACATTATATACACATATACCCATAGATACATATGGGTGTATTGCATACATATATGTACATGCTGTTATATGTGCATATGGGTGTACAATACACATCAATATGTACACATATGTATAATATATTCACATCATATACATGCGTTGTATACATATACACGTATCATATATACAGATAGTATATACCTATGCACATGTTATATACCTCTATTGTACATACATATACACATTATATATACACACTGGATACCTACACAATATTATATACGCATATATTATACATATACACAGATATTTATATACACACATATATACTTATCGCACACACATATATACATATATTATATGTATGTATACACATCATATATACAGATATTATACACTATATAAAGATTATGTACATATACATATATGCTTCTATTATTATATACCCTTATTATATATACCATATACATGCAGCATGTTTTGTATGTTTTGTACATGTATGCATATGTTATATGCACACGTGTATGTAGACCTATATACATATGTATATTGTGTGTTTGTGTATGATTTGTGGGAGAGAACTAACAAGTGAGGAAATCACTTGAATTGAGTCTTGTAGGGAATCTAGAAGGCCAAGACCCAGGAAAGCTGGTATGAGAGCAGCAGCCATGGGTTTGTTGTTGTTTTTGTTGTTGTTTGCTTTTTGGAGGGAGGAAGGTGGGCAATTGGGGTTAAGTGACTTGCCCAAGGTCACATGGCTAATTATGTGTCAAGTGTCTGAGGTCAGATTTGAACTTAGGTTCTCCTGACTCCAGGACTGGTGTTCTATTCACTGCCACCTAGCCGCCCCCATAGCCATCTTTAACAACAACAACCTGTGAGCTGTAGCTACTGAAGACCCAGAACAGAAAGGTCCCATTACTAAAATCTTCAGCACTGTTAAATGTTCAACATTCCAAACAGTGATGATTTTCTCATTGGAAATGGCATTTTTTTTAAAAAGGCATCACTATCTGCTTTGTTGCTGCACCCTAAGGATCATGAGACCTTTCCATCTGACTTGCTGCTGAAACCTTCTATATGTTGTGCCCCCAGTTAGGATGTGAGCTCCCTGAAAGCAAGCACTACCTCTGGTTTTCTATATGTTGTTCATTTCTTTTTTTTTTTTTTTTTAAGCAATCGGGGTTAAGTAACTTGCTCAAGGTAACACAGCCAGTTATTTCTGGGTGTGGTGCTAAGTATCTGAGCCTGGATTTGATCCCAAGTCATTCTGACTCTGGAGCTGGTGCTCTTACTCACTGTGCTACCCCTTTGTTGTTTATTTCTGTGATTATTTTAAGACTAAGCCCCCCTATCTTGCCTAGACTGGAAATGAGGGCCACTAATGGATTCGCAGGTCTAATCCCAATCCTGATTAACATAGAAGTTTTAACCTGCTCTGTTTTTCTGAACTAGGGCAGTTCACCCTTCCTTAGGTATTCCTGAGGATGGAAGATCCTTACCATATTGATGCTGGACTTAGTGGGGACACCCAATCAATTTTAGCTCCACTATAGTTCAGAATTCTTGAACTCAACAGATGTACCAGCCTCAGTCTCCCCAGTTGTGGTCTAGACCCCAGCTGGGTCTTCAGGTGTTCGCTACTACGGCTAGCTATTTTTCTATTTGTATCCCAAGTACTTAGGACAATACTTTGCATATAGTAAGTGCTTAATTAATGTTTTTTTTTTAAATTCATTCATTCATTCATAGTGGACAGACTGTTCAAAGCAGGAGATGGAATGTTATGTGCATAGAAGTAATTCATTTTGCCTAGAATATAGAGTGCATGAAGTGCAATAATGTTAAATCCATCTGGAAATATAAATTGGCACCAGATTGTTAAGAATGTTAAATGCCAAACTGGAGAGTTTGTATTTTATCCTTGAGGTACCTGGGAGCCACAGAGCAGAGAAGTGGAATGGTCAAATCTGAGTTTAAGGAAGGTGTGGGAAGAAATATTGGCAAGAAGAAAAACTAGAAGAAGAGAGAATAATTAGGAGGTTACAGAAATAGTCTATGCAAGAAGTAATGAAGGTTTGGAGCAGGGTGGTTGGCCATGTGAATGGAGAGAGAGAAATCTAGTTTAGTGAGGAGCTGAATTAGCATTTACAAAGAAGAAATTACAGAAAGAGTGATTTGGGAGGTGTAGATTAAGATGTCTTTCTAAGGGAGCTATGTCCTAGGAGTCCCTTTGGTGACCAAGTTTAACATCTCTTCCCTCTCCTTACTCACCTAGGGCTGATTTATCTCCAACAGGAGGAACCCTGACCTAGGAATCAAGAGACCTCTGTTCTAGATCTTGATCTCCTATTAGCTTGCTATGAAACAATGAACAAATCCAATCTCTTTTCTGGGCCTCAATCTTTTCATCCATCAAATAGACATAATTTGATGACCTAACTTGCTTCTCAGAGAGTGGAATTGCATACCTCATACTCATACCCCACCTTCTGAGGTCCAATGACCAGTTCTAAAAAAAAAAAAAATGCCTCCTTTGATCTCTTTTGAAAGGGAAAGCAAACAAAGAAAGGAAAATCTACCCAAAAGCACTCTCAGCTTGCCTTCAGCACATTGTTTTTCTAGAGTCATCTGAATTTAGTAAAAGTTCAACCGACTTCTGTTTTAAGGAATGAATCAATGAATAAATGAATCAATAGGCACTCCCTCCCTTAAAGTTCATTGCATTTTCACCTCCCAGGGTCTAGGGGTGCTTGAGACCCCCAAATACCAACACACCAGGTCCTGCCAAATGAATTCTACTCGTCTTCTCCCAGCCAAAGAAAAGCAAAGTTTATTAAAGATAAGCCATAATGGGTAGACTCTTAAGGAGCCTTGGTATCTCTGACGCTTGTACTGGACAAGCGGGCCAGAATAATCTGACACAGAATGAGTCTACACTAGATCATTCTCCAGCATTCTCTCTTTTCATGGAGGCAAGATGGGTCTTATATACAGAAAGGTTGTGGGAGGAATCTAGGGGTGGTCTAGAGGAGGAGTTTGGGGAGGGTCTTCAGGAGGAGTCAATGAGGTCAGACTCCAGTGATGAGAGATTAAGGTGGGAGGTAGCTGGAGGCTACCTGGAGATGAGACAATGGAGGCTTGGGGAGGACCAAGGATGAGAAGTAGCTGGACAAAGGAGGGCTAGGCTAGTAACCAGGTTTGGGCCCACTAGGAAAGGCTTATGGCCTCAGGCAAATGCCTCATCAAATGGGAAGATTCAATCAGAGTTCAAGGGGGTTCCCAGAGCCCTTACCCTATCACCAGAGACCTGGGGCCTGAATACCTTGGGTGGCACACAAACATCCTTGTTTGAGACTTTCCTAATCTCCAGCCACCAGTTCCAGATGGTCCGCCCCCATGCTCATTTCCCTCTCTATGCATTTCCTCATTCTATGCCCGGTTCTAGAATGCTCTTCCTTGCTTCCGCCTTTCTCTTTGAAGACATCATTCAGGACTTAGTTTCAGTCCCAGGGCCTCTATGAATAGTTTCCTTTTACCTCCCCTGGCCTCCTATAATGCCTGCTGCTTGGGATCATTTTTTTTTAAAGCACCTATGACATACACATTTGAAAAGATGTTGGACAATTTTTAAAACAACAATATGTGTCTTATTCCCTCACTTCAATTATAAGTTCCTTGAGGGCAGACAGCAAGGTGTTATGGGAAAAGTACTTAATTTGGAGCCACAGAACTTAATTCTTCCACTTACTAGCTATGGGTCACTGGGCAATTAATGAATTTCTTTCATCTTCAAATTGTACCCTTTCTGGGCTTACTCTCCCTACTCACACTGGCCTAACAGGTTAGGTCCTTGGAGGATGGCTGTTATTTACATTCTCCTAAAGGAGTAACCCTGAAAGGTTATGGCTTCTTATATTATATCCCATGAGAGCTTATCTGTTGTGCTTCCCTATATAAATGACCAAGTTGACATCGTATAGCCTTTACAAAGGAATATTTACTGAGAAGATATAGGACAAAATGGTGGCTCCCAAGTGTATACACCTTCCCCCTGCACACATATATAAGGACACTTAGAGATAGCAGATGTGTATGGGGCTAAAGAGTATCTCACAACTTCTGTCCCTGGGAATTCTTTTCTCTCTTCTCAGAGACTCCCTCAAGTTTATCTATGGACCATGGACTCCCTTGCTCTTTGTTAGGCTCAGTTGATAAAGTCAGGGAATTATAAAATGTAGAGATCAAGGGTTAGGGGTGCTCGACCCCAAAATACCAATGTGCCGGGTCCTGCCAAATTGAATTCGACTCAAGTCTTCTCTCAGCCAAAGTAAAGCAAAATTTATTAGAGGTTCACCACAATGGGCAGACTCTCAGGGAGCCTTGGTATCTGTGACACTTGTACTGGACAAGTGGGCCAAAATAATCTGACACAGAGAGAATCTGCCCTAGATCATTCTCCAGCATTCTCTCTTTTCACGGAGACAAGATGGAAGGTCTTATATACAGAAAGGTTGTGGGAGGAATCTAGGGGTGGTCTAGAGCAGGAGTTTGTGAAGGGTCTTCAGGAGGAGTCAAATGAGGTAAGACTCCAGTGATAAGAGATTAAGGGTAGGAAGTAGCTGGAAGCTACCTGGAGATGAGAAAAAAGAAGGCTAGGCTAGTTTAAGGGTGTATAGATATTTTGGGAGGATCAAGGGTCAGGGCTAGCTGGACAATGGAGTGCTAGGCTAGTAACAGAGATTTGGGCCTAGCAATAATGAAAGGTTTATAGCCTCTTCAAATGGGAGGATTCAATCAGAGTTCAAGGGGGTTCCCAGAGACTTATCACAGTGTCTTGGTTAATGGGACAATCCACTGCAAGGCTGCTAAACTGTCCCTTCACTACTGTTGGTTGTTGCTGCTAATGATTCTGATGGTCTCTGCCATCAGCTCTGATCACTATTGACTCTCCCAATGTTTTGAAGTTCCCTAGATTGTAATCTGGTCCATTCCATGTCCAAATATTCATTGACCTGAGATCTAAACACCAAAGAAACAGGAAGCATGTGTTCATGGAGACATGGTAGGTGGATGGGGTAAATAGTGGCTCTTCTTGCCCATCACTGGTGACTCACAATAGTTCTTCATTTTAAAGCTACTGGAGGGGGCAGCTAGATGGCACAATGAGTAAAGCGCCAGCCCTGGAGTCAGGAGGACCTGAGTTCGGTTCTGACCTCAGACACTTAATACCCACACACAAAAAAAAAACTAGCCGTGTAAACTTGGGCAAGTTACTTAACCCCAATTGCCCTCCAAAAAAGGCAAAAATAAAAGAGCTACTGGAGAAGAACAGGAGAGATTATCTACTTGAACCTTTTTGTACCCACACTTAGCTCCAGCATCTCCTGCATCATCAATCCTTCCAATTCTTCAGCCAACCATAATACTTCATCTCGTGTAACTAACCATGAGTCCTCATGGCCAAAACTGGCTTCCAAAGTTCCATGTATAAGATTAGCAGCAGGGGCAGAGAATAGTGAACATGTTCTTATATAACCCACCAGGAAAGGTAAACCATCACATGCTCTAGGGGTAGCCAGTCTTCTTATTACATGTGAAGTAAAGATGTTGGATAGAATCACCTCTCAGGTCCCTCCTGTCTCTAGAGCTATGATCCTATATCTTATAATGCTTTGTATCTCTCTTTGCTAGGTTTGGTGGGAGATGTAAACATGGTCCTTGCCCTCTAGGTATTTATAACCCTGAGGAAGAGGTAAATAATGGACAGAGGAGAAATAAGACTCCAGATGATAATTGAACCTCATCAGAACATGAAGCAATTTGTGAATTGAAAAGCAATGTTGTAGTCTTAAAATCTGTCTTTCTGAGAAAGAGGTAAGAACCTTAGGTGAAGGTGAGGAACTCTCACTTTCCTCATCCATAAAATAAAAGGGTTGGATTATATACGGGATGAATTCTCTTCTGTTTCCAAATCTATGATCTTATGAATTATAATGTGGCAATATATATGTGTTAGAAGAAAAGTTCTGTAAAAATGAGTCCAAAAAGGAAAAAGGTCACAACTTCTGACTGGGTGTGATCAGGAAAGGCTTCAGAAAAGAGGGAAGAATTGATTTGGAAAATTGGTCTCTGTGGGGAAAATCCCAAGGAAGATGATAGGGCCATGTAGAAGGTATGGTTAGTATGGCTTTCATCATAGGCTATGTGTCATAGAGAGGGAGGGGAAATTTGGACTTCTAAGCAAAAGCTAGATCTGGGGTGACAGGAAATTTAGGGCAGGGGATTAAGAGGTTTGCTTCTGATGCCTGCTCAAGAACTGCTGATGGGTTAGGGAAGCCCATTCTCCAATGGTCGCCCTTAGGGAAAGGCCCCTTCTGTCTCCCTTCAACCATCAATCCCTAATTCCAATCTCCAGAAAGAGGACTGTTCCAAAAAAGGCACAAGGAACTACCCAGAAGTGACTGAGTCACAAATTGTGTCTAATCTCTCAGACTGGGAGTCCCCTGTTCTGTCCCCAGATCCTTAATTCCAGCTCGAGTTCCTGGGGTTCTGGTCCAATGCCACCATCTGGGGAAGGCAGAAAAGGAAGAGAAGGGAGAATTAGAGATTTGTCATCTCCCACCTTGCCCCTAATTCCCCCCTTTATAGAGAGAGAGCTCCTACCTTAGAGGCAGGTCCTTGGTGCCCTCTGCTGTGCAAAATTCTCAACTACAGACAGACCCTCCTTAGAGTTTAGGGGAAAATCCTGCTCTAGAAAATGTTCCCCCAAGAAGGGCTTCACTGACTTCTGGACACAGATAGCCAAGGAGGAAGGGACAGGACAGAAGTTTGGCTTTTCACCACGCCTGAATTTGTAAAATACTTTGGGCTCTGAACTCCTTAGGAAGGGCACATCTGGCCCTTAGTCCAAATAGAGAGCCATGTGCAAAGTGGGATATGAGGTGCGCCAAGAGGAATCAAAGGATTATAAGTCTAGAGCGGAAAGGAACCTCAGAGACCATCTGGTCTGAACTCATCATTTTATAGATAAGGAAACTGAGGCCTGAGGAGTTTATGTGACTTTCTCAAGACCATACAAGTAGTGAGAGGTGGGATTTGAACCCAGGTCCTCTGACTCCCTTATTCCACTGTACCACACTGCTCTACTCAAAACTGTAACCTACACTCTAGCTTTGCATGGTGCCTGGAATCCCACTATTAGAGCTTATAGTCTGATGGTGGATAACACATACACAAACTACAATACAAGGTACCATATAGTAAGAGTCACACGTGTGGCACAAGGGGTTTTTGTTTTTTTTTTAATTAAATTTTAAAAACTTCTAGATGAGGTAATCAAGGAAGACTTCACAACAAAAGCAGCATTTGAACAGGGACTTGAAGAGTAGGAATAAAAATCAGAAAGCTAAAAATTATGGGAGAAGGGAAGAGTCATTCCTCTGAATCCAAGAGGTATTCAGAATTCTCCAGGTACTCTATTACTCAGTGGCTCCTGGAAGAGAGTGACACAATTGAAAGAGGAGGCCTAAATTCAAATCTTAGGGCAGCAAGGTGGTACAGTGGATAGAGGACCCAGGCACAGAGTCAGGAAGACCTGAGTTCAAATCTGGCCTCAGACACTTCCTAGCTGTGTGACCCTGGGCAAGTCAGTTAACCCTGTTTGCCTCAGTTTCCTCATCTGTAAAATGAGCTAGAGAAGGAAACGGCAAACCACTCCAGTATCTTTGCCAAGAAAACCCCAAAAGGAGTCATGAAGAGTCAGACACAATGGAAAAGACAACAAAAATTCAAATCTTGCTTTCTACTAGCTATAGGATCCTAGGGCAAGTCATTTAATCTCTCTCAGCCTCAGGTTTATAAAATAAAATAGCACTTATTTCATTGAGTTGTTATGAGGATCAACTGAGATAACATGAAATGTGCTCTACATACCTGAAAGCACTTTTTGTTGTTGTCCAGCCTTTCAGTCCAGTCCAACTCTATTTGGGATTTCCTTGGCAAAGATACAGGAATGCTGTAGCCATTTCCCTCCACAGCTCATTTTATGTATGAGGAAACTGAGGCAAGGTTAAGTGACTTGCCCAGGGTTACACAGTCTGAGGTTAGATTTGAAATCAGGTCTTCCTGACTCTAGGCAGAGCTCTCTATCTACTGCACCAACTCACTGCCCCTAAAGCACCATATAAATGCTAGCTATTCTTTATTTTACTTATTCATTCATTCATTTATTTGTTAGCTTTTTGAACACTGTGGGAACACAACATAGGAGATATCTAGGGCAGATGGAATATGAATGCAAGGAAGTATATTGGGCTGTTAGAATGAGGAAATGGTTAATTTCAAATACACATGGAAAGATTTAAATGGACTCATGAAGAGGGAAGGCGAGCAGCACCAGAAGAACAATTTGCTGTAGAACAACGATTCTGATGATTTCTATAAACTGATGAAGAATGAATAGAGCAGAACCAGGAGAACGCTTTATACAAAAATGCCAACACTATAAAAACAAACAACTTTGAAAACTTTAGGAACTATGTTCAATACAGTAACAATTCATGGTTCTAGAGGGTCAATGGTGGAAAGCACTATTCATTATGGAGGGGAGATCGGTTTAGCATGTAGAATGACACACTTTATTTTGGAATATAGCCACTGAGGGAATTGTTTTGCTTGACTGTGCATATTATAAAAATTTTGTTTTGATTTTTTTGTTTGTTCTCAATGGGGTGTGGCATAGGAGGGAGAAATAAAAGATTTCTGTTCATTTCTTTTTAGAATAGAGAGAGAAGGTTTACAGATGTGAAATTTTACATTCATTTTCAGATAAGGCAACTGTATCATTAGCTTTATCGAACTGTTTTACTTTTTTACAAGGGACCACTTGTGAAATGGGAGCAATCAATAAAATGTTCACAATGTTAAAAACAAATACCTCAGGGGCAGCCAGGTAGCACAGTGAGTAAGAGCACCGGCCCCAGAGTCGGGATGACCTGGGATCAAATCCAGGCTCTGATACTTAGCACCACACCCAGAAATAACTGTCAGTGTAACCTTGAGCAAGTTACTTAAACCCAATTGCTTTAAAAAAAAAAAAAAACACCTCAATAAAAAAAGAAAAGAAAAAGAATCAGTAGGTGAAAGGAGATGGGCAGAAAAGAGGATGAATGGACCTAATATAGACATTGAGGGCTTTACAACATTGCTTGGGGTCTCCATGCAGCAAATGAATGACACATAGGAACTGATACAGTCATGCTGGGCTTTATTTCTTCTTTTCTTCTTTGCTTTTTAAGCGTTGTGAAAGCACAGGAGATGAGTTGTACCTCCTCCAAGAAGCCTCCCTGACTACCCTAGGCCATACTTGCTCTCTTCTCTAAATTCCCTTTGCATTTGTCATTTAAACATAGTTTAGCATAGTTAATAGTTTTTTCATTGTTTTACAAGTGTTAGTAAGTTCTCCCCACAATTCTTGAGAACAAAAACGTTTTACAAGTGGTTACAAGCCTAATCCAGTTGCATTGCTTAAAAGTCATTGGCTTTGCCTCTGCCTTGAGGAAAAAAGGGATTTCCTGTTGCCTAGGCCCTTGGTTCAGATCCTGACCTTTGCTCTCTTTGGTGAGGGCAGGAAATCTTGCTCAAAGAGGTATGACTGCTGGGCACCCTAGTGACAGCCTTGATGAGTGCTTATGAATCTAGAGGGAAGAAGGGAGTTTCCTGTTTGTTGAGGTATGGCCTTGACACCCTCAGCCCTTGTGTTGAGTCCTAAATCAGCACTATGCTCATCAGGATATGGGATTGTTGAAGTTTGGGGGTTTAGGGGTGCTTGGGACCCCAAAATACTGACATGCTGGGGCCTGCCGAATGAATTCGAATCAAGTCTTCTCTTAAAGAAAAGCAAAGTTTATTAAAGATTCACCATAATGGGTAGACTTTTAAGGAGCCTAAGTATTTGTGATGCTTGTATTGACAAGCAAGCCAGAACAATATGACACAGACTGAGTCTGTGCTAGACTAATCTCAGCTCCTTCATGGAGGCAAGATGGATCTTATATACAGAAAGACTGGGAAGGATCTAGGGGTGGTCTAGAGGAGGGGTTTGGGGAGGGTCTTGAGGAGGAGTCCAAGGAGGATCTGAGGTCAGACTCCAGGAATGGGATTGAGGGTGGGAAACAGCCTGAGGTAACAGACAATGGAAAGCTAAACTAGTTTAAGGGTAACAGATTTGGGTATAGATATTTTGATAAGATCTAGGTGGGAAGTAACTGGACAACCAAGGGGTAGGTTAGGTTAAGAGTTAACGAGATTTCCCTAGAGATAATGAAAGGCTTATGGCCTCAGGCAAATGCCTCATCAAATGAGAAGATTCAATGAGAGTTCAAGGGGGTTCCCAGAGCCTGTACCCCATCAGGATGGCTACCAAGGGTCCTAGTCCCAACTCTGGTCAGCAGTTTATGGTTATAGCAGAAAAGGGGTTTGATCCATGAGGTTCCCCCAGTCAAGCTGGAGGCCTGACTCATGGTGCCATGCTTATCAGGATTTGGGACAGGTATGGGGGGAGGGGTGCCTGTCTGAGCAGCCCCTCTTCTGGACAGTAAGTAGTTCATGACCTTGGAGGGGTGGGGAGGTGCAAAGATCACAGCACTCCCTGTCCCTGGAGGACACAGTTCAGGAGGGAGGTGAGGCTCTGGAGACATCCAGGGAGGTAATGGGGCTGGAAATCATAGTCAGCTTTCGTCAGCCACTCGACTCCAGTTTGACCTATTACCCACTCAACTGGTTCTGTTGGATTCTGTCAGGAAGGGATGACTGGAAGTGATTGCAGGAAGCTTTACTAGTAATGCATTGACTCTTAGAAATACTGGTAGTGTGTGGGTAGACTGCAGCAGCTCCAGAGGCAAGTGCAACAGCCACAACCAGACCTAAGAGGGGCAGAGCCCGAGGGAGTCCTGTGCAAGGACTTAGGTGATGCCCAAGGGACTAAGAAGGAGGGCTCCAGGCATCAGCTGAGAGTGGGAATCAATCAAGCAGTGCAAGAACCATCAGTGGCTGCTCTATTAGCTGGGGGCTCATGTGCAGTTTTTATAGGATCCCTCTAGGGCATTTCCCTTGACCATCTGGCTGGGGATGTAGTGTTACCCCTTAGTGATGAAGTGAGGAGAAAGTATTTCTCCCTAACCTTGAAACAAGAATGGAGAATTCTCCCTGGAACATTTGAACAGAGATAGGCTTTATCTCCAGATGGAGGATGATGGATAGGCTGCCCCATGTGATGAGGTACAGGCTCTGGAAGCCCCCCTTGAGCTCTCCTTGAGTCCTTGAGGTACAGGCTCTGGGAGCCCCCTTGAACTCTGATCAAATCGTCCCATTTGATGAGGCATTTGTATGAGGCCATAAGCCTTACATTGTGGCTGGGCCCAGACCTCTGTTACTAGACTTCCCATCCTTGAGCCTATCAAAATAATCAATCCACCCTTGAACTGGCCTAGCCCACCACGGTCTGTAGGCTGCAGGTAGCCTCCAGTAACTTCCCACCCTTAATCACTCATTGACCTCATCTGACTCCTGAAGATCCTCCCCAAACTCCTCCTCTAGACCACCCCTAGATTCCTCCCACAACCTTTCTATTATAAGATTATAAGATCCCATCTTCCCTCCACGTGGTGTGAGAGCTCCATAGAATGACCTAGCACAGACTTACCCTGTGTCTAATACAAGCAAACTTTTAATAAACTTTACTTTTTTTTTGGCTGAGAAGACTTGAGTTGAATTCATCCGGCAGGACCCGGCATGTTGGTATTTTGGGGTCTCCAGAGCAACCCTAACCCTCTTTATGGGTAACCTCTTCACATGTTCCCACTTTGGTTTACCTGGGCAAAGATTGCTTTGTGCTAAGGGTAACAAACTATCAAAGTATATAGTCAGGGGAGACCAAGGCATGGCAAGAGAGGTCATTAAACTATCTGGTAAGTTTTATAGCAAATTAAAACTGTCATACTCAAAATAACAAGATGGACTCCAAGTAACAAAAATTAAACTTACTTAGAAAACATCAAAGGATCACATAGAAGAAGACATTTATAACACTTTCTTAGGCAGCTTCCACAGGATCACTGAACATTAGGGACCTTAACAATCACCTAATCCAACTCCCTCCTTTTACAAATAAACAGAAGTCTGGAGGGGGAGGAGGGGAAATTACTTTCCCAACATCAAATACCACTGTGACAGATCCAAGATGACCTCAGACCTATTCTTCTATACCAATGGTATCAAACAGGTCACTGCCTGAACCACATTAAAATTTAATTGGGAAATAGTTAACAAAATAAATTAAAATATACACAAACATAGTTAATGTTAATATGTGGCTTTCTAAGTCGATATGTGGTCTTGAAGATCCTTATATACAATTTCGTGGCCTCTGTTTCTAGACACCTATCTCCTATATATTTCTTCCCAAATCCCCCATGGTGCCTAACACTAGACTAGGCACATAGCAGGCACTCTGCAAAGATGATTAGTTCCTTGTGAATGTATCACTATATTAAAAAAAAATACCCAACGAACAATGGAACTTTTTTCCTTTTATTTTTGTAATCAAGGCCATCTCCAGGCATGTCCTTCCTGCTTTTGGCTGACCACATGCATGTGACTCAGTGCTGAGGGGGCTTGGCACTGTGAGATGATGAACAAGTCCTCTTTTTCACAGTGGAGTGGAAGAACTGATGATTCAGTTAATATTTCAAAGGAAGTTACTCCACCCTCCATAGACTCTTCTCTTCCAGCTGCAGATTACATTAGTACTATTTTGAGCCACTACCCATCAGTGAAGAAGGGATGGTTTTCTGCTTTCTTCATGTAGACCATCAGGTGTCTGTGAGCACATCACAAGTGAAGTATAGGCTTGGCCTCTACAACGGCTTGGGTAACAAATATCCTGAAGTTGTAATTACAGAGAAAAGATTGGTGTGGTCCCTTCGTAAGGATGACACTAAAATTCACAAAAATTTTTCAGCTATGACTGAAGTTGATGCAACCACATCTGCAAGAACTCGTTCATTTGATGGAATAATGATTGAACCTAATAGAGCAATAGATAGATATGGACCTGGAAAACCTGCTGCTCAATTTACTGGAAAGAAACTGTTGATGGAATTAAAGATTCTGTGGATAAAAATTATATTGCAAAAATAGTCTATTATCAAAGAAACAAGATGCAGAAGTAAGAAAGGCTTTATCAAGACAAGAGACACAGGAAGTTCAAATTTCTAGGAAGCAACTTTGGTTTGGGGAATTCCTGTGGTGGTGGTAATTTTGGACCAGCCACAAGAAACAATTTTAGAGAAGGATCTGATGGATGCAGAAGTGGTTGTGGATTTGAAGATGGTTACAAAGGATACAGAAGAGGTAGCAATTTTGGAGGTAGTCTTGGTTTTGGAAGAGGAAGAAAATATCCTTTATGATGGTAGAGAACATGGTAACCAGGGTGGGGGTTATGGAGGTGGTTATGACAAATATGGAGGAGGCAGTTATGGAAGTGGAAACTATAATCAACAACCTTCAAACTACAGTCTGATGGAAAGTGGAAACTTTGATGGAACATAAAGGGGCTATATGGTGGAGGAAACTATGGTCTGGGAGGTGGTAGAGGAAATGGGAAGTCTGGAGGGAAGAGCTGATATTGAGCATTTGTCTATTTGCCATGGGCTTCATCATTTAAGTAGGAAAGAGTGAGAGCATGGAAATCTTTTAGATATTGGAAACGAAATATCCCTAGTGACATTAGGGATACTGGTCCAGAATAAGAGGAAAGCTTAATGGCATCTAAATCCAGCCAATCTTTAAAAAAATAACACCAAAAAACCCAATGCACTATATACTACAGTAGTTTTACGAGGATGCTATTGAAAGCTGAGTAAGTGGAGCAAATAATTTGAAACTTGAGTTAAACTTTTTTTAGCATTGATATGAACAAGCAAGCATAATCTGCTGCCAAAGGAACTGTTAAGTGCTACCTTTTTGACAACTGAAGCAAGCGGGGAGGTGTCCTGCTACAGAAAACTAAGGTAGAAGTGATCAACCACCCAATATCATCAAGAAATGAAAAATTTGGGGCCATCTGAATATATTTTTGTTGGTGCTCTAATTTTTAAAACCATTTTATTTGAAAGGAAAATATATTTAGATGATAAAAATGAAAAATTATCATCTAGTTCAAATTATGATGAGAATTATCTGTAAACATGAAAAATTCAGCCTAGGGGTGGCTAGGTGGTGCAACGAATAGAGCACTGGCCCTGGAGTCAGGAGGACCTGAGTCCAAATACTTAACACAAAAACTAGCCATGTGACCTTGGACGAGTCACTTAACCCCAATTGCCCTCTAAAAAGCAAAAAAAAAAAAAATCAGCCTAGTTAGTAAAAAAAAAAAGTATAATGTTTAAACAGGTTTTGCAAATAAACAAAATTAACTTCTTTGAAACTGTTTTTAGGAGCAGCTAGGTGGTGCAGTGAGTAAAGCTCCAGCCCCAGAGTCAGGAGGACCCGAGTTTGGTTCCTGCCTCAGACACTTAACACCCACACAAAAAACTAGCCATGTAACCTTGGGCAAGTTACTTAACTCCAATTGCTCTCCAAAAGGCAAAAAAAAAAATTGTTTTTAAAATAAATATTTTATACTTTTCCTTCCTCCCCTAAAAAAGAGAGACGAAAATGGAATGGAGGCACCTGCCATGGATGACTTTCTCAAGAAGCTTAACCACTACAGGGAGGAGAGAGATGGGATGATAGCTAGCAAAAATGGTTGGATCACATAAAGGGATTTTTTTCCTTAATTTATCTAATTTTAGTTTTCAACATTCACTTCCATACGCTTTTGAGTTTTAAATATTCTCCTCCTTCCTTTCCCCCTCCCCCCACAGATGGCATGCAATCTGATAACTGTTCTACATATACATCCTTATTAAACATATTTTCACATTAGTCATGTTGTAACAAAGAATTAGAATAAATGGGAGGAACCACAAGAAAGAAAAAATAAAACAAAACAAAAAAGAGCAAATAGTATGCTTCAACCTGCATTCGGACTCCAATAGTTCCTTCTCTGGATATGGATAGCATTTTCCATCATGACATATGTAAAGATTTTCAAGGATGGGGAGACATAAACATGTTTGTAAGCAGTAGGGAAAGGGCCTGTAGAGAGGGAGACATTGAAGGTTGGTGAGAGAGTGAAGATGACCGAGGGGTCAATTTGCTGATAAAGGATGTTATAGAATGGGATCGAGGATTCATGCAGAGGGCTTTTACCTTGGCAAGGAGAGGGGATCCTCCTTCACATGAGACAGGATGAAGGAGATAGTGGAGGAAGACATCTGAGTGATGTGAGGTGAATGGTTTCAATTTTTTCAAAGAAATATGAGGCAAGATTCTCAGCTGGGGCAGGAGTGATACCATGGAAAGTTTGAGAAGGCATGAAAGGTTTAAAGTGGCTACTATGGCGAGTGGGATAGTGAATTTATTAGGGAGATGTAAAAGAATTACCTTGATGTATTGAGGGTTCAATGGAGATTATATAACATGAATTTATAGTATACCCAATCAGTGCAGTTTGGGGCTTTCTCTACCTTCATTCAGCAACACAAGAAAAAAAGAAAAGGCAGTGGATAGTAGGAGTTATCTTAAGGGTAGGACTGGGTAAGCTGTGATGGGTACTTGGAGCGAAGGGCAAGGTAACTGAGTGTAGAAAAAAATGTAGGGGCAGCTAGGTGGTGCAGTGAGTAGAGCAGTGACCCTGGAGTCAGGAGGACCTGAGTTCAAACGTGGCCTCAGACACTTGACACACTTACTAGCTGTGTCTCTGGGCAAGTCACTCAACCCCACTTGCTGTTCCTCTCCTTCCCCCCCCCCCCCAAAAAAAAGGAAAAAAACCGTAGAGTTGATTTGGTTCACCAATGGTTCAAGGTAGGTAAGAGGGGAAAGAGTGTCCAGCATAGAAGTGTTGTAATGGGAAAGAACTGAAGGGTGGAGGGATTGAAGGTCCCAAGACAAAGAACAAAGTTAGGGGTTGTAAAGCAGAGGGAAACACAGAATGATAAAAGATGATGAACAAATAAAAGAATTCAAAGTTCAGAATGACTATTCAGCAGGCTCTCTAAATTGCCTTATCGTTCTGATGAGGCTTAGGTTTCAGCCTTTCCATAGATTATGGCTGTTATCAATCATGTTCTCAATGTTATCAATCTGCTGCTGAATTCCAGTGTTCTGCCATATGTGCACCTCTATTTTGTGTCCTTTAGCATCTCTTTTGTACATAGGAAATAAATATCTGGCTCATACTTGATTCGTACTGCACATTGAATACCTCTACCCTATCCTTTTAGGAGACCCTTAAACAGTAGCCATAACTTAAAGTAATCCTCAGCTCAAATACCATTTGCCTAAGACTCTCCTCATTGGTGAAGACTGCTTAGTTTCTAAACTTTTAAGTTCACAACAGCTTCAGAAAAGAGAGATCCTGTTTCTTTTGGCTACTAGCTTTAAGAGAGAACACATGAACTTCCAAATTCTCTTTAGATCCCTGAAGTTTGGAGAAAAAGACTCTGGGGGAAAACTGACATAAAGGATTCAGTATCTCAGTCATGTACCTATCTCTAGTTTATTACACTAGAGCCTTAGAGGAATTTCACCTTGACTTTCTCCCTTAATCCAACTGAGATATTTCTCTACCAATGGAGGAGCTTGTTCACTCCGTATATTGTCCTGTGTATTCTTATCTGTATGCTTCTCTGATTTCTATTGGGTTTTGGCTTGGATAAATAGGTTTATTTGAGATTTGTTAAATATGTGATCTTTGTGTAACCGGCTTTTGATGGAATGTGAGTCAAGCCTTGGATATATAGTGTGGGGTATTCCTTCCCCATTAAGGAATAGTGATCAGGAGTTCAGCTTGAACTTAAATATTATCTTCCCTAGACTAAAAATATTTAAGGGAGTAACAGAGCCTAGGACATTTTCTCCAAGGGGAACAGAGTACTCAGCCTTGGGACCCAGCCTCCTGTAGAAATCCAGATCCCCCAAGAAATATCATTCATTCTTTTCTTTGAGTCACATTTAGGCAGATACATATAGACACACATAACTTTCATGGACAAGATATGGCCCACCCCCCACCCCTACCTTAAGCCTCAAGTGTTTTCCCCTGTAAGGTACCAGGGTGGAGGTTTAATAAGCCAGAATATGAGAAAAGGGAATCTAATCTCAATGGTGTTAGAGACCAGGTTCCCCAAGGACTGAATGTGGCTTGTACTGTCCAGAACACAGGGAGGGGATCCTTAGTGGGAAAGGCAGTAGTTGTGGTACTTCAGCCTCTGGGGTTCAACAGCAGGTTCTTACTGTTTGATTTTCAGTATTCTTACATTCAGCTTAAAACATACTGTCCTCATGCTCTATTCCCTTATTGTCACTGGTGGGGAAACTGTGGCTATTGTAACTAGATAAGAGATGAGAGAGATGAGAGAATAGGAGACATAAAGACCCCAGACACAATTACTGCTCATAATTAATTCAATATAATAAGTATTTGTTAAGTATCTACTGCTTGGTGGTGGTAGTGGTGGAGGGACACTGCTGTGCCCTCGTAGGGGTTAGAATATGTACAGAAAAAGATGATACAAGGTAGAATGTGATAGAAACAAAGAAACACTCCAGACAAAGCACTCTAAGAAAATTTGAGGGGGCAAATGGGCGATGGCTGCAAAATCAAGGAATGCTTCATGGAGGAGGTGGTACCTGAGATGGGACCTGAAGAAAGAGAATTATTTCAACAGGTAGAGAAGAACTCCTTTGGCATGGAGGAAGAACTACATGAATTCATGGTGGTGGGAGGTCCATATAATGTGATATAACTTATATGCAGACTGGTCAGGATCAGGCATGACCAAGGTAATCTGGACCCTTTCCTTGAATGGGAGATGAATGGATAAGGTTCCTATGCAGCTGTGAAAGCTGACATACATATTTCCAGTGCATCTTCCTCATGCTGGCATTCACCACCCTGCATAACTGAGCCTGCCCTACCTCTCTAAACTGTTAGAACGGAAAGGGAATGATAATAACAATTATGACAATAATAACAGCTGACATTTATAAAGCACTTAGCATATGCCAGTCACTATGCTAAGGGCTTTACAATTATTGTCTCGTTTGATCCTCACAACAACCCTAGGTGATAGATACTATTACTATTCTTATTTTATAGATGAGGAAACTGAGGCAGACATGGGGTTAAGTGACTTGCCCAGGGTCACACAGCTAGTAAATGTCAGAGGCTGGATTTGAACTTATATCTTCCTGACTCCCAGCCCCAGTGCTCTATCCTTGAAGAAATTCCAGGCACCATGGCAGGCTAGTGAAGGAGATATTTTTGGCCAAGAGACCTTCACAGAACAACGTAGGCTGCCATCTACTCTGCCTATAGGTAAAAGCAGCTCTGTGCTCAGTTCTTCATTGGGTGAAAATGCGAAGAGTCTTCTAACACATCAGCTTTTTAAAAAATGTATGATTCTTCTTTAGCAAAACTGAGCTGACATCTATGTGTCCTGTTTAAACATCAAGTCAACTCTGCATGTCTTCCTTTCATTGACCTAAGCAAAGCTGAAAAGGGAACCTGTCTGGGAGGTCAGGCAGCTCCTTTCCCATGTCTGGGGCCCTGCATGTCCTGAAATAGCCCATGGGCCATATCTCCCCTAGTCTCAGTCACGAGGAATCCAAGTTTCAAAATGTCCTTATTTTGCAATCTGACTCAAAAGGGTGGGGAATGGAAAATTATCGACAGCAACCACCCAGGGACCTCAGCTTAATATAACCAGTGACCTGGGAAATGATAGAGACAGAACAGAATTTGCAGGGCCTGAAGGACAGAGGGCCTCCTGTAGTTGATTCTTAGTAAAAAAAATTTCTTCAAACATGGAAGGAGACAGCTTAGATGTCTGGGAAGAAATAGTCTCTCTACCCCTGCACCCCTTTAATTCAGAAAGAAAAAAAAAACCTTTTTTCTCCCTGCTTTCCCCCCTCTTCTGTCTCCCTCCTCTCTCCCTTCCTCTCTCCTCTCCTCCTTTCCTTTTTCTATAACTCCCAAGTCCTCCCTCCTTCCTTTATTCTTCCCTCCTTCCTTCATTCTTTCCTCCCTCCTTCATTCTTCCCTCCTTCCTTTATTCTTCCCTCCTTCTTTTATTCTTCCCTCCTTACTTTATTCTTCTTTCCTTCCTATAGTCTTCCCTCCTTCCTTTATTCCTATTTTATCTCCTTCCCTTCATTCATTTCTCTCATATCTCATTGTTCTATTAATTCTACCAGATAAATCCATACAATCTTTTTTTTTTTTTTAAAGCAATTGGGTTTAAGTAACTTGCTCAAGGTTACATGGCCTGTTATTTCTGGGTGTGGTGCTAAGTATCTGAGCCCGGATTCAATCCCCAGGTCATCTGGACACTGGGGCCGGTGCTCTTACTTGCTGTGCTACCTGGTCACCCCAAATCCATACAATCTTAAAAGGATACAATATCTTCATGGGTATAGAGATGGATGAGAACTTCAAGGTCGTCTAGCTCAACCTTCTCATTTAATAGATAAGGTAAACTGAGGCCCAGAGTGATTAAGGTAGCTAAACAACTTGCCCAAGATCAAAGAGATAGTAACAGATAGGATTTGAACCTGGGTCCCATTTCCAAATCCTCTTGTCTTTCATTGCCTTGATCTGTTACAGACAAGATATTCTGCTGATGAACCTCGGACCTCTTCTTGATGCCTTTTCAGTTTGGTGGCATCTGCTGGAGTTTGTGTTCTGTTAGCACAGCCTTTAAGAATCCAGGGTCACCTCCACCCCAGCCAGAGGCATCAGATTCATATCTTGGCTCCACCTCTAAAGAGTTGAGCAACTATAGACAAAGGCCTTGACCTTTCTGAGGCTCGGTTTCCTCATCTGTAAAATGTAATTATAATTCCAGGTGCCTCATTAAGGTTTTTGTAAAGAAAGCCATTTGTAAACCTTAGAGCACTATAAAAATAGGAGTCATCTAGTTTGGATTAAAAAAAATCTCTTCCATTATTCTAAACTGTGCCAAGAGAAGCTGACTCTAGTCCTCCCTTTTTGGGAGAGCTGGGAGAAGCAGCCTGGTGAAATGTGCATAATCCAGCCCAGCTGCCAGAAGGACTTGAAAGGTGGGAAGGCTTATGGAAGGAGCAGGAAGGGTTATTTGAACCCCAAAAGTGCTTATTGGAAGGTATTGGCAGAGCAGGAGGTATGCTGTCCAGGGACAGTGGTATTATAAATGGGGGAGGGAGGAGTGGTAGTAAAGAGAACAGACCTGGAACAGAAAACGCAGACATCTTGGAGTAATATATAAAAAAAAAAAAAGACATCCCCACAATTGCCCAAAGAAACTGTATGGGTATAGAGTGGTACTTTGGTGGAACTCATATGTAAATAGCCCAAGACAGTGGCGGCTACAGCAGATCCAGGCCTGGAGTCAGGAAAACCTGAATTCAAATTCATCCTCAGACACTTACTAGCTATGTGACCCTGGGCAAGTTACTTTATCTCTTTTTGCCTCCTTTCCTCATTGGTAAAATGGAGGTAATAATAGCATCTGCCTCACAGGATTGTGAGGATCCAGTGAGATATTTGTAAGAAGTGCTTAGCCCGGGCGGCTAGGTGGCACAGTGAATAGAACACCTGTCCTGGAGTCAGGAGGACCTGAGTTCAAATTTGGCCTCAGCCACTTAACACACACACACACACACACACACACACACTAGCTGTGTGACCTTGGGCAAGTCACTTAACGCCAATCGCCCCTCCAAAAAAAAAGAAGTGCTTAGCCCAATGCCTGGCACATAGTAGGTGCTATATAAATGATTCTTTCCTTTCCTTCCCCTCCCCCCAGTCTGGCTTCACAGACAGTGAAAATGCTATAATAGCAGCAGCTGCAGTTCAAGAATAATTCTTCCCTGGGCCAACTGCTGGAGAACTTACCCATGGAGTAAACCATGAGAAATAGCAATCAATAAGGTGGTGCTAGCAGACAAGCAACATAGCACAAGGGAGAGAAATGGAATCACAATTCCAGGTCTTTCTCTCCTTGCTGGATCCTGGTCCAAAGCCAGGAACTATAAGCCATGAAAGCTGTATATGACCTTGTATAGGAGTAGTAGCCAGCCATGAGGGTGAGATGTGTGCCTGGATTCTTTTGGTTTCAGGTGCAAGTCATTTTTGTGTCCTTTATTATGTATCTTTATATCTAGCTATATACATACATATACCCATATATGTGTATGTATGTATATGTGTGTATATGTATGTGTATACATGTACATAAATATCTATCTATATATGTATATAAAACTGTTCAATATTTCAAAGGCTTGTGAACCTAAGTATTGTAAGGAGAACTGATGGCCACCCTTAAAAAATGCCAGACAAATCTGTTACTGACTAAGAAACAGAGTCATTAATTAGTGGAATAGATTAGGTACACAATATACAGTAGTAAATGACCACATCAATTTAGTGTTTGACAAACCTAGGAACTAAAATTGGGGGGCAATAACTCACTATTTGAGAAAAATTGCTGGGAAACCTGGAAAGCAATCTGGCAGAAATTAGGCATAGATCAATATCTCATACTATATACCAAGATAAGGTCAAAATGGGTAAAAGACTTAGACATATAGGGTGATACCAAAAGCAAATTCGGGGAGCATGGAAAGTTTACCTATCAGATCTATGGATAAGAGTAGAGTTTATGACTGAACACGAGATAGAGAAGACCACAAAAGGCAAAAGGGATAATTGTGATTGTATGAAATTAAAAAGCTTCTTCACAAACAAACCAATGCAGCCAAAATTAAAAGGAAAGCAACAGAGAAATGGAATCACAAATTCCATTGTGGGGGGAGGGTTCTGACAAAGGCCTCATTTCTCAAATATATAGAGAATCAAGAAAAATGTATAAAAAATAAGAGCCATTCACCAATTAATAAATTGTCAAAGCATATGAATAGGAAGTTTTCAAAAGTCAAACTCAAAGTTTTCAATGATCATATGAAAAAAATGTCCCAAATAACTAATAATACAGCTATTAGATTGGCTAACATGACATAAAAGGAAAATTACAAATGCTGGAAGGGATATGGAAAAAAACATACAAAAAAGTTATACTAATGCATTGTTGGTAGAATTGTGAACTGGCTCAACCATTCTGGAGAACAATTTGGAACTTTGTCCAAAGGGTTATAAAACTGTGCATATTTTTGACTCAGTAATACCACTTCTAGCTCTGTATCCCAAAGAGATCAAAGAAAAAGTAAATGGATTGGGGCAGCTAGGTGGTGCAGTGAATAGAGAACCAGCTCTGGAGTCAGGAGGACCTGAGTTCAAATCCAGCCTCGAACACTTAACACTTACTAGCCATGTGGCCTTGGGCAAGTCACTTAACTCCAATTGCCCTGCCTTCCCCCCTCCAAAAAGCAAAAAAGAAAAGTAAATGGATCCATATGTACAAAAATATTTACAGCAGCTCTTTTTGTAGGGACAAAGAATTGGAAACTGAAGGGATGGCCATCAATTGGGAAACAGCTGAATATGTTGTGGTATTTGTTCATTGTTGTCCTTCATACTTGAAAAGAACCAAAATGACAGGACAATGTACAGAAAATCCCACTGTGACTGATCAGACCAATATGATCTTGGAAGACTCTGCCACAGGTCTGGCACAAAAAATCCATATGAACATTTAGGATAGAGATGTTTCCAAATGTGTTCATTTTACATTTCTCTTGAGCTACTTGTTATGGGAATGGGAATCTAAGATCTTCCCTGCCCCTAGGCCCTTTGATAGGCTTAAGTGACTCTGAGAACCTTCCCAGATTTGAAAATATACTCTGCCCCCTAACAGGCTGAATGTGGTCACCCGGAACCTGTGGCAGGAGGCTTGTTTTTCAGGAATGCCCACATCTTGATACTTTGTGATTGGGCAGTGGGTCAAGAGGGTTGTGACATTCTCTGAGCCAGGAGAAGGCTATGTATACCATGATGTGAGGTTTTGTTTTGGGGCTCACTTTGAGAAGGGTTGTATGATTTGACCAAATGAGACTCTGGGCATCCGTTGAGCCCCCCCGGTTTGAAAACCCAGATGTTGGTGCTTCCCTCTCTGGTAACTGACTAGGTATGGATGTAATGGTCAGACAGTTGGAAGCCTGTCTGCTGATCTGTTTCTCTGTCTGCTTGTAACTTCTCCTTGTAACTTGTTTGTATTCTCTGAAGTTCAGGGTGCTGACCTTTTTCCCCTGAACTAGGTAAATGACATTGTCTGATTAAAGTAAGATTGTTAACCCATCTTGAGTCGTTTTCCTTTAGAAAAGCAGATCTAAGAACCTGTGTTGGCAGCCACCCTGGGTATGCTGGGGTGCGTACACGACTACAACTCTTCTTTGCTTATAGAGCACAGTGCCTTCTTTAATGCAGTCATGCCATGTTGGGTGGTCCTATGCACTGTCTCCCATGTCTCACAATAAATTCCAAAGTTCTTCAGAGAGACATTGAGAATGTTCTTGTATCACTTCTTCTGACCTCCATGTGAGCACTCGCATATATAAGTTCTCTGTAAAACAGTCTTTTAGGCAAATGTGTATTTGTTATTTGAATTTGGCCAGCCCATCAAAGATGTGCTATCTGCAGCAGAAAATTAATTCTTGGCAGTTCAGCTGGAGAAAGGAACTCATAGTCCAGCATCTTATCTTGTCAGGTGATTTTCAGAATCTTCTTCAGACAATTCAAATGGGAGAGGTTCAATTATTCCATGCCACTAGCAGACTGTTCAGGTTTCATGATAAGGCCAGCATAATAGTTCTGTAGACCTTCAGTTTAGTAAGCAGCCTAATACCTCTTTTTCTCCTACACTTTCTTTCCAAGCCTCCCAAATGCCAGATGTGCATCAATCTCATCATCTATGTGTAAATACCTGGAAAGTAATACTATTGGGGTGTCTAGATGGTGCAGTGAATAGAGCACTGGCCCTGGAGTCAGGAGGACCTGAGTTCAAATCTGGCCTCAGACACGTAATAGAAAACTAGCTGTGTGATCTTGGGCAAGTCACTTAACCCCAACTTCCCCCCTCCAAAAAGAAAAAAAAAAGTAATACTGATTGCTTTGAATTGTTATTATCAACATAAAACTGAATCTTATCTGCCTTCGTACTGAAACCCCAAATCCTTCATCTCTCTAAGATTCGCATGCATTTTACTTTTGTTTTTTGTTGTTGTTGTTGTTTTGCTTTTTTTTGGAGAGGGGAGGGCAGGGCAATTGGGGTTAAGTGACTTGCTCAAGGTCACATGGCTAGTTTTTGTGTTAAAGTGTCTGAGGGCGGATTTGAACTCAGGTCCTCCTGACTCCAGGGCAATTGCTGTATATGCATTTTACTTTTGAGGGAGTTAAATGCTACCTTCTTAGAGATGGATGGATTATCCTACTGGTAAACACTGTGGAGTTCTCATTTTTCATTTAGCATCTTCTGAATTTCCCCATTATTTTTGTCAAAACAATCTTGATGTCTGCAAGTGGTCTGGCCCAGGTAAGTAAATGCAGGGCTGTAACACTAAATCTCCGAGAACTTCCCGCTCCTTTTCTGCTCCACTGTTGCCAACCCTGTGTTGGCTCAGTTTTCCCACCCAAGTCAGCAACAAACTTTTGACATTGAGTCTTCTCATAATTGCCTTGCCTTGTGACCCATGCTTTTGTTGAAAGTGAATGTTTAGCTTGGAGAGTACAGGTCTATGATCTGTCCAGCACACTGCACTACATATCACCTTCATGTGATTTGCCAGACACTGAAGTTCCCAGGTCCCACCCAGTTGCTGGAAATAAACCAAATTAGTGGCTTCAGAAGTATATTCTCCCATATGATAATTATCCTGGGACAAAAGGGTACACACAGAAGCACAATCAAACAACACAACTAGAGTCAGATAAGTAAAGTATCAGGAAATTTTGAGAGAAAATGATTCTTCTTTCCTGAACTTTTTCTACTTTTTATTCCCAGGCTTTCACAGCTCTGCTCACAAGGTAACTCATATTAATATATATTTGTAATGAGTGACTCCAATATGAAGTGAGATTCTACAGGTTGTGAGGACCTCTCCCTCCATGTGCAGGGTCATGGTGTAACTGTAAGCCTTGAAGGGAGGCAGAATAGACATCTCTAACCTCTTATTACCACTACCACCCCTTCTCCAAGAGAGGCTTTAAGCCCTGCCAGGAGGAGGAGCAGGAAGTTGGGATTGTAGATGACTTTGCTGTCCTCAGAGAAGAGTACCAGAGTATAATCATATCTATCTTCTCCTTCAAATATATTTAGTCTAGGAGATATGATCTGGTTCTACCTAACTTCTGATCACTGTGTCATTATTGGGGGTAAAAATGACTCCAAACTTTACATTAAAGTCTTGACTCCCTTCCTACCAAATGTCTGTTCCACAATTAACATACATGATAAATAACAAAGAAACTGATTTATTCAAATCATAGCAAAACAGAAGTCAGTGAAGGCATACATAGGAGAATAGATGCCCGATAATAGAGAGTGAAGGAGCTCTGCCATTGGGAGTGAGTTACAGAGTCTCATACTTTACCCAAGGGGAAAGTCCCTAAAGTCTCCATTGTAACAAACTGGGTACAGGGACATCATAAAGCTTCCAGTTTTCCTCATTTCTTCCTAGAGTCTTTTCCTTCACCGATTTGAAGTGCAGTTGGCCTCTTCCATCTTCCCCTTTGAATCTGGAAGCACAAAACTCAAGAAGTGATTTGAATCTCCAAAAAGACTCAAAAAGCCTGGAGCTCTCCAACTCTTCCCAACTCAGCCCAGACCTTTAATGAAGGGCAGGGCATTCACCTCCACCAATGAGAAGAGAGTCCCATACCAATGGGCTTTACCACAGTGGTTACACATAATAAACTTACACAAACAAATTGATTTAAATGGACAAATAATGTCCTGCCTAGAAATAATTTATTGCAGCTTTAGCTTCCATGATTACCATGTTTAGTAATCATTTCTTTCAACAATCCTCAGTCAGGGATTGTGTTTCTCCATGGTCACCCCAGAAATTTGTCCCAGACATAATACCTTTCCGGCAGGGGTATACTGAAGCCAGCTTATTGGAGTTTGGGAGAGCTGATTGTTAAATTTTCAGTGTGAATCTACATAGCTCAGAAATCAGGGAATGCTGCAAACCAGGGTTTGATTTATTGGTTTATTGATTTCTAGACTTAAGAAAGTGATGGACAAAATGATAATAATTCAGAATAAACTTAAAAGTCTGTAGTTAGAAGAACTGGTTGTTAAAATTTTACCAGTGACACACTCCTTTAGTAAACCTGTCTAGGCATATTCAGGGATAAACCAAACAACCAAAGCTATTATGATCTGGAAATATATTCATCGTAGATGAATTTGATGCATGTCACACATTTGCTCAAACCATGATGATTTTTCTCACTTCTAACAGGTTAACTGAGAAGGATTTCCTAAATTTGGGCTACCACTCACAAGAACCTGAGAAATGCTGAGTGAAGATCAGAAGAGCACAAGAAAAATCCTTCTAGCTCAGCCCCTTAGTCCTTCAGCTAGGTCCATTCCAAATCTAGCAGTCTTTCCCTTAGTTTTGGTATTCAATTCAAAGGACTAACAATAGAACATACTCATAATTTTGGATGGCATAGACTTTATTGAGATATGTACAGAGACAGAGAGATCTTAGCAATATGGTCCTAAGTAGTCATAACTATTTCCCCCTCTCCCTCAGTTTTTCCTGAAATCTTAGTATATGACAGCTAGGGCCAGGAAAGAGAGAAGCTGAGAGGTCTGAGAGAAGTCTCCAAAGCAAAGGATCGCATGTGAAGGAAACATAGCTTGAGCTCTTTCCATTTCAGGAATGTTTACCCCACCTTAAGGTCAACTGTTAGACATCCCCTAAGTTAGGGATGGGGAGCCTGAGGCCTGGAGGCCACATGTGACCCTCTAGATCCTCAAGGGCAGTCCTTTGACTGAATCTAAACTTCACAGAACAAATCCCTTTAATAAAATAATTTGCTCTGTAAAACTTGGACTCTGTCAAAAGGCCACACCCAAGAACACAGAAGGTCACATGTGACCTCCAGGCTGCAGGTTCCCCATCCCTGCCCTAGGTGATACCTGCAGGCCCAGGGAAGCTATAATGGCTCCCAGACTGTACCTCTGGATACCACACAGTCTCACCACATGAACATTCTTAGAGGTTAGTCTCCCTTCAAAGATATTTCCAAATATCTTGAACTTTACACTAGAATACCATTATGTTATGAGAAAAGATGAAGAACTTCGTTTCAGAGAAACCTAGGCAGATGTGTATAAACTGACACAAAGTGAAGTGAACAGGACCAGGAGAAAAATTATTACAATACCAACAATATTGTAAAGACTTTTTGTTTTTGCTTTTATTGTAAAGATCTTTGAAAGGTCTGAGAAATTTGATCAATACCATGTGCAAAGGAATGATGATGGGATACACTGTCTCCTTCCTGACAGACAGGGCTCAGGTGTACATTGAAGCATAGGGCTTTTTTGGTCATGTCCAGTATGGGAATGTATTTTATTTGACTAAGCATACTTGTTACAAGAGTTTTGTTTTTGTTACTCTTTTTTTTTTTAATGCGGAGGGGTGGGAAAATGCAAAAGGAAGAAAACATCCTCATTAAATGAAAAAAAAAATTAATTAAATGAAAAAGAAATCCTGACCTTTCCTTAACAATCTCATAATTATGCCATCCATGATATTTACCTTTTTTTTTTCCTGTTTACATTCTCAATATATATCCTCTCTGAAGCAGAGTTGCATGCATTTGCTTAGGTCATGTGGTCTTTGATTTATCTTAGAATTCAGGCTACAGTGGTAAGAGGTAGGCAGAGAGAGAGATAGGTGTATGTATGTGTATGTGTGTGCACGTGTGTATATTTCCCTTGGTCTATCATTCTGGGATTGGATTGGGTGAACAAACCAATGTTTCTTTTCTCCATGTTCTTCATGATTGGAGAATCTTCCATTACATTCTCTTTCATTTTTCATGTCTTCACATCCTTAATCTTTTTTAATCTGCCTTCATGTGAGCATCTCCCCTCTAAATCTTCTTGATCATTATTTATCCCCTGTTTCCCTTTTTCTGTACCTCCTCTAAGGACATGCATCTTTTGGGGGGTATGGCCACCTTTGAGAATCTCCCAGGGGATTAGAGTGGAGGTGATCCCCCTGATCCACAACTAGTGTGGGTGAAGGAGGGTTTGGCCCAAGGTGAAAAAATGGGTAAGTGTAGGCCTTCCTCCCCAGGGTGGAACTTCACCTTATGTTGTCCACAGCAATGTGTGGAAGCCACCTCCAGGTTCCTTTGCTGGGTTGTTCCTCTCCCAACCACAACCCCTGTAGGCTGAGGGCCAGATTCTCATCTTTTGGCATGACTGTACCTTCAGTTAATCTGCTCTTTTTGCTGCCCACCCCACCTAATCCCCCCAACTATTCCTTAGTGAAATAATTCCTAGTTACCACTCTGCTTCCCCCTTAATTAAACTGGAACTGGTTATTGCTTAATCTGGACTAATTATAATGGGGACCAAAGCTGAGAAATATACTGAGAGAGTTAAACAAAGACAAAGAGAGAGATAGAGACTGAAAAAGAGACAGAAACAGAGATAGGAGAAACAGAGAATGATAGAGAGCTAGACAAACAGAGAGACAGAGAGGGGACGAGAGAAAAAGAGAGAGAGAGAAAGGGGGAGAGAGAGGAAACTCATGCATAGACACAGAGATACACAGAAAAAAAAAAGAAAAAAGAAAGGCATATAAATGAGGATAGAGTAAGAGTCCCTCTCTGTACCCTAGCCCAACCAAACAAGAGGGAGAGGAGACAGGGCAGACAAAACCAGACAAGACATTCCAATCATTGTTGGAATTAAAACTAGTTGACAGTCCTTTCATCATCAAATTAATTCCTGGTCTCAGCTACTCTGCAGTGAGATGGAGACACAGTGCCCTTCTCTCTTTTCAAAATAATTAAATGGATCAGCCTCAGCACTTCCCTTTGTGATGGGGGAGGGGGAAAGTTCTCTCTTTCCCTTCCTTCATGCAGCCTCATCGTGGTTTGGGGGATGGGATGATACATAGATCTGCCAATATCTCCTGGGTCTCTGGCACATACATACATTTGCCACAATTACTGGGAATTTTTTCTTTCTGTCTACACAGAAGCCCTTCATATATGCTAAGCTGGTAGGAGAAACATAACAACTTCACACATTTACCATCAAGATTCAAAGTCAGCTTTTTTTTTCTTCTGTAGTTATTCCCACGTGGCATGAAGTCTTTTCCTCCTATATGCAATGACGAAAACCATGACTGGATCCAGCCATATAAGAGACATATAGCAAGGGGGGCCTGAACTACTCCTAAGATGAGCAATATTCCATCAGGGCCCAGGGTGATTCTGTGAGGACACAGTCAGTGCTCTATTGGAATGTTGAAAACCTGTACTCGGAGTGCTAGGGGATTTGGAATGACATCAGCAATTGCAACTTTGGCTCGTTCCCAGCCATATTATCCCACATTTAAAAATCACTCCTCAAGCATTTTTTTTCCTCTGGTATTCAGGCAATGCTGTTGTTATTACAATTTCATCTCATCAGCCTTGGAATCCTGCTAGGATTCCTTACCAACCCTGGAGACAAAAAAGCTTGAAGATTGTCACTGTTCATAACTGAGTAAGAGAAGATTTTTTTAAAAATAGAAGCATTTATGGTTGTCCTTGTTAACTTACTAAATATGGGAGGCTACTATTCTTCCCCACCCCACCCCCACCCCCCCAGGAGCTTCTGCAGTGAAAAATATGTTGAATTTGAAGTCAGAAGACTTGATTTCAAAATTTGGCTCTTCTACTGTGTGACCTTAGTCAAGTCACATAGGCCTACTTCCTTATCTGTAAAATAATGGGTTAGATATAAAATATTGGGTTAGATGGGAGCTGGGTGGTACAGTGGATAGCACACAGGACTGAGAATAAGAAATATCTGAGTTCAAACGTGACCTCAGACACTTACTAGCTATGTGACCCTGGGTATTTAACTTCCTTCAGTCTCATGTTCTTCATCTATAAAATGGGGGTAATAATAGTACCTACCTCCCAGAGTTGTTGTAAGGAAAAAATGAGATAAAATGTATAAAATGTTTTGTAAACCTTCAAGCACTATAGAAATGCTGGTTATGAGATTTGAGGGCAGCCTGAGAGGGACAATGAGCTCTACTTTAATACAGCAAATAATTGTCTTTGTTGTTGATCTTTTGTTCTGAAGGGGACTAATGACATCACAAGGGTGATGTCTTGACTTGCAAGTGAATTGGATTTAAGGGCTGTGCAAAGTCATCAACCTCACTTTCTCCTCCAGAGTCACTGAAGTCCATTAAAATAACCGAAGATGGCCCAGGATGCAGACCTTTCTAAATTAAGGGCTTTCCCAAGTCTCAGTTCATCTGAGACACTATCCATTCAATGACTAAGGGTAGTGCCTATTATGTGCATTCTAAATCATTTTATGTATTTTTATGTAGTTACATGCTTCATTATGTGTGTATTTTAATGGGTACTGAATGAACATCAATATGTATATTCAGTCATTGGATAATGTGTCTGCTCACATGCTCATCCCTGTGCTGGTCATTGCCAGGAATAGAAAAAAAGAAGAATCTCTTACCTCAAGGAACATAGGGTCCTATTGGAGAAGCATGGTAGTCCAGAATACCTCTCCTCATTCTAAGATTTAGGTGTTCCTGCATCAGGCTTCTCTGCTCTGTATAACTCCACTATCCCTGCCCAGTTTGGGAAGCTCTTAGAATCATCTATTTCTGGAAACTTCCATGTTCTATGTTTATTGAGCAGGGTTCTCATTGGCAACCTGCAGACTACCTGCCTGGGATATCAGAAGTGAGAGACCAATCAGATGTCCTTGTGACACTCACAGCCCTTATCTCCATCATGGTAATGACCTCTGTCATTGAGCTTTCCCATGAAGCACCTCAATTATATCTTTTCCCTTTCCATGACATGGAAATTTCATCAAGTTCCCCTGGTCATATCCCTCCCTTGCTGGTACGTTCCTGCCTCCAGGTATCCCCTTACACTTTCCTTTGGGTGAATTAAAATGGGCCATATTTATTATTAAAGGTCTACTACTCTAAGTATCACTGACCAGTCCAGCTCTTTTGTGAAAATTTCCATAAGTCCTGAGATTGCCACAATGGACTGAGCCAGTAAGACTATCAATCTTCTGGGGACATATGCCACAACTACTAATAAGGAAAAAAAAAAAGAACACAGTGTTATTCCTTTTGGAACTATGTGAGCAGATCCCCACTTTCAATCAGAAATAAAAATCCATGGTGAACAGTTCTGGCTCTGATGCTCCATTAAACTGAGGGCCCAGATCCTGAAGCAAGAACCAAATCAAGGATGGATAACACAAAAGATGTATGCCTTGTTTCATAACGAGAAAGTAGGTAAAGATGAATTATAGTAGATACTGTTCACTGAAAATGAAACATCTGTTGAGTAGGAATAGATTTGAAAAAATTAAAATTAAGCAAGATTGAGACTTCTGGCCAAGGTGACTAACCAAATAGGAGGCAGGCTTTCCAGCTCCCACATACCTATTTCAGCAAAACCTGGAAATTTGTACTGAATAATGGTCAAGAAATACACTGAGAAACTAGAGTAAGTGACATTTCCCCCCTACCCTCAGAACTATACCAAAAGTTGCCAGCTAGCTGCCCATGGGAAATAGGAAGAGACCCTCCCTAAGTCTTAACAAGCCAGAAGAGTGCCTCCCAGACTGACTAGACCATACTGTAGCCTGTAAAAATGTGTCTGTGCCAGGGTAGCTAGAAGAGGGCAGCCCCCAAGAAAACCCCAGGCTGGTTAGAAAGTAGGATAGGCACCTTGGAAGTCCTAGGGAGTAGCAGTAGGAAGTGATCAGCACCCAGAAAAGTTCCAAAGCCCTCAAATCAGGGCAACCCAGGCCCAGGGTATCTGAGGTTCCTAAAACTCTGTCCTGAGGTTCTAGAGAGTGTCCCAAAGACCCAGCAGTTTGATTCTCAAAGATCTAAGAGGCAGAACCTGAGAGGCAGAGGTTGGTGCAAGAACCCAGAGGTCCCTCGGGTGAGACCAACCAGGATTAACCACTTCACCCAAAAATACTTCAGGGAAAATAAGGCTGGAAAGATAAGTAAATCAAAGAAAATACCAACCAGCATAAAAACAATGACTGCAGATCTATCTCCATAACAACTGCAAACAGAGACTCAAAGAGGGAAAATGGATTTTCCACAAGGACTACATGAATTCCTAGAAGAAATAAAGCAAAAGATTTTTAAAAAATGAAATAGAGGTTAGAATTAGAATGAGAATAAGGAGCTTAGAAGAGAAAGTGGTAAATTTTATCCAAGAAATGAACTCCCTAAAAGTTAAAATAAACCAAGCAGAAATCAGTGATTCCATGAGACAAGAAATATTAGAACAAAATCAAAAGACTGAAAAAATAGATCTGATATAAAAAATTATTGACATGGAGAAAGGGGAAAATATCTAATAATTATCAGACTCTCCAAAACACACAATTTCAAAAAATCCTGGACATAATATTGCAAGAAATTATAAATGAAAATTTGTTGTTATTCAGTCTTGCCCAACTCTCTGTGATCCCTTTTAGGGTATTCTTGGTGAAGATGCTGTAGTGGTTTGTCATTTTTTCTTCAGCTCACTTTATAGTTGAGGAAACTGAGGTAAACAGGGTTAAGTGACTTGCCCAGGGTCACACAGTTAATAAATGTATGAAGTCAGATTTGAACTCAGGTCTTCTTGACTCCAGTGCTTTATCCACTGTGCCACCTAGTTGTCCCCAAATGAAAATTATCTAGATCTATTAGAATCAGAGGTCAAAGTAAAGATAAAAATAATCCACTGATTGTCATCTAATTTTTTTTTTAAAAAGAAAGAAAAAGTCCCAGGAATGTCATAGGCACAATCCAGAGCACTTACATTAGAGATGAACACAGCAAGTATCCAGAAAGGAGTTACCAAGTAACAGTTAGAATTAACAAAACCTGACGGCATCTATTAGAAACTAGAGAAGATCTTGGAAAACAAGATTCCAAAGACATAAGTTGACAACCAAGAGCAACTTATCCTGTAAAGCTTAGTATAA
>NW_027187358.1:10740002-10747729 GCF_028583685.1 Petaurus breviceps papuanus
GGGGGGGGGAGGGGGGAGGGGAGGATGAATTTTGCTAGACTAGAGGACCTTCAAGCATTTCTGATAAAAACACTACAGCTAAGTAGGAACTTTGAAATACAAACATAAAAGTCCATAGAAACCTAGAAAAGCAAATTTACTTGAGCAAGTAGAAGGAACCATATGTTAATGTAATGCTAACATTCAAATAAGGGAAGAAGAATGTCAGTATCTTCAAAAGGTGTAGCCAGAGATAAATAAGGGTTGAGGTTAGGGTTCCCCACCCCCACCCCAGGGATTGCAGAATGCTTTATTGACAAAGAGATTTTTCTGAAAACACAAGATTATGAAAATGTAGGCAACTCCCCAAGGATGTGGACTGATTCTGTATTGAGAGGTTTGTTGCTTTTTTTAAAAATGTAAATAAATACTATTATATTTTTCCAGTTACATGTAAAGATAGTTCTCAACATTCATTTTTTTATAAGATTTTGAGTTTCAAATTTTTCTTCCTCCCTCATTCCCCTCCCCTTTTCCCAAGATAGCAAGTAATCTGATACAGGTTATACATGTGCAATCATGTTAAACTTATCTCCAAGTTAGTCATGTTGTGAAAGAAGAAACAGAGCAATAGGTCAGAAACACATGCAAAAATAAGTTAAAATAGTATGCTTTGGTTTGCATTCAGACTCTGGATGTGGATAACATTTTCCATCATGAGTCTTTTAGATTTGTAGTGCCAGGAAGAGCTAAGTCTCTCAAAGCTGGTCATTGCACAATGAGGTTGTTACTCTGTACGATGTTCTGGTTCTGCTCACTTCACTCAGCATTAGTTCGTGTAAGTCTTTCCAGGTTTTTCTGAGCAATCTGTTCATCATTTCTTATGGAACAATAGTATCCCATCACAATCACATGCCACAACTTGTTCAGCCATTCCCCAATTCATGTGCATCCTCTCAATTTTCAATTCCTTGCCAACACAAAAAGAGCTGCTACGAATATTTTTGTATACATGGATCATTTTTATGATGTGTCTTGAGAATTTTCATTGGGGAAGGAAAAAGGAAGGTAAAGGGAGGAATACATCGCTGTAAAAAGGAGAAAGAAAATAGCACCTACCTCCCAGGGTCATTATGAGGAACAAATGAGATATACTTAGCACAGTGCCTGACACAAAGTAAACACCATATAAATATTAGCTATTTTTATTTTTATTATATTATTGCTCATAAATGAGGTGCATGAGAATAGTATATAACCACAGAAGAAGGGGTAGAGGGAGTGGGCATCAGAAGAATGTTACCTGAAACAAAGGAGAATTAAGCACACATACACATACACATTTGCACACATGAAGTTTGATGTAAAGAATAAATAAAATTCAATAGGGAAATGAGTGAGTGTAGGGAAGATGGAGTTAAGGAGGAGGATAAAAATGGGGGAGAAATTTTTGTTCAATTTTTTTCAGTTGTGTTCAACTCTTTGTGACTTGATTTGGGGTTTTCTTGGCAGAGACAGTGGTTTGCCATTTCCTTCTCAAACTCATTTTACAGATGAGGAACTGAAGCAAATAGGGTTAAGTGACTTGCCCAAGGCCACACAACTAAAAATATCTGAGGCCAGATTTGAACAGAGGAAGATGAGTCTTCCTGACTCCAGGCCCAGCACTCTATCCACTGCACCATCTAGCTGCCTGAGGGGAAGGGATAGATACAAAGGAAGCAAATTTTCTGACCCTGAAGAGGGTATTAAAAGAGGACAAAATGAAAAAAACTAGACTCTAAAGGGGATGCCTTAGGTAGGTTCTTAGATGATTGGGAAGTAGATGAACAATTAATTACATATGCATTTGATGGTATTTTACTTCACCATAAGGATTTTTTTTTAAAGACAATTTCAGAGAATAATCCTGGGTGGTATAAAGCAACACAGTGTGAATTGAGCATAACCAAGAGAATAATTTATACAAATATAACAATATTGTAATGAAAAAACAGCTTTGAAAGACTTAAGAACATTGATCAATACATCTCTAGAGAAGCTATGATGAAACATGGTACCCACTTCCTGCCCTAGAAGTGTACACAAGCTACATAAAGAGACAAAACTTTTTTTTTTTGATTGGCCACTGTGCATATTCATTTTGCTTGGCTGTGTTTATTTGCTGCAGGAGTTTTTTCTCCCTTCTTTTAGTTAATTGAGGGGGGAGAGGGTCAATAGAAAAAGAGGTTAGTGATAGTGATGCTCCCCAAAAGAGAGCCATTGTAGCATCTTTTTTTAATTCATATGAGAGAAAAGAATGAAATTCAGAAAGAAGCACAGAGAAGCAGGACAATTTTGAAAGTAATATGCAGAATTTATTCTATGCTTTTGAAAAAAGAAAAAGCAAATGAAATGGAAATTTACAATTTCCTATAGAATTCTCTTTTTATATTCTGTCATGTTTATGGAATGCTCTTTTTTGATGTTTAAGTTCAGAATAAAAAATTTAAAAATTAACCAAGATCATTCATTTAATCATTCAACAATGTTCATTAAGTGCTTGTTAAATGCATTTCACTGATAATAAATGTAATCTATGAAGTTAACAAAGTCCAATATATTTCCTGGGAGAGGCTAACCACAGTTCAGAGGAGTGTTTTCAGTATGGGCAAGATCGTGGAAACAAGGTCACTTTAAAGAACAGTTAAAGACAAAGAAACAAACAAACAAACAAAAAATGCCCTAAGAATGTTTAGCCTGGAGAAGAGGAGAGTAAGGGAAAATACAATTAATACCTTCCATCATTGAGATACCTTAATGATGATCAATTGTGAAAGATGTGGCTACTCTCATCAATGCAATGATTCAAGACAATTCCAAAGGACTCATCATGAAAAAAATACTATTCACCTCCATAGAGAAAACCAATGAACTCTTTGTGCAGATTTTTTTTTTTAAAGCAATCGGGGTTAAGTAACCTGCTCAAGGTTACATGGCCAGTTATTTCTGGGTGTGGTGCTGAGTATCTGAGCCCAGATTTGATCCAGGTCATCCCGACACTGGAGCCAGTGCTCTTGCTTGCTGAGCCACCTGGCCGCCCCTAAGCAATTGGGGTTAAGTAACTTGCTCAAGGTTACACGGCCAGGTGTTTCTGGGTGGGTGCTAAGTGTCTGAGCCCGGGATTCGATCTCAGGTCTTCTCAACACTGGAGCCAGTGCTCTTACTCGCTGTGCCACCTGGCCGCCCCTCTTTGTGCAGATTGAAGTATAATTTTCTCACTTTTTTTTCTTGCTTTTTTTGAAATAAGGCTAATATGGAAATGTTTTGCAAGATTTCACATGTAGAATTGATATCATATTGCTTCACTTCTCAGTGAGTGGTGGAAAAGTTGAGAAAGGGAAGAGAATTTGGAACTCAGAATTTAAAAAGAAAAGTATATTTGAAATAAAAAATAAACTCAGCACAGTGCCTGGGGGGGGGGGGGAGGAAGAGAAACAGACAAACATACAGACAGAAAGAGATAGGGAGGAAGGGAAGGAGAGGGAGAGGGAGAGGGAGAGAGAGATGCATACAATGAAAATGGAAGTTCATTTCATAGGAAAGGCACTAAGAATGGGGGAGAGGGTAGGGAAAATTGGAAAAAGCTTTCTACATAAAGTAAAATTTGAACTGAGATGTCAGGGAATCCAGAAGCAGGCCATGAGGAAAAGCATTCTAAGGATGGGGGCTAGCCAGTGAGCACTCTCAGAGTTCAAACAGAGTGTTATGTGCAAGCAATTACAAGATGGTCAGTGTCACTAGGTTTTACCCTTTACTCCCCTCCTTATGCAACAAATACAGGTTTGTAAAGTAGAGGGGAAGTAAAATGTTGAAAAGCCTGAAAAGAAAGAGGTTGAGTTGCGGAGGGCTTTAAATGCCAGAGTGTCTTATAGTTGATCCTGAAGGTAATAGGGAGACTCTGAATTTGATCAAATAGAAGAACTGACATTGTGAGGCCTGCATTTTAGGAAAATCACTTTGGCAAATGAGTGGAGGATGGCTTGAATGGAGTGGGGATAGATTTGAGGCATGGAAAGAAATCAGAAGGCTACTGCAATAGTCCAGGCAAGAGTCAGTCTGTGACCACGCTAAGCCAATTAGCTTTGGAACTCTCTGGGACTTAACTGTCTTAATTGATGAGTTAATAAGTACAAATTCACCTAGTCACTCTATCTAGGCTGCCCAAGACCAGACTAGGCTTCTTCATGTGACCTCCTGCTTCATATAGCCACTTACTGATACCTAACCATGGACTGACCACTAGTATAAGCCATAAACTTGCTGTTACCCTTAACCCTAGCCCAATCTCTAACCTTGATGCACTGGGATACAATGAAAAGGTCATTGAATTTAGGGTCAAAGGACCTGGTTTCAAATCTCATCTCTACTGTTTTCTACCTATGTGACCTCAGGCAAGTCTCCTGTTTGAATGTTTTGAACAAATGTTTGAACATTTCCTATTATGTTTGACATTCGTCTCTTTCTATTTTTTATATCTAACTCATTCCATCCATTCCATCTCTAGAAGCTGTCTCACATCCATTCCCTCTCTTCTCTAACATAACAGCTGATCTTTGTATTTATAGCACTTTAAGGTTTGCAAAACGCTTTACATGAACTATCTCATCTGATTTATATTTTCCACAATGACCACCCTAGCATGCACAGGGCCCCATTATCATCTACATGGAGGACTCCAAAAGATCTTTCTGTCTCTACTCTCACCCCAAATCCATTTTCCATATGGCTATCAGCCTAATCTTCCTTCTGTAGAGGTTTGGTCTTGTAGCTCTTCCCCTATCCCCCACCCTAAGCAAAAAATCTTCAGCTGTTTCCTATTAACAACTGGGTCCAGTTCAAACTGCCATTCAAGGCCCTCCACAGTTTGATCCCAGCCTGCCTTTCCAGTCCTATCTCATATAATCTCTTGCCACAAATTGTACACTATGACTCTACCTTACTATGCTTTGTGTCCTGAACATGCCTTCATGTCTTTGTTCCTAATGTACCCTAAGTTTATGGAATCTTCTTGTTTTTGTCTATTGAGTTCCTACCCAGCCTTTAAAACCCTGCCTGAAAAAAAAAAAGTAGTAATACAGAGACTGGCAAAAGACAGCCTTGAGGAGCTCACAATCTACAGTCAAGTTGAGAAAGCTTTTTGATTGAGCTATAGAATCAATCAAAGGTGCAAAATATATGTGACCAATTCTAGACCCCTTTATTGAATCGATCAACTAACATAAACTGGATGTTAGCAGCCTCGATAATAAATTGGCAAAGAGTAAGTTGTTTTGAGTCATTGAATGAATTCAAATGATGAAATGCATTAGCATTATTTGAATATTTAGGCACATCTCTGGACCTATATATAAGAGAAGATTTCATCAAGAGTGTTCAACAGTTGCTTTGGGAATTAACGTTTGTGAGCACTTTGAGAAGATGGATCCCTTTGTACCTGAACCAGAGTAAAAAGAGAAAGGGTAATAAACCAGAGGGAGAATTATATTTCCACTCCCCCAATCCTCACCATGTCATCAGAGAGACTGGACCAATGACAGACAATGCATCCATCCAAGAGGTAGAAGGAAGAGGTGAGGGTGAAGTGGAGAGGGTGACCTATTTGTGGCAAAGGGAAGGGCAACTTCATGATGCTACATGGGCCCTGACCCTCAGGGCCCATACAAGAACTACATATGCTTCAGGAGACTGTTATGAGGACTCCAAGAAGGGAGAAAAGAACTCCCAGGAAGGAACAAACACCACAAGTGCATACTCTACTTGAGACCACTTTCCCTTGGATTCTGTATCTACTCATCAGTGTACCCCAGACTTTTGAGGATAGTGTTCTGTGCCATCTGTTTTCAGTGTACCCTTTTAGTGAATACCACTAACTAAAAGCTAATTAACTGTGGCTGACTAATTAATATCTACTGGATAATCACTCCCCAGTGAACTGGTGGGAGCTCCTGAGGAAACTTCTAGAGAAACCATTCCCAGTTCCTCAGGGTTACCCCCTAGAACCTGCCTTCTCTTTGTCCTCTGGTTCAAATATATATATGGGCTATTTTCATTTATGATTTCTTGAAATATAGAAACCATTAAAAATCATGGTTTTCAGGGAGTTTGGTGATTCTTAAATTATCTCTACTTGACCTGTTTTGTCAACTGGTCAGTTGTTTTTAATATCTCACTTTTTCTTTTTCTTCTTTTTTTTAATCTTTTGATTTTGTCCTAATATTTCTTTTTGTCTCATGGAGTTACTGATTTCAGTGCTTAGCACAGTGCTTGGCCTAGAGAAGGCATTTAATAAATATTTATGGATTGATTGTTTGACCTATTATAATTTTCAGGAAGTTGGTTACTTGGGTTAGGTTTACTATTTTCTCTTCTAAGCTATTTATTCTTTCTTCAGTGAGTTTTTTCTTTCTTTTAAAAAAAAATCTCTTGCTTAATTTTTTTCTAAGTATTCATATAGTTCTTGTGAAAATATATATTTTTTCCCTTTGAGTCTCTACTTGCAGTTGTTATAGAGTTACTTAATTCTTTCTTTTGAGGAATCTCTAGGTCTACAATAATTTTTGCACTCATTGTTGCTCTTTTTTGTTTTGTTTTCATTCACTTATCTCTTCAGTTATAGTTTCTGAATTGAGGCTTTATGCAAAGGCCAGCCTCTGCTCTCTGTAGCAGACTGAGGTGGGATGATTGCTCCTACTTAGTCTCAGTTTAGGTCAACTGAGCTCCTATGCTGACCTCCACATACTGGGCTTAGTTCCCTCTGGATCTTTGGGATTCAAAGCAATGGATTTTTGCAGTGTTAGGGACTTCAGAGCTCCCAGGTCTAGTGTGTTCTGGTCTGCGAGCTCCCAGGCTACAATGGTGCTGCCCACTGTGCTCATCTTCCTCAGGTTTCCAAGGGTCCCTTCCTGCCCCGCATTTGTGAGCCTTTCAAGTTATGTAGACCTCTACTTGCACTGGGGAGTTACCCTATGCCAGCTCTGACTTTGTTGGTAGACCCCCTTTCCTATTCTCCTTGGAGTTTTGGCTGACCTCTTATATAGTTCTAGGGTGGAAGAATTCACTTACTATAGTTTCTTATCAGATTTTTTGATCATTATTCAGTCTAATGTGAATGAACACGGTTTTGCTGGAGTGGGGATGAAAGAGCAAGGCAGTTTGCTTCCCATTCAGGTAGCCATCTTGATAAGAAGCCACCATGTTGTTTTCTTTAGATAGATAATTTTTTCTTTTCTTCCTCATCAGATTTGTCTGATCATTAGAATTTTATTGTTGACAGTTTCTCATTTGTGGTTAGAGCAATATACTCTATGTCATTTAGGTTAGTTTTTTTTCTTAGAAGATTTTAAGATTAAGGTTTTGAGACTTGAATGGCTCAGGGGACTAAGGGCTGTAGCAGCAAGGACCCCCAGAATCCCCAGGGTGGCTGCCAACACAGGTTCTTGGATCTGCTTTTTCTAAAGGAAAGAAACTCAAAATGGGTTAACAAGCTTACTTGAATCAATCAAACATATATCATTTACCTAGTTCAGGGGAAAAAGGTCAGCACCCCGAACTTCAGAATATACAGACAGAAGTTACAAGACAGAGAAACAGATTAAGCAATCAGGCTTCCAAACTGTCCAACCATTACATCCATACCAAATCACAGTTACCAGAGAGGGAAGCATCAACACCTGGGTTTTTCAAAGGCTGGTGGGGGGGGGGGTGGG
>NW_027187358.1:10747829-10761455 GCF_028583685.1 Petaurus breviceps papuanus
GGGCTCTTAACAGCTTCCCAGAGTCTCATCTGGTCAAATCACACAACACTTCTCAAATTGAGCCCCAAAGCAAAGCCTCATATCAGGGATTATATAGCCTTCTCCTGGCTCATAGAATGTAACCACCTTCTTGACCCACTGCCCAATCACAAAGCACCAAGGTGTGGGCATTCCTGAAAACCAAACCTCCTGCCACAGGCCCCATGTGACCACATTCAGCCTAGTAAGGGGCAGAGGATATTTTCAAATCAAGGAAGGTTCTGAGTCTCTTAAACCTACCAAAGGGCCTAGGGGCAGGGAAGATCTTTAAATTTGCATTTCCATTACAAGAGCTCAGACTATTGCCATCACTACCTTCTTAACTAAAGACAAAGCATCCAGGAGGACCTGGGGAAGGGATTCTTGATGCTTGATTATAGATGGCGAAGAGAGCTTTATTCATTTCAATCAACTCAAGGGGTTTCTCATTACCTCTCCTTGTTGAATATTCTTCTACTATGGGTAAGTAAATCTGCTTTTGTTAATTGTTGAATGAATGTTGCCGTGGTTGTTGTTCAGTGATTCATTCCAGTCCTGTGTGACTTTGTGACCCCATGGACCATAGCATGCCAGGCCCTTCAGTCTTCTACTCTCTCCTGAATTCTGTCCAAGCTCATGTTCATTGCTTCCATGACACTTTTTGTCTATCTCATCCTCTGTCATCCACTTTTCCTTTTGCCTTCAATCTTTACCAACATTAAGTTCTTTTCCAGTGAGTCCAGTCTTCTTATTATGTGGTTAAAGTATTTAAGGTGAATGACAAACAAGAATCTCATTTTGTTCCAATATCAAACCTAAGTTGCCACAGTACTGGCTTGAGTTCAGCCCAGGCCAGCCCAGCACACCATTCTTCTTGGGCTTTCTTCTATATAATGTTATTCTGTGAGTAACTAGCCTTTTTCTGCACCTTGTGAAATCCTTGCTTCCAAAATCTAGAGTGTAGAAGATTGTCTCTTGGCTTCTAATTCTTCTTTCATGAATTCTGTGTTGGAACATACACTTACAGGATTCTCATACTTTCTACCTCAAGAACTTTTTTCCTTATTATTGACCAGAATCAGGTTATAATAATAATAACTAATGGTGATATAAAACTTCAAGATTTGCAAAGTGCTTTACAAATATCTCATTTTAATCCTCACAATGAACATGGGAGGTAGGTGCTATTATCATCTTGATATTTTAGATGAGAGAATTGAGGCAGACAGAGGTTAAGTGACTTGCCCAAAGTCCCACAGCTAGTATGTGTTGAAGGTTGGATTTGAACTCAAGTCTTCCTCACTCCAGGTCCAGTACTCTTTCCATTGTGTAAACTAGCTGCCTCACTACATGTATACAAACTAGCAGTTCTCACTTCTTTTACCTCTTAACAAATAAAATTATAATTTAAGGTTATTAATAGAATCTATCAGGTATTCTGATATTGTCAAAGAGAAATACCTCCAGTGGACATCCAGGTGATTGAAGTCCTCCATCCATAACTACTAAATTGTGCCTCTGTGCCAAGTCTGTGGTCCATCTCCCAAAATTCTTGTCTATTTCTACCTTCTTTCTTGCCCCGTGATCTCACCACTTTCATTTTTCTCCATTCAACCCCCCCATTCTTCACCTCTTCATTTCATAGCATTTTTTCCAATACATTTTCTGAATTTACAGTGCTAATCCACTTCCTTTTTTACCTATCCTAGTCCTTTTCAATAAAATACATTTTTCTATAGGCACATTCCAGTGGGGAGTCCCATCTGACAGCTCCCAGTGCTTCCCTATGTGATGGGATCTGACTATTTGTACCAGGGTCTCTAGCTCACCTCATTCCTTATTCTTACTTTGTGCATTTGTATGTAAAAATGTCAGGTCACGGATCGTGTTGTTGGCTCTCTCCTTGGATGTTGTTTCCTGGCTCTTAGACCTGTGATCTTTTCCCCAAACCACACTCTTGATAACATGAAAGACAAGAAAAAAACAAGAGGCAGTAATCACATGGTGGCAAATGTGTTTATATCAATGAGCAAATAAGAGATTTCAGACTCTTTTCTGTGAGTGGGTTTTATAGGAGCTGGGACAAGGGGGCACTGAGCTAACTTGGACATCTAGAGATAGCAGGAAGAAAAAAAAATCTGTGAGCTTCTTAGGAGAATAATGATAATAACTAACATTTATATAGTGCTCACTCTGTGCCAAACATTATGCTAAGTGCTTTAAAATTATTATATCATCTAGTTCTCACAACCCTGGGACATAATAGGGTCTATTATTATCCTCATTTTACAAATGAGGAAACTGAGGCAAACAGGTTCAGTGACTTGTCCACAGTCACACAGCTAATAAGTGTCTGAGGCCAGATTTAAATTCCGGTCTTCCTGACTCCAGGCCCAGTGCAACCTAGACTGTCTGTTTCATGTTGGGCCTGCAGTCAGGAAGACTCACCTTCCTGAGTTCAAATCTGACCCCTCCCACTTACTAGCTGTGTGACCGTGGGCAAGTCATTTTATCCTGTTTGCCTCAGTTCCCCATATATAAAGTGAGTTGGAAAAGGAAACAGCAAATCTCTCCAGTGTCTTTTTTGCCAGGAAAACCCAAGTGGGCTCTCAAAGAGTCAAATACAACTGAAAATGACTGAGCAACAACCACCAAACAGCTAGTATAGATAGTCCCAACACCTGGCACATAGTAGGAACTCAATAAATATTTGTTTGCTGGGATAAAGACAGGCATCATGGAGTTACACCATGAGAAGGGCCCAGAGTGAAGAGGAAAGGGGCAGATAAACTTCACTAACTTCCGAATTTTGCTGAGGGCCACCCTGTCTCTTAAGGAAAGCAAAAAGAATTTTAAAAATAAAATAAAATTTTGGTGTCCTGCATGACCATGCTCCCTCCTCTGGCCCTACCCTGACCCCTGACTATTTATCTTTGGAAGAAGAAAAATCCTACAGATGTTTACAAGTATAAACTCAATAGAGAGAAGAGCTACTGATTTCAGCTTTCCATCACCCTATAACCGAATTATTCTAATTTACTTTTTTTTCTTTCCTTAGTTATCCTGTTTGACTTCGGATCTCTTTCAGATATGGCATGGCTCAGGAAATGGAAATGGTGCCCAGGACTCCCAACTCCCAGTGATGTGAATTAACCAAGATACCTACTTAATAACCTATATATTCTACCTCTTCCCTCTCATTAAATATACTGGCACATTTTCCCAAGGCTTTGGGACCAGAGGGACCCTGCCTGTCCCAAGAGGCTGTGAATTACTAACCAGGGAAGACTTGGATTTAGATTCTCATAGGCCTGGTGTGTTCATAACCTCTAGAAGGGGTGAGGGTGATCTGTGACCTGCAGGAAGCTGGCCTACTATTACATGACAGTACAGTGGAAAGTTTGGGACTTGCACTGGAGGCCATGGCCATCAGGAGTATATTTGGTTGTTTTGGACCCATCATGTCTCCCTCTATTGTCCTTGGATGACCGCTGATGGGAACCACTATACAAGAGCTATGTGAAATGAATGAAGATAGACCAAGAAATGGAACTGTGATTCTAGACTAGTCAAGATTCCTTTGCCAAAAAAGTGTTGAGTGGCAGAAGATTGCATTGTGCAATAAAGTATTGTTCCTGACTGTAATTGATGCTACCTGAAGTGTCAGGAAAAAAAAAGTTAGTACTGCGCAAAGCCTTCTATTCTATGGCCCTGGATGCTTTACAATCAGTGATACCAAACTCAAATAGAAACAAATCCTTGTTGGCAACATATTGACTTAGAAAGCCACAAATTAACATCAATCTGTGTTTTGTTGTATTTTTTTTTGTTACATTTTATTGTATTTTTATTTATTTTGTTAAACACATCCCAATTACATTTTAATCTGTTTTGAGGAGTGTTTAAGTGACATGCATGGGTAGCAATGACCTATAATATCTGGATCAAAAGAAAATGCTGAAGATGATACAAAATAGATTCTATTGTCCCAAGATAGAAAGAGACATTCATAAGGAAGGTGAGCTCATTCTGTGCAAAGGAAAGTGCTGCTGACTTTTGACTATTTACCTGGAAAGAGTAAAGTACCAGTCAGACTTTGGAGCTTGGGTGTCTAGGTTTTTTTTTCTCAGTCTCTGGAAGGTAGGAAGACTATGAGCCATGTCCTAGGGGTGATGCACCATTTCAACTAGCATATTGAGGCAAATGCAGCCAAGAACCAGAAAGTTTCTATAGATGTCAAGGTATGGTAGAAAGAGAAATATTTCTTGGTGTTCATGTCTTTCTAACCAAGGCTAAGCCACTGAGAGCAGGTAACTCAAGGAATAAATTTTCTCAGGAATCAAAAAGTCAAGGACTATATACTATGCTATCCCTAATCTTGACCTACTGGTCAAGTATTTTAATCACACCCTTCTGAACATGCTAACAAGTCTGAGACCTGAGCAAAATGTTCCATGGCATTAACACGTGGTTTTCCAAATTCGTTCATACAAGGTTGTCAAGTCTGAGAGCTTAACCATCATCAACAGGTCTTTACAGTAACTGCTAATGTTTGTTTTCTAGAGTCACACTCACAATGTGCTTTGGAGACTCAGGAGATGGAGAAGATTGGAGTCACGTTGGAATGAGGCCTGCCTGGCATGATGCTGGTAGATTGTCCACATTTCACAGTCATACAACAATGAGGTCTGCACAATGACTCTGTAGACCTTCATTTTGATAGGCAGCCTAATACTTCTTCTCTCTCACACTTTCCTTCAGAGTCTCCCAAACGCTGAGCTCGTTCTGGTAATGCGTGTGTCAGTTTCATCATCTACATGGACATCTCTGGACAGTATGCTGCCACGGCTGCCATGGCATTCAAAATTTCTCCATTTGCTATACCCAACAGTTTTATGTATGGATGGTATGGTGCTGGCTGGTGGATAACTTCTGTTTTCTTGTTGTTAATTGTTAAGCCAAAATGAATAGAAGTGGCAGAGAATTGATCCATACTCTGTTGCATCTCAGCCTCAGAGAGTGCATTGAGTGCACAGTCATCCAAGAACAAAAAGTCACACACCGATTCTCTCTCCACTTCAGTCTTGGCCTGTAGCCTTTTCAATGTAAATAATTTACTGTCCAGTGCAGTAGCTGACCTTGATGCCATTTTCATTCTTGTTGAAGGCATCTGACAACATCACATAAAGCACCATGCTAAAAAGCATGGGAGCAAGCATGCAGTCATACTTCATTCCATTGGTGACTGGGAAAGTGCAAAAGCATTGTCTGTTATCCAGAACCCGTACAAGCATGCTGTCATAAAACTGACACACAATATTGGTGAACTGCTCTGGGCAGCCAAATGTTGCCATAATTTTTTACAAGCCCTCGTGACTGATAGCAGAAAAGGCCTTGGTGAGATTGACAAACATTGTGTACAGCCCTCTGTTCTGCTCCTAGCATTTCCCCTGGAGTTGTCAGGCAGCACACCCCATCAACCATTCCTTGGCTCTTTCTGAAGACACACTGGTTCTCAAGTGCATAACTATATTTCAGGTAAAAGATCAGCCTTTTGAGGAGGATCTGGCAAGAATCTAGCCAGCAATGACTAAGAAAGAGACCTCACTGTGATTGTGGCAGGAAATCTCTTTACCTTTATAGAGATAGACAATGGCATCCTTAAACCTTTTGGGATAACCTACTCTTGCCATATAAAACAGAAAATTTTCATCAGTTTTTGTATAAGTAGTTGACCCCCTTCCTTGTAAACATCAGCTGGAATAGAATCAGCACCAGACACTTTGCCATACCAAAGAAGACTAATGGCTTTCAAAAGCTCTTCTTCAGTTGGAAGTTTGTCTAAAGAGGGATTGACTTCCACCTGAGGTATACAATTAATGGCTTCAGCATTGGTTGATGATGTTCTATTGAGATAACTATGGAAATGTTCGGTCCAGTTCTCCAGGATCATGTCCTTTTCAATATGGCTCCATCAACTGAGTAGCTGAGATGCACCATAGGTCTTCAGCCCATTAATAGTCTTCAGGGCATCATAAAAGTACTTGGGATTAATCTATCAGTGTAAAACTGAATTTTATCTGCCTTTTTTTTTACCAAGCCAAGAATCCTGCAGCTCTCTAAGCTTCACATGCACTTTACTTTGGATGAAGTTAAACATTGCCTTCTTAGAAACTATCTTGCTGTAAACCCTGTGGAATTCTTGTTTTTCATTTAGCAGATTCAGAATTTCTCCGTCATTTTTGCTAAACTAATCTTGATGTTTATGAATATTGTGACCCAGATGAGTAAATACAGTGATATACACTAAATCTCTGAAAGCTGCTCACTCCTTTTCTGCTCCACTTTTGCCAACCATGTGTTAGCTTAGTTTTTCCTCCAAGTTAGCAATGAACAGTTCACTCTAGGAGAAGTGCTCTAATCTACTGACATTAAATCCTCTGATAGTTGTCTTGTCTTGGGGCCACTGCTTTTAGCTTAGAAAGGATAAGTCTTTAATTGGTCCAGCACTATGTACCACACATTACTTTCATCATTCTCACATCCTGTCTGTCTCTTCTACTTACAATGACGTAGTCTATTAAATGTCACCATGCATCCATTAAGTTTTATTGCATTTAGGTGAATGGAAAGCAGTGTTGGTGATGAGAAAGTCATGAAATGCACAAGTGTTAGGTAGTAAGTGACCACTGTTGCTGCTGTTTCTGACTTATTCCTCCTAAGGACTCCCTGCCATGTCTGATAGTCAGTGCTTACTCCGGCATTAAAGTCACCAGAATTATAAGTTTATCTTCCTTTGACACAGTGATGATGAAGGTCTCCAGGTCTTCATAAAACCAGGCCAAAGTCAGGTGAAGCAGACCTTTTTAGCCCCTTCCTCATGCCATAAAAATTGTCTGCTTTACCCGATCTTGGCCTGTTTGCTGCATTGGGGGCATCCTATCCTGTGGTTGAAACACACACACACACACACACACACACACACACGTACAAAAATTTTTGTGATTCAGTTCCAACCTTTCTTTCAAACTACCTTAGTAATGATGATAGTTTTAAGAATATTAATAATATTTTCATACATAATAAGTAAAGAGTTTGACTTTAATAAATGCCTTATAATTGTTCAGGGCAATTTTCCTTAATGATTCCTTGTATATTATATGCAGATTCTTTTTTTGGTCATAACTTTCAGGTAGTCTGATAATTCTTATGTTGTTTCTCTTAGATCTATTCTCAAAATCAATTGTTTTTCTAATGAGATGTTTCAGATTCTCTTCTATTTTTTCTATTTTTATTATTTCTTGGTGTCTTATGGTGTCATTCAGTTCCCATCAGTGTATGAACAGCATGAAGTCCAGTTGACCTGAAAGATGAACAGCTCCACTGAGGGATTTGACCAGGTATTGCATCCAAATAGTACACCTGAATGAAAAACAAGTCTGGCAAATGAATGTCAGCTTACTAAAGCCAGAGCTGGATATGTTTTTTGGGAGCAGCCGCAGGGATGGGGAGTTCCATGAAGATGGTGTAGGTTTTGCAATCAAAACTAATCTAATCAACAAGTTTGTATGTCTCCCAAAAGAAGTCAACAACAGGCTCATGAAAATGCAATTATCACTGGCAGGAAAGTGCCACACCACTACCGTCAGTATATATGCTCCCAATGTAACAAACCCTGATGAGGTCAAAGAAAAATTTTTTGGAGGTTTTTCTAGACTCAATCTAGGAGTTTAGAGTATAAAATAATTATTTGCACATAATATTCATAAATCCATCACAAGTCCAGCTAGTACCTTACCCCTACTTTGGCTTAAACTCAGGAGCATGCTACAGCCAACTGACTGGAGCTGATTGTAAAATTTTTAATGTGAGCATTTACACCTTGGAAATCAGCAAATGCCACAAGTCAGAACTTTATTATCTTGTTGATTGTTCAGACTTAAGAAAGTTATGGAGAAAATGTTCATGATGCAGATTAAACTTAAAAGTATGTCCCAGGTATGTATCTTTTGGGGGGTGTGGAGAGAGCTGGTTGTTAAACATTTACCAGCATACTGCTTATTGTTTCTCTTAGATCTATTCTCAAAATCAATTGTTTTTCTAATGAGATGTTTCAGATTCTCTTCTATTTTTTCTGTTTTTATTATTTCTTGGTGTCTTATGGTGTCATGGTGTCAGGGAAATTTCCAAATATTGCTCATGTCTTGTTTCTCCATTAAGATTTTCATTTCCCAAAATCTGAGTACAGATTGAAGTAAAAAACATAGCTAATATGGAACTATGTTTTAAATTATTTCACATGTATAATTGATATCATTATTGCTTTACCTTCTTAATGGGTGGGGGAGGGACTGCAAAGAGAGAACAAAGAACTCAAAAAATTTTAATAAGAATGTTAAAAATAAATTTGTTTTAAAAAATGAAAATAAATTTTCATCTCCATTCCAACATTTCACTACCCAGAATGAAAACACATTCAAATCACAGTTTAGGTATATTTACTGCAAGAAATGGCAAGATAACAGAACATAGAATTGAGACTCTCAAACCAAGCTTTGCTTAGGCAAAAGTGATTAGAACTCAGAGAGCCTAACAACAGCTGCGGAGTTAATGGCTGAATTCACACAGTTAATCTCCCAAGGGAAATGCAGGGTATTCCAGTCTGGTCTCTGTCAAAGAAGCCAGGATTCCTTAAAGCTAATGGAAAAGAGCTGTCATTCATTCCACTACACTTCCGGTCTAAGGTAAAGGAGAAAAAGCATCTCTCCAGGCTGGGCCGAGAACAGCCTAACTCCCATTAGATGTGGCTGACCATACTCCCCTTAATTGCCTGGCAACTCTGAACCCTTCTGCGGTTCCACAGACTTCTTGCACAGCACTCTCTCCACTCCATCATCCTGCCTCTTACTGCTTATTTAATGTCAACAAAGCGTGCAGAGCACAGGAGTTGATTGAAATAGTCCTCTTGTATTTTGCCTTAGTTAGACTGTGTGAAGAATATGGTGCAAAATTCTGGACTCCACATTTGAGGAAGGGCAAATCCAAACTGGAGAGGACTAATGGTGAGGGTGGCAAGGGACCTGAAGACCATGCCATAACAGAATCATTTTTAAAAACGAGCATATTTAATTTGGAAAAGATTTAAGGGCTAGGGGCTAGAGATTCATGAAAAATGTTCTTTGAGTATTTGAAAGGCTGTCACCTGGAAGATTAATTAGACTTTTTCTGTTTGGTCCCAGAAAGCAGAACTGGGATAAATGAATGGAAGTTTCAGAGGGACTTTAAAGGAAATTTAGACTTGATTTAAGAAAAATCTAATAATTAGGATCCAAGGAACATAGATTTGAAGATGAAAGAGACCTCTAAGGCCATCTTGTCTAGCATCTTCATTTTTTAAGAGATCCCCAGACCTGGAATTCTCTTCCTTGTCAATTCTGCCTACTGACTTCCTTGGCTTCCTTTAAGTCCCAGTTAGAATCTCATCTTTTAGAGGAAGACTTTCCCAATCCCTCTTCTTTTGAGTGCCTTCCTGCTGTTAGTTATTTCCTATTTTTCCTGTGTATAGCTGACTTTGTATGTATTTGTTTGCATGTTTTCTCTCCCATTAGATTGTAAGTTCCTTGAGGTCACCTTTTTTGACTTTTGCCTCTTTTTGCATCCCTTGCACTTAGCATAGTACCTGGCATATAGTGAACACTTAATAAATGTTTATTGATTGATTGAGAAAACTTGAGGCCTGGAGAGGCTAATTTATGTGAGGTCACATAGCACACAGCAAAGCAAGGATTTTGAACCCTGCTTCTCTGGCACCAAAGCTAGTCCCCTTTCTCTACCGCCATGCTAGCTCCTCCAACTTTGGATTTTTCCCAAAATACAATAGGCCACCTTGGGAGGTAGAGGATTTCTCTTCGTTAGAGATATTTCAAGCAATGGCTGAATGACCAGCTCTTTGGAGATGTTATAGAGAGAATTCTTTTTTTAGTTATGGGTTGGACTGAATGACTTCTGAGGTCTCTTGTAACCAGGAGTTTTGTGACAAATATGTTTCAGAAGAAGACATTGGTGTGGTTACGGTCATCAGAAGAGGCTTGTCAGAGCACTGAGACTGATTAGGTTTTCAATAATGTCCAGAGAGGAGGAGGGAGGAGAAACTAGGTAGGCAGAGCAGAGAAATGGGAATGTCTTTCATATTCAGGGGACAGCAAAGAGGCCAGTTTGTATTTAGCAATCTATGATTGTAGCTTTGCTTGACTAAGGCCACAATCGTTGACAACCTGCACAAATCCCTGTTTACCTACTCTCCTGGATTGCCAAGGGTTTGTTGCTCTGGGGTTGTCTGTCTTCTCAATGGGGGAATTAGACTACCTAGTGCTTCATTCTAATGCTACCTTGTCTTCTCAAGAAATAAATTCACCTTTGGTTCTAGTCTAGACAACCCTCCCCCTGTCCCACCATCACCACCAAAAGGGGAAGTAAAAGGAAGTACTCATCATTCAATATGAACTTACCAATGGGAGCAATGTTGGATCAATACCAAATGGGTTCTTTCTTGCTGATGGTATCTCTCTCTATAGACCACTCCTTCTCTTTCTACTTGAATACTGCTGCTTTTGTTACCACCACTACTGCTCTGAGATCCACCACTCTTCTGTGTGGGTGCCCAGGAAAGGTAAGAAGTCAACTGCCTTTCAAGATTTCATGGGACCTTGTACCAAAGAAAGGAATGCATCAATAGCAGGTACACATCCCAGGCACGCACTTGCCCAGTAGGCTATGAGCTCATGACTTGAGGCTGGGTAGGGAAAAGAATGTACCCTATCAGGTCTTTCGGACAACTCAGAAAATTAACCTTGAATATTTACGTCAGTAGAAATAGGAATCCTGAGGAACATGGATTTCCCCCTTAGTATAAGCACAGAATTCTAGCTAGCAGCCAAATGAAAGATTTTTTTTTATCACAATACTTCAAACTGTTTGTCACAAACAAACTGCAAACTCCAACAAGAAGCAATTATAGGATATCTGTGCCTACTCTGAAGTTGGAGAGGCATAGTGCCAATGCAATATTCACAGTGCTCACGGTCACTATAAATACATGTGTATGGTGCTCGATCACAAAATATAACAGACTTTCCATATAGGAGACAGAAGCAAAACATTTATTCAGACACCGGAAAATCAAATCCCATCATCAGGAAACCCAACTCATCATAGCAACATAGAAGTTAATGCACCACAACATAGCAGAGAGCCACACCATCCTTTAGTCTTCCCACAAGACAACACAAGCCTAGCTGTCACAGCAGGTAGCAAAAAACCAGCTTTTCTCACAAGCCTGTCTGTTTCCCTCAGAAACGTGCTCTCCTCCCAACCATCTAGTCTAGCTCTGATTCCAAGCTTTCTGTGGGCTCTACTCTACCCTTCAGCAAACTCCTCTCCCCCCCAGGTTCCATGTGATTACTTTCAGTCTATTAGGGGGCAGAGTTCATTTTCAAAGCAGGGAAGGTCTTCAGATTCTCTTAGGCTTATTAAGGGGCAGGGAAAATCTTCAAATTCCCATTACCATTACAAGGGGTTAAAGGACCTCTCCAACACACATACGCAGAAGCAAGCCCACCTCAAGCTTTCATACACTTGACCAGAATGCCAGTTGTTCATGTCCCAAGAGTGAAGGGAAGGGGACATTATAATAATAGAATAAATGTCCTGGAAGATCAGTGGAGGAGAAGAGTGGGTAGTTGAAGTGGAACCAGTGGGTAGAGATCTTTAATACAAGTTAAAGCATTATTAAAGTGTTTAATCTGTATATGACTTTTTTCAGGACAGTTCTGGGTTCAAGTAAAATGTTTTCCATGAGATCAGCAGGTTCTACTTTCCTTCTAAGTAATGTCAGCAGCAAGACCACCATGTCTATAACCTCAGGGACTCCAGTTCAAAGGAGATGGTTAAAGAACCCATAGCCTACATCCTTCACTTTGTCTCTCCTTACTTATTTGCCAAGAACTGGGTTGTTTACAGTTTCTTGATTCAGTAGCTCTGCTTGAACACTTCAGGTGGCTAACTGCTGCTGAGGGAGGGAGAGCTTGTAAAACTCAACAAGCAGAGAGCTCCTAGGTGTGGTCTGGTCCCCATGTGAAAAAAAAAAAATGAAATGCACAGACACAAAGCTGAAGACCAATAAAATATTAACATTGAGTACAGTGGAGAAATGTTCGATTTCCTCCTGAAAAAGGAGAAAAGAATCTTGGCAGTAAGATGGAGCAAAGACTTTTACCAAACTGAGGACAGAAATCCTGTCCAATCAGACCTGGTTTCCAGCCGAATGGAACCTGTGATGGAAGCCAGCTGGGACATTTAGAGGATTATGGGTTGTTTTCTTACCCTCTATGCCAGTAAAGTTATTGACACTAGGAGACTGCGAAAATATTTGCCATTATTTTGTCTTTTTCTAATTGTAGTTTCTCAAATAACAAGCCTCACTGAGGAATATGACATGGTGAGTGGTCAGCCAAGGGTAACATGGAACAAACAGTATCTGTGGTTCAGTCACCTCCCCTGTTGTATGTCTTCCTGTCCAAGTTCATCATTGTGCTACCCCTTCCTTTCACCCATTTTCAGGGGGAAAAAAGAGGTTTGCAAACTTTTGGTGGGAATTTTTTTTATTCTCTTCCCTTAACTACCTACCCTGAATGTATCTTGTCTATACCTACTTATGGACACATCTTCTCCCTCATTATAATGAAAGCTTCTCGAGAGTAGGGGTTTATATTGCTTTCTCTTTGTATCTCCAGTGTTTAGCATAGTGTCTGACACATAGCTAGTACTTAATAAATGTTTGTTGATTGATTAATAAATATTCAGAAGGATGAAAGTTTTAGAGTTAGAGACATAGTAGTTCAAGACCTAGAACAATAACATAACTTGTCACAATTTATATTATTATGACAAACTCCTAAATTTGATGCAAGAAACAAAGTAGTTAAGAGTATACAGAATACTACATGAGGCTTGAGAGAGAAGCAAAATTTAGATTAGCCAGCTACCTGCATTCTTGGGTTTTACAGTCTAGTTGGAAGGAGGGAAAGAAGAATGTGATACATACATTCTAAACTGTAATGGGCAATAATCTATAATGAGTGCATAATTACAGCTAGCATTCATACAATTTTATTTACACAGAGCTTTCCTGGCCCTGTTCCTGACTTTCTGGACTTAAAATCCCTGCCTCTTTTCCTTTTGCCCCTTTCTTCCTGCCTCTCAACTCCCATTCATGCATTGCCTTCCTCCATCAGAAGGTAAGCTCTTTGAGGGCAGGCGCCATCTTTTGCACCTTTGATTGATTCTATAGCTCAATCAAAAAGCTTTCTCAACTTGACTGTAGATTGTGAGCTCCTCAAGGCTGTCTTTTGCCAGTCTCTGTATTACTACTTTTTTTTTTCAGGCAGGGTTTTAAAGGCTGGGTAGGAACTCAATAGACAAAAACAAGAAGATTCCATAAACTTAGGGTACATTAGGAACAAAGACATGAAGGTATGTTCAGGACACAAAGCATAGTAAGGTGGAGTCATAGTGTACAATTTGTGGCAAGAGATTATATGAGATAGGACT
>NW_027187358.1:10766455-10992751 GCF_028583685.1 Petaurus breviceps papuanus
TCTCTCCCTCTCTCTCTCCCTCTCTCTCTCCCTCTCTCCCTCTCCTCCTTCTTCTTCTTCTTCTTCTTCTTCCTCTCTCTCTCCCTCTCTCTCTCCCTCTCTCTCTCCCTCTCTCCCTCTCCTCTGATGACCTAGTGAATTTTTAAAGGTCTAGATTTCCCTTCAATGTCAATAGGAGTGTCCTTGAAACATCCAGTGCTGGATAGTAACATCTGCATTAGAATAAGTTCAGAGAGGCAGTGGGGACAAAATAGACTTGCTGAGAAATGTCAGCATTGGGGAGAGTGACCCTTCAAGGCAGAGAGAAATGCAGGCTGTGAAAGACACTGATCTTTGGAACACAGCAGGTAAAGGCTGAGAAATTGTAAGCTAGGGAACAGCAATGAAGGCTCTGGTTGTCAAGGAAACTCCACCTGGGCTTAGAAGGTGGATAGGATTTGCATAGGGACAGAGAAGGGAGAAGGGCTACCCAAGCTCGGAGAGCAGCATGCCAGTGAGAATACAGGAAGATCAGTGAGGACACCGAGCTGACTGAACCAAGGAGAGAAAAAATTGGAAAGAGCCTTGGAAGTCAGACAGAGATACTTAGACTTAATGCCAGGAGGCACTTGGGAGTCACTCTAGAGTCAGCTAGAAACTCATATGAGTGAGGATGTAATCTAGTAAATGTAAATCCCTTGAGAGTAGGGACTGGTGAACTTTATGGTATAAATACATAAATAATATGTATGTCCAGGTCCTGTGGTCTATCTACTGTGCCACGAAGTTTGCCATAGAGAGTTTGGCAGAAGGGAAGCTATATTGAAAGCAAACTCACCATTTCAAATTGGAATTTTATTCAGAAATAGCTGAATTCTAATTCTGCCACAGTTACTTATTAGCTTTTTGACTCTAGGCAAATATCTTAACCTCTCCATCCCTCAGTTTCTTCATCTGTGATATGAAGTTAACAATAGCACCTACCACCCAGAGTTGTGAGGACTAGATGAGTTAGCATATTTAAAATGCTTTGGGAACTTTAAAGCACTTTCTAAAGACTGGTTATTATCATCTGTTTTTAATTGTTGTACATGTGCCCAAAGAAGACTAACATAACTTCCCATTTTCCCCTCTTTTTTCCTTCTCTGTGACTACACTGCTGCCTGGAGAAGAGTGGTAGGATTTAATGGTCTCCCAGCAGGACTCTAAAGCAGTTTGATCAACTGAAGTCTCCTAAGGTGATCTGCTAAAATCTTAAGTCAACTGATCAACCACTATTAATTTAGCTGCTACTATATGCCAGGTACACTAGCACTAGAAATAACAAAAATAGTGAATGAAACATTACCTCCTTGCAAAGAGCTTACATTCTAAATTTAAGCTGTTGCAGTTCTGGGGTATGAGGAAAGAGATATATTTCAACAAAGAACTCCTAGAGACCCAATGAATTAACACAGAGGAACGAATCACTAATACTAGAATTCGGACCTATGCATATTCTGACTATTAGGTAAAAAGTGGTCCAGATATCCAAAGATGATGGGATGCAGAAATTTTCTAGGTTAATCTCACTCTCACATTTGACTAAAAAGTAGCCTTGGTCAAATGTGGACATGAAGACAAAGAATGGAGAACCAAATTCTCAGGCAGAAAAATGCAAAGCTTAGACATTTAACAGAAAGAACTAGAAGAATCATTAGAGATCATCTTTAGTCCAACACTTTCTTTTAACAGATGAGGAAACTGAGGCCCAGAAAGGTTGAGTGAGTCAGGACTTGAATACATTCCTTCTGATTCCAAGTTCAGTCTTCTTTCCATGGTACCATGCTTTCTCCTCTCACTGATATTTTCTCATTCTCTTCAAGTCAAGTCAACGAGTGCTTATAAAACTTGACTGCCATCTGTTTGTGGGGACACAACAATGTCTTTCCATTATATCATATTTCCAATCTTCTTAAATAGAAATTGGAGAAAAATGTGGTTTTATTTTACAGAGGGTTTCCTATTTCTGCCATTTGGTTCAATAAGTCAGTTTTATAAAGAGAAAAGGCCTTGGTTTTGTCCTTATGGGCTTTCACTTGTTAAACAGGGAAACCAGTATGTAATTTGACAGTAGAGAAAAGCAAACTCAAGCTTTGGATGAAAACAAAACTATTCTTGCCCCTGAAGTCCCATGTCAACACTTACTTCCTCTGTGGCGTCATCCCAAATTATCTCCTCTTCATCCAGTCACTCTATCATTGGGTAGTTCCTCCACGTTTTTTATTTTTAGTATGTTTTGTGCTTGTTGACATATCCCTTGTCTTCATTTTTTAATGACTAAAGTTCTTTAAGCATCACTTTCATCATGTCACTCCACTCATTAAGAACTCACAAAGGCTCTCTGTTGCCCACTGATCACATCTAACCTAGCATTCAAAGCTGGCATTCATTTTTCTCTCCCCTAGAGAGGAAGACTTAGAGGCTATGTCATCAAACTTAGTAGTTGCTTACATATGATCTCAAATGGATCTAAAATTATTTATTTATATTGATCTTGTCTCCTCATAATTGTAAACTCATTGGTTTGGGATCCCATAGCATTTCCACCCAGAACAACCACTACATTCATCTCAAAACCAATATATTTTAGATGGAGCTCATCCTTTTTCTATCAAATCAAATCAGATCAAATCAAATCCCTGATGCCTATTTCAATTAACGGTGCCTCTATCCTTTCAGTCACCCAGGTTTGAAATTCAACCTCATCTTTGATTCTTCTTTCTCCTCTACATTTTCTCCCAGTTAACAAATCATCAAATCTAATTGATCCTTCCTATGCAATGTTGACAGTATCTATCCCTTCCTTTGACATTCCTCTGCCACTATCTTATTTTAGGTATTTATGGCTTCTTGGAGATGATCACAAATACCTTCAAATTTGTCTCCCTGCTCCCATTCTCTTGTCCATCAATTCTTTCTGTTCCCATATTAATCTTCCTAAAATACCTCATGAACAGCTATGCCACGGATGCTGTAGGAAGCAGTGCCCCAGTCAATTTGTACCAGGGCCAGGGCATCACTGCAGCTGCTCAGCAGCTGAGAGATGATCGTGGCAGCTGCTTTCCCTCCCCTCTCCCAGAAGCTGAGCTATAAATAGCTGGCAAGAGGGTTCCCTTGATGCTGGTTTTTGTCCCTCAACAACTGTCCCCCTCCCCGATCCTCCCACAGTTTACTCCTCTAGCAGCTGGGGTCCTCCCTTGTGTGTTGTAATGAGTCTAGATGGACTGCCTTACCCAGGTCTGGCAGTGGAAGCTACTGGCTCAGGACAGGGTTGTCACGTCAGGATTCTCCATTTTCCATCAGTAGCTCTGCTTGGTTAGGTCTCCCCAACATCCTGCCTCCCCCAGAAGAAGCTGGTCACCTGAAATCTCATCCCCAAGTAGAATGACTCAGCTTTTGATATTCAACATTTTCTTAGCTGCCTCAGTTGCCTCTCCCCTAAAATGGGAGGGTTGGAGGGTTGTGGGGTAGAGTAAAAAAAAAAAAAATCCCCAAATTCCCAAAGCCTCCTTTATAGATGGCCTAAAACTGTCTAGGTAACTCCCCATTTTCCATCAGCAGCTCTACTTGGTTTTAACTCCACAAACATCATGCCCTTGCACCAGATATCCCACATATACCTTTTAACTTCATTTTGTGAATTCTCTCTCTCTCCATCTCTTTCTCTATCTCTCTCTATCTCTGTCTCTGTCTCTCTCTGTCACACACACATACACCCTTAGATTACAAATTCCTTGAGGGCAGGCACTGTCTTTTTCTTTTTGTATATCTAGTGCTTAGCAGAGTGCCTGATGTATAATAGTACTTAATAAATGTTAACTGAATTGAACTGAAACTTGAATTCCTTGGAATTCAATGGGATCCCTTGAGGGACCCCATTTGCTGTCTGTTAAGTAGTCTATAGGAAAACTTTTGATAACATAACTAGAAAAGTAGATAATATATGTAAAGTGCTTTGCAAATATTAACATGTTAGGTAAATCTTAACTATTATTATTATTATTACTATTAGCACAAAAATCCCATATTCAGCTGGTATTACAGGTTCCTGTATCAGCAAGCACCCCAAGCTTCCTCAGGGTTGCTGCCAACACAGGTTCTTGGATCTGCTTTGATAAAGGAAAGCAACTCAAAATGGGTTAACAAGCTCACTTTAATCAGTCAAATATGTATCGTTTACCTAGTTCAGGGGAAAAAGGTCAGCACCCTGAACTTCAGAATATACAGACAGAATTATCAAGACAGAGAAACAGATCAAGTAGACAGTTTCCAAACTGTCCAACCATTACATCCATACCAAATCAACATCTGGGTTTCAACATCTGGGTTTTTCAAAGGGGGAGGGGTGGCTCTCAACAACCAGCTTCCCAGAGTTTCATCTAATCAAATCACAGAACACTTCTCAAAGTGAGCCCCCAAACCAAAGCTACACATCAGGGCTTATATAGCCTTCTCCTGGCTCAGAGAATGTAACAACCTTTTGGACCCACTGGCCAATCAAGAAGTGTCTACTGAAAAACAAGCCTCCCACCCCAGGCTCCAGGTGCACTTTAGCCTAGGGGCAGGGAAGATCTTTAAATTTGCATTTCCATTACAGTTCCTGATACCCATATTAAGATTAAGAAGGGGGCAGCTAGGTGGTGCAGTGAATAGAGCACTGGCCCTGGAGTCAGGAGAACCCAAGTTCAAATCTGGCCTCAGACACAACACAAAAAAACTATGTGTGACATTGGGCAAGTCACTTAACCCCAATTGCCCTCCAAAAAGCAAAAAAAAAAAACCAAACCCAAAAACAACCAAGACTAAGAAGGAAGTTCATCATTATCTGTAAGGTCCACTTTGATGCCCCCCACCCCTCAGCCAAGGACCTTCCATAGCCCTCCATTGCCTGGATGTTAAAGTCTAAACTTCTTGGCCTAGCATTCAGAGATCTTCATAATATAATTCTGACCTTATCTTTCAGTATTCAGTGGAATGGAAATCTCTGAGACAATAACTAAACTTGTCTATTTGGTCATATGTGCCTTGAACTTTCCTGCCTCCATGATTTTTCGTATGCCATTCTTTTTTCCCTGAAAAATGCCCTATCTCACCCTCACTTATAGAAACCCTGCCCGTTATTTAAGGCCCATCTCAAATCCCATACTTTTCATAAAGTCTCCTCTAATCAGCTTAGCCTTATAAGTGATTTCTCCATCCCCTCAACTTTTCTCATGCTCATTTCATTCATAATGCAATTATACATGTATCTTATCTCTCCAAACAGAGTATAAAGTCCTTGAGGGCAGGTATCTTGTCTTATTTTCTTTGTAACTTCCAACACAGTGCTGGGCACACAATAGATACTCAATAAACATTTGATTGATTCCTGCGTGCATATCTTATTATTGTTATTGAGTCATTTTTTTCAGTCATCTCTGACTCTTCATGACCTCATTTGGGGTTTTCTTGCCAAAGGTATTGGAGTGGTTTGCCATTTCCTTCTCCTGGTCATTTTTCAGATGAGGAAACTGAGGCAAACAAGGTTAAGTGATTTGCCCAGGGGCACAGAGCTAGTATCCGAGACTGCATTTGAACTCATGAAGATGAGTCTTCCTGATTCCAAGTCCAGTGCTCTATCCACTGTGCCCCCAGCTGCCCATAGTTGTATATCTTATAATTAGCTGCTTTCCTTCCCTTTCAGCTAAATTAGTATTCCTTTAAATGAGAGACCTCAGCTCTTTTTTTTTTCATGACATTCATTGCCTAGCACAATTAATGTCCAGTGAAGGTTTGTTCAATAACCAAGTAGAAACCATTTTCCCTTGGAAGTCTTGCCAGGATGCATAAGCTTTGTCTTCACAGGTGAATTTAGGGGGCAAGCTCTTTCCAGTGACATAATCTACTTTATTTGGGGCTCTTATATTGAATAAGGAAATTTAATCCCCTGCCATAGAATCCAAAAGCCACATGTCCATTCCCCAAGCTGCTGTTAACAAGAACTAGAGTTTAATATTTCACAACTGCTATTTGATAGGAGTCCCATGTAAACAGGATCAACAAAAGTGTGCTATGGTGGCCAAAAAAGTTAATGTGATCTTAGGCTGCATTGAGAGACCTAATGTCCAGACCTGGAAAAGCACTGTACTCTTCTTTCAATACAGCACATTGAGAGAATTGTCTTCAATTCAGGGAACCTCATTTTAGGTAGGACATTTATAAACTGGAGAGCATCCAGAAGAAAACTACCAGGTTGCTGAAGACCTAGAGACTGTGCTATCTGAGAATTAGTAGAAGCAAATGGGAATACCTAGCCTTAAAAAGCAAAGATGGGGTCAGAGTATGGAAGATATGCTTGCTGTCTTCAAGCATTTGAAGTGCCATCATAAAGACGGGAGAAGATACTTGTCCTGTTTGGCCCCAGAGAAGGGAACTGGGGACAATGGGTAGCTTGATGTCAGGAAAGACATCTTCACAATTTGGGCTGCCCCTAAAGGTGGTAGGTTCCCCATCTCTAGAGATCTTCAAGAAAAGGTTAGGGCTGGGTTATAGAGGGGATTAATTTTCAGGTGCAGGCAAGATTCAGTGACAAGCACTGGACAAGGAAAGGCAAAGGCATGGTACCTGCCCACAAGGAGCTTATATTCTAATGAGGGAAGCAATATACAACTAACTATAAGATATATAGAGGGAAAATTGGGAGTTTCATTCCTTCCCCTCCCTCTTCTTTTCCCCTAGCATCTGATCTGCCACCAGCAGATTAGGTAACCCATCTTAGACATTCTATTAGCTCATCCTAAACTGTAGTTTAGTACACATTTCCTCAGCAGCCATTATCTCCTGAGAACTTTCAGTCTCCTCCCTTCTTGCTCTTATAATAGGGAATTAGTGAATTCCCATATCACCTAATTTGATATCACTCCCACTGGATTCCTGAGCTGGAAAATAGTAGAACTAGTGTACACAAGTAAACAAACATTCTACATTGACCTACCACATAGTTGGAAACAGCCTCTTTCCTTAGGCTGTGGAGCTGGAACTAGAATCTTTAAAACTATTGGACTAAAACAGTAGTTTTCTTTCCAGTATTCATGTCTAAGGCTAAAATTCCCTTTACTCATAGCAGGTGACATCATAAAGTAAGGGTGGGAGGACCTGAGGACTATTATCTCCTCTACCTTAGGCAATATGGCCCTGAGAAACAGGTTTGGGATTTTGGTCTTATTTAACTTTCCTCTTTCAGTTCTAGGTGCTCAGAACTTGAGCCATGGAGACTTAGAGCCCAGGAAAACACATCAATGTAGCCAGCCCAGCAAGAAAGCTCTGAGAAGCCAGGGTGTGGGAATGCTAGGCCAGAGAAGCTTTGGACTTGAATTCATTGGGACTAAAACTATAAGAACTGTGTTAAATTGTGAACCAAATTTCCCCTCTTCTCCCTATTGAACGTAGTGTAGGGTTGAGTATGCCCCTGCGATGATGGGAGGAAATATTCATATATTTGCTCTTAGTATATCTTTGAAATAAATCTTCCCTTTTAAAAGCTGATCTGATAATGCTTGGTGCATAGTAGGTAGTTAGTAAATGTTTACTGATCCTGAAGAGACTATAAAACAGGGAAAAGGACCTACATGTATAAAAATATTTATAGCAACTTTTTGTAGTGGCCAAAAATTGGAAATTGAGGGGATGCCCATCAATTGGGAAATGTCTGAACAAGTTGTGGTATATGAATGTAATGGAATGCTATTGTTCCATAAGAAATGTTGAGCAGACAGATTTCAGAAAAAGCTGGAAAGACTTACATGAACTGATGCTGAGTGAAGTGAGCAGAACCAAGAGAACATTCTATACACTCTGTGTGGTGACCAACTTTGACAGACTTTACTCTTCTCAGCAATGCAATGATTTAAGACAATTTCAAAGGACTCATGATGGAAAATACTATCCACATCCAGAGAAAGAACTATGGAGTCTGAATGCAGACTTTTTTTTTCTTTCTCATGGTTTTTCCCTTTTCTTCTGATCCTTCTTTTACAACATGACTAATGTGGAAATATGTTTAATATGACTGTATATATGTAGCCTATATCAGATTGCCTGCCATCTTTAAGAGAGGGGAGAGGAGGGAGGGGGGGAAATTTAGAACTAAAAATCTCATAAAAAGTGAATGTTGAAAACTAAAAATAAACAAATAATGAGTGTTTATTTAATTGAATATAATTGATTCAGTGGAAGTGGTGTGGTAGTCACTGGCTTAGCACAGTGCCTGGAACACAAATAAATGACTTGTTCCTAAAAAGAAAGTGTTGACTTGACTTGTTCCTAAAAAGAAAGTGACAGAATCCGTGGGAATTTTCATCAACAGAAGAGAAGAGATCCTCCCCCTACGCCCCCAACCTCCTCAGAATAATTGAGGATTCTCAAGGTCTTGGAAGGTGGGGGGCAGGGTGGAGTTAGGGAAGTAACACAGCTGATCCTCACAGAATGGTACCTGAGTAAACCCATGTTGCATTGAAGTAGACAAAAGTGATAGATGCCTTAAGAGATGAACTCACAGGGTCCTTTGTCTCTTTGCTCTTGACCCCAGTTTTAATGTGTATATCTCAGATGTGGCTTGTATAAGAAAACAGAGTGGAAGTTTCCATACAATTCTCCTTGAAGGTAGGCCCTTTTTATTACCATGTATTACCTTGCACATTTTAGGGAGTTGGGATGGGTGGGACTCACTTGTGATTTCATCAGAAACTCTCCCTAACAACATATATTGATTCCGAGTCTTAGGAGAATTGTCTAGGGGAACTGAGTGGTCACATGATATGCCCAATGGTCTCAGAGCCAGTATGTGTCAGAGACTAAACTTGAACTCAGGACTAGCCCAGTACCTAGAACAGCATGCCCTTAATAAAAGTTTGCTGATTTTTAAATTGGTGCACCTACTATATGCAATGTGCCAGGAAAGGCACTGGAAGGGATGATTCTGGGTAGGGTATGTTTAGAAATGAAGGTGATATAAAAACAAAAGATCAATAAAAGTTTAAAATCAATGGTCCTCTAGATTTTTGCAGTGATCAAATCCTTTATGATGTTTTTATTTATTTTTAAATTTTATTGTTCTCTTGTTTTTGAAGATCACCTTCATTTCCAAATATACCCTTCCCTCTTACTCCACACAGAGATCACTCCCTGTTAAAAAAGAAAATAGGTGATAGATAAATAAACAGATGAATAAGAGGAAAAAAAATATTTCAGCATAATTTCAACACAAGTCAGGCAATATATGAATCATGGGACCCTTCACTTTAAACAATCCTTCAGCATAACCTTTTTTGCAATGCAATCTTTCAAGATTATTTTCCTACATGCTTACAAATTCAATAATATTAACATGTTTAAAACAAGTGATTCCAAATGAGTAATTCCCTTGCATTTCTTCTCATCCCTGCCTTTATATTTCATGAACATGAGGCTTGACATAAGGAAAAACTTCTTAACAATCAGAACTCCCCCTGTTTTACATGAGCTGACTCATGGCTCATGGATTTCCCCTCCTGGGAGGTGACCCAGCAAGACCAAATGACCACATAGTGGGTGTGTAGGAGGGGGGATTTCTTGTTCAGGTATAGTTTGGATTGAATAGACTAAGGTTCCCTTCAACTCTGAGCTCCTGCGAGTCTGTAAACATGCAGACTGGCAGCTGTCAGATATCCCCAGACTCCAACTTTGTCATGAAGGAGCCCAGACAGCCCTTCAGGACATAACCTTTTGTACATTCCACAGCTAGTGAAAGGAGTCTTTGTCCCTGGCCAGAAGAACAAATGACAAAGGCAATTGTGTATTTCCCCACTGGCAGCTGAGCCAGGGACAGGGAAAAGTCATTTCCCCAAGAATCCAGTTTTGCAAGATTGCAAAGAAGGCTTTGGAGTGCTATTGATTTAACTAAACATGCCTCATATCTACACAGAGATAATTATGCAGGCTAAACCATTCCTGCCCAAGTTAATGTCGCAATGAATTTCAAGAGCAGGAAAGGAGCGAAAATCAGTTGGTTTAGCCCTCCTCTCCCCTGCCTCAGGAAGCATTATTAACCCCATTTTCTAGATGAGGCAACTGAGAGAGGCAAGCTCAGAGAGATTCAGTGGATTGAGTAAGCTCAATGTCACATGGCTAATAAGAATGGATACATCCTGGTGCAGTGAGATTTCCCCTTCACCTCAGCACATTGACTAAGAAGTCCCTAAAGATGATGGAAAAGCTTTGGGAAGTCAGTCATTCCCTAAGAAAAAATTCAAATACTGGAAGATGCTTCCTTAATGGTCAAACCTGTAGTTCCAGACTGCCTGGAATTTTTCCCTTTACTCTGTCAAATTAAGATTTCACCACCATGAGATATATTGATGGGCCACACTGTGTGACCTGGACAAATTGCTTAACCCTGTTTGCCTCAGTTCCCTCATCTGTAAAATGGAGCTGGAGAAGGAAATGGCAAACTACTCTAATATCTTTGCCAAGAAAATCTAAAAATGAGGTCACAGAGAATCAGACAGGATAGAAACAAGGGAAAAACAATAACATTGGGTGGGTGGTGGAGAAGGCACTAAATTAGAAGGCTGGAGACCTGGTTTCTAGTTCTATCATTAACAGGGTGACCTTGAGCAAATTCTTTTACCTCTGCTTTCTGAAAATGCCCTAAGGGGTAAGGAGGATGGGAGGTAGAAGCTATCAGTAATTTGCAGCCTAGTGTGAATTAGTTTAATTTTCCTTTGCTGGCTTACTAAAGCATAGCAAAAGTTCACTTGAGAAAGGTTTTGATCTGGGTAAAAGGACTGGAAAGACAGCTAACATGAACATTTAGGGAACCAGGAGCAGGGACAAACTTAATCTTATCTTTCTTCATTTCCCTTTCTTTAATTCTCCCCACCCACCTCCAGTATTCTCCCTTCCCCTTTTTTACCTCCCTCTTAACTAGTCTTAATATGGAGCTGAAGCATATTTTAAAATTCATAATATTAATTGAATAGGAATTTCTATTCATCATTTTTGACATTTAAAAAGCAAGTGAGTGATATAATTTTTCCTCTAAGAATAATAGCACAATTTTTGTTTTAAAGTTTTCAAAGGTTCTGGACCCATTTTACAGATGAAGTATATAAATTTTTCCTTATCTATATAAATCCCCAGAGCTTGGCAAGTAAGTAGTGTCTACTATGTTGATTGATGTATTAATTTAATGATCTCACATTAATTAAATGGTCTCACAGCTAGTATCAGGGCAGGGAGTCAAAGCCTGCCCTTGGTGGGTTGGAATCAGTTCTCCCAGTTGCAAGTCCATTGTTCTTTGTACTACACCTTGGTGCTAAATTCAGTTATCCTTTATTTTTGTGATTGTAGAATCTAGGACCTGGATGGAATGTTTATGGAAATCAGTAAGTCCTCCCTAGTAAAAGCTTCCTGTCCCAACATAGGCTGAGCAGCTTTGCCCCCTACCTGAAGGACCTAGAAAATGCAGAAAAATACCCTCTGCCTCTGTGCTCAGCTAATGCTGATCTCTCCTACAATGTGGAAAGGGATGGAGGGAGGGGAAGGAGAGGGAGAGGAGTCTTAAGGAGAAAACATCGATCTGAGAATTAGGAACACTGGAGCTCAAAAGCTAGCTTTAACTCCTGGTATTCACCTTGAGACTGAGCAGAAGATCTCCCTTCTAGGGAGGGTTACCAAAAAAAGGAGAGAGATAATCATTTTGGGTCATTCCTGCATCCCTAGAATGAAATTAGAGTTTTTAAGAAGCCTCTGAACTTCTTCAGAGAAAATAACAAAATCATATTATAATGTTACATTAGTCTTTTGAGTCACAATATCACACTGTTGAGTCACATTGAGCTGGCAGTGCAGAATCATTTTCAGAAGAACGGCTGCCTAGTCCCATCTTCTCCATCGTGCATTTTAGAAGTTGATTTTTTGAACTTGGTGCAGGAGGTAACATTAATGCCTATTAAATTTCATTGTAAGGGTCTTAGATCAGGATTTCTTGGATCAGTTCAACGAGTTTTTCAATGAATTTGACAAGGTTACAGGCTGTGGATCTGTGTTTAGAGGCATCTAAGGAGCATCTTCCCATGAAGTGTGAGCACATCCATTGGCACTGTACTAACTGGGTTTCAGAAACAATGTCTGTCTCAAGATGATTGGTTGACTGAGAATCAACTGCCTCTCCCCGTAGACAATTTAAAAGCTAGTTGACTTGTTGACCAACAAAAGACCCCTGGGGTCCTGCCTACCTTACTTCAAAATGACAAGTCATTAATAACTACTTATTGGAACTAGTCAATCTACCTGTTCAGAATACACCTGACTATATTCTCATTTAGCCCTTGCCTCTCCATCTTGACTGCCAAAAACTTTCCTGAAATCTAGGAAATCAATATCTATGCATTCCATTGATCTATCAGTGTAGGAACCCTGTCAAGAAAGGAAATGAGTTTAGTTTGGCATGACTTGTTTTTAATGAAGTCATGGTGGGTCTTTGTGATAAGTGCTTCCCTTCATTGATGTGAATATCCCTTTAATTCCTTTAATAATGTGTTTTAAAATAGTGTTAGAAAAAGGGGTGGCTAGGAGGCGAAGTGAATAGAGAGCACTGTGTGTGTGTATATATATATTGCTAGAAATTGAAGTCAAGCTCCTTGGTCTGTAAGTTGCAGATGTATCCCTTCTCTCTTTTTTGAATATTGGGACAATATTTATTCTGTTTTCAGTTTTGTGGAACCTCTTCCATTCCCTGTGTTTTTTCAAAGGTCATTGAGCAGTTCGGCAATCACATCTGCCACTTCTTTTAGTAACTTGGAATACGGTTTCTCTGGGCATGGCAATTTGGTGAAGACTTACAACACTTTTTTTCCCCCCAATCCCCTGACTTATCTTGTGTCATAATTAAGCATTTTTTTACTATCTTTTCCAGTTCAAAGGTCATTGTGGTTTACATATGCATGAGAGTACACACACACACCAGAAAGTTAAATAGTTTAACTTTCTTTCTGTTACTCATTATCATAGCACCATGACCACAAAGCAGATCTATTTCCCCCTTTTTTAAAAAAAAGTTTTATTTGTGGCTTTTTTTCTGATTTTTATTTGTTTAAATACTATTTTCCAATAGTATTTTATTTTTTTTCCCAATCAGATATCAAGACAATTTTTAGCATTCATTTTTATAAGATTTTGAGTTTTCTCCCTCCCTCCCTTTCCCTCTTCTGAAAATTGTAGGCAATTTGTTATGTTATAGATGTGTTATCTTGTAAAACATATGTCCATATTAGTCACAGTTGTGAAAGAAGAAACATAAAAAAAAAACCATGAAAAAGAATAAAGTGAAAAAATGCTGCAATCTGCATTCAGAATCCATCAGTTCTTTATCTGGATGTGGACATTACTTTCCTTCCTGGTCCTTTATGCTTGTCTTGGGTCATTGTATTGCTGAGAAGAGCTGTCATTCATAGCTGATCATTACACAACATTACTGACACTATATGCAAATGTTTTCCTGGTTCTGCTAATTTCATTTTGCATACTGATGGCCTTTAAAAAAAAAAGATACTTTATTTTACCCCAATGACATGTTAAAGCAATTTTTAACATTAAAAAAATTTTGAGTTCTATCCCTCCCTCCCCTCCTCCTTCTTCTTCCCCCTCCTTGAGATGGTAAGCAATCTGATATAGGTTATACATGTGTAATCATCTAAAACATATTTCCATATTAGTTACTTTGTGGAAGAAAATTCAAACAAAAAAAAGAAAGAGAGAAAGTGAAAAATAGCATGCTTCAGTGTGTGTTCAGACAATATCAGTTCTTCCTCTGGAGGCAGATAGCATGTTTCATCATGAGTCCTTTGGAATTGTCTTGGATCAATGTATTGCTGAGAATAGCTAAGTCATTCACAATTCTTCATCATACAATATTGTTGTTACTACATACAATGTTCTCCTGGTTCTGTTCACTTAACTTTGCATCAGTTCATGTAAATCTTTCCAAGTTTTTCTGAAATGATCCTGCTTGTCATTTCTTATAACACAACAATATTCCATCACAATCATAAACCAGAGCTTGTTCAATCATTTCCCAATTGATGGGCATGCTTTTGATTTCCAATTCTTAGCCACTACAAAAAGAGCTCCTATAAATACTTTTGTACAAATAGGTTGCCCCATACACACACTTTTAAAAATATCTTTGGGATACAGACCTAGCAGTGGTATTGCTGCAGCAAAGGATATGCACAGTTTTATAGCCCTTTGGGCACAGCTCCAAATTGCTCTCCCAAATGGTTGGATTATTAATGGTCTTTTTAAAAAATAACAAAGACATTTCCCAATATCCCCTCCTACTTTCCTTTCTCATCAGAATTGTTTGTAGTATCTCTTCAGAACTTAATTATGAGAGCATACCAACCTTCTTGGACTGACTTCCCCATAGAATCTTGGGTCATGGTATGACTTTAACTTGCTTTAACTTTATCTGAACCCTTTAAAACCCAATATTCCCAGATCCAAAGCAGGAGTTAGACTAGGCATGCTTTCCTTCTCTTTAAGAATTCTAAGGTACAGGGGCCGCTATGTGGTACAGTGAATAGAGCACCCCTGGAGTTGAGGACCTGAGTTCAAATCCAGCCTCAGACATTTAACGCTTACTAGCCATGTGACCTTGGGCAAGTCACTTAACCCCAAATGCCCTACCTTCCCCCCTCCAAAAAGCAAAAAAAAAAAAATTATAAGGTAGAGTAGTCATTTCTTCATAAGGTTTCTATCATTTCTACTTCAACAGCCACTTCCTCCTTGTTGGAAAGAATTAGGATCAGAATAGCACTCGCCTTTCCTTTGCTTCCCTGATCTTTTGAAGGATGAAATTATGTATAGGGGGTGGGTGGAGGGGGGGTGTTTGTTTTTATAAGGAGAGTCAAAAATTTATCAACTACCTTGTTTTGGGCACAGAACAAATATGGGATATCATTAGCCCTGTCTTATGGATACATCACTTTATTTTTTTTTTGTAGTTTATTTTTTTTATTTTTTAGTTTACATCACTCATTTCCACAAGATTTAGAGTTACACATTTTCTCCCCATTTTTCCCCTACCCACCACCCCAAAACAGCGATCCCACTGAATATCACCTCCCCCAATATGCTCTCTCCTATATCTTCCCCCATCCCTCCTCCTACTTTCCAGTAGGGCACGGTGGATCTCTATGCCCCAGTGCCTGTATATCTTATTTCCCAGTTACATGTAAAATTTTATATATATATATATTTTTTAAACATTTGATTTTAAACCTTTGAATTCCAGATTCTTTCCCTACTTACCTCATCACTCACTCTTACTGGGAAGATAAGCAATTCAATATAGGTTGTACATGTGTAGCTATGCAAAACATTTCCATAGTGGATATATTGTGAAAGACTGACTATATTTCCCTCCATCCCATCCCACCCCCCACTTGTTCTACTCTCTACTTTGATCCTGTCCCTTTTCAGAAGTGGGTGCTTCCAACTTCCCTCCCCCCCACCTGCCCTCCCTTCTATTATCCCCCCCTCATCCCCTTCTCTCCTACTCTCCTGTAGAGCGAGATACCCTATTTAGTGTGTATGTCATTCCCTCCCTAAGTCAAATTCAAAGAGAGTAAGGTTGACTCATTCCCTTTTGCCTTCCTGTTCTTCCCCTCCATTGTAACAGTTTTCCCTTGCCTCTTCTATATGAGATAATTTACCATTCTATCTCTCTCCATCTCCTCTCATTATATTCCTCTCCTACCTCTTAATTTCACCTTTTAAGTATCATCCCTTCCTATTCAACTGGTTGTGTACCCTCTATGTATACCTTTACACATATATATGCATAATCACATATGTATTCTTATGCCCATATACCCTCCTATACAGACATATATATGTATGTATACATATACATACATACATATATACACACACACACACACACACATATATATACACATTATTATTCCTTTCAAGTATTCTCATACTGAGAAAAGTTTCATTAAGTTACAATTATCGTTTTTCCATGTAGGAATGTAAGTAGTTCAACTTTGATAAGTTCCTTATGATTTCTTTCCCCTGTTTACTTTCTTATGCTTCTCTTGCTTCTTGTATCTGAATGTCAAATTTTCTATTCAACTCTGGTTTTTTCATCAAGAATGCTTGAAAGTCCTCTATTTCATTGAATAACCATATTTTCCCCTGAAACATGATACTCAGTTTTGCTGGGTAGGTGATTCTTGGTTTTAATCCCAGCTCCTTTGACTTCTGGAATATCACATTCCAAGCCTTTCGATCCCTCAGTGTAGAAGCTGCCAGATCCTATGTTATCCTGATTGTGTTTCTACAATATTCAAATTGTTTCTTCCTGGCCGCTTGTAATATTTTCTCCTTGATCTGGGAACTCCAGAACCTGGCTATAATATTCCTAGGATTTTCTTTTTGGGATCTTTTTCAGGAGGTGATTGGTGGATTCTTTCAACCTCTATTTTGCCCTCTGGTTCTAAAACATCAGAGAAATTTTCCTTGAGAATTTCTTGAAGGATGATTTCTAGGTTCTATTTTTGATCATGGCTTTGAGGTAGTCCAATAATTTTTAAATTATCTCTCCTGGATCTATTTTCCAGGTCAGTGGTTTTTCCCATGAGATATTTCACATTGCCTTCTATTTTTTCATTTGTTTGGATCTGTTTAATAGTATCTTGATTTCTCATAAAGTCACTAGCTTCCATTTGCTCCAATCTAATTGTGGAGTGATTCTCTTTAGTGAGCTTTTGAGATTTTTTCCATCTGACAAATTCAGCTTTTTAAGGCATTCTTCTCCTCGTTGGCTTTTTGAGCGTCTTTTGCCATTTGAGTTAGTCTATTTTTTAAGGTGTTATTTTCTTCAATCAGGTTGTTGACTCTCTTTTCCTGATTTTCTTGCATCATTCTCATTTATCTTCCCAATTTTTCCTCCACTTCTCTCATTTGGTTTTCAAAATCCTTCTTAAGGTCCTCTACGGCCTGTAAGCAGCTTATTCTTTTCTTGGAAGCTTCTGGTGCAGGAGTTCTGACTTTGCTGTCTTCCTCCTGTTCCATGCCCCGATCCTTTTTGTCCCTAAAAAAAGGAATCCAGAGTCGGACCGCTGTTCTTGCCTTGCTTCCCTCATTTGTTCATGTTGTCACTCAATTACTTGACTTTTTTAGTTTTTTGCCACAGTAGAACGCTGCTACCAGAGGGAGAAACTTTGTCCCAAATCACTGGGGTTTTCACAGCTGCTGGAGCTATTAGTTGGGTGCCTTCTCTGAAGTCTCCACATGCTCTGGCAAACTGATCATGCACCCCAGGACCTCAACACTAGACCAAAATTCAGATCCAAGCAGGTTAAAGTAAGAGCAATTACCCCTCAGACTGGTTGTTTGGACCCCTACAATCTGCAGACCAGAAGCTCTGAAGAAGCCACGTGGAGGCAACTGCACAGTGGCAGCGCCTTAGCTGCTTCTCCCTCCAGGGGGCAAAGGCCTGACAACACTCCTGAACTCCCAGCTCACAAAGTCCATGCTGCACTGACCTCTGACTTTGTTCTTAGCAACTATGGGTTGATAATTCTGGAAACTGCCGCAACTGCTGGTGATCTGAAGTCCCTCCAGCTGGCAGCTGGTTGTGGCCACCCTGAGGCTAAAACCTGTTTCACTTGGGGCTGGGCTTGGCTCCTAGAGCGCTGCACTGGCCGCTTCCTACCAGCCTGCCAGGCTGTCCTCAGCAAGAGCTTAGCTTCTCTGTATCATTTTGTGGGTTCTGTAGCTCCAAAGTTTGTTCAGAGTCACCTTTTACATGAATTGGAGGTGGAAGTGGAAGCCCCAAGGAAGTCCTGTTTCTACTCTGCCATTTTGACTGTACCCCTATGCAGCACTTTAATAAAAAGCCCCAAGCTCTTGTGACAAACATGTATAGTCAGGCAAAACAAATTCCAGCAGACCATTCCCTGCCCCCCATTATAATAATAATATGTATCAATCTGTGCTCTGAGTCCATCACTTACCTGTCCATCAGAATGTAGGCAACATGTTTCATTAGATCTTTAGGAAAATACTGAATGCAGCTCAAAATTTTTTTTTAAAAAAGGTCTATTTTTGTATTAGAAACACTAAGAGAGGTAATTACCTGTAATTAGCAGATTAGACTTGAGATGCTTGCTCCCTTAACCACAACATTCAGAAACCTCCAGTGACTAATGATTTTCTATATATGAGTCTCCAAACTTTTTGATCATAAACCTTTATCAGTTTAAAAAAAAGTTTGAGCACACCCACAATATATGTACCTTTATATGTTTATTAATCTTTTATATATAAAACTGTGATTATATAATATATACATTATAAAATGTCACAAAAATAAATTTAAAAGAATGAGATAAAGAGGAAATAAATAATATTTTGAAAATTATTTTTAACAGTACCAAAAACTTTTTTGCTCTTCCTAAAATTATCATTCACAATAATGTTTTTAGTGAAAAGTTTGAATATACTTCTGTGGCAGCAAGCACCCCAAGCGAGTCCTCAGGGTTTGCTGCCCATACAGGTTCTTGGATCTGCTTTGTTAAAGGAAAGCAACTCAAAATGGGTTAACAAGCTTACTTTAATCAGTCAGACATATATATCGTTTACCTTGTTCAGGGGAAAAAGGTCAGCACCCCAAACTTCAAAATATACAGACAGAATTATCAAGACATTAACAGATCAAGCAGACAGCTTTCCAAACTGTCCAACCATTATATCCATACCCAGTCAACATCTGGGTTTCCACATCTGGGGTTTTCAAAGCCAGGGGACTCTCAACAATGGCTTCCCAGAATTCAGATCAAATCACAGAACACTTCTCAAAGTGAGTCCCAAAACAAAGCTACACATCAGGGCTTATATAGCCTTCTCCTGGCTCAGAGAATGTAACAACCTTATTGACTCACTGGCCAATCAAGAAGTATCTACTGAAAAACAAGCCTCCCTCCCCAGGCTTCAGGTGTATTTTAGCCTAGGGGCAGGGAAGATCTTCCAAATTTGCATTCCCATTACAACTTCAATCTTAATAAAAAGCTTATTGTGTGATATAGTGGGCAAAAAAAGCTGGTGTGATCTTGGACTTCATTAAGAAAGAGACAGCTCCTTGGAATAAAGGGATAGCCCCATTGTATTCTACCCCATCAAAGAGGATCATCAACATACCAAGTTGTAAGAAGGAATTGTGTATAGTTGGTGGCACTGTGGATAGAGCACTGGGCCTGGAGTCAGGAAGACCTAAGTTCAAATCTTACCTTAGACACTTACTAACTGTATGACCCTGGGCAAGTCACTTAATTTCCTTTTTTTGAGTTCTGATGTGGGGATAATAATAGCACCTACCTTAGAGTGTAAATGAAATGAAATTATAAAATACTATATATTATGTAAATTTATATTAACATGTAAAATAATGCTAGTTTTTCATATTGTTATTATTATTAGATAAACTGAAAAATGTCCAGAGAGCAATCAAGATGGTGAAGGGTCTTGAGACCATGTTGTATGTTTCCTCAACTGTTAAATGGGGCCAATAACAGTGCCTACCTCCCAGGGTCATTAAGAGGATCAAGTGAAATAATATTTGTACAGTGCCTGGCACATAGTAAGTGCTATGATAAATGCTGATTCCCTCTCCTCTATGGCATTAGGAATATCAGAACTGGAGATGATTAGCCTGGAGATTGGAAAACAGGGAAAGACATGACCAGGGTCTTTAAGCATTTGAAAGGCAGTAATGTGGAAGAGGACTTTGCTTAGACCCAATATACTTTGAAGTATATTCAAACTTTTCACTAAGAAATTATAGTGAATGATAATTTTTAGGGAGAGCAAAACAGTTTTTGGCACTGTTAAAATAATTTTAAAATATTGTTTATCTCAACTTTATCTCATCCTTTTATATTTCTTTTTTGTGATACTTTCCTAAAGAGGGAAGTTGAGGTTTGAAGTCAAGATAGTCTTCATAGAGTTGTCCAAAGAGCAAAATGTTTTGGCTCCAATCTTTCTCCTTGAAGGGTCTGCAAGCAAAAGTCAGTTAACCATATGTCAGGCAGGTTGTCACAGGGTTTCTTTTTCAGGGATGGTTTGAGCTAGAGCAATACTGAAATCACTTCCAATTTTGAAATTCTGGGACCCAAGGCAGAGTTTATAATGCAGGATAGGGGGGCTCAGTGGCAAGACCACTTCACCAAGAAGCTTAAGACCAGGTTTCTTAGCTCTGCCACCAATTTGTCATAGGTCTTTGGACAACTTCCTTCACTTGTCTGAGGTTTAGTTTGTTCATTTTACCTGCTTCCCAAGGCTGCTGAGAAATCAAAGAAATAATCTGAAAGAACTCCAAAGCGTGCTACGCAAATATAAAATCATGTGTAAAGTCATTCCCATATATAAATTCTATGATGGGAGTAGGGGGTGTTTCTTATCTTGTGTGTGTGTGTGTATGGCAGCTAGGTGGTGTAGTAGGTAGAGTCATGGCCCTGAGTTTAAATCCTACCTTAGTTACTAGCTGTGGAGGCAAATCACTTAACCTCAGTTCCTTTAACTATAAAATGGGCATAATAATAGCAAAGTGCTTGGAACTTAATATGCATTCAACAAATGTTTTCTGACTTTGTACACAGTAACAGCAACATTGTGTAATGACCAGCTTTGATAGACATAGCTCTTCTTAGAAATACAATGATCCAATTCCAAAAGACTCATGATAGAAAATGCCATCCACATTCAAATGATGGGGTACAGGGCTCTGGGAACCCCCTTGAATTCTGATTGAATCTTTCTACTTGATGAGGCATTTGCCTGAGGTCATAAACCTTTCATTATCCCAGGCCCAAATCTCTGTTACTCTTAACCTAGCCTTAGCCCTCCACTGTCCAGCTACTTCCCATCCTTGATCCTATCAAAATATCTATACACAAAACTGTTACCCTTAAACTAGCCTAGCCCTCCATATAGCCTTCAGCTATTTCCCACCCTTAATCCCATTACTGGAGTCTGACCTCAGTTCCTCAAAATCCTTCTTAGACTCCTCCTCAAGACTCTCCCCAAACTTCTCCTCTAGACCACCCCTAGATCCCTCCCACAGTCTTTCTGTATATAAAATCAATCTTGTCTCTATGAGGGGGCTGAGATTAATCTAATACAGAATCAGTCTGTGTCAGATTATTCTGACCTGCTTTGTCAATACAAGCTTCACAAACACTTGGGCTCCTTAAGAGTCTGCCCATTATGGCGAATCTTTAATAAACTTTGCTTTACTTTGGTTGAGAGAAGACTTGATTCAAATTCATTTGTCAGGACCCAGTGTGTGTTGATGTTTTGGGGTCTTGCACATCCCTAAACCTCAACACAAAGTACTATGGAGTCTGAATGCAAATAGAAGTATACTATTTTCTCTTTTTTCCTTCCTTGTAGTTTTTCCCTTTTGTTCTGATTTTTTTTTTCACAACATGACTAATGTGGAAATAAATTTAATATCATTGCACATATTAAAGAAGCCTATATGAGATTACACCCCAACTTGGGGAGGAGGGAGGGAAGGGTAGCAGGGAGAAAAAAAATTGGAACTCAAAATCTTATGAAAGTGAATGTTGAAAACTATCTTTACATGTAATTGAAAAATAAAATACCATTAAGTGGGGGAAAAAATGTTTCCTGACTGATAACATACCCACCTCCAAGGGTTGTTGTGAGGGTCAAATGAGATTATTCGTAAGAGCTTGGCACATAGGTGCTTAATAAATTTTTGTTTCCTTTATGGAAGTCTGGGTTTTTTTTTTTTTTGCTGTCTGGTTTTAAATGCATAAAATAAAATATACAAGATTACAATGAAAACAAGTTTTATTGCAATAGTTATTCAAATATTTTTTAAATGTTCAAGTACCCCAAGTTAATAACCTCTCATAATACAGAAATCAGCAAGAATCTCAGAGGTCACCTAGTACAACCTCTTTGCAGATGGAGAAACTGAATCAGGCGGTTTTTTGTGGTTTGCCTAGATTACCTAGGCAGTGGTAGAGATTTAATTCGAATCCAGGTTTTCCAAGGCTGGGGTCTTTTCCACGACACCACACAGGTGTAAATCTTAAGAGACAGACAACACTTTTGTGGATGGCCCATACAAATGCCATGCAAGCGCTGTCAAGATGAACGTATATTTACCAATGTATTGACATTAGATGCAACTAAGTCAACATTATGGGGTGGCGAGTAAAAGGGAAACCTGGAGAGTGGCGGGTTTAGACCAGGTTGGGCTGGACGTGGGAAAGGGGGAAATCCCCCATTTCTCAATTAGCTCGGGATTCCTTCCTGCAGTGGGTGGAGCTGCCTGGCTTGGAACCTTTCCCGAGGACTTTGGAAGGAGAAAAAAGAAAGGGAGGGGGCGGGACCGGTAAGGAAACGGGCTGGTTTTGTTAATTCAAACAAGCAATTTTGCATTTTAAAGCAAAAGAATTTAAGGAAGGGGTGAGAGCCTTCAAAGCCTTCAGAATAATAACAACAATAATAAAGAGAATCAGTTATTGCTCTGGGGCAGCCATGTTGCTCCGTGTTTCCCTTCTGCAAAATTCCGCAGGAATTACGTGCACCGAAGCACCTGAGTCATTTGCAACCTGAGCACGTGGTCCTCCCAGGGAATGCCATTGGGCCGTTTCCTTCAGTCCGTCGTTTTGCTAGGACCCTGTGGTTTTAAAACGGCGGGCTTCCGCTGCAGGCAGGAGAGAGCTCTGTATTTCTCAGCTGGTTGAGAAATACAGAGCTTTACTCCGCGCCCAACGATCCTTCTGGTTTAGGAATGCTTCACTTAAATAACCTGCCCACTGAGCCTGAGCCTGCCCTCCTCTGACTTCTTCGCTGCAGCCAATGAACAAAGGTGCATTTGGTACTTACGCATTGTTGCTATTACTGAGCGTTTTTTACTACCCGCCCAACCCTGTGCCTAGTATGCCCAGGCTAGGAAATCCAGGCTCTGCTAACTTGTTACCTGTGTGACCTTCGGTTACAAAGAAGTGTAACACACAAGCCACAAGCTACTTATTTTCTCTTTGCAACTTAGGAACCTAGTGTGGCACAAATGGAAAATGGAATTTTTCCAATTTTCAGGCTTAGTGTCAGAACTTTTGTTTAGTAGGTTTGTGACCTTAGACAAATCACATAACCTCTCTAAGGTACTGTTACCTCATCTGTAAAATGAAGGTGATACAAGACTTATAACAGTTTCTAAAATTATAAATTTGAAATATATAAATAAATAAAATTATAAATATTAACAATTACACAACCAAATGGAAGAATAATTTATCAACTAAAACCATAACATCAGAACTATTGAAATTTTAATGAAGGAAAAATGTGTTTAGCAAAATAATAACTAATACCTTCACAATTATGTAGTTTTATCTCTGACTCTTACAATCTCTAGCTTCCTTCAAATCAACGGAACACTTCCCACACAAGACCTTTTCTAATTCCCAGTTTCTTAGCACTCCTTGAAATTACTTGGAGATCCCATGTGTTTACTTTACCCATGTTATATCCACTAGTATAATGTGAATTCGTTGAAGGCAGGGATTATTTCATTTAACCTTAGCCTTAAATTCTCAGCACTTAATATGATACTCTCTACATATTGGGCAATTGGTAAATATATGTTGAATTGTATTAATTTGTTGTTGGTATTATTTTTATGTAGTTGTGACTGGTGCTGCCTCTCTCAGAGGCTGCTTTAGGCAAACCCCCTGTCTATGCATCACTTCACTCCTAACTTTCCTGATCTCTCTTCCATGGCCTATTCAACCCCATCCCACTGCTAGTTCTGGAACCTTGACTCCAGTGTTGCCGGGTGGGGTGTGTCAATCTATTTCCTTGTGGTATCCAATAACTTTCCAGACCAAAGTGCCCCTCCCTAACCACAATGTTTTCTTGTCCTATTTTTGTTGTTCGGTGGTGTCTAACTCTTCGTAAACCCGACCATACAGGCTGGGGGGTTTTCTTGGCAAAGATACTGGAGTGGTTTGCCATTTCCTTCTCCAGTGGGTAAAGGCAAACAGAGGTTAGGTGACAGGCCAGCATCACACAGCTAGTGGGTGTCTGAGGTCACATTTGTACACAGCTCTTACTGACCCCAGTTCCAGGGCTCTATCCACTGAGTTGTCTAGCTGCCCAGTCTTATCCCATATTAGAATGTAAGCTCCTTGAGGTCAGGGATTGTCTTACTTTTTTAGTATCTGCATCCCAAAGTGCTTGGCATTGTCAATGAGTTGTTTCAGACTCTTAGTAACCCCATTTGGGATTTTCTTGGCAATCACTGGAGCGATTTGCCATTTCCTTCTCTAGCTCATTTTACAGATGAGGAAACTGAGGCAAACAGGGTTAAGTGACTCATCCAGGGTCACACAACAAGTCAGTATCTGAGGCTGGATTTGAACTCAGGTCTTCCTGACTCCAGGTCCTGAACCCTATCCACTGAGTTTCCAGCTTGTCATTGAGTAACTGCTTAATAAATGCTTTTTCATTCATTCTCCAGTATTCTACTCCTCCTTCTGGATGAAAAATTGATTCATACATTGAGGAAATTGTGATAGTTTTGGACTCTGATCCCAGCTGTGCTATATACTACCTATGTAACACTAGACACATCATTTAAACACTCTGGATCTCCATATCCTCTTCTGCAAAATGAAGGAGTTAGATTAAATCAACCAGTAAACATTTATTAATCACTTGTTTCATAATGATGGGGTATAGGCTCTGGGAACCCCATTGAACCTTCCCACTGGATCTGAGGCCATAAGCTTTCCATTATCACTAAGACTGAATCTCCGGTACCCTTAACCTAGCCTAGCCCTTCATTGTGATCTCCAGGTAGCCTTCAGCTACCTTTCACCATTGATCCCATCAAAATCCCATTCTCTTGTTTCCCTGAGTCTGACTTCAGGCCCATCAAGATCCTCCCTAGACCCCTCCTCCCATCATCCCAGACTATTAGACCACCCCAGACCCTCACACAGTCTTTCTGTATATAAACTCCCTCTTGCCTCCCTGAAAGTGCACTTGGATTCTATCTATCTTAACAAAGGCTAAGGTTCATTCTGGCTTGCTCTCATTAGCAATACAAATGCTCGGGCCCCTTAAGAGTGTACTACATATGGCAAATCTTTAATAAACTTTGTTTTCTTTGGCTGAGAGAAGGCTTGAGGCGAATTCATTTGGGCAGGACCTGTTGTGTTGGTATTTTGGGGTGCTGAGCACCCCTAAACCTAAATATCGACAATTAGAGACTTTTTGGGGTACAAAGTTTCTTATTTTTATCTTGAGAATTAGCAAGTCAGGTGAACTAGCTGAAACCTGCAGAATTTAGCTGACACTCAGAACTTTAGCTTAGCTGATTAATAGGTTAGTGATAAGAGATTTCTGGCTCAGCTTTATTACCTCTATTTATTTATGACAAGCCCGTCAAGTAACTAGGCATAGCTTTCATAGTTAATGGTTAGTCTGCAAATTCCACCTATATCCCTATTGCTTGCTGACCTAGTATCTGTTCTTTGATGTGTAAATCTTTAGCTTTCCCTTCTCTCTGTAAAATTCTTTCCATCCTGCCTAAGAAAGAAAAACTTACATAACGTTGCTGAAACTACTGCTCCAGACCCTGGTTTTTGCATAATGTGGGTCCATTCTCCAAATAATAAACCAGTTATTAGAATATTTTTGTGTGTTGATAAGTATGATTGGCAACAGTACCTCTAAATAAATCCTTGGGACAATTTTCATGTCACCTACTGGGTGCTCAGCGGTGGAGACAGAAAGATGAAAATGAACTAGGCCCTGCCCTCAATGAGCTTACCTTCTGCTCAGAGAAACAATTTGTGCATGTAGGCTCTAAATCTATGATCCAATTTCACTCTGTCAATAACTGCATGGCCGTGCTCTATCACCAACAAGCCCAGATCTCTTCTAACCAGTACAAAGTTCAGTAACCAGGATCAAAGGAGGCTAACTATTGGAAGGATAAGGAATAATTGTTGACAATTGTTACAGCTGTCCGATTTTACTTCTTTATCTCCTCACCCTGCCCCTACCCCCCAATCTACCTTAGTTCTAGGCTACAAAGTCCTTGAGGGCAGAGAAGGGTCTTATCTAAACTTTGGATGTCTCCTGGTTACTATATCATTCCGCAGTTATATTTGTATAGATTTTTTTTTTTTGCTTTTTGGAGGGTTCAGTGACTTGCCCAAGGTCACACAGCTAGTTTTTGTGTTAAGTGTCTGAGGCTGGATTTGAACTCAGGTCCTCCTGACTCCAGGGCTGGTGCTCTATTCACTGTGCCACCTAACTGCCCCTGTGTAGCATTTTCTTGAGAAAATAAAATATATAACATGATTCACAGATTTGTCCACAATCCTCAACACCTTCTTTCAACTTGTCATTGTCCCTTTAAAAATGTGGTGCTCAGAACAAACCATGGTACTCAAAGTGTGGCCTGGCCAGTAAATATGATGTTGTTAGTTGGGTCCAATTCTTCATGACCCTTGGGCCATAGCACCCCAATACTGTCCATGGGGTTTTCTTGGCAAAAAAAATGCTGGAGTATCTTGCCATTTCCTTCTCCAATAGAATAAGAAGTGACTTGCCAGGGTGGCTAGGTGGAGCAGTTAATAGAGCACTGGCCCTGGAGTCAGGAGGACCTGGGTTCGGATCCAGCCTCAGGCACTTAACACACACAAAAAAACTAGCCGTGTGACCTTGGCCAAGTCACTTAACCCCAGTTGCCCTTCAAAAAAAGCAAAAAGAAAAGTAATTCTTGGGGTGGCCAAGTAGCACAGCGAGTAAGAGCACCAGCCCCAGAGTCAGGATGACCTGGAATCGAGTCCAGGCTCAGACACTTAGCAGCCACTCAGAAACACCTGGCCGTGTAACCTTGAACAAGTTACTTAACCCCAATTGCTTTAAAAAAAAAAAAAAGAAGTGACTTGCCCAGGGTCACATAGCTAGCAAGTCTATTTGAATTCAGGTCTTCCTGACTCCAGGTCCAGCATCTACTGAGCCACCTGGCTGCCTCATAAATATGAAGCTAGACCACTATTGCCTCCCTGGTTCTGAATATTGGAAGGGAGGGAGAGAAGGAAGGTATTATTATTCCTGCTTTGCAGATAAGGACACTGCACAGACTTTTCCAAGTTGCTCCCTTCCACCTCTTCTCCTGGTCTTCAGACCTCCAGTGTCCTACCCAAGCCCTTGGCAACCTGGATAAAGAAGGCACTTCACTTTTTTGCCCCAGAGGTTCCTCTCTGCCCCCCAGGCTGATCTACTCAGGTTTACCTTTCAGCTACCTGCCTTAGACTTCCTGGAGGTGTTAGTGTCTGTGAAACCACCCCCTCCCCCCCAGGTGTCCTGGCCTCTGGCCTGCTATTGTTGAGTTAGATTTGCCTAAAATATATTCATTAGCCACTGGTTCAGTGAAGTTCTAAGGTCCTTTCTCATTATAAAATTATATAATTCAGTTCATCAAACATTGCTTTGTGTAAGGCACCAGTCTCTGGATAAACAAAGACAAAACAAGACAAAACAAAAACAGTCCTCGTCATCAAAGAACTTATATAAACATCTAGTAGGCTGGAAGAATGTTTTGCAAAACATTAAAAGTGGGGTGGGGGGAGGGGAAGCCTCAGGTGGAAATGAATCTGCAACCAAAGCTTCATCTCTCTGAATCAAGTTTCTTTATCTATTAAATAAGGGGATTGGACTAAATTGGGTCTGTCTCTAAGGTCTCTGAGCTCTGACATGGAGTGATTTTTGTGATAAATTCATTATCCAATGTTCCCTTTTTTGAGATTTCACCTCTGCTCAACTCTACCTAACTCTACCTACTAAATGCCCATCCAAGTTTAGCTCTTGGGTTTGCTTTGGATGTTTGGATGTTTGCTTTGGCAGCTAGGGGGTGCCCTGGACTTAGTGTAGCAGCAAGCACCCCAGCATACCCAGGATGGCTGCTAACACAGGTTCCTAGATCTGCTTTTCTAAAGGAAAGCAACTCAAAATGGGTTAACAATCTTGCTTTAATCAAACATATGTCATTTACCTAGTTGAAGGGAAAAAGGTCAGCACCCTGAACTTCAGAGAATACAAACAAGTTACAAGCAGACAGAGATCAGCAGACAGGCTTCCAGGTGTCTGACCATTACATCCATACCTAGTCAGTTACCAGAGAGGGAAGCACCAACATCTGGGTTTTCAAAGCTGGGGGGCTCAACGACTGCCCAGAGTCTTGTCTGGTCAAATCACACAACTCTTCTCAAAGTGAGCCCCAAAACAAAACTTCACATCAGGGTATATATAGCCTTCTCCTGGTTCAGAGAATGTCACAGCCCTCTTGACCCACTGCCCACTCACAAAGCAATAAGGTGTGGGCATTCCTGAAAAATAAGCCTCCTGCCACAGGCTCCAGGTGACCACATTCAGCCTGTTAGGGGGCAGAGTATACTTTCAAATCAAGGAAGGTTCTCAGAGTCACTTAAGCCTATCAAAGGGCCAAGGGGCTGGGAAAATCTTAGATTCCCATTCCCATAACACTTAGGTGCAGGGCATATAGTACATAGTAGGTACTATATAAATGCTACCTATTATTGTTATTGTAAACATTAAATGTCAACCTCCACAGAGTTTGTTCTAAGGAAAGAGACAAACAGAATTAGGTTGTGTCTATGTTTTAATTTTTCTCAAGTTGGCGACATACATGCATTGTATGGAAGTTACAGTCCAAGACTAGGCCCCCCTAAGGGGGTCAGTCCAGAACTGACTTGATTTGGGGATTGGGGTACCCAGTTTATATACCTTTTCAGCTGGGGTTGATATCACCCCACTATCATTTTACCTCCAGACAGAGGAAGTACCTCTTCTATCAGACTAGCCCCATTAACCCAATCTGTCTCCACCTAAGCCTGAGCAGAACATAATGGAGCTTCCATACCTTTAATTAAATCAATTCAGGCTTGGGTTGGGGTTTGACCGGGATGAGACTCAATGCAATCTCATGATCAATAAGGTCCTTCTGAAGAACTTTGGAAGAAGTGGGCTGGGAGGGGAAGCTCTGAGTCTCCAAGATACTGATTACTAAGAATAATCATTTTTCACAATATGTGTATGTATATACACAGAATACCCACATAATGTATTTCATGTGTGTGCACACATATATAAACACAGATAAATTCAAACAATTCTCAAGTATCAAAAAATACATGTGTCTCCTCAACAGAATATAAGTTCCCCTTGACTTTTTCTAAGTACAGCATAGGTACTTAATGCATGATTGTTGATTATCCCTCTAATGAGAGGAAAGGGAATTAGCATTTATATAGCAGGCACTGTGCTATGCATTTCACAAATAGAACCTCCTTTGATCCTTACAAGGACCCTGGGAGGGAGATGCTATTATTATCCCCATTTTATAGTTGAGGAAACTAAGACAAGCAGAGGTTAAGTGACTTGCCCAGAATCACAAAGTTAGTAAGTGTCTGAGGTCAGATTTGCACTCAGGTGTTTCTGATTTCAGACCCAGTGCTCTACCCACTGAACCACCCCTAGGAGATTCAAGAGTAGAACCAAGCCTGCTTGACTCTTTCCTCTGTGCCACACTGTTCCTAAACCACAATTAGGAAGGCAAATCTGTCATTCCCCTTTTCTGTCCTCCAACCTAGCATCTCATTCCAAATCATGTATAATAATGCATCTGGAAACCAAAAAAATTGTACCTATGTTGAATATCTATTAATATATTATATTGGTAGATAATTGACAATAGACGCATTTTATAATGTTAAACATCATATATATTGTGCATATAAAAGTGTCTACATTACACATGATACAATATATATTATATTGTGTACATATATATATATATATATATATATATATATATATAGGTGTAGATGTGTGTATGTGTCTGTGTGTGTTTATACACGAACATATACTACCAGGTCCTTCTAATCTCATAGATAATGAGGTGATTGAGAATTGTCTAAACTGGTCTGGAAGAAAGGATTATACTATCAATCAGTCAATAAGCATTTATTAAGGTACTGTGCATTCTGGGAATAACACTGGAAAGATGCCCTGCTATGTACATAACTTGGGCCAGATAGAATAGATTGTCTAAATATTTGATCATCACTCCAGAGGAAGTTAGAACTCATTTCCTCCAGGCTCCATTTAGCTCTTTCCTCCAGCCTCTTGCCCTTCTCTGAGGAGTGCTACTGACCTTCAGTGGGTGAAGAAGGAATCACAGGTTTGCCAGGAACCCTCTCCAATGAATGATGTAGTCATTCCAAGACTGGTAATCATTACCACAGTCACCTAGCTTAGAACTTACCTTTACCTCCTGTTTGGGGGTACCTGGAGAGTAAGCAATGAGGATGTTTTGTCTCTGCCTAATCTCGGCAGATTCCAAATGAGATGAGTTTTTATTTTTTCAGCTATGAGCAAAAACCATGCTCAGATTCCCTGGAAACAGAGATTTAGTCTCTTTCCTTCCATACCAGGAACACTGTAATCTGGGAGAACCCTAGAGGACAAGCTTCCCTGGAATGCAGAAAGCTAAATAATCTAAGCAAAATCAGGACTGGCACTTAGTAAAATTGCAAAAGAAATGCCATTTACCTTTAGGTCCTTAAATATCTCTTTTCTGCATCCACACTACCAACTGTCCCATGCCCTAGACTCTCTACTCTGACTTTTCTCCCTATACTCTCGCCCTCTTTCTTTTCTGTCCATCCATCAGCAAACATTAATTAAGCACTTTCTGTATACCTACCAGTGTCAGGTGATGTGGTGGCAGATGTGGATTTGGAGTCATTGAGCCCAGAGTTCCAGTACTATCTCAGACACTTGTTAGCCCTTTGAACCTGGGTGCAAATCACTTAAATCTCTCTCAGCTTTATTTTCTACATCTGTAAAATGAGGATAATAAAAGCACTTAACTCCTAGGGAATGAGATAATATATGTAAAGCCCATGGCAAATCTTAAAGAGTCATATAGAAGCCAGCTGTCATTATTCACATGTGCTAAGAATACAAAGAATGAAGCTACCTATTCTGACAAGAAACTTGCATTCTTTTTTTTAATTCAATTTATATATTTATTTTTAACCCTCTGATTTTTTAATTTTGATTTGCAAATTCTCTCCCTCCTTCCAACCCCTCCCCCACCCACTGACAAGACAAACAATGATATCAATTCACATGTGAAATCATGCAAAACATATTTCCATATTAGCCATGTTTCCGGAGGGGGGCAGGGAGGCAAGAAAAATAAAGTGACAAAAATTATGCTTCGGTCCGCACTCAGTTTATCAGTTCTCCATCTGGAAATAGATAGTATTATTCATCCCGAGTCCTTCAGAATTATCTTAGATCATTGTCAGGATCAGAGTAGCTAAGGCATTCACCGGTGGTCATAGTTACACTATTGCTTTGCTGTACATAACGTTCTCCAGGTTCTGGTCACTTCACTTTTGTTCATGGAAGTCTACTCCCAGGTTTGAGAAGCTTGCATTCTAATGGAGAAAACAGAAATGAGAATATATAGGATATGTAGGATGAAGACAAGGAGAATAAATACTAAGTCATGGTTAAATAGGAGGTGGTTTGGAAGGGAGGGCTTTAGCAGTTGAGGGGATCAGAAAAAGTTTCATGCTGAACCGGGGTCCTTAACCCCTTCTGTGCCTCCAGTCCCTTTGACAATGTGGTGAAACCCTTCGGAGAACCATATTTTACATTTGTCAAATAAAATACATAGGATTAAGTAGAAATCCAATTATCTCAAACTACACTAAAACTTTAACTACATTAAAACACTTCTTTAAAGAATAAGTTCAAGGATCCCAAGTTAAGAATGTGGCATTTGGTGAGAAAGATGATGAATTCGGGTTTGTACATTTTGAGTTTGAGATGTTTCCAGGACATCCACTTTGAAATGTTGAATAGGCAATGGGTGATTCAGATCTGAAACTCCAGAGAGACACTGGGGCTGGATATATAGATTTTGGAGTCAGTGGTGTAGAGATAATAATTAAATCCATGGAAGCTAAAGAGTTCACCGAGAGAGAGTATAGAGAAAAGAGAGGGGAGAAGAAGTATAGCATAGAACTTTGGGAAACATCCACAATCAGGGGACATAGTATGGATGATGAATCAGCAAAGAAAACCCAGAAAGAGCGGTTGGACCAATAGAAGAAGAAGAATCTTTTCCTCATCAGAATCTACCATACATTTCTTTTTTTTTTTTCCATACATTTCTTTTATGCAGTTCTTACATTATACCAGGCTGTGCTAAGTCCTGGGAACACAAAGACAAAAGTGAAGGAGTCCTTGCCCTCAAAGAGCTTATATTCTAATGGAGGAGAAAACTCAAAAATTTGTTAAAATATACATAATGTCTGCAAAATGAAAAGGAGGTACTTAGCAGCTGGGGGTTGGGGGGAGGGAGGGAGGAATCAGGAAAGGCTTCATGTAGGAAGTGAGCTGGGTCTTAAAGGAAACCCAGAAAGTCCTGGTTGTGAAGAGATTTAAATGTCAAACAGAGGAGTTTCTGTTTCATCCTAGAGACTATAGGAAGCCTTGGGTTTTAGGTTGGTCCTTGCCAAATACTACTATATGATGTAAATATCTCACCCTTTGACTTTTCTCCACCCTAAACCCCCCAAGCTATGGGGTAGAGGAAGGAGGAAGAAATGGTCAAGGTTTGCTACTAAAGAGAAAAGACGGATGGGATGTAACATACCTGATGGGGGCAGCCCAGAAACCTGAGCCCCAGAGCCTTGGGAATAGCAGTCCCCCTCACCCCCAATATAACTCCTTCCGGTCCAGCCCCCATAGCCATCATTGATGGTAGAAATCATTCTGGAGAAGGGGCCTACCTTCCTTATCACCACTAGCAACAGTAGCTGACCAACAGCCACCAACTAGCAGATAGGCACAGAAGGGTACCCTTCTGGCCACTAGTCTTTTCCAGAGCATCCCTCACAGCCATCATCCAGGGAGGCATCTTTTGTGGAAAAGAGACCAGTCATCCCTATCAGCTGCCAACCAACTGCCACACACGGGGCAGGAATGGCAGCCTAGCTGAAGCAGTGGCAGTTGGAGGGAAGGACAGGAAGCAGTATGACAAACCAGTCTCTTGACCACCATTTCCCTGAGATCCTGATGGAGACCACTCGGGACCTTGAGCCCAAGAGCCTCAGGAATAGCAATGCTTTTATAGCCTATATATATGCCTATAGCCATAGTTCTGGGAAGCAGGATGCAGAGATGCAGCCTTCAGGGTCTACAGTTACAGTTACTAAAGACATTAAGAAAATTCTTGCCACTGAAATTCTTAGCAGTATCAAATGGCTCAAAATCAGTAACTATTGTGACCTTATCAACGGAAAGGACATTAGACATCTTTGCTGATGTCCTCTAAGGATCATGGAATCTTTCCATCTGACTTACACCTGAAACCTTCCCTGTGTATTGTCTTCCCCATTACAATGTAATTCTTGAGGGCAAAGATTACCTTACTTTCCTATTTATATCCCCAGCCCTTAGCACAGTGCTTTGAACATGGTAAATACTTAAGAAATACTTCATTTATTTGTTTGATGATGTGTTGCTTAATCAATCAATAAGCATTTATTAACTGCCTTGTTATTGTTCAGCATCCAACTCTTCATGACTCCAAGGACTGTAGAACACCAGGTCCTCCCAACCTGAGAGACTACTCTTCCAAGGTCATATCTTTTAGCAAATTAATACCATCCATGGGATTTTCTTGGCAAAGATACTGAACTGGTTTGCCATTCTTTCTCCAGTGGATCACCTTTTGTCAGAACTCCCCACTACCTGTCTGTCTTGGGTAACACTGCACATAGCTGCATAACCCATAGCTTCATTGAGCTACACAAACCCCTCTACCACAACAAGGCAGTGATCTGGGAGGAGTATTAAGTGCCTACTATGTGGCAGGTACTATCCTAAGTGCTGGGAATGCAAAAAGAGGCAAAAGACAGTCCCTGTTCTCAGGGAGCTTACAATCTAATGAGAGAGACAACATGGAAAAAAATATGTACAAGGCAAATGGTGTGCAGGATAAATAGGAAATAATTAAAAGGTGGAAGGTATTGGAACTGAGAGGTTGGGAACACCTTCTTGTAGAAGGTAGGATTTCAGTTGTTCATTCTTTTGTTGTTTCCGTGCTTAGAGTAAAACACCTTGTACAGTATTCAAGCATGTACTTTCTGTTCCCTGGTGGGAGTAACTTGATTACAATGAAGGCTGCATGAAATAGAAGGTTCCCTGAAATATAACAAAGACAATACCACAAATTCAGAGAAGAGAGGATTCAGTATCAGAGTTGATTCTGATTGGGTAAATATCTCATCCCTTGACTTTTCTCTGCCCCAAACCCTGAAATTGTAAGTGATTGCTATGCCACAGACAGAGATGGAGCTTTGGGGATAAAAGAGTCTAGAAACAGAGATTTAAACCCTTCTGCAGAACCTCTTCTCAAATGCACATCACCACCCAGAAGACAGGCATCATTCCATCCCCCTTGTGGAATAATAGGAAGCAGGTATTGGCTAACAGTGCTACCTGGTTGTGGGGAATTTAAAAAACTGAAATTGTCCCGGAATTAATAGTTAAAGTGACCTTGGGCAAGTTACTTCCCATCCCCTGGCCTCTGTTTCTAAATCTGGATTCTCTTTCTGAGGTTGGTTCCTAACCCTGCTGGGTACAGCCTGCCATCTTGTCTTCTCCTCCATCACTGCCTTCATTTCCCCTTCCTTGTTACCATGCTTGGACTGCCTGAAAGGTATGTATTGGTTCTTGCCAAGGGAGCTTTTTGAAGTGTAAGGTAAAATATAATTATCAAAAAGAAGGAAGGAAAAAAGGATGTTCAGCCAACCTTTCATTTTAATTTCAAATCATGCAGATTAAAGTGCAAACGAGATGCTGCTCCCTGTTTCTCCTTCTTATTACAGCCCAACCCCAGAAGCAAACAAGAGAATGACCTGTGGGGCTGTGCCAACAGTCTTAGCAGTAGTCACTTTCTTTTTTAAAAAATTATTGATGTTTTCTGTCCTTACATCATAGTGATTTCAATTCCCTCTCCAGACTGAGCTATCCCTTGAGACAAAGAAAAACAGTTAAGCAAAAACATTTGAAAGGGACCACATGTGCCAATAATACTTAGTCTCCCTAGTCTCCTGTCTCTCTGCAGGGAGGAGAGAGCTATGTTTCATTATCTTTTCCCCAGGGTTTTCATGACTATCAGTTGCTCCAAGTTCAACTTCCTTTTAGTGAACTTTTCATTTACACTGTTACAGTTATCACATATATTGGTCTCTTTGTTTTGTTTATTTTTACCTGCATCAATTCACACAAATCTTCATGTGTTTCTCTGCATCCCTCAAACTTGGTGTTTTTCTTTTTAACCATCATTATCTTTGTAGACCACAGGGTTCTTTGTTTTCGCTGGTCACTTCCCTATTGATGGTCACCCTTCTTGTTTCCTCTCTTCACAGACACAAAGAGTGCCAGCATCTACTTTCTTAAGAGGAAATTTCATTTCCAGCTTGACTTTCATTCCTTAGGACACAGTGGCAAACTCATTTCCTGGCATTGGATTGTACACTGGAAAAGACACTCTCTTGCAGTTACACAGATCTAGACACCTAGAAGATTTGTCACCCACAAAGGCCTTCCTTTTATTAAAAAAAAAAAGAAATGGCAGGCCCACCTTTCACAGGAAATCTAGGCTACAGCAGTTTCAACTTAGTGTAATCCATCTAGCTTTCAGCTCAGGCAAAGGAGTTGTTTGTCCAGAGCTATTGGAACATGCTGAAAATGCCACCTAGCTCCAGGCTTCCTCTGCCGTATCCGGTTAAACTGGTGTGACAACCACACCAGTACAGGGACTCCTGGCCCAAGCACTTTTTTTCCATTAATAAAAAAGGAAAACAAAGGACAGGCAACTCCCCTATGCAACTGATGCTTCACAGTCTTATAGAAACAGAACGAGAAGATACATAAATAACCTATCCTGAATTCCTTCCCTTACCCCAATCACTACAAAAATACATCATCTTCTCCTGGAGAAAGATGGGGAATGAGGAGGGGGGGGTGGGAAATGAGGAAAACAAACCCCACATTTATAGGCTGCTGAAAGGTAGTGGAATAACAGTGACTCACTGATGAGACTTTAAGCTGTAATTGTGATATATTATGTCTGGGGTTCTTCGGATTGGCTCTCTTTGTTCCCTTGCATGAAGGCAAATTCAGGTTAATGGTTGGTGTGTCTCCTGGAATCAGTTTTTTATTCTGTTTATTCTATACAGTGCTCCATATTTGAGACCAATGACCTTGTATTCAAAATATAATAATAATAATGTGTGGCCCTTTCAGCATAAAGATAATGCTATTATCAGTAGTGTTAGCCAAGCATTTGCTTTGAATTATTTTTCTCCAGCTGAATTTTTCTAAAGCACCACCTTTCATCACGTCAGACTGCCTTGATTAAAAACATACAATAGCTACTAAGTCCTCTCTCTGGCTGTCCAGAGACCCTCCACAAGTGTAAGATCATAAATTTAAAACTGGAATCAACCTTAACTATCATATGTAGCCTAGGGGTCCTTAACCTTGTTGGTGTCAGGGACTCCTTTGGTGAAAAATCTGGAGGTCTACCCTTATGGATCACCCCTTCTAAGATTCATATTTGTCAAATGTGTGAAATAAAATACCCAGGATAACAAAGGAAATCAGTTGTATTGAAGTAAAGGTGTAATTTTTCTCCCATCCAAGTTCATAGGTCCCCTGAAATCTATCTTCAGACCCACATGTGTGGATCCCAAGTTAAGAACTTCAGAAATTGCCTAAACCCCTCATTTTATAGCAGAAGAACCTAAAGGTTAGAAAGCCCACAGTCAAAGATGTGGAAAGTGGGCAGAATCAAAATTGGAAACTAAATCCAGGGTTCTCTCCATTACATGCCACTGCCTCCCTCAATGAGAGTCCATACCTCCCTGACTTTATCCTACTGACTTACATACTTTCTTCCTTTTGCTTCCACTAAATTAGTCTCTCTTATGTAGATCTTGTACATGCCTCAGCCCCTCCTGCTCCCCTACACTCTGTTCCTCCTGTATGGAGCACTCTCAGCCCTCCTCTCTGACTTGTTAGATGTCCAGGTCATCCTTCAAGGGCAGGTTTGAATACCACCTCCTCCAATGAAAGCTTCCTGTGACCCTTTTCTAAATGCTTTAAGCGCTCAACTTTCCTGTACTCAGCTGGCACTGATTTAGCTGCCTTGCATTCTTATGCTCTTATATTACATTCTTTATTAATATATTAATATTATATTATATTCATCTTCCTGAGTTCAAATCTGTTTTCAAACACTTACTAGCTGTATGAGCCTGAGTAAGTCACTTAACCCTGTTTGCCTCAGTTTCCTCATCTGTAAAATGACCTGGAGAAGGAAATGGCAAACCATTCCAGTATCTTTGCCAAGAAAACCCCAAATGGGGTCGTGAACAGTTAGGCACAACGGAAACAACCCAACAACTTGGCCTACAACAGGAAAAGGTACAAAACAGGTGATAAATTAGGGTCACTTGTATCTTTTTTAGGGTACAATTTTAAGAAGTCTTTTCAGAATTGTTTTCATTTGCATTTCTTTAATCAATAATGATTTAGAGCATTGTTTATATGACTATAGGTAGCTTTGATTTCTTCTTCTAAAAACTGCCTATTTATATCCTTTGATCACTTATCAATTGGGGAATGGCTCTTATTTTTATAAATTTGACTTGGTTCTATACTCAGTATATATTTGAGAAATGAGGCCTTTACCAGAGAAACTTACTGTAAATAGTTTTTATATTACTTCATTGTTTATGATACTTTTTAGCAAAATATAGTTTCTCTGATTATTTCTTTTAATTAGATTTGTTTTTGCTTTTGCTTTGTCTGAGATCATGATTATTCTCTCTGCCTTTTTTCCTACAGCTGAAGCATATTAGATTCACCTCCAGGAGTTCTTTTCTTCAGTGAATTTTTGTAACTCCTTTTCCATTGGGCCTATTCTGTTTTTTAAGGAGTTTATTCTTCAGCCTCTTTTACCTTTAAGCCAATTCTGTTTTTTAAAGTATTCTTTTCTTTTCTTTTTTTGCTTTTTGGAGGGCAATTGGGGTTAAGTGACTTGCCCAAAGTCACATGGTTAGTAAATGTGTCAAGTGTCTGAGGCCAGATTTGAACTCAGGTCCTCCTGACTCCAGGGCTGGTGCTCTATTCACTGTGCCACCTAGCCACCCCTTAAGATATTATTTTCTTCAGTAAATTTTTTTGTGCTTCTTTTACTGAGCTGTTAATCTTCTTTTCATAATTTTCTTGCATCACTCTCATTTCTTTTCTCAATTTTACCTTTATCACTCTTATTTCTTTCTTTCACTCTTCCCAGAATTCTTGTTGGGCTTGGATCTAATTAGCATTTTTTCTTTGAGGCTTTTTTTGTAGCTGTTTTCACATTGTTATCTTTTTCTAAATTTATGTCTTGGTCTTCACCACTACTATAGATGCTTTTTAATTGTCAAGTTCTTTTTTTGTTGGTTGCTCATTTTTCCAGCTTATTTCTTAACTTTGAACTGTATGTTAAAGTTGGGCTCTGCTCACTTTGGGGTGTGCTAAGATTCAGGCATTTTCAGGCTGCTATTTTCAGAGTTAGTTCTGGAGGTCTGCAAATTTCTGGTGTTTCTAAGGTGGTGTGATTCTGGGAGAGGTGTCTTTACCTCTCTCCTGGTCTGTATTTTGGTCTTTATCAGGGATAGGTCCCTGGTAAACTGCAGCTGCACCTTCTAGAACTCTTCTTTGTCTTGGAAATGTAACCAAGGCCCTTGTTACCTAGTGACTGACCACCGGTTCTCCTCTGACCTGCAGTTGCATCCCAGAACTGCAATGGGGCGATAGAGTTGCCCATAAGTACCGATTGTACCCAGTGCCATCAAAGGATCCCCTGTAATCTATTTTTTTTTTAAAGCAATTGGGGTTAAGTAACTTGCTCAAGGTTACATGGCCAGTTATTTCTGGGTGTGGTGCTAAGTATCTGAGCCCGGATTTGATCCCCAGGTCATCCCAACACTGGAGCCGGTGCTCTTACTTACTGAGCCACCTGGCCACCCCTCTGTAATCTCTTTCTGACCAGTTGTCCAACCTCCTTACTGTCTCTGGGCTGAGAGCTCCTAAGGCTTCTGCTGCTGCTGTGGCCACTGTTGACAGTGTATGCTCCAGACAGACCTCCACTCCTGCATCATAGACTTTTCCTGCTCACTTCTTATGTTTTTTCAGGCAGGAAAAAATGTCTCACCTTAGCTTTTTGTTGGCTCTATCACTTCAAATTTTGATTTAAGGTGTTTTTTTAAAGTTGTTTGGAGGGGAATGTTGGGAAAGTTTAGCTGGTTGGCTGCCCCTAATCCACAGATTCTTAAATTTTTTAATGTCATGAACCCTTTTGGTAGTCTGGGGAAACCTATGGACCCCTTTTCAGAATGTTTTTAAATGCATAAAATTAAATATATAATATTACAAAGGAAATTATACTGAAATATAATCCTCAAAATATATATTTTTAAATGTCCTGGGCCCAGGGTGAGAATCTGTGTATAAAAGGATATTTCATACAGTCTCCTTAGGGGAGGAGATATTTCATACAGGCCTTAGAGGAGCTGAAGGTGGGAGGAAGGGGTTACAGTCCTCCAAATCTGCATCTAGATTTGGGATAGTGATGTGAGAATTCCCAAGATGGTCACCCAGCTTTCCCCTTTTATATAAGAATAGTTCTATCTCTGACATGTCTTAGGGATGCTTCCTTCTTTTTGGGGTTTCCAGGATGATAATGATAGGAAGCCCTGTTGCCTCTGTTTCTAGATTTATAATTTGGTATCTCTGAGTTTATACTATTCTCCCATCTACATAAGGTCAACTAGCATGGTAGATGGAAAGGATCTTATGTCCATGACCCAGAAGCCCTGGAACCACAGACTCAAGTGGACATTTATTTATGCAATTATAATTGAAGAGACAGGAGGAGACATTCTCAGCTGGTTTTAGAGGATTAAAAAGTGAGAAACAATTAAAATTATATGGGTAAACAGAATGGTAGCCAATTAATATATGTATGTCTTTCCCCTCTCTCACCTCCCTACACAACACCCCCTCCCCCCACTTCAGCCTCTAACTTTCTGGCCATGTTTCCAGGAAAATGGTCTTGAGTTGTTCTGTTAAGAGGATATCAGAGGTCTTCTGATAAAGGTGCTTTGTAGCTTTTATTCCCCCTTGAGATTCTTCTTCAGAATGCTAATACATATTTTATGGGGAGTAGGGGTGAGGTGAGTATAAACTTCTGATACACAAAGATCCTAACATGGGGGTAGGGGAAGAACTCACATGTGAATATCACTATGTATAAAGCTGTGTGTTCATGAATATATTCTCTAGCAGAACAATATCAGTCCATTTACATTCACTTACAATGGCAAAATTCTAAGAAGCAAACAGCTTTATATATGTCCATCATCAGAGAGGTCATAGGAACTAGAAAACAAGCTCTATCAAATTAATTGCTGCAGCCATAGTTTAATAGGCCTTACAATAGGTGCCTAGTATAAAATTGTTGAATGCATGAATTTATGCTAATTTGTCCATGCTTTTATTCCACCCAGATTCCCCATTAGGCTCCTTTTAGGACCTTGACAGTATACAGTCTTTGTCCATGGAAGGGAATCAAGCTTAATGACCTACACAGACATGGAAATTATAACCTTGGCCTTGTCAATATGGAGTTCTAACTAAGCAATGGGTAAGCACAGATAAATAGTACACTGAAAATAAAGTGTGTTGATTATAATGCTTTGGGATTTTGCTAAATGTTCTTACTCTCAAAAAGTTAAATAGAGGGGTGGCTAGGTGGAGCAGTGAGTAAAAGTGCTGGCCCTGAAGTCAGGAGGACCTGAGTTCGGTTCTAGCCTCAGACACTTAACACCCACACAAAATAACTACCATGTTTCCCCGATAATAAGACACTGTCTTATTAATTTTTTTGGACAGAAAAACACCAGAGGGCTTATTTTCAGGGGAGGGCTTATTTTAATGAACATTGACAGCAATTTTAATAAACAGGTAAATGTGAACAAAAAATGTACCTTTATTCAATAATGAATTCAATAAAGAACAGGATGACGCACTCACTTCTGCAGACTGCTGCAGCTCTGATTGGATGCAGCTCGGAGTGCAGCGTGCGTTTCACGGTGGGGGGGATGGTGCATACAGAGGGTACCGTAATGTAGCGTGTAGCGCAGGGGAATCACCTTCACTACAGTAGCAATCTCAATAGGTCTTATTATCGGGGAAACACGGGTAGCTATGTAACCTTGGGCAAGTTACTTAACCCCAACTGCCCTACAAAAAAAGGCAAAAAAAAACCAAGTTAAATAGAAAGTTGAATTAGATCAATAAGGCTCCAATGGAAAAATACTACTTGGTCAGCCATGCCATGCTTGGTCCTTTCATGCTCAGATTGAAAGGAGTCATTCTTAAGATCCATTAAATCATTCCCCATATGGTATAAGGAATTCAATTGAACTGGATTCCCTCCCTCTCTCTCTCTCTTTACCTGCTATTTACAAACATATTCATATCACTCCCATCTTTAAAAAACCTTCACTTGATCCAAATATCCCTGCTGAATATAATTTTAGAATTTTTCTCCCCTTTGTGGCTAAACTCTTTGAGAAAACCATCTACATTTGGTGCCTCCACTCTAACCCATCCTCCACTCAGATGCCAAAGGGATCTTCCTAACACAAGTTTGACCATGTCGTCCCACTACTTCCCAGTGAATTAATTCTCCTGCTCACTATTATCATCAAAGTCCAATGTAAAGCCTTCTAAAGCCCTTCATTACCTGTCCCCTTCCAGCCTTTCCAGCCTTCTTCCACTCCTCTCCCTCCACCCCCACATTCTACATTCCAGTGGTGCTGGCTTCTTCCTGTTCTTTACTCAGAACACTCCATTTCTTGTCTCTGTGACTTTGCTCTGGTTATCCCCCTGTGCCTAGACTGCTCTCCTTCCTGACTGTCTCTTGGATCCCTTCAAGATTCAGCTCAAATCCCATCTTCTCTAGTGTCATTCTTCTGTCCCCTCCCCCTCAATGCCTGGTCTCTGAGATTACTTCCCAAGAACCCTGTGTTTATTTTGTATATACAAGTTTTTGCATATTATCTATCTCATTAGAATGGGAGCTCCTAGAGAGCACCTACCATATTTTTGCCTTTCTTTGTATTTCCCAACACTTAATATAGTGCCTGGCACATAGTAGACACTTAATAAATGCTCACCAAAGGATTATTTGGATTTGTTCCAGATCTTTTGAGTACCTAATAGTATGTGCCTAGCCCTAGAGTTGACCATGTAGTGGACTCAAGAAAATGGGAGAAAGCAGTCCTTGAGGCACATGCATTCTATTTTTTTTTTTGCTTTTTTGGAGGGCAACTGGGGTTAAGTGACTTGCCCAAGGTCACACAGCTATTTTTTGTGTTAAGTGTCTGAGGTCAGATCCAAACCCAGGTCCTCCTGACTCCAGGGCCAGTGCTCTATTCACTGTGCCACCTAGCGGCCCCTAGGCACATGCATTCTAGGCAAAGAGTCAAAACTCCCACAAGAATCCCAAGACCAAACCCACAAAATGCTAAACTGAAAGTAATTGGTGGTCTAGGAAATGAGTTCCAAGATGGAGGAAAGCACAGCCGGATGACATAGTGCAAGAAGGCTTGATGAGGGGGAAAAGACTTGAGCTAGGGAGGCTTTGGAATCACCAGAGGCTCTGCAGTGTGCCTCTGACTAGCTCATGTTACAGAATAAGGAAGATGATACCTACCATAGAGCATTCTAATTCAATATTAAAGCGTTCTGAGACTTGAGCGCTTCAGTCAATTGTTGCTGCTTGAATTTTAAAACTGGGAGGAATCCTGGCTCAGGTCAGGGTCTTTATGTCTTCTTCAGACTTTGCCTTTGCCCTTGCCAAAGATCTCACAAAATAGTACAAAGTTCATATTAAACACCAACATTACTGCTGTGAGCCAGAAAGCCAAAACAGATAGGGAAGTTTCAATGAACAAAGCTATTTGGAAAGACTAGGTCATTGGTATGGTATTTCAGGGCCATGGGAAAGGCCCCTCTCTAGCATCCTCAGCCAAAAAAACTGTCCTCACTTCCTCACTGATGCTTTAGATTAAGGCTCTAGCTCCCATTAGAATGCAAATCCCCTAGGCAAGTCACATATTGAGTCTCTTCAGTCATCTACACCTTTCTGGGAATTTAGTTCAAAAATAAACATTTATTAAATCCCTACCATGTACAAGGCTTTGTGCTAGGCAATAGAGATAAACAGCTTAAAAATGATCCAGTTCCTGCTCTCAAGGACTTTCCATATTACTGGAATGGGAGGAGAAAGAAGAATCTAGGACACATGGGGGTGACGATCCAGATACAGTGCTCTAGAAAAATTGGAAGATGGAAGGGGCACTTTCAGCTAGGAGGATAGAAGAAGAATGCCTCATGAGTTGAGCTTGAAGAAAATTCTTCACAACATGGATTCAAACTCTCTAGGTTTCTTACACATTATTCTCCATCCATGCATTTTACAGTTTAGTTAAACTGGCCTATTTGCTGTTCTTCACACACAAAGATACTAAGGACAGATAATGTGAAATAAAGCTGGAAAGATAAGCTGGAACCAGATTGTAGAGGGTCTTAAATGTTACTCTAAGGAGTTTCTGCCCACAGAATGCTCTAGGCTCAGTTGGAAGCCTAGTTACATGTATAATAAGCCTGGAAAAGTAGGTTGGAGCCAGATTGTGAAGGATTTTTAAATGCCAGATAAAGGAGTTTGTGTTGGATCCTGACAGGCAATGGAAATCCACTGGAGTTTAGTGAGCAGGAAAGTAAGATGACTATACTGTGTTTTAGGGATGTCACTTTGGTAGCTATGTAAAGGATGGATTAGAAAAAGGAAAGGCCTGAGGCAGGAGAACCAAGGAAGGGTCAGTCTATTGCAATGATCCTGGCAAAAGGTGATGAGTGACTAAGCAAGGGGAGAGGCTGTATAAGTGGAGAGAAGGGGTTAAATGGAAGAGACAATGTCAAGACAGAAATGGCAAGATTTGGGTATGTGGGGTAAGGGAGAGCAAGGAGCCAGTGAGGTCATGATGTGGGGACCCAGACAGATGGTGAGATGGCTGATGAGGAATGGAAAAGTCCAGTGAGTCAGGAGTAGAGTCAGTAAAGTTGAAAAAGGAGTAAAAGACTGAATAAGAAGAAAGAGCAGTGTCACAAAAACTCAGAAAGGAGAGAACATCCAGGAGGAGAGCATGGTAGATAGCTGGGAAGGAGAGAGTAGATAAGATTACTGAAAACAAGCAGCAGGGGGATGCTCCCAAAGAAGTTGGGTGGGGATGTCATAAAGGGAATAAATGGAGGTCTTGGGCTTAGAAAAGAAAGAGATGAGCAAGAAGGTAAAGATATTTAAAGGCATGGGGGAGGGGAAATGAAGGAACCAAGGAGGGATGACTTCAGTCTTCACAATAAAGGTAGTCAGAAAGAGATAGAGACAGAGAGAGACAGAAAGAGAGAAAGGAGAGAGATAGACATAGAGAAAAACAGAGAGAGAGAGAGAAAGAGAGATAACACAAGAGGAAGCAGGAAAGAGACATGTTAAGAGTTGAGAAGTTAAGATCTTCTCCTTTCCAGGCGAAATGTTCCCAGTTCCTTAAACTAAAGGTCTGGAATAGCTGCCTTGAGGAGTGTGAAAAAAGCCCATCAGAGATAAATAAAGGGATTGCTTTGCATTAACAAAGACCCAATTGGAATGACATGACATGAAATTGTAGTTTGTTCAGTTTACATGATTTCATGACTTCAGTCAGTAGCATTTAGTGACTCAGCAGCCAGAATAGAAAAGACAAAAGATAAGAGTTTCTGAGTGATGAGGATTAGCAGGGTCTGAACAGTGGAAGGGTAAGGTATTCAAGGACAGAGGAGAGTGTTTTGTTGACCTGGTTACTTGTAAGGTTGTAAAACCAAGCACAAGCAGCTTTCCAGAGGACTGCTGCTGTGAATGGCTTCAAGATTCTGATTGCACAGAATAGTGAACTCTCTATTTATTCAGTAACAAACTAAGACAAAACATTCACAGAAATCACAGTACAGCATTCACCATGTTATGACATAACAACTTATCACTAAAATGGCCATGTAGTTTTCACCAAAGTGGTCACATAGTTTTAAATAAAGTACATTCATTTAGTAACTCAATCATTCTTTTTTTTTTTTTTTTAAGCAATTGGGGTTAAGTAACTTGCCCAAGGTTACACGGCCAGTTATTTCTGGGTGTGGTGCTGAGTATCTGAGCCCAGATTTGATCCCCAGGTCATCCCAACACTGGAACCAGTGCTCTTACTCGCTGTGCTACCTGGCCGCCCCAAAACTCAATCATTCTTAAGGAGGCAAGCCTCCTTAATTGACACAAAGTACAGAGGTCAAAAGCTCTCCACACCTAGGTCACATTGTCTTAATCTCTTCAATTAAAAAGTTCTTTCTTCTTGATTGGAGATTAGTTTCCAATCACCCTTAATTAGTAAGTCCTTAACTAAATCATCTAATTGTAAAGGTCAAAGTTCTCAACCCCTAGTAAATCATGATCTTAGTTTGCATTAAATACCCACTGAGAGGTCTTTTCATCTTAACTCAAGACTAGCTCTCCGATTCCATGGTACCCCTTCCATGGTCCCAGCTCCTGCCAACTCCTTGTTGTCCAGCACCTTATCCAGTTCCTGTTCCATACTGAAGTTCATAGTGTCTAGTCCACCTCAAGACAAAGCTTAGCAAAGCCACAATAACATTCATAAACATTGCCGGCATCCTCATCAATTCACTTTCTGCCTGTGAAATCAACATACACCCAACAGCAAGGTGTGAGGAATCAGCACAAATCATTAGTATAGTCCCAGGACCTCTGAAAACATCAGCAAGACCCTCCTCCAGGATTTCTGTAAACATACAACAAGAAAATCCTCTTTCAGGGCTTCTGTAACAACAGCACCATCCTCTATCAGCAGAGGAATATGACAAAGTAGCATCAAAACAGACAAAGTACCTGCACCACAGCCATGCCCCCTCCCAGTTCTCCTCTCTTTTCATTTCTCAGTTCTTCTCAATTCTCAGTTCAGTTCTCAATTCTCATTTCTCTTCTCAGTTCTCAGTTCAGTTCTTAGTTCTCTTCTCCCTCTCCAGCAGTAGCAACCCAGCCTCTAAATGTTCAGAACTCCCAGCAGTTCTGGCCTCTCTCAGCTTGGCCTTTTCCTTATATACAGTATTAGCTTGTCCCTGTTCTGCCCCTTCCTGTTGTGTCAACAAGTCCATCCCACTGTGGGATTCCCAAGTTCTGGGAATCTTAATATACTTGATACAATCATAAATTTGGAACAAGGTGCTAAGTACCTGTTTGATTGCAATTACAAGGGGAAGAAAAGATCTTCAAATTACCATTACCATTACAAGGGTCAATAATCTGAAGATAGGAAAGTGGGGTCAGACCAGGGATGATGAGCAAGGAAAGCAAGGAGGGACTGAGGGATATGAGTTGACAGTACAAAGAGCAGGTTTGGGAGGAATGAAGCAGTTGGAGAGATGGAACTATTGGAAATTATGTTAAGAGAGGGGAAATTCAGTGTTCAATATCTTGAAACATGGAAAAATTTTCAGGGGTGGTAAGATCCACAACCACCCTGGACCTTACTTTAGGTGTAAGGTAGAGCCCCCTTTGGGTAGCTGAGGCTATGTGGAGGAAAAGGCCATGAAATTTGATGAACTAGAAATCTCTAGTATTCAATGAGAATATTTGTTACAAAAAATGAGGCCAGGGGTTAGAGTGGAAAGCAAGACTTATGAGCCCTTTCTTAGGCCACAACTCAGGTTTTACCCTCTACAAGAACATTTCCTGTAGACCATTAGAATGTTCTCTATTCTTTAAGTACAGTAGCTTGAACTACTTTCCTATGCTATATCCCATCTCCAGAATAATGTGAGGCAGGGACTATCATTTTTTTCCCCAGAATCTAGCACAATGTCTTGCATATAGCATGTGCTTAATAAATGCACAATGTCTTGCATATAGCAGGTGCTCAATAAATGCTTATTGAAGTAATCAATGAGTGAGGAACTCAACTAGAAAAATGAGGGAGAGCAACATAGATCTAGATATTAACAAATAAAAACCACAAAGATCTGTTGAGAGTTGTATAATCAAATAGTATAAACTTTAAAGGAGGAGAGGTTACTGAATCATGGTGGCAGAAGGAAGGTCTGCAAGTTGTTTTAAGGAGCTGAACTGTACATATACCTGTGAAAGTTGTTTTAAGGAGCAAGGAGCATGCTAGCTCCTATTGCTCCTGTTCTTTGGAGTGTATGACAGAAAGATCACATTAGAGAGGTCAGCAAGGCATGAGGCATCTTCAGGAAAAAGTCAATCTTCAGTTAGCACCAGAACATGAAAGCAGCATGAGAAGATATCTGGAATCAAGGAGAGTGTTAGCAGTAGAAGGCATGGCATCAAGGAGAAGGCAGCAAAGCTAAGGGCTAGGCACAGGGAATGCTGATCTAGATAGGGAAAAGAGTAAAGGAAGAGGTTTTCCACCAGCATCACCATCTTCCAGTGACTTGACAAAATGACCAGAGAGGAACAAATTCCATGCTCTCCAGGCTATTTCGCAAACATGGGGTTTGACTATGTAAATGCAAAACTATAAGAAGAGTGGTATTGTAGGTATCACAGGTATGTACAGTTCAGCAGGTATAGTCCCTTAGATGTTATCACAGCAACACTGAAAATGTCAATGATGTTACTCAGATGCTTGCAGGCACTGTTGTCAATAAATCAAGATTCTTACCAAGAGAATTAATATGCACCATGAGCACATCTCTAAGTGCAAAGAGAACTTTTTGAAATGCATGAAGAAAAATGATCAGAAGAAGGAGGAAGCCAAAGAGAAAAGCACTCAGATTCATCTAGAGTGTCATCCCGCCCCACTCAGACAAGCACACTTGTAAGAACTCAGGGGAATGATCCTAAGCTGTTGGAACCAATCGCCAATGGATGAATAGATGACATGAGTAACTGTAAAATGAAGAGAAATGATTTTTTTTTTATCATGGAAAACAAAGAGAGATAATGGAGAGACAACAGGGACAGGGATTCTTGCCTTGACAGATGATGCCTCTGAATCACAGGGATTAGAAGAGCAGAAGGTAGGAATCTGGGCAAGAGCAGTACCCAATTGATCTTCAAAACAACTCTGTGAAATAAGTGCTGTTGTTTACTCCATTATATATACAAAGGGAGAAACTGAGGCTGAGAGATTAAAGTTGACTTACCCATGGTCATACAAGTAGTAAATGTTTGAGTAAAGATTTGCATTCAGTCTACTTAAGCCCAGTACCCACCAAATGGTCATCCAGCCTTCACTTGAAGATCTCCAGTAAGGGGAAATGATTACCTCACAAGGCAACACATTTGACTTTGGCATGGCTATAATTGCTAGGAAGTTTTTTTTGGACACCAAGATTAAACTTGCCTCTGTACAACTTCTACTCATTTCTTCTAGTTCTGGGGTCAAGGAAAAGTCAAACTCTCTTTCGTATGACATCCCTTTATATGTTTGAAGGCAGCTATCATGTCCCCTCTGTCTTCCCTTGTCCAGATGAAATATTTACAGGTCCTTCAACTACCCCTTATATTTCTTGATCTTGAAATCCATCAGTGTCCCATTTGCTCTCTGGATGTTCTTTGGTTTATCAATGTTCTCTCTAATGTATAGTACCCAGACTGGAGCTCTGTAATCAAAATGAGGTCAGAGTAGGACAGAGGACAGTGGGACTTTCATTTCCCTAGTCATGGGTACTATGCTTCCCAAGATAGCCTGTAGCTGTTATGGTTGCCCTGTCACACCATTGACTCATTTTGAATTTACCATGCAGCCAATTTCTTCAGACACTTTTCAGACAAACTGCTGTCTAGTCTGCCTCTCTCATCTCTCATTCGTGAAGTTGATTTTTTAAAAACCCAAATGAAAGGCTTCACATGAATCTCAATCTATTTCATGGATCTTTCATAATCATAAATCCAGCAGACTATCTCTGATGATGAAGAGATAGTTAGATGCTAATGGAGGGGAAGGGGCAGGAAAGGAGGGGCAGGGAGAAGGTATAGAATAAGGAACCCGGGGTCATAAAAGACTAATAAATATTGACAATCTCAGTTTTGTGACATCCCAGATATGGAACAATATTTTCTCATCCTCTGTGTGTGTGTGTGTGTGTGTGTGTGTTTTCTTAACAGAATACATTCTCAAATCTCTGAGATGGTTTAGTTGCTGTCTTACAGAGGCAGATGAATAAATCTCCCCCAATCTTTGCAGCTCTGATTTATTCTAGAAGAGTTGTTTATTTAGAATGGATTTTAGCTCTCTGTCTCCCCCTCCTGGCCACTTTCTCCACTTCTTAACCTAAGAGTCGACTTCATTATCAAGCCGCATAGCTCTCATCACCCACAAAGACTGGATTAGGGGCTTCAGTGTCCCTGCTGCACTGTAGCTCTCCTTTCTTCTGCAAGCTTTTCAGTACTCTTCACCTCAAACATCCCAACTCTTATTTCAGCAAAGTCACTTTTCTGTTGGCACTTCCTACCACTGCAATGGAATTTTCAGACATTCTGGCAATGAGAAATGAAGCTGCTTCCAATGTCAGCTTCTACCCAGTGGTGCAGTAACACCAGTGTCTGCAGAGGGGAGGGAGAAGGCACCATCGCTCAGCTGCGGCATCGTGTATCTTTAATTCATATCCTTGCCCCTCACTATTTACTCCTAGATGCTAAAAAGTCTAACTCCAGGAATTAGATTGGGATTTTTATGTCTATTTTTTCATAATGATCGCTTACATTTTATTTGCCTTTAGGAGCTTTAAAAACACTTGGCAGCAGCATGTGAAGTTGGTGCCAAATTGCATGTTTACCACTTTATATTCCTAACACACTTGGAAAAAAGTCTGCATAGACTAGAATTTTCTCCTAACTAAACACTGTAGTAGAATGGGGGTGGGGATCACTGGACAAAGAGTCAGGAGACCTCTTACTAGTTGTGGGATTTGAGGCAAGTTACTCTAGTTTCCATCTCCTTATCCATAAAATGGGGATAATAATAGTTGTCTAGTGGTGGCTAGGTGGCACAGTGAATAGAACACCAGCCCTGGAGTCAGGAGGACCTGAGTTCAAATTTGACCTCAGACACTTAACACTTACTAGCCCAGTGACTTTGGGCAAGTCACTTAATCCCAATTGCACTGCCTTCCTTCCTCAAAAAAAAAAAAAAATAGCCTAGGTTTGGATCCTACTGATGCTTACTACCTGAGCAGCCTTGGCCTCCCTAGTCCTGTTTGTGCTTATGATTTTGTTCCTTTTCCCGTCTCCTTTAGGAACTTATTTCTTTGACGATTCTCCCTCCCATCTTTAATCTCTCCTCCTTATATACTAATAAACAAGAATCTGGTTTTCAATATACTGGACCAATGGCCTTCTAGTCTTTATTTGAAGACCACTTGTGAAAGAGAACCTACTACATCACAAGGCAGCTCATTCATTCCATTTTAGATAGCTTTAAGTATATGGAAGTTTTCCCTTACATTAAGACTAAATCTACCATGCTGCAGCTCCCACTCATTACTCTCAATTTTGTCCTCTGGGGCCAAGAAGAATAAATTTAATATCTTTCCTATATGGCCTCCCTCCAAATATTTGATGGTAATCACTTTGAACCCCCTAAATCTCTTCTCAAGGTTGGGATCTTCAGTTCCTTCAATTGATCATTATAACTCAAGTCTTGGGGGTTTTTCCCCCTCCATCTTTGTTGTATATTCTCCATCTCATCTCTAAGGCATCTATGGCTCCCTAAAATGTGGCACCAGAACCGAATATAATTCTCCAGATGTGTTCTGACGGGGTTAGAATATGACAGGATCATCATCTTCTGGGCATGGATACCCACTCTCTTAATGCAGCCCAAGATTACATTAGCTTTCTTGGCTGCCATATTGCCCTATTGAATCATATTAAATTAGCACACTAAAGCCCATAGTTCTTTTCCAGAAGCTTTCTATGTGTCTCCTCTATCTCAGACTTGTGAAATCATGTTTTGGGGTTTGTTTGGGTTTTTTTTGCCTTTTTTGGAGGGCAGTTGGGGTTAAGTAACTTGCCCAAGGTTACACGGCTAGTTTTTTTGTGTGGGTGTTAAGTGTCCGAGGCCAGAACTGAACTCGGGTCCTCCTGACTCCAGGGCCAGCACTTTACTCACTGAGCCACCTAACTGCCCATGTTTTTTTTTTTTTAATGAAAGTGTAAGATGAAATTTAATACTAGTAAGTTTCATCGTCTTAGGTAGAACCCATCATTCTTTTCAGTTGAGATTTTTTTCTTTTTGCATCAGACCTTAAATTTATCATTCCAAATGTTGGCTATTCCTCTCAACTTTATATCATCTGCAAATTTGATAAGCATGCCATTTATGCCTTTATTTAAGTCATTGGTAAAAATGGTAAACAGCACAAGACCCAGTAAAAATCCCTGGGGCATTCCATTCCTCCCAAGTTGACAATGACTGCTTCAGAAGGCCTACCATTAGATCAGATTTGAATGCATTTAGCTGTCCTACTGTCTACTTGACATCTCCATCTTGTCTACAAAGATAACATAACTTTATTAGTACTTGGCTAAAATCTAGCTAAACCAGGTGTGTCATCTTGAGAAATAATAAGTTATTTTTCTTTGGAGGGCCCCAAGTAGAGGCCAGATGACCACCTGTCAGGTATGTTATAGTAGTTGTTTCTTTTTTGCATATGTTGGTATGGGATGGTCTTTGAAGTTCCTCCTAATTCTCAAATTCTGTGATTATGTATCTGTAGAATTCCCCTAGCTTACAATTTTCCCCAAAACAATTTAGCCTACTCTGTTCCTCCTTTTACATTCTGAGCCTAGCCCATTGTTCATCTATAAAATGTGTTGCCTATATCCATCCAAGTTCATGTTGAAATCTGGGCAATAAATATTCTTTATCCATTTGGTTTTTCCTATGTGGATGGACTGGCCAAATCTCTTTGCATGATTATCAGTCTCTTTCAAGAGGCTCTGTAACATCTTGGGTCTTGCTGAAATCAGCACAATGTTACCTATAAACAGGATCATTGCACATCCACAGGGAATCCCTCCTTAACCTGGATTCCCTTCACTCATATAGGTGAAAAACTTTGATGAGCATGCATTTCACTGTTTTATACCTCACTTGTATTTGTTACTGCAAGGTCATTGAGCAGTATTATTTCTTTTGTTACACCTTCCAAGTAGTCCTGAATAATCTTGACAGATAGATGAGAGATATTTTTCTTTTTGCTTTTTGGAGGACATTTGGGGTTAAGTGACGTGTCCAAGGTCACATGGCTAATTTTTGTGTTAAGTGTCTGAGGCTGGATTTGAACTCAGGTCCTCCTGACTTCAGGGCTGGTGCTCTATTCACTGTGCTACCTAGCCACCCCTGAGAGATATTTTTCTTTAAAAGAGCAGGTAAGATGGCATCTTGGTCTAACAAATCTTTTTCTTCCATAATCAACAAACAAAAAGATAAGAGATTCTTGCATTTTTTTGTATATTTTTCAGTTGATTGTGATTTGCTAAAGATGTGGTCAGGTAATTAGGTGGCAAAATGGCTAGAGACTGGGCCTGGAGGCAAGAAGACTTATCTTCCTGAGTTCAAATTTGGCCTCAGACACTTACTAGCTGTGTGGCCCTGGGCAAGTCATTTAACCCTATTTGCCTTAGTTTCTTCATCTATAAAGTGAGCTGGAGAAGGAAATGGAAAAACACTCTAGTATATTTGCCAAGAAAACCTCAAACGGGGTCACAAAGAGTCAGATATGACTGAAAACCTGAACTGAAAAATGTGGTCAATAGCTGAATATCACCTGTGAAAGACTACTTGTTCCCTATTAAAATTCTCATAAAAATATCTTCAATTTGTATATAAATGTGACCTTCATAAATATTTTATATAAACAAGACAGCAAGAATATAGGTCAGCATATACCAATGTTCTTTTAGTTATCTTTTTTTCTTCACTATTAATAAGGTCCAAGATTTTTTCCAAGATGTTTCCCCTTCCTTTAGATACCTGTATATTGGTCTCTCAATGCCCTCATAACTGTATTGTCTCCAGCATTGCATTTCTTTAATATTTACAAAGGTGGCTTAGTAGTTCAGTGGAGAGAACACTGGAGCTGTTCTCAGGATGACCTGAGTTCAAATCCAGCCTCTCATATGTAAAATGGGCATAATAATAGTACCTACCTTTCAAGGTTGTTATGAAGGTAAAATGAGATATTTGTAAAATGCTTTGCAAGCCTTTAAATACTAGATAAATATTTGCTGCTGCTGTTGCTACCACTACAATTAGTTCAGTCTGATTGCTTTTCCCATCTTTGTTCTCTCGAGCTTCATATTTATTTCTAAGTGTGGTGGTTTCACTATCACTGATGAATAAACAAGGAGAAAGAATAATAATGCAAAAAGATGTAACATGCAATTTCAAATATTTAATCTGAATTATGTTAAAAAGTTATTTAAAATAAGAAATGGGAAATTGACAACAAAAACAACACTGACATTGACAATAATAAATTCAATCAGAGGAACAAAAAGTCAAGAATATCAAGAGAAATCATGGGAAAAAGTGGTAAGGGAGAGGGCCTACCAGCACCAAATCTCAAATTCTACTACACTGATAATAATAGTAGGGTTTATATAGCATTTTGAGGCTTGTAGAGTAAATATATATTATGTCATTTGATTTTGAAGCAGTAATTATCAAAATTATTTGATATTGTTTAAAAAACAGAAAGGTTGGTTGATAGAATAGATTAGGTAGAGAAGATGCAGAAGCAACATTGAACATAGGAGTATATTTTATGATAAACCAAGGACTCCAGCTATTTGGGTAATGGTTTGCCATTTGACAAAAACTGCTGGGAAAACTGAAAAGTAATCTGACAGAAATTAAGTTTAGACTGACAGCTCACAACATATGCTATGTTAAGCCCCAAATGGATACATGACATGCTTAGAGAAGTCATATTATAAAAAAAAAACTAGAGGAGCAAGAATTAAATTTATTTAGTGAGAGGATGCCAAAGGAGTCTGGGTAATAAAACTGACACACTAGGGGCAGCTAGATGGCACAGTGAATAGAGCACTGGCCCTGGAGTCAGGAGGACCCAAGTTCAAATTCCGCCCCAGACAAACGACACACAACACACTTACTAGCTGTGTGACGTTGGGCAAGTCACTTAACCCCAATTGCCCTGCCTTCCCCCCTCAACAACAAAAAACAAAACAAATCTGACACATCACGTTCCCTGAGCTCCCAACAAATAAATTAATCACCCTAAGCTCATGAAGGGTGAAACCTGCAAGGTTTCTTCCCACCATGATGAATCATAATAATGCCATTTTGCCTTGATGGGTATGAGGTGCCAGAAGTGGTGATGAGAATGAGAAATGAGATGCTGAGGATATCTACCATAATGGATAGGGGAAAGAATTCTTGAACAAACAAAGGATAGAGATGATCACAAGACAACTTAAAAATGCTTTTGCTCAAAACAAAAGCAGTAGTTATCATTAGAAGGGAAACGGTCAACAGGAATAAATATTTATCATAAATTTCTCTGATAAAGATCTGATATCCAAGATATATAGGGAATTATCCCAAATATATAAAAAAAAGCCATTCCCCAATAGATAAATCATCAATGGATGTGAACAAGAAGTTCTCAAGGAAGAAATCCAAGCTATAAATAACCACAAGAAAAATATGACAAGTAACTAACAAAAAATACAAATTAAAATAGTTCTTAGGTCCTACCTCAGTAACAAACATGACAGAAAAGAAAAATAACAGCTGTTGGAGCTAATTTTGGAGGACAGGCATTCTAATACACTATTGTAAGAATTAAGAATTGGTTCAGCAATTTTGGAAGGCAGTTGTGACCTGTACACTAAAAGTCACTAAACTGCATACTATTTGGCCCAGCAATACAATTATCAGGCATATATCGCAAAGAAATTAATGAAAGAAGGAAAGAGTCCATATGCATACAAATATTTATAGCAACACTTTTGTCGTAGTAAAAACAAACATAGAAACAACATAAGTGCCCCTCAATTGGGGAATAACTGAATAAACTATAGTATGTGAATTAATGGAATATTGTTTCGTTGTTGTTTAATTGCTTTTCAGTCATACCTGACTCTTTGTGACCTAGTTTGGGTTTTTCTTGGCAAAGATTCTGAAGTGGTTTGCCATTTCCTCCATTAGTTCATTTTACAGAAGCAAATGGAAATGAGTGACTTGCCCAGGGTCACATAACTAGTAAATGTCTGAGGCTAGATTTGAACTGAGGTCTTCCTGACTCCAAGACCAGCACTCTATTCACTGTGCCACCTAGCTGCCCCAATTAAATATTACTATAACATAAGAAATGACAAAAGGGAGAGATTCAGAGAAGCCTGGGGTAACTAGTGCCAATATTATAATTTCTTCACACAGATGAACAAACAGAGATTCAGAAAGTTTATAGCATGGATGAGATCATATAGCCAGTAAGTATTAGAGCCTAGATTCAGGTTCAGGTCTTCTGACTCCAAATCCTCATTCAGTGGCTCCTTTGCTTATGGTGTCTGGTAAGAAACAATGATTTAAAAAGAGAGGCCATGGAATCTTCTTTTTCTCTTGTCTTTTTCAATGGGAGAAGGGGGATAGACATACAGGCAGAGATAGATAGAGAGAGAGAGATAGACAGATAGACAGACAGACAGTTAGATTAGATAGATAGATAGATAGATAGATAGATGATAGATAGATAGATAGATAGATAGATAGATAGATAGATAGATAGATAGATAGATAGATAGATAGACAGTCAACTGGATAGGAACCAGTCTCTAACCTGTGAGTGGCTGGAGCCAAACAGGACACAGACAGAAGTTTAATTAATTTCTGTGTGAGGAAAATTATGTTTACATACAGAAGCCCCCCTCCTAAGAAGGAGGGCTTAAGGCTGCTAGGGCTTCGGTCATTTATATACATGATAGGGGTTGGCTCACAACACAATCATTCTTAGATCTTAAGACAGTTCGCATGGTTGGCATTTCTTGGGACAATACAGGCATTCCTGGGTCCCATGGGAACAGTCATTGTCTCAATTCTTAGGAGTTGTGGCCAACCTGCCAGGTATAGAACCAGAACTCTGTAGTATAGTATCTGTAAGTGACAAGAAACAAGGATTATGAATATGTGAAATAGGAAAATTCCCCTGGGAAATAGGGGAAGCGAAATCCCTCAGTGAACACCTTGTGCTGGTCTAAGCAATCCACTTTGCTGAGCATGCTGAGCACAGAGGATTATTGTTATGCCAAGCTTAGACTACAGCCTATTTGTTAGGCCTTACTTCTGGAAAACAGGGTATCTCCAAAATATTTTTACAAAGATAGATGCTACTGTTTGTCCTTAGTTTTTGAAGCAGACCAATGGCATCATGAGATGATGGCTTGATTTGTGGATGAACTGGATTTAATTGAGGCAGAGGTACACAAAGTCATCAGCCTCACTCTCTCTTCCAGAGTCACTGGAATCCAACAGCAAGACGAGTCAGGATGACTGGCAATGGCCCAAGATGCAGCTGATGACATTGGCATCTTGGATGTCTGACCAAGCTCCAAAGCACCACAGCTCCTGCTTCAGAGCCTTCATGGGTGTTGGAACAAATTGCTTTCACGGGTCCCTTCTGTCAGGGGAAGTCTTCACATCCTTGGGGTAGACACTCCTTTAATTTACCAGTGGGTTTGAGGTCTGTTAGTTACTCTCAACCTGATTTGGCCCATCTGCCAAGACAGTTTACCTAAGTGTGGCCACTGAGCATGTTACAACTTTTTGGAGTCACAGGTGAAAGTTGAATGTCAGGTAGACACCAAAGGTGGATGAGCAATCCTGAAAAGAGCTTGGCAAGCCCTCGTACTAGAGGTGCTAGTCTTTCCTGAACACCCTTTCACTATCTGTAGATAGATAGATAGACAGACAGATGGACAGACAGGCACACAGGTAGGTAGGTAGGTGAAAAAAGCATTTTTTTTTTAGCTCTTATGTTTTAGGCACTGTGCTAAGATTTAGAAATACACATACAAGCAAAGTAAAAGAGTCCCTACTCTAATAGAGTTTATATTCTAATAGGGACAACTCATAAAGGGGAGATGAAAATGGAGTGGAAGGAGGTGTGAAAATGGTGGGGAAATGTTGTGGAAGCCTGCACCTGTACAAGATAAGGCCAAAGCTGGCTTCTCAAAGTCCAGAGTGGTTCTAGTAGCAGAGTCTAAGATTACAATAGAGGGAAGGTGAAGATGATGGTACAATCAGGGACCAGGGAGGTGGGAGGGAAAGGGGAGCTAGCAACAAAGGAAAGAAGGAAGGAAGGGGGGGAAGGAAGGAAGGGGGGGAAAGAAGGAAGGAAGGAAAAGAAGGAAGGGGGGAAGGGAAAGAAAGAGAGCGGGAGAAAGGAGAGAAAAGAAAGAAAAGCAGAAGGAAAAGAAGATAATTGAAGCATTTTTAAAAATCAATAGAACATGAAAGAAAAAAGACCAGAAGGAAAAACAAATAGGACATCCTTGAATGTTACATGTTGAATTTATTATATTTTATATATTTATATATTTATTTTATTATTCATATTATATATTTAAAAAGCAAAAGCCAGCTGTACATAATAGAGATTTGCAGTTCCATATGTAACAGTCTTTTAAAAAATTTTACCTTGTTATGTCCTGGAAATGCTCATTTTGTTTGGTATTTGTTAAGTTCATAATAAACAATTAAAAAAAAAAAGAATGGTCAGCAAGGTAGGGAACCAACAGAGAAGCCAAGACAGAAGAGATTGGTTAATGGTGTTAAAATATGGCTAGGGATAAGGTAGGAAGTAGTCTTGTGTGCCCTCTCCTTAAAGTTAGGGCCTGCCTGCAGTTTATTACCTACAGTGACTTGTCCCTTGATGGGTCATTTTTAGTTATCCTTCCTCATTTTGCAGCTAATTCCCCTTTTCTGGGTGGAATGCCCCTGTCAACATCACTTTCCAATAATGGTTCGAATGTTACCTTAAAAAGCTGCATGTAACAGTGATGCGCTAACTGCCCACCCATCACTATACTTGTGGAACTAAGTCCTGAGACATCGCCCACCCTCCTCTCTTCCACAACTTCATAGTTCTCTGTTCTCCACCAGTCAGGGGTGAGGATACAGATGACAAGAATCACATGCCCCTCACCTATCAGTTAAAAAGGACTTGGAGGGGCAGCCAGGTAGCACAGTGAGTAAGAGCACCCGCCCCAGAGTCACGATGACCTGGAATCAAATCCGGGCTGAGACACTAGGCACCCACCCAGAAACACCTGGCCGTGTAACCTTGAGCAAGTTACTTAACCCCAATTGCTTTAAAAAAAAAAAAAGAACTTGGAAATTGTTTCAGATGAGCTGTTCTAGGCTGAAGCCAACAGGGGGCAGCCTTGCCATTCAGAGATTAGCTATGGATTAAATATGAAATTGTCTAGATTTTTTTACTTCCACAATTCAAATATAATTGTGAGATTGTTTCAAAACAGAGCTAGAAGGAACCCTCAATGAAATTTCTTACACCCCCTCCCCAATAATTCTGCAAATGAGATCCAGAGAAATTAAGGGACTTGCACATGATCATAAAGGAAGTTCATGCTGCCTTTCATCAGCCTAACTGGAGATCCTGTCCCAGATCCTGTCTGTCTCCCACTCCCTTCCTTTAGGCTATCAATGTTTTCCTTTTCTCTGTTCCTCTGAGGGAAAGGTCTTCATTGTCAGCAACCATTTCTACCTTGGTATAAAGAATTGAAGAACTTGCTCTAGGTCTTTGAAGATTCAGGGAGGTACCAAAATAAAGATGGTCCTAATTTTCATATCTGTCTCAGGGACACTTTAGCCTTTCCAGTCATCCAGATGTTGCCACAACTTGTTTGCAAAGACCATCTCCGGAGTGACTGGTGGACTTGACTGGCAGTTACCTATCCCTATGGAGTTGTGATTTGTCTTTCCTTCTCCTAGAGGACCATGACATCAGGAAGACGATGCCATGACTTGCAAGTGAATTGGATTTAAATGAGGGAAGGCTGTGCAAAGTCACCAGCCTCACTTTCTCCTCCGGAGCCGTCTGGATCCAGTGGCCAGATATAGATCAGGATGACTGGAGATGGCCCAGGATGCAGTGGGATACCTTAGCCTTTGCAAGGTACAGTCTTATGAAATCACAGATCAAAGAAGTATTCATTAACCAATAGTGGTTTGGATCCGTGATTTCACTGGATAGGGGAATCTGGAAGAGAAATCTCCCTCTACCAATGAAGGTCAGATCTTCTCTGCAATGTATAGTCTCAGAGAGTGACCAACAGCATTGAAAGGCTAAAAGACTTGCCCAGGGTCACATAGCCAGTGTGTGTCAAAGGAGAGAATCAAGCCTACATCTTCTTGTCTCCAAATCTCCAAAATCCAAAGTCTCTCTCCACTATGATCCACTCTCCTACCTCGTTTGTCAACCAATAAAAATATGTTAATAATAATGAGTTTGGTGCACCAATCAATCAGTATTTAGTAAGCACGAACTACATGCCAGGCTTTGTACCAGGAAACAAAGCAAAAACAAAAATGAATGTAAGTTTTGAGGAAAAGAATGGAAAAGATTCATTAACTGGGCAGCCAGTGTGGTGATGATGCTTTCTGAGCTTAATTAGCACAGGAGACATGCAGGCCTGCTAAGGACCTGCCAAAGGTGGAAATCTGTTGGCATAGCTTTAGCGAATCTGAGGTCACCTCCATGTCATGATGAGGCATCTTAGTCGGACTCCACTGGAGACAGCAATGAATAATAATAAGAAAGCTCTTGGTAAAATGCATAATGATTTCTAAATGGGTCCCATTTAGAAATCATTTATGCATTTCACCAAGAGCTTTCTTCAGAGCAACCTTGTGAAATGGGTAGGGAACATAAAATCCAAACTGTTTTGACCTAATCAGTCAAATCAATTGCCTCCAAGGAGATCGGCTTTCAAAATGCCTTATCATTAAATAACACTGAGTGCTGACCAGTACTGCCAACACCTGCCTTGTTTGTCCTGTTGTAAAGGCCTCTGTCAGAGGAGCAGAAGGTGACTTACTCATGGATAATCCCTCTTTAGTTCTCACAGGAATCTTGGAAGTGAGGAGAAGGTATTCTCACCCTCTTATACAAAGGGGCATGCTGAACTTGGAGTCAGGAAGACCTAAGTTCAAATCCTATCTCAGACACATGCTAGCTATGTGACCCTGGGCATGTCACTTAACCTCTGTTTGCCTCACCTATAAAATGAGGATAATTATAGCACCTACCTCCCAGGGTGGTTGTGAGGATAAAAGGAGATTATATTTGTAAAACACTTTGCAAAGCTTAAAGTACTATCTAAATATGAGCTATTAGAATTATTCCTTTTGAGCTATGTCCAAAGGACTATAAAACTGTGCAGACACTTTGACCCAACAATACCACTACTAGGTCTGTAGCCCAAAGAAATTTTTTTTTAAAAAGGATTCATATGTACAAAAATATTTATAGCAGCTCTCTTTGTGGTGGCTAAGAATTGGAAATTGAGAGGATGCCCATCAGCTGGGGAATGGCTGAACAAGTTGTGGCATATGATTGTAATGGAATATTATTGTGCTATAAGAAGTGATGAGTAGGATAGTTTCAGAAAAACCTGGGAAGACTTATATGAACTGATGCAAAGTGAAATGAGCAGAACCAAGAGAACATTGTACACAGTAATAGTGATACTGTGTGATGATCAACTATGAATGACTTAGCTATTCTCAGCAATACAAAGATCCAAAACAATTCTGAAGGACTTATTATGAAAAATGATATTTGCCTCTAGAAAAAGAAATGATAGAGTCTGAATGAAGATCAAAGCAAACTTTTAAAAAGAACCTTTATTTTTCTTGAGTTTTTTGGTCTGTTTTCTTTCACAACATGATTAATATGGATATATTTTTTGCATGACTACACATGTATAACCTTTATCAAATGCTTGCCTTCTCAGTGAGAGGAGGCAGGTTGGAAGAGAATTTGGAACTTAAAATTGTAAAAAATGAGGGTTAAAATTGTTTTTACATGAAACTGAAAAATGTATTTAAAAATTATTCCTTTTAGGTGTAATTCTAATCATTAGGAAGTTTTTCCTTATATCAGCTTATGAGGATACAACATCATTCATTCACAAGAGATCAGTCAGACTCCACTTAAAAGACCTCCAGTGTGAGAGAATTGATTACCTCCAAGGAAGCCCATTTAACTTTTGGGTAGCTCTAATCATTAAGAATGTTTTCCTTATATTGTCCTTAAGTTTGCTTCTATGCAACTTATCCATTGGCCTGGATGACCACATAGCTTGTTCCTTAGTAAATCCCAATGAATTTATGTTGGAACTCAGGAAAATAAATATTTGAAGAATTTAGGACCAGAATTCTCTCTCTGTCTCTGTTTCTGTCTCTGTCTCTCTGTCTCTCTCTCTCTGTCTCTGTCTCTGTCTCTCTGTCTCTGTCTCTGTCTCTCTGTCTCTCTGTCTCTCTGTCTCTGTCTCTGTCTCTGTCTCTGTCTCTCTCTCTCTCTGTCTCTGTCTCTGTCTCTCTCTCTCTCTGTCTCTCTCTCTCTCTGTCTCTCTGTCTCTCTCTGTCTCTCTCTCTCTCTCTGTCTCTCTCTGTCTCTCTCTCTCTCTCTCTCTCTCTCTCTCTCTCTCTCTCTCTCTGTCTCTCTGTCTCTCTCTCTCTCTCTGTCTCTCTCTGTCTCTCTCCCTCATTCTTTCTCTCCTGATCTCCCACTTTCTCTCTTTCTCTTTGAGGACGGGATAAGATTTTGTTTTGTCAGTGCTAGGGAAATATGATAAATCAACAACACTGGCCAGAATTGTACCTGCAGCACCCTCTCCTGTCCAAAAAGAGTTTGGTTCACAGTGAACCAAACACGGCTCAGAGGTTTTTCATCTATTTCAAAGCAGGCACTTGTATATAGCAAAAATCTCTATACAAAGGAGGAACCATCTCATTTTTGTTCACTGGGTGGGGCCTTAACTTATCTTTGAACTCTGTTCTATGAACAGATCTGCATAGTCCTGAAGTCAGGCTAAAGGTGAAAACTGGAAGTGGGTCCCATGACAGTCATATTCAAAACCTGTGTTTGGGGTGGGGGGAAAGGGGGCATTGACTACCATGAGGGATAGGGATATTGTTTATGATTGAGATCACTTCCAGGTGCCCCTGAGGTGGCCCCTTGATGGCAAATAAAGCACTCTTTTCCCAGGCCTTTTACCACACTCACATGGACCACCTTCTTTTCTGTGCCTTTTATTGCTTCAACAATGTCTGCATTTTGTGCAGCAATGCCTGTCCCTTTTTTTTTTTTCATTTTCAAACCCTTCGATGCCACAAGATTTATAGGCAAGTGGCTGATTTTCAGCTATGTTGTTGTTCAGTCATTTCAATTGTGTCTGACTCTTCATGACCTCATTTAGGATTTTCCTGGCAAAGATACTGGAGTGGCTTGCCATGTCTGTCTCCAGGTCACTTTACAGATGAGGTAACTGAGGCAAACGGGCTTAAGTGACTGGCCCAGGGTCATACAGATAGTAAATATCCGAGGTAGGATTTTAATTCAGCTTTTCTTGACTCCATGCTTGATGCTCTATTTATTATGCCACCTAGCTGCCCTTTATATATTACTTTAATATGAACTACTGAGATATCTTTGTATCTCTTATATCCCTATGTCAAGGGCTCACCTGGTCAGAAACTGGAGGAAAAATGCTAACCCAGTCAGTTTTCTGTGCATCATCAGCTTCTGATTCCGCCTTCTCCACTCTATTCTGTATCCCCCAATGTTGTTGGTTCCCCTTTGTTCTAGAAGAGGACCATGATATTATGGAGGTGATTCCATGACCTGCAAGTGAACTGTATTTAAGTGAGGGAGGGCTATGCAAAGTCACCAGACTCACTTTCTCCTCCAGAGCCATCTGGGTCCAGTTCCAAGATACAAAGCAGAATGACTAAAGATGGCCCTCAGCACAGTGGGAGACTTTGGTTTTTTTAAGCTAAGGTCTTTCCCAGGTCTCACTTTGACTGAGGCAACACCCATTCAGCAATTAAGGTTAGGTAAGAAATGAGGCAAAGAATGATCTCTTTTACCTAGTCAAAAAAAATTCAATCTGGGAGGGGAAGAATCTCAAGGTTTCTGGACAAAACAGAAATAATAGTTATTTACATTCACTCTGAGCCATCAGGGCCCAAATAGTGACCAAGTGAGCTTGTGTTGGGATCTATTATGGGCCAGGCTATGTTAGCCAGAGTGATCTGGGTTTAAGGATCCTCCAAGAGCCTGTATGAAAAGGAGAGCCTAGAACACCATTCCAGCTCCTGAAGGCTAGGCCAAGATTTATATCTCCTCATTATCCTCAGACCTACAGGGTCTGTCTAGGAACAGAATTCTCAAACAAAGTGGAAACTTCAGTTAAAATGAGAAGTTGGAAGCTCATGAACACACAAAAATATATCCCAAACACAAACTGTTGTTTTTTTTTTTTTAATGCATTAAAAAAAGTTTTTTTGGTCACATTTTGAATTCCAAGTTGCTCCCTCCCCGCCACTGACACAAATTGTTGACTAGAATTTAACCTTTCACTTTACCTAGTTTAGGCAAATTGGTTCATTGAGCAAGGCCTATTTTACCCCTAGGCAAAGTGGGAAACCTGAGAGTGCACGTGATTTTAAGAAAGTTGCTTTCACCCCCATTTTGTGGCCTCCTCAAATTCTCACCCAGCTTTGATTGCTGGCTGAAATGATAGTGTTTGAGTTTTATCCCTTTAGCTCAAAGTTGGAGAGCAGCTTAGGTGCTCTTCTCACAGCCCTAATGATGAGGTATGGGCTCTGGGAGGCCCCTCGAGCTCTCCTTGAGTCCTTGAGGTACAGGCTCTAGGGACCCCCCTTGAACTCTCATTAAATCTCATCCCATTTGATGAGGCATTTACATGAGGCCATAAGCCTTACATTGTGGCTGGGCCCAAACCTCTGTTACTAGACTTCTCACCCTTGAGCCTATCAAAATATCAAGCCACCCTTGAACTGGCCTAGCTCAAAATTGTCTGTTGGCTCCAGGTAGCCTCCAGCAACTTCCCACCCTTAATCACTCATTGACCTCTTAACTCCTCCTGAAGACCCTCCCCAAACTCCTCCTCTAGACCATCCCTAGATTCCTCCCACAACCTTCTGTATATAAGACCCCATGTTGTCTCCATGTCTGTGAGACGCCATAGAATGATCTAGCACAGACTTACTCTGTGTCCAATACAAGTGAACTTTTAATAAACTTTACTTTTCTTTGGCTAAGAAGACTTGAGTTGAATTCATTCAGCAAGACCCAGTATGTTGGTATTTTGGGGTCTCCAGAGCAACCCTAACCCTCTTTATGGGTAACCTCTTCATTTTTATGGTTCCCTGACCGGGAAACAATACTAATCTCAAGTCTTCTCAGACTTCAGTCCCACTCATTCCCTCTGTCAGGCCTTCAAAACAAAACAGGCTCCCTTAAGCATGCTAGCTGCTCAGCCTCCATGCTGCTTGCTCTCAGCAGTTCTGGCTCTCTTTCTCCTTCTCCTTCCTATGCTACCCTTCCTGTTCCACCCTTTCAGCAAGCTCCTCCCTCCGTGGGTTCCATTGATTACATTTGGCCTATTAAGGGCAGGGAAGATCTTCAAATTCAAATTCCCATTACCATGACATAGCCTTTGACTTGCTTAGGGTATACCACATATTCCCATTGACTTTTTTCTTCCCCTCCTCCCTTTTATGCACCATCCACAAAAAAACCACCTATAAATTCACCTATAAGCAGATTGTTGTGAGGTTTAATCCATGGTGTTTCAGTTCTGTTACTCCACCATCATTTCTATTTAACTTCTGTTTTAACACAAGTCTCTTTAGAGTACTTTAGAAAGTACCAATTAAAGTACATTAGTACTTTAGAAAGTACCATTGAATAGTCTCTGTTGCCATTTTGTTGTTATTGTCCTTGGTTGTTGTACTTGTTTGCCCTTCTTGCATTTCTGTTGTCTAGGGTGTTTGGGAAACAGTCTCTTCAGGTCTGATTTTCTTTTAAAGAATATTTTTAATAACTTCTAAATAGAATATTCAGGATAAGAACTTACTATTTGACAAAAATTGCTAGGAAAACTGGATGATAGTATGGCAGAAACTGGGCATAGACCAATATCTTACACCTTATACCAAAATAAAGTCTAAATGGGTGCATGATCTAGATATAAAGGTTGATACTGTAAGCAATCTGGGAGAGCAAGGAATAGTTTACCTGTCAGATTTATGGAGCAGGGAAAAATTTATGTCCAAACAAGAGATAGAGAGCATTACAAAATGCAAAATGGATGACTTTTTTTTGGGAGGGGTAATTGGGGTTAAGTGACTTACCCAAGGTCACATGGCTAGTAAGTGTGAAGTGTCTGAGGTCAGATTTGAATTCAAGTCCTCCTGACTCCAGGGCCAGTGCTCTATTCACTGTACCACCTAGCTGCCCCAAAATGGATGACTTTGATTACAATAAACTGAAAAGGTTTTGTACAAAGCCAATGTAAACAAGACTAGGAGGGAAGCAGAAAATTACATACCCTTTGACTCCACAATACCACTTCTAGGGCTATCCCAAAGAGATCATACAAATGGGAGGAGGACCCATATGTACAAAAATATTTATAGCAGCTCTTTTTGTGGTGGCAAAGAATTGGAAATCAAGGGGATGCCCATCAATTGGGGAATGGCTAAACAAGTTGGGGTATATGAACGTAATGGAATGCTATTGTGCTATAAGAAATGAGGAACAGACAGACCTCATAATAACCTGGAGAGACTTATATAAACTGATGCTGAGTAAGGAGAGCAGAACCAGGACAACTCTGTGCACAATTACAGACTCATCATATACAGCAATGCAAAGTTATAAGACAACTCCAAAAGATTCATGATGGAAAGGGAGGGATATCCACATCCAGGGAAAGAACTAGAGAGTCTGAATGCAGACGGAACTACTTGCTCTCTCTTTTGCGTTTTGTTTTGTTTCATTCCTTCTTTCTCATTGTTCACTCCATTGGTTATAATTCTTCTTTACAACTTGACTGATGTTTAATGTGAAGGTATTTGTAGAACCTATATGGGATTGCATGCTGCCATGGTGGGGTGTGGGGTGGGGAGGAGAAGGAGGGGGAAAAAATTTGGAACTCAAAGGATTGTGGAACTGAATGTTGTAAACTATAAGTAAATAAATAATTAAAAAAAAATAAAATAAATTTAATATTCATCTTTTTTTTTCCACTTATAATTAGGTTCAGATTTGCAGAGCATGTCATCTTGGGCATCATTTTGAACTACTTTGTTCTTCAGAACATGTTATTCCATTTCCTCCTGTAGTTTCTTGTGGGTATAGAATAGTCTTGTGTTATTCAATTTTCCTTTCCTTTATATTTGAAGCTCTTTCTTCTGGTCACTTGAAGAATTTGTTTTGTTTTGTTTGTTTTTATCATTGGAATTGTTAAAATTTACCCCTATATGCCTTGAAGTTTTCAGTATAGGGTTTTTTTGATCCATTTTTTTTGGGGGGGGGTCAGGAGGAGATTTCTGGATTCTTGTCACTGGCACTTTGTTTTCTATGTATAGAAGTTCCAGGCAATTTTCTTGTATTATTTCTTGCATTATGAAGTTTTTTGACTTGTATGTTCTTCTGGGAAACCTATAATCTATAAGTTGTCTTTACACACCCAGTCTTTAAGATCTATATATTTTGCTCGTATGGAAATTATGCTTTCTTTTAATATTACTGCTTTTTCCTTTTCTTCTTCCAGAATGTCCTTTACTTCCATGTATGTGCATTTCTAATAAGTTATTTTCTCTTTTGTTTCTTTGGTGAGACCTGCCATTATGGATTCAAATTTTCCTATTCCCACAATTCTCACAATTTTTCTATTCTCACAATTATTTCTGCTGTGCAGCCCACAAAGTCCGCTTTCATAATGCTTATTTCTTTTATAAACCATTCAGGAACATCCTACTGTGGTTCCATGTTCTCTTAGAAAACCACAGGTTTCTATGCCTCATCAGGTGTTGATTCATTTTCCTTTGTCTTGCAATATGTTTTCATAGATGCCCAAATTCTTTTTACATGATCTAGAGGCCTTATTTCCTTCTGCTATTAAATTGTGCAGCCCCCATTTCATCTGTCCCTCCATTCTCTGGCTGAGCTCTGTTGTGGCACAGAATGTTACCATACTTCTATTACAGCCTGAGCACATTTCTTGTTTGGATCTTCATGGTACTGGGGGGGGGGGTGGGCAGGGGGGGGGGGGGGGGGGGGTATGGGGTAATTTGTTTGTTAGCGTGTGGGGTGGTGTTTTGTATTGTAATTGGGGGGGGGGGGGGGGGGGGGGGGGAAGGGAAGGGGAAGGATGAGGTATAGAGTTAATTCTGTTGCAAGCATATGGGTTGGCTTGTGCAACTCTACTGCTGGGAATGTGATGGGTTATGGGGGAGTGGGTGCTAAGTGAGCGCATCAAGTGTTAGTGACTGGCTTTCTCTGTTGTTTGTTCATTGACTTTATATTTTGCTTGGAATTTGTTAGACTGTTTAGAGGGTATGTTGTCATGGGGGAGGAAGAATCTTTTCAAGGTGTCATTTATCAAATAGTTTCTGAGGTCCTTTCCAACTCAGACTGAGTGACAATCCTTCAAATATTTGAAGACAACTGTCACACACCTCCTGAATCTTTTCGAGGCCAAATATCCTTTATTCCTTCACCTAATTCTAATATGGACTACATGACCTCTGAAGTCCTTTTCAGCTCTGAATTTATGATTATTAAAGCAGCCAAAGATTTCGTTAGCTCTTTTAAAGCTGCCAAGTCAAACTGTTGATTTATATCCATTCTCTTTTTCACAGTGTTCCTTGATCTTTTTGCCCATCTGCTTTTCCACACAAATTTTCCTATGATTTTGGCTTTATCTATGAAGTAACCATTTTATTATAATGGTTTCACATTACATCTATTAATTATAATAATTCAGGAAGTATTGACATTTATTGTATTTGCTCAACTTAACCATGACTAATAAATATCTCTCCATTTATACAGTTCTTCATTTATTTCTTCTTTAAATTTATTTTGAAAAATTCTAAACCTTGACACTGAGTAAGCTGAACATTTCCATGTACAAACCAGAACAGAAAAATAATATTCTACATTAATTCATTAATTGGTTTCATATACAGCTTGCTTCCCCCATCAACATCTTCATTGAATTTTGCCAATATCATTTTAAAATAGTTTTTATACAAGTCTTGTATTTTATACAAGTCTTATTAGGTTGATGCCAAAATATATGACAGTTTTTATTGCTGATGCAAACAATGTTTCTATTTTTATCAGTCTAGAATAGAGGCATAACTGTTGGAAATACAGAGACTGGAATTTTCTTCCATTCCCATTTCTGTACCCAACCATGTGGTCCATTTCCAGGTTCATTGGGAAATCCTGATCTCTACTTAGGGGAAATAGCATCTCATTCTATGCCTTACTAATAACCCCTATTCTAGCATCCCTAGGGACAATTTTATTTATAGCTCTTATCTAGGCTCCCCCCTCCTCCCAAATCAGGTAGAAAACAGGTGATTTTTTTTTCCTACTCACAAAAAGGAGTACTAAGCATTAAAGAATCATAATGTTCATTAACAGAATGATTAGAACCAAATTCAGTAATGACTTATAGGCACTTGTAAAAACTGCTAGGAGGCCAGGAGGTCAGGCTTCACCGGGACTTAAGCAGTTTTCACAAGGCTGCTAGTTAACCACTTCGTGTTGTACCTCTTTTTGCTATTGTCTGATAAGTCAGCCAAGCTTGATCTTCCTTCTAGTGGCCTCTCTCTCTAATGCTATCTCTTCAATTGCCACTTGGCCGCTTCTGTTGCTGTTGATTACTGCAGATGTCCAGAACTTTCAAAACTCACAAAGCCATCTACTAAATAAAAGAAAAAGCAAAAAGAGGCAAAGGGAGGTGGAGGAGGATCATGCACAAGATCACCTAGTTAAGTCCACACTCCACAAGGAAAATCTTCATTATAATGGGGAGAAAGAAGGATCCTCACTGGAATGATATCTTATTACCTGGAGAGCTGCAACTGAGAGGGTTGGATTGGAGGCTCTCTCTTCTTTTAAAAAGGTTCTCTGAGTTATCACATCTTCCTTGTGTAGTTGACTACACAACAACTACTACACAACTACTACAACAACTTGAGTAGTTGACTCCCTGGGCTGAATCTTGAACTTAGAACTCCTGAGAGAATTCTACGGATAAACCTAAGGGGTTGAGGTTTCTGGTACTCTCACTCTTGACCAGTGTGGTCTTCTTTTTTCAATAAAACAGTTGATATCAATTAGCTTTTACAAGGTGGCACAGTTGAGAGAGTGCCCTGCCAAGATTCCAAAATATTCACCTTCTTGCATTCAAATCTGGCCCAGATTTAAATTACTAGCTGTGTGACCCTGGGCAAGTCACTTAATTCTGTTTGCCTGTAAAATGAGCTGGAGAAGGAAATGGCAAACCACTCCAGTGTCTCTGCCAAGAAACAAATGGGGTCACAAAGAGTTGGTCATGACTGAAAAATGACTGAACAACAAATGCACTGAGTAAGTATAACAGCTCCAGTTGTTACAAAACAATTCCCCCAAACTAGGAGGGTACTTTACTCTTGCATGCACCAAGATCTCTGGGGAGAGTGGGCTCAAACATGAAATCCAATAGCAGTGAAGAAGTATAATAATTCACTCCCCTCTTGTGGAGTCCTCATGAACTTTTCTAATGATTAGTGACTTTCTAGAATTCCTAGCTGGCACTTCTTTCCATAACAAGGGGTCACAATAGGGGGAGGCTAGGTGGTGCAGTGAATAGAGCACCAGCCCTGGAGTCAGGAGGACCTGAGTTCAAATCTGGCCTCAGACACTTGACACACTTACTAGCCGTGTGACTTTGGGCAAGTCACTTAACTCCAATTGCCCTCCAAAATGCAAAAACAAAACAAACAAACAAAACCAAGGGGTCATAATCCCTGAAGTCCTTGATATCTTTGGGCAACTGTATTTCCATATTTATTTGTAGGTACTGTTAAAAAAAATCTTGGTTCAGGTCTCACTATGGTGAATGAGATAAACTCAGGGAAAGAAAGGTAAAAGTATTTTACTAGCACACCAAAGCATCAAATGTTTGGGATGTGGCCTGTGTGGATTTCAAACCATATTCCAACCTTGATAGATTGAAATAAACAACTTCCACATAAAGGTAAAAGTATGTTGATTTGGTGCATGTATCATGAGGAGATGGGTTTTGTACTCCCTCAGCTCTTCCCCTCATGTCAAAGTGCACATGTGCAAGGGTATTTCTTGACCACCATCTCCTCCAGGATGGTTGTACACACACCCAAAGTTTAAGAAAAGTTTAAACATGAGGGTCACTTTGATTGACTCTGAACAAGTGGCTGACTTTGCACAATCTCCCCTTGGGTGCTAACCATACTCAATGGTGCAGCATCATTGTAGCAGAAACTTGAGTGGCTGGGTGCATGTTTTGTGAGTATGTGCTAGGAGGCAGGGCTGATGTAGGCTAAAGGCCAAAGAGCACCCTCCCCCAACCCACATCTGTCCATCCAACTTGAGGGAAGCCAGTTGTATACTTTTTTTTTTATTACATAGGAAATAAAATCCCTGTGGTGCCATCCTAAAAAATCCACTTGTGTGTGCATAGCCCCCTGGCTTAAAACATTCTCAGAAAGATATATAGATATATATTTTAGTTTTATATATGTGTATATCTATATATTTATGATATAATTACATCCCATTTGCCATCCCATTTCCTGACCTTTTGTTACATTTTGCTCATAAGACAGTGCTGGTAGCCTGATAATATGCCAAAGGCTCAAGGAGGTCAAGAGTTGTGAAAGGTTAGCAATCTTTTCCAATTAAAAGTGAATGAGCAGGGCGGCCAGGTGGCTCAGCAAGTAAGAGCACAGTCTCCAGTGTCAGGATGACCTGGGGATCAAATCCGGGCTCAGATACTTCGCACCACACCCAGAAATAACTGGCTGTGTAAACTTGAGCAAGTTACTTAACCCCGATTGCTTAAAAAAAAAAAAAAGTGAATGAGTGGGAGAATTCATTTTTCTAATCTATGGCAATACAGTTTTGTATTGGCCTTAAGTTTGCCTTGTTGATTGCAAACAAAGAATCATCACAAATCCTGCATGTCTGACCCCACACCCACCAGGGGTATTCCCTAAGGGCAAAGAGATATGTGAACATATCCAGTAGTTGGTTTATTTAAAGGCATATCTGGCATGTTGGGTCAGAGACACATAAGTATTGGACTCTCCTATTCCCCCAATTCCAAGGCCACAAAGCAGGGTATAAAGCGCACACACACACACACACACACACACACAAACACAAAATGTACATTTGATAGTAGGTGAGGGATTAGGTCCTAACTATCAGTGTCAAACAAACAAGTAGCCAAGGACCACTGATTGGTGTTGTGGTCCTTTCTTAGCTTAACTGGGCCCAGGTGCTAATTAGGAACTGCTTCCTTTGCTAGGCTGAATTCCAGGAGGGCTAGAGACTAGATGTGTTCCAGAAATTGCAGATCCACACATAGTCACCTGGCTCAAATGGATGCACTATCTCTTCCAAAGTCAGAGTTTGCATCAAGGCTTCCTCCTTCCAGACCCATGAAAGAGAACTAGACAGAGAAATCACATATCTTATCAGGCTTTTATCCCTTGTGACTAGGTTCAATCTTGAAAGGTCCAGACTCTGAGAAGTAGGTGGCCTACAAAACAGAATTCAAAAGGTGACAGTCCACAGCCCTGCCCTATGATCTCTAAGTTGGAACAATACAAGGGGAAGTACCTGAGGTCATTTTAACTATATTTTCTGACATAGTTTTCCCAAAAGGGTCTTAACTTCCCTATTTAGCTGCTCAACTTCCCCTGATGATTGTGGATGATATGGGTTGTTCAGGTTCTAGGCTATCCTAAAACTCTTGGAGAGTTGCATAGTTATTTCTGCAGTAAAGTGTGGCCCTTGGTCACAGTTAATAGTACATAACAGTACAAAGCTTGGTTTTACATCCTTTGGCAGTGTCCGTGATCTTCAAGTTTCTGTGGATGGATGAGGGAAGCTTTGTGAAGGTATTCCTTGACCATCTACAGGTTCCAAGTCACTTGTGGAGATTTTCTGGGTAATGTTGCCAAAGCACACTAGTGAGAAGACTTAGTAAAACCTGACAAAATGTAGTCAGATTGGGCTTCCAGTAATTAGTTCAGGTGGTAAAAAAATAGTTCAGACCTTATGGTACTCACCTTATAAACAAAAGAGCTATAAGAAGAATATTAAATAGGCTACCCAATAAGTTACTTTATACTTGCATCCCATTATAGTAATTCAGAGGTGCTGGAATATTGCAACAAGATTTATTACATGAAAAATTACAGTTTTACCTGCTATGATTAGATTTGTTATGAAAGGAAGGAGGAAAATAGTATAACAGCATCAAGACTGGTCCTCTAGGCCTACATCAAAAGGCACAGAGTAACTTAACATAGGCATAATAGGATAATGCAGCGTTAGTTCTGTTTGATTTCAGGAAAGAGTAATAGTTAACTTTTTGGAATAGTCAATAGTCAATAGCAAAGTTCCATGTTATTTACAGGGTATCATAGCCAGGTTCAATATCAGCAAAAGTGGGAAATATTCCTGTTCAAAAGGAAATAACACAATGGGGAAACTGAGTCAAGAGAATCTTACCTTCTTCTACACAAGATCATTCCCTCAACTTTCCCAGGCACAGACATTCACCAGTATCAGTTCTTGAATCACATTCTCTGTGAGCCCCTTATGGCATTTCCCTTAAATGATGGATTGCTAGCTTAATGATAAGTCCAAATATTTATACATGGATTCAAAATTCAGAACAATATTAAATTACCATCCTAAGAGATTTTACCTCAAATAGCAATTTCCATTATAATGATAACTCATTATTATTTCTTTCATGTTGTTGCAATAACAGTTAACAATAAAAAATTCAGTAGGCCTAAAAAATAATAAAAAGTTTAGTAGACCCCCCCAAAAAATTCATATAAAACCTTCTTTTTCTCAAGTTTAAACCCATTGTGGTATAAAATCAGTCCTTAGGAATTAAGAAAACAATCTCATTCTGGAATTCCACATAGATATTAAATGTATAATAATTTCACCCCAAAACCCAGAAAAACACCAACTACTTCTGGATATAATTTTCGTAACCACAAATCATTACATAAAGTCACTTCTATACCATAAGCAAACTTGCAAATTTCCCCCTTTTGGCAAGGAGTGTTTATGATAGAAGGGGAGATCCCATTTTCTCTGTAAACCAATTCATTATTTTGAAATTTAACTTTCAGCAAGTTCTTTCATAGAGTCAATAAGATTTTATAACTTTGCCCAAGCAGATGGTACCAAGGAACTCACAAGTTTACAAATAAGGACATTTTACAAGGTCTCTTTCTCTCTTTTTCCCCTCACACAGTAAATATTCTTCTCTTTTAAAATGTACTCAATTAAATACTAAATAGGTTCTAATATCATGATAAGAACCTCTGATAACTTAATCAAAGCATCCAGTTAAATTTTTCAGTGATACAATTGCATCATCTTCTTAACACATTTCTTACACAATAGTTTCCCAGAATTCACAATACAAGAAAATTTAGAAACACAACAATAACATATATATCATGTATTTAACACATAAAACAAATTATAGCCAGTCAAAAACCATCGATTCAGTTGAATCCATTTCCAAATTATCTTACATAGAAAATCATTGTATTCATTTGATCACTCTTGGCATTCTATACTGATTGCATTCAAGATCAGAATAGACTAATAAATATACATGAATATTACATAAGACTTTATACATATATGGCTGTGCATGTGTCTGTATATATGTACGTGTATGTACATATATACATGCATGTGTGTATATCTTAACTCTCTTTGCCTCAATTTCCTCATATGCTTTAGGAAAATCACTTTAATGGCTGGATAAAGAATGGACTGGAGTGGGGAGAGATTTGAGGTAGGCAGATCAACCAACAGGCTATAGCAATAGACCAGGTGTGAGGTGATGACGACCTATACCAGAGTGCTGGCAATATCAGAGGAGAGAAAGGTGTGTATTCAAGAGATGCTGCAAAGGTAAAATTGAAAGGTCTTAGTAATAGCTTGGATATGGGGTTCTGTTTCTGCTAGTAAATGTGTTCAAATATTTTTTTTTAAGAAAGAAATCATAAGCTTAGTTTCTTGTCTTTTTTTTTTTAAATAAAAGCCCAATCACATCATTGTTAGTATGTCTTTGATATTTCTCTTCTTTGGAGCATGCTTCTCTCTGTTCACCAAGGCTTCATTCTCTGAAAACCTTAAAATTCACTTCTAAAAAGTCTCCCTTGATCTGACCTCTTCCTAACTGCACATTTATTCTGTATCTTGTCAGAAGTCAGAGCTTAAATATACTATTTGCATTATATGAATATGCACTAATTTGTATATAACTTTGTTTTTTTTTAATTGGGTATATGTATTGCCTTTCTAATTAGACCATAAACTAATTTAAAGCAAGTACAATATCTTTTCTTTCTTTTTTTCTGCTTTCTTCTTGCCTCCATTATGATGCTCTGTATAGTGGCACCAAGAAAGGAGAAAGGGGAGATAGAGATGTTGTTCTTTGAACTTTGAAGACTTTCTACTCTCCTCTTCAACTGATCTCATGTTAACAAAAATCAGGAATAGTCGATATTGGAAGGTCTATGGAGAGACAGACACCCCAACAAACTACTGGTAGATCTGTGAAGTGGTAATTATTCTAGATATTAATTTAGATTTATGCAAGAAAAGTGAGAACTGGCCTATTACTGATATTCCAAGACCAAAACCAGAAACAATTGTTTTATATACACATACACAAATACACAGAAACACATACATAGTTATGTTATACACACATATAAACACACATACATACATATACATGTATGTGTATGTATATATACATATTACTCATAATAGACCTTTTATAAAGGCAAAAATGCAAATGAAGCAAGTATCCATTGATTGGGGAATAAATTGTGCTATATATGAGTGTAATGGAATATTTTTGTGCTGTAAGAAATGGACAACTCAGATTGGCTAAGAAGACAAAACAGGAAAATGATAAATGCTGGAGAGGATGTTGGTGAAGTTGTGAACTTATCCAACCATTCTGGAGAACAATTTGGAACTATGCCCAAAGGTCTATTAAAAAAGTACATACCCTTTGACCCTAGCAATACCACTTCTAGGGCTATTCCAAAGAGATTATGCAAGTGGGAGGAGGACCCAAAAAATATTTATAGCAGCTCTTTTTGTGGCAGCAAAGAATTGGAAATTAAGCGGATGCCCATCAATTGGGGAATGGTTAAACAAGCTGTGGTATATGAATGTAGTGGAATACTATTGTGCTATAAGAAATGAGGAGCAGATGGACTTGATGCTGAGTGAGGAGAGCAGAACCAGAAGAACTCTGTACATAATTACAGACACATCGTGTCTGTGACAACTAACTTTGATAGACTGGGCTCCTCTCAGCAATGCAAGATTATAAGACAACTCCAAAGGACTCATGATAGAAAAGGCTATTCACATCCAGAAAAAGAACTACAGAGTCTGAATACAGATGGAAGCAAACTACTTGTTCTCTCTCTTTTGTGTTTTGTTTTGTTTAACTCCTTTCTCATTTTTCACTCCATTGGTTTTAATTCTTTACAAACTGACAAAAGTTTAATGTGAAGGTATTTGTAGAACCTATATAGGATGGTATACTGCCATGGAAAGGGGAGGGGGCAGGAGAAAGAGGGGGAGAAAATTTGGAACTCAAGGGATTGTGGAATTGAATGTTGTAAACTATAAGTAAATAAATAAATTTTTAAAAAAAGGAAAATGGACAACTATAAGGAATTCAGAGAAACATGGGAAGATTTTTATGAACTGATGCAGAATGAAATAACCTAAAGGGACAATATTTGTGGTGAATAGGACAATGTAAATGAAAAAATTTCTAAAAAAATTCTGAACTCTGAGTAACAAGAAATGGATAATTGGTTCAGAAAACTGATAAGGAAACATCAACCTTCCAACAGAAAGGTGGAGATCTGCTCAGGCAGAATGCCATATATATAATCAGATATGGTTTCTGTACTGGGCCTTTTTTGCTTACCTGTTTTTCTTTGTTACAAGGGAGGTTTCAATTTTGAGGCAGCAAAGGGAGAATATCTCCAGAAACCATTGATTTTTTTTTTTAGTCATTGATAAAACTTTAAAAAATCCTCAAATCCTCAAATTTGGCTTTATATCATGTCAATTCTGGAAATATATCCCCGCCCTAAAATAAAATTAATCTCATGTCACTAGGGAGTGGCAAGACTTTGGCTTGCCTTTACAAGGTACCCTCGTTCACGTAGGGAACTTTATGGGCTTTTGTCAATGTTTAACTTCTTTCTCTGTACAGATAAATAGTGAACCCTCACACTTACCACCTCTGTCATATTTAGAAGGAAACTCAGACAAAAGAGGCAGTCATACAGTACCCTCTTCCTTCTTCCCCTTTGGTTTCTATATGTCTCCACCCCTTCTCCCTCTTCCCCTTTGTCTCAGGACATCAATGAAGAATCACCTGGTATGAGTGGAAGGAGGAGCAGGGATAGTGTCCTTATTGGCTGTCTTCCTACTGATTTCTTGTTCTTGCCTGAGGCTTCATGTCAGGAGATCCCCAGCTCTTTCAGGATCATTTATCTTAGATACCACTTATATTTATTTCCCCCTCAATGATATGCTAATACATTGCTATATCAAAACTGAGGCTTTACTCCATTTCATTTTCTAAATTCTGCTCTTTGAGCAGCCCTCAGTGGATATAGGACTGAGCCTGGAATCAATCAGGAACACCTGAGTTCATATCCAGTATCTGTATTTACTAACTGTGTGACCCTGAGCAAATCATTTAACTCCTGTTTGCCTCAGTTTCCTCATCTGTAAAAAGAGAATGATAACAGCATCTACCTCCCAGGACTGTTGTGAGACTCAAATGAGATAATAATTGTAAAATGCTCAGCATTGTGCCTGGAATATAGTAAGCACTATATAAATGTTGCCGGTTATTATTTACAGAAATATCCCAGATAGATGCTATTTTAAAAATCATACTCTAATCCATTCCCAGCGCTCCCAAAGTGCCTGACACCCCTGGGGCTGGGCCTTGCCTGGCACCACTGCACTTCCCCTTGCCCCTTCCCTGTCCAAGTGCCTTCATGCCCTAGGGCTCAACCTTCAGCACAGTCCTGGGGTCCCCTAAGTGCCTGTCCCTTCTCAGAGTATTAACGCTCACTCCAAGAGTATTAACGCTGTTGTACCTCGCATTGCCAAGGGGCTCCACCAGCCCCAGCCTCACCCTCAGTGGCTCTCAGCCAGTCCCCACCAGCCTTGACTCCGCTCACCTTTTTTGATACTGTCCTCTCTATCCTAGCCATATGTGGAGGCTGCAAGGGTCACCTCCCACCCACCCAAAAACAGGTCACCCCCAATAAAGGTGGTTCGGCCACCGCCAAAAAAAAATCATACTCTACTCCAAAACTCAAGCCTCCCATTCCCTACCCAGCCCCACACCTAGGGAAAAAGAAAGTAGATCAATAAGTAAAAAGAAACCATAGAGATCATTTATTCTAACTCCTTCATTGTATGCATAAGAAAACTGAGGCCCGAGAAAGTTAAATGATGTCTCCTAAGCCACCTAGAAAAGCACTGGTAGAGTAGAGATATAGTCTCCTGAGTTGGGACAGTCTTCTTAGCTTTTCTCTCCACTGTCTCTTGAAACCAGGCTCTTGTAGAATATCACAGAATCCTTGAACTAGAAGGGACCTAAGAGATCATAGTAATATAATGAAAACAGCACTAAACTTGGAGTCAGAAGAGATCTAGGTATGAATCTTGGCTCTGAAACTTACTCAGCATAACCCCTTACTTCTCCCATGATTTCCAAGTTCACACAACCAATGTGGGTCAGAGGTGAGATTTGAACCCAGGTTTTTTTTCTAACCTTAGAATGACAGTCTATCTATTATGCCATGCTGCCTTTCACTAATAATTGCTAAAATGAGAGGATTCAATTAAATAATCTCTATGATTTTTTTCCAGTTCTGATATTGTATAATTTTATGATTTTATACATCATCTAGTATACAAGGAACTGTTATAAATGGAGAAAGGTCCAGAGCAAGCCTATTCCTGTCTTGTTACTCATTAACCATGCCCTGAAAGTTGTCAAAATAAGGAGAGGGAGAAAATGAGAAATTAGATTATGATTAGAGCTATAAGGAATATCAGAAGCCATCACATTCAACCCCCTGGATTTTACAGATGAGGAAAATGAGCACATAAAGTTTGAATGATTTGTCACATAGCTACTGAGGCAGGATTTGAATTTATGTCTCCCTCTAAATCCTGTGCCCTTTCCACTATGCTAGGCTGCCTCTATTAAAGACTAGAATCCATAATGAATTTTGAGTATATCATTTAAAAGCGCTTATGAGGCTATTTTGCCATAGTCACCTAATAGGTGGTTCCTATTCATGTAACAGGAGTAATCAGGAAATTCTCCTGTAATCTACTGAATAGACCTGAGCATGCACTCTTGCCCCTTTCAGTATGAGTTGTACTCTGGCCCCTTGTTAGAGGCAGGTGGAGCCCAGTGCCTCCTGTTTGGTTCCATGACTAGAACAACATTGAAGATCATTGAGTCAGGAGTTACTTCCCCCTTCAGAAGGCTATAAGAGCTTTAGGAAGACTTCACCCACTTTCTCTTTTGAGCTCTTCTACTATTCCAAATGTCATAACTGGGTCTGACTCAGGCCATTAGCCCTGAAACTAGAATGAAATGAGATACTCATAATCCATCTAATAGCTAACAATAGGAAGTTTACTTAGCCAAAGCAGAGGAAGGACATTTAGATCACAGAAGTGATGTTCATCCAGGATGAAGCATTGCAGTTGAACATAGCTTCCCCATGTTTCTCATGCAGCTGGTCTATGGCCACAAGCCTCAGAGAGTAGCTATAGCCCCCTGAGTCCTAGGTACATTGTATTCAGGTGACCAGAAAGCTACTTCCCCTAACTCCATTAAATCTCAAGTACAGTTTAAACACCTTTAAAGAAAAAAATTCATAGTGATCTAAATTTCATGGGAGGTGAGGGGGCAATCAATATATCTCTCCCATAATACTCCATTCTTTGGTGATAATGTCCTAATGGTCTTTTAGAGAACCTTCTACCACTTAAATACCATTGTCTGTTACTGGACAAATCTGCCTTTGGAGATATAAGAAATGTGACATACATATCTGAAGAAGAAAAAGAAAAGCTAAGAGAATGATCAGAAAGATAACAGAAACAAAACCAAAAAACAATGAAATAGTCCCCTGATGGAATAAGCAATAATGGGAAAACAAAGACCAGAAATCCTAGATTTCATTTTCCTTCTACTAAAGGACCAAAGCAGAGCTCTAAACAGTCTAACACCATGTAGATGGTGGATGATGTCGAATCATTGTAGTTCATAGTGTCCTAATACAAAGAGGTAATCATGAACAAGAGAAGCACTAGGAATGAGGGTCACAAAGAAATTGATAACACTTCCAGCATAGTAACTACCTTCAGCATGGGTTGGGGTCATCCATAGTAATGTAGCTAAGACACTATCACCCTCTGGGATAGAGCCTGTCCTAATGACTGGGTTGATACCAAGAAATGTTTTGTATGGCCAAGCACAGTGTTTGTTCCCCAACCCATCAGCCAGGACCTCCCTGTCCCTGGAAGCTGATAATAATGGGGGAAGAGAAGAGAAGAATATCGAATCCTTGCCCCCTTACAGGCCTCTAAAGGAACTTCCTCTTTCTTCTACAAAAGCTGAGTAGGCATTTCTACTCTCCCCTTGTTGCCAGAAAATTAAACTGCTTCCCAAGAAACCTACCCACTGGTCTTCCAAACCCTCCTTAGGGAAGAGATGTTCAATGACTTTTAGGTATGGTACGGGTGGCAATGAGGAGGAGCCAATCAGTCCTAGAGTATAGTAAGCAGTTACAAGAATAAACAAACAAATATTCTCCCAATTCTTCTGGGACCCACTATTAGCTCATCTCCTACACAACACTGATCCAGCAAAGTTCACATTCAAAGATAGCATTGTTGCCAAATGAGTCCTGGTCTCAGCTACCACTAAGCTGGAGTCCCAAAGGTCACTCTGCTCCTTGAGTGTTACAAAGCCAGACTCTGGAATGTCAGGATGCCAGAGTCCCCTCCTGACCTTTCAAAACTCACAAGATTGGAGGCTCCAATCCCTACACCTGAAAAAGAAAAGAATATGCAGAGGCCAAGGCCCAGTGCCCTCTCACAGGGCAATGTGACCTCAGACTCAGAGGGGCAAAGGCCCAAAGCCCTTCCCCTTGTAGCACTGTCCCCTCACCAGACACCACAAATGCAGCAGATCTCCCCAGAGCACATAAAGTAAGAGACGAGGTAAAAGCTGACTCAGCCTTTTCAAAGACTCCCTCAGTTCTGGCTATGCAGCCAATATTGTAGGGACTCCCTAACCATATAGTTAGCAGACTGAAACCAATTCTAGAATGTTTTTGTATTCTCTATAGTATCTCCAAGGTACTTCCATTCCACATTATCATGACCCTCCCTGAAGCAGGCTCCTCAGCCTCTCTACATATGGAAATACCATCCTTAGTGCCTTGTTCATGCTCTCAAGATGCCCCATTACACCCCCATGCCATGTTAAGCATTGCTTCCACAGTCTCGGGGCCGAATGTCTCTCTCTTCTGTGGTGGGGCCTATTTGTCCCTCGATCCTAGGGCAGAGCAGTGCCACAGGCTGAAGCATAACCCACTGCCAGTACATGAGTTCTGTCCTCTCATGCTGGGACCAAGCTGTCAACCAGTTTAGGGGCCTGAATGTTATTGTAGCTGCTGTCATTGCCCACTTGGGCCAGGGAAGAAGTGCTGCCATGAATACGGCCACTGCTCCCCTAGGGTACTTCCAATGCTGAGCACTCTGACCAGTCAGCAGTCCAGGTCAGAGCTGGCTAGTTCTAGCTCCCAGGACTAGGAAGATACCTGGAACACACAGGTGGTTTTACCTGCTCATGTGCTCACTATTTGATACCAAGAAATTATAGAAGTTCCAGGATTTTGTTCAGTGCTTCATCCTCTTGAATTTCTAACCAAATCACTACACAACACTACCTGGGATTTTCTCTGTCTTGCAATTTTTTTTTTTAGCCTCCCAACTTCCTCATATCTGAATATTACCATAGCTTTATTTCACTTAGCCTGTCAGCTAAACTTTGGTCTACCCACACCTTCTTTGGAATTTCCCATTTCATATTGTGAGTTCCTCTCTTATGTTCCACTTCAGAAAAATTGCATCATTTGTGACTAGCAGACCCAATAGCGATCATTACCACCTCAACCAAAGCTAGACTCATATCCCAACAATAGTAATTTTGACCTCATTAGCATTGGTCTCTAACTAAATTTAAATACTAGACAAAACTGAATGACAGTGGTCAATCCAGTCTTCTAAAGATACGGACCCTCCAAAGAAAATAATTGACTATTTGACATACATAGCATGGAACTATTTGATATTGCAATGCTATTGAGTAGAAATATTTAAGAGAATCGATATATATGCATTTGTTAGGAAAATTGGCATCAATGAGGACAAGTGAGATTCATCAGAATCTAATTACTATCCAGATATCTGGGGTGATTTGACACACGAGTTAGTTTTTGTTTTAAGAATTGAGGCATCATTAAATTCTGGTAATAATTCAGAAAGTCAACATTTGACCATCTGTCATATAACCTTAGTTCACCAATAAAATGTAGGTAATTAGAGTTCAGATTGTTATAATTAGTTTAGGACTGGGTTAGCATCAGAAATAAAAATAAAGTGATAATGAAGATCTATAATTAAAATGTTTCCTGAGAGCAAACTGCTCGTGGGAAATCCATGGAATTCTTCAAGGAATCATAAGGTTCTTTTGTTTCCTGGGAAAGATTTCTAATCAAATGGAACCCTGGAACAATTTTGAAAAATTATTTACTTCCCACTAGTATATACAATTCACTCTTGGAGATTGTTTTACTCACTCCACCTCACTCTTAAGATTAGATCTATTATAGCACCTGAAATTTATATTTGAAATTTATGAAAAGTCGAGTGTCTCGTGCTTTCTATTGTCTTGGATTGTTATTTAATTCTTGTGGCATTGTTCATTTAAGTCATTCTCCCAGAGTAGACAATCAGCTTACTGAGAGGAGGGGATTGTGTCTTCTCCTTGTATTTTTCAAAAGGTAGGCACTTGGGGTGGCCAGGTGGCACAGTGAGTCGGGAGACCCAGGATCAGTTCTGGCCTCAGATACTTGGCACCCACGCAAAAATAACTGGCCGTATATCCTTGAGCAAGTTACTTAACCCCAATTGCTTTAAAAAAAAAAAAAAGGTAGGCACTCAATACATATTTGTTGATTCAAAGAATCAATCTACAATAAGCCTGTACCATTCCCATACATATGTAAAGCCAATCAGTCTGCCAGTCAACAAGCATTTATCAAGTACCTTCTACAATGCCAGGCACTGTGCGAAGTGCAGGGAATACTGAAAAAGGCATGAAATACTTCCTGCTAAAGGGGAGAGACAATTAGCCAAGGATGATGCACAGACAGACAAGATAAAGAGCAGATAATCAGCAGAGATAAGGCACTGATATTAAGGGAGATCACTTCTTGTAGAAGGTGAGATTTTAACTGAAAGTTGAAGGAAACCAAGGAAGGAAGGAGATGAGGAAGGTGAGAATTCCAGGCATATGAGACTAGCAGTGGGAATGTCTAGAGCCAGAGATTAATTGAGCTGTGCAAAGATGAATGGGGAGGTGGGTGTCATGGTGTCACAGAGTGTGTGGCCAAGAGTAAAGGGTTAAGACTGGACAGGTAGGAGGCGGCCAGATTATAAAGGTCATTGAGTAAGAAACAGGATTTTCTATTAGATCCAGGAGCCATTAGGGTTAACTGAATTAGGGTGGTGATTAATAAGACTATGTGGTGTGATTTGAGGGACTGAGACCATGCTTCCTCCATGCCCCACCCTCTCCCCCATCTCTCCCTGGCCCTATCCAGATATCTGGGGTGATTTGACACTCTAGTTTTTGTTTTGTTTTAAGAATTGAGGCACCATTAAATTCTGGTAGTAATTCAGAAAGTCCTGTCTTGACTACACAACCAAAATTTCTATCATAAATTATTTTGGGGGGCTTAAATTAGCATTACCTCTAGAATGTCCTACCTTTAAAATACAAAATCTAATCTGAAAGGTACAAACCATTAACACACTTTTAACCCATTAGCAGGACCCTATTTGTTAGTTCCCTAGAACAACGCAGAATACAAAGTGACAGGCAATTTCTGATGAAAAATAAGGCAGTGAAGGAAAATGCAACAGAGTACCACATGAGGAAGACAGCTGCAGTAAAGGGCCCTGGGCAAAGAGGGGAGAACAAGTCTCTGAGCACATGTATGTGTGGCTTTTTTTAGGAGACAAAGAGATGTAAGAGGGAAAGGGGAAGACTGTGTCTAAATAGCAAGGGGAAGAACGCTGATGACAAACTTCCTTTAAAATGTTGTCCAGCGCTGGACATTTCACATATTATACTCAATTCCTATCCTATTAAGGGCGAAGCTGAGACCCAGGTAAGTGGAACTGACTCAAGGTCACACTGAGAATCATTGTCAGATCTGTAACCAGAAACTTCACCAGCGCCCTTTTCTTGCTGCCCTACTTTCAGAAACACACCTGCTGGACTCATACACCAGCTCATGGGGAAGAGACATAATCTCTGACTAACATCTGCACCTGAACACCTGAACTGCTCTCAGAAGGGGGCTGGAGGTCGATGTAATTGATGAGTCACTGATGTGTGTTCTCGTAGTTCATACCTAGTATCTATAACAAGTACAATAGGTGATTTCTCTTTGGACACAATAATAGGGAAGATGTATGTCAGTGTGGTATATTTTTGCTATGTTAATTTACTGATTTCCCATCATACCTCTACATTATAGCTAAAAGAGTTTTTTTGCCATGGGGAAAATATGTTGACCTTTATATGTTACATGCCATTTCCTATGTCTGTTTCTCTACAAAAGTTGTCCCTTATGCCTAGAAGACTTTCCTTCCTAATCTCTACCCCCCTGGAATCTTCCCTTCAAAACTTGACCCAAGTGATATCTCTTTATGAGACCTGTCCTGCTTCTCTCAGTTGTTAGGGTCATCTCCAGTCATCTTGATCTATGTCTTGCCACTGAACTCAAATGACCTTGGAGGAGACAGGCTGATGACTTTGCACAACCCTGCCTCACTTAAATCCAATTCACTTGCAAGTCAAGACATCTCCATTCTCATGCCATTGGCCCTCTTTGAGAAGGAAAGATGAACAATAACAATGGTGCCATTCTCCCACTCCCCAACCCTTATTTTTTAATTTTAATTTTTTAAGCAATTGGGGTTAAGTAACTTGCTCAAGGTTACATGGCCAGTTTTTGTGGGTGTGTGTGGGTGTTAAGTATCTGAGGCCAGAACCAATCCAAGTTTCCTCACTCTGGGGCCGGCGCTCTTACTGTGCCACCTGGCCGCCCCTTCCCCAACCCTTTTTAAAAAAAAAAATTATTTACTTTTAATTTACAACATTCAGTTCCACAATCTTTTGGGTTCCAAATTTTCTCCCCTTCTCATTCCTCTCCCTTTCCCCACTATGGGGGCATACAATTTGATATGGGATCTACAAATACCTTCACTTAAACATGTCAAGGTGTAAAGAAGAATTATAACCAATGGAATGAAGGAGAAAGAAGAAACAAAACAAAATACAAAAGAGAGAGAGCAAGTAGTTTGCTTTCATCTGAGTTCAGAAGCCTTAATTCTTTCTCTGGATGTGGACGGCCCTTTCCATCATGAGTCCTTTGGAGTTGTCTTATAACCTTGCATTGCTGAGATGAGCCCCGTCTATCAAAGTTGGTCATCACAGATATGATGTGTCTATAACTGTGTACAATGTTCTCCTGGTTTTGCTCTTCTCACTCAGCATCAGTTTGTATAAGTCTCTCCAGGTAAATATGAAGCCCGTCTGCTCCTCATTTCTTATAGCACAATAGTATTCCATTACATTCATATACCACAACTTGTTTAGCCATTCCCCAATTGATGGGTATCCCCTTGATTTACAATTCTTTGCCACCACAAAAAGAGCTGTTATAAATGTACATATGGGTCCTTTTGCCACTTGTATGATGTCTTTGGGATACAGCCCTAGAAGTGCCAACACTTTTATTTTAATCTGGGACTGATGAGGTCAGTCCAATTCTTCAGAATCAGGATTGCAAGGAAATAAGACCCTCAAAGACCATCTAACAGGTAACAAAAGAAGTTTTACTTATCCATAATGTGGAAAGGACTGTCAGCAGGGATATAGCACTGATTCAGTTAGACTTGGCCTCCATTGGGAAAGAGTAGAGTGTTTCATGTGCTGTAACTTGCATGGCAGTGGGATAGCCACCAAGTCTGAATGGGTGATTCCTCATGGGTTGGCATTTTATACCCTAAGCAAGCAGGAAGCCAAGTCAATAGGTTGCATTAGACTCCTGAAACAATCAAGTCTCAGGGGTAGTTTTCCTGCCTTTTTTTTAGGGATAACATCCCAGCTAGATGGCAGATATTGTTCCTACTACACCCCGCCTCTTGGTGGACAAAGTCTTTTAAGACCTTAACATCTAGATGACCTTCCAAAACTTAAATGGCTTTAGGGCTTAGTGATAACCCTTACCTTGGGGATACAAGAAGCCTGGCATAGGCAACCCTGGAGGAGGAGTTTAGCATAGGTAAAAGAAAAAAACAAAAAGGGAAAGAAATAAAGGGGAAGGGGGGCCAGAAAGAAAACACCTTGCCCCCATGGCAAGAAAACAGAATGACCAAAAACTGGGGGACCAAAAATGACCAGAAATCTTAGGCTTTGCCTCCCTCCTCAGGAAGGAGTAAATTCCACATCTGTCTGGGTGAGTGATGCTGGGGCAGTTCACAGTGGCTCTCCTGATATAAATTCAGAGTGACCAGTAGTGCAGCTGGGTGACAGTGTATATATTGAGCACTGCTCCTGCAATCAGGAAGACCTGAGCTCAGATCCAGCCTCAGACACTTACTAGCTGTGTGGCCATGGGCAAATCACTTAACCTATGTTTACCTTAGTTTCCCCATATGTAAAACAGGGATGATAATAATAGCACCTACTTCTCAATGTTGTTATGAGGATGAAAAGAGATAATCGTAACTGGCCTAGCACACAGTTAGCTGTTATTATAGAGGGAGTACATCAAGAATAACAGGGCAATAGCACAGATCAAAGGATCCTTGGTTTAGAACCGGAAGGTATCTTAGAGGTTGTCAAGGTCAGTGCCCTCTTTCTACAGATGAAGAATCGAGGTCAAGAAAGATTAAGCAGCTTATACAAGTGTCTAAGATGTGATTAGAAGTCAGGGATTCTTCGATTCAAATCCAATACTCTCTTTACTATGCCATTTTGCCAGGTGAAGTCACAGCCTAACCCTCCCCACTGATGCTCCTCAGGGTCTTTAGCAGTTAGGTGGCTAAGAGATCATTATTCTCTTCTAAACAGCCTGTCCCTGCTCCCTGAAACATTAAGGGGAGGGACCAATACAGAATTTTGTCATATATCACTTTCCTTGCCCCACAACGTTTCCTATCTCACTAGCTAGGACATTCTCCTCTGTGGGAATCACATGGAGAGGAATTAATATCAAATTTCTGCCCCTTTTAGAGGCTTCTTCTAAGGGGCTGCTCCCTTCTTCAATGGGGTCTGAGTAAGGACTTTTCCTCACCTTCATTCCATTCTTCATGCCTCTTATGTAGAACCATTGATGAGCCAAGAAAAGCTGGAACAGAGGGGCAGCTGGGTCCAGCAGTGGATAGAGCTCTGGGTCTGGGGTCAGGAAAATGAATCTTCCCGAGTTCAAATCTGGCCTCAGACATTTACTAGCTGTGTGACCCTGAAAAAATCACTTAACCCTGGTTTGCCTCAGTTTTCTCATCTGTAAAATGAACTGGAGAAGGAAATGGCAAATCATTCTAGTATCTCTGCCAAGAAAACCCCAAATGGGGTCATGTAAAGTTGGACACAACTGAGAAACTACTGAATGACAAAAGTAGAAGAGACCATCTAACAGTTAATAAAAGGAGGTTTTCTTAGCTGTAACATGGAAAGAATATAGCACTGGTTCAGGTAGACATGGTCTTTGTCATCTCAGAATGGAGGATGGCTGATCGGTAGGATGTGTTGGATGTGGTGACTAGAAAGGCAATAGAACATCTACCAAGTTTTAGGAGTACTAACTCCTTGTGGTTTAGATTTTTATACCCCAAGTGAGCCATGTTAACAGCTCAAGTCTTTGCTTCCTAGACCAATCAAGTTTCAGGGAGTCCTTCAGGAAATCTGACCTCAGGCTTGACACTTAACTAGCTGTGTGACCTTGGGCAAATCACATAACCCAATTGCCTTGCCATACCCCCCTCTAAAAAAAAAAAGAGTTCAAACCATGACATCATGTTCTGAACTACCCTCTCCCCCACTTCAAGCTACCTTTTAGTATGGTGTGCCCCATTACAAGGTAAGCACCTTGAAGGCTGGGACTACTTACCTGACTAGGATCTGCATTCCCCCGAGCCTAGCACGGTGACAAATGCCTTTTTCATTCATTCATTCATTCATTCATTCATTCATTCATTCATTCATTCATGTCTTTTCAACCTCTGGAGGTAAACAGTCTTCAGTTAAAAATAACTAGTTAATTAATGGTTGTATAGTCACAAAATCCTCCTAGATTAACATGCAAATGAATTTGAGCCAGAACAAAAGGTAATCTAAGGAGACAAGGTCATTTTTCTCCACCCAACTAGACCACATTCCTACTTTTATCACACATACTAATCTGCAGCAAAACTTGGTTGCTCTGAGCTTTTTTTTAGTCATCAAAAAACTTCAATAGGAGTATATTTATTTTGTATTTACTTAAATGTGTACATTTTTCTCATCTGTGTCCAAAAATGTAAACTCCTTGAGAAAAGAGATTTTACTTTTGTTTATGTATACACAACATTTTGCACTGTGCCTAACATGTATAATAAGTGCTTAATAAATGCTTACTGAATTAAATTGAATTCATGTGAATAACTTATCATTTATTCCTTCCTACATCTACTTTCTGAACTAAAAGTGTAAACTATCAAGTTCTATATTATACTCTTTAAAATAGACTGTACAATCTGGAATTATGCAAAGAAAGTAATTAAATTGTCCATATGCTTTGACCCAGAAATTCTGTTAGGCATATGCCCCTAGAAGGTCTATGACAATAAGGAAAGGGCTCATATACACCAAGATATTTACAGCAGCACTGTCTGTGCTAACAAAGAACTAGAAACAAATGTTCTACCAAATTCACATGCCTCAATTTGTTTGGTCACTTGACAATAAAACACCAGTTTATTTACAGGTTTTTGCCAACACAAAAAATGTTATAATAAATAATGAATATTTTCATATATATGAGACTTCTCCCAACAGCTCTGACTTCCTTGCAGGTTCGTGTTAAGCGATGTCATTACTCTGTTACAGAGTATGAAAGGTTTACACATCTCTAACATAATTCCAAATTAGCAAACACAAAGAGGCCTAGCTTTGACTCTTATCCCTTCCAGCACTACCACATCTCTTGCCTTCACTGCCAAACTTCTTCTGAAAAAGCTCTGCCTCCAGTTTCTCATCAGTCACCATGTCCTCAACACTTTCCAGTCTTGTTCCTGTCTTAATTAATTTTTGAAACTATATTTTAAAGTCACTTACCATTTAAATTTGATTTCAAAGTATCCCATGACTGGAATTCTCTCTCTCCTCATATCTGCTTCCTGGTTTTCCTGGCTTCCTGGTGTGTCACCTAAAATCTCACCTTCTATAATAACCCCTTCTCAGTCCCCCTAATTCTACCACCTTCTTTCTCTTGATTATCTCCCATTTATCCCGTCCATAACTTGGTTGTACCTAGCTGTTTGCATGGTGTTTCTCCATTAGGCTGTGAGCTTCTTAAGACCAGGGTTTTTTCCCCTCTTCTTTGTATCACTGGCACCTATTTAGCATAGTATCAAGCCTATAGTAATAGTTGCTTGATAAATGCTTGTTGATTGAATGAATTGGAGAATGCCAAAACAAATTATGGCCCATGAATATATATGGAATATATAATGGAATAGCATGTAGTATAAGAAACTATAAACATAACGAATAAAGAAAAACATGGATTTATATGAGCTGATGCAAAATGAAGTAAGCAGAACCCAGAAAATAATGTAGACAAAATTACTGCAACAATGTAAATGGAAATCATGTTAACAAAGAAATGTTATCCCATGAAATTATAATAACACAGCTTGGCCCCAAAGAAGAGAGATGAGAAGATATATTCCCTTCTCCTTTGCAGGAGTGTGTGTGTGTGTGTGTGTGTGTGTGTGTGTGTGAGAGAGAGAGAGAGAGAGAGAGAGAGAGAGAGAGAGAGAGAGAGAGAGAGAGAGAGAGAGAGAGAGAGAGAGATACTGAATATTATGTCAGACTTTTTTGGTCTATTGTTTAGATTTGTGGGCTTCTCTCCTTCCTTCCTTCCTTCCTTCCTTCCTTCCTTCCTTCCTTCCTTCCTTCCTTCCTTCCTTCCTTCCTTCTTCCCTCTTCGTCTTTCTCTTTCCTTCTTCCTTTTTTCCTTCCCTCCTTCCTTCCTTCCTATTTTAGTGTAAGGAATGGCTTTCTGGGAGGGAATAGAGGTGAGGAATACAGTGGGAGATATAAGTGATTTAAAAACAAAATATATCGATAAAGTTTATTTTTTAAAAGAAAAAAATAAACTACACACATATGTAGAGTTTGAAGGGACTTTGAAACTACCCTAACCCCTTCATTTTAAAGTGGCTCAGTGATGTACTCAAAGTTGTGATGCTAAATGTCAGGGTCAGCATTTGAGTCTAGAACCTCTGATTCTAAGTACACTTCTCATGCTACTACACCACATACAGAGCATTAGTTATCAAGAGAGTATCTCCCAGATGATTGGGGTTTACATGTGGATTGTATATTTTATGTATAGCAATGGAATATAGAAATGGCTTCCTCTTCCCTCTTTCTTTCCTCCCTTACTCTGCCCCAGCCCTATACATACCAACCTATGGGATGTGGTTCATATAAATGAAAGTCTCCATGTTTTAAAAATGTTTTACCTAGGATTGTTGCCTACACTGTTAATGACCTATCTATCATAAATGCCCCACCCTTCCTTAGTTCTGTTAAAACAAAGGTTAAGGTCCACATCTTCCTGTCCCACTAGATTTCCTTCTGCCTAGGCTAGATTGAAATCTAGGAATAAACTGGATCCTATCCTCCCCTTTCTCTATCCTAACCAAAAAACTTTGTAAACTCTCTGTAGTGTTAAATGGTTCACTCATAACAATAGTATTTTCCCAATTATAAAACTATATTATATGATTATAGTTATTGATAATAACTGTGTAAGAGGCAATTTAGCTTAGTAGAAAGAGAACTTATATGAGAGTCCAGAGAAACAAGAGACCTGACTTTCTGAACTGGAAAAAAAAAAATTTCATAATGTGCATGAATGCACACACACACACACACACACACACACAGAGATAGCATCCAGGGCATAGTAGGCTCTTATTAAATGTTTGTTGATTGATTGATGGTATTATGATTTGAGTATCTCTACTGTATCAGCACTCTAGGCTATATGGAAGAATACCTCATCTCTGCCTTCAAGGAGTTTATAATCTAGCTGAGGAGACAAGACTAATATCCATGAAACATTAGCAAACAATAAAAGATGGTGTACAGGGGGTTACTATGAAATAATGAGAAGAGATTTTATAGTCAAATGTCAGAAATTTCTCCTCTTCATTTACACTACTCTCCCTAGTCCAAATTATCTGCACCACCTTTTCCTTTTACTATTTCCTTTCCTATTACAATATCCTCCTAAATGAAATTTCTGTATATAGTATCTCTCCTCCAATCCATCCTCAGCACCATTTCCAAAAATCTTCCAAAATAATAGTTCTTGCTCTCAACTGCCTCTACAATAAAACAAACTGCTTTGTTTGATAGTATTTGAAACCATCACCATCTGGTTCTACCCAATCTTTCTGGATTTATTTCATATTATTCTACTTCTCATACTCTAGATTTCAGCCAAAATGGCCTATTTGCTGTTCTTATCTTCTGCCTCCTTCTGTACCTTCACACAAACTGTCATGTGTATCTGGAATGCACCTCCCTCTTCACCCTGCCTTTTAAAATCCTAACTTCATTAAAGGTTCAGCTTCTCTGATCTCTCTAGCTGATATTCTTTTCTTTCTCAAAGTACCTTATATTTATTTAATGTCTCTCTAAGTAGAATGTATGCTCCTTGAGGTCAGGAGCTATTTTTCTCTTTCTCTCTGTATAAGCGCCCCTTCCAGGACTACTTACCAGACTCCCATTGGCACTAGAGGGTTTAGTCCCTACAGGGTAGCTGCTACTACTAGTATCAGGGTTCTAGGGATAATCCTGAGAAACCAGGTTTCTAGTCAGTCATAAGCCCCCACAGATGTCCTTTCCATTGATGATCAGTCAGTAACCTCAATTATCTTTTTAAATTTTAGCAAATTTATTTACAAAGAGACTGTAGTAAGAACAGTTGGCACAAAACATTCTCCCTAAATTCAAGTGCAATACACATAGGGTCCATGGGAAGAATGGACATAAACATAACATATAAAACATAAACTCATGGATACAAGGTACAAAGGGCACGTGAGGCTAAGAGGAAACTGCCAGCTCTTGGTGACTGGAAGTTAGTCCTTTTCTCTCTTCACAGAGGCCTCATGAAATTCCTCTTAGATATAGCTCTCTTCTGGGCTTTGAGGGTCAGTGTTCTTGTAGAATCAGCAGCCAGTACTTCTCCCGGCTATGAAAGGTCACACTCCTTGAAACTGCTTCCTACCTTGTAGGAGTTCTTTTTTTGTATCCATCTGAGGATTGATTTCAAACTAGCCAGTCTATAATTTCCACAATACTACTTGAATAAAAAAATCTGATTCATTTTTGTCCCTTTCAGTTCTGGGTGCAGGGAAAGGAGTCTCTAAACCAGGAATGTGAGCCACCAAGATCTCAAAATTCAGGAATACAGGCCAGATGTTGCAGTCATCACAAGTCCTAAGAATCATGGGTTTGGGACAGCTAACTAGCCCAGTGGGGCTTTGGACTTGAACTTGGTGGGATTAATGCTATGTAAGAACTGAGTTAAACCATAAACCTAAAACTCCCTCCCTTCTCCTCCCTGGAGACTAAAGTGGAGTAAATGGGATTATGTTCCCAAGGTGTAAGAGAAAATGTCTGTGTGTTTGCACATGCTGTGTCTTTTTAGTAAATATTCCTCTGTAAAACTAATATGATAAATTTAAATGGAACTGAGATGCCAGTCACTGGACTCTTAAAAAAAAAGAAGACGTGCTTGAACTGATGGTATACAACAGAGAATCCCCTAACCCCATCATGGCACTAGAGAAACGGAAGGAAAAGGGTGGTAAAATTTAACACACCTGGTCCTCAAAGTCAGACCAGAGCAAAACCACAGTACATATTTTTCAAGTAACAAGTTTTTAAAAAATTTTTCAAGTAATAAGTTTTTTAAAAAATTAGTCCCTCCAACTACCTTTCCCCAATTAATAAAATTCTTTTAAAAAAGCAAAACACGTTTTGTTTATTTTGCAAATGCTACACTTAATCTATTACATATTCTGGGTTAGTAAAATTTATATTAAACAAAGTTGTAAACCTATTTTATATGAAATAATAGAATATCTCAAATTTAACTATTACATATTCTGGGTTAGTAAAATTTATATTAAACAAAGTTATATATAAACTTTATATGAAATAACAGAATATCTCAAATTTAACTGCATATCAAGTTAATATCAACTACCCCATTCAACCATGCCAGTATACTACTGCTGCATACCCACTGAGAATCAAAAACCTAGAGGATGGGGGCGGCTAGATGGCACAGTGAGTAAAGCGCAGGCCCCAGAGTCGGAGGACAAGAGTTCAGTTCCGGCCTCAGACACTTAATACCCACACACACAAAAAAACTAGCCATGTAACCTTGGGCAAGTTACTTAACCCCAATTGCCCTCCAAAAAAAAAAAGGCAAAAAAAAAAAAAGAAAAGAAAAAAAAACCCTAGAGGATGGGTCTCAGGAATAAAGATCTGTTCTGAATAGGGTAAAGGGATTTCTCTGGAAAAGTTAAGAATTAGAACCAAGTAGAGCTTTGTCTCTTTTTCCTTGACTGTATTAAGAAATTGAAATGTAGTTTTTCTCATCAAAACCCTAATCTTAAGTATCAAAGCTAGTATTATGAGAAAAAATGAAAATGACAAATATTGGAAGGACTATGAGAAAACAGGAGCATAATGAATTGTTGGTGGAGTTGTGAATTGCTCCAGCCATTCTGGAAAACAATTTATAATTAGGTCCCCAAACTTACTAAATGTGCATTTTGACTCAGTAATGGCACTACTAGTCCTATATCTCAAAGGGACAAAAGAAAGAGGAAAAGGACTCATATGTATAGAAATATTAAAAGCAGTTCTTTGTGGTAATAAAGAATTGGAAACCAAGGAGGTGTGTATCTGCTGGGAAATGGATAAACAAAATATGGTATGTTAATTAATTAATTTAACCAGCATTTATATAGTGCCTTAAAATTTGAAACTGCCTTTATAAATATTATCTCATTTTATCCTCACAACAACCTTTGAAGGTAAGAGCTATTATTATCCCCATTTTATAAATGAGAGGCAATCAGAGGGTAAGTAACTTGCTCAAGGTCATACAGCTAATAAATGTCTGAGGCAGGATTTGAACTCAGGTCTCTCTGACTTCAGGTCCATTGTTCTATTCACTGATTAATTAGCTGCAACTGTGACTTGGATTAGAAAAGTTAGTACTAAAATAAGATTCTACCACTATAACAGGGCTTTTCGTTCTGCTGTTTTAATTCCTGAGATTGTGTTAATCAATCAATCAAAAAATATTTATTAAGCAACAATTGTGTGCCAGGTGCTAGGTTAGGGCCTACAGAACAAAAGGGGGATAGTGTCTGCCCTCAAGGAACTTAGTCTACTGGGGAGACTAAACTATGTTTGCACATAAGTCAATACAATCTAAATACAATTAAATATAAAAAGATGGGGAGAGGGAGAGACAAACAACTGGGGGACTCAGGAAAAGCCTCCTACTGGACGGGGCTCTTGAGCAGAGTTTTGAAGGGAGTTGTAGGATTCAAGAAATACAGGTAAGGAGAGACTGTATTCTAGGTATAAGCTAAGGCACAGAGGTAAGGGAAGGGTTTGGCTCAAGCATAGTTTTCATGAGAGGGCCTCAAGTCTAATGAGCCTGCATAGTGAGCTATACATCATGCAGAGAGAAAGGGACAGATACATCTCTAGAGGAAGGAGGGTGTATACAAAATAGTGAAGGAATGTAAGAGGCAATTGAGAACTACTCGGTGTTTCCCCGATAATAAGACACTGTCTTATTAATTTTTTTGGACAGAAAAACACCAGAGGACTTATTTTCAGGGGAGGGCTTATTTTAATGAACATTGACAGCAATTTTAATAAACAGGTAAATGTGAACAAAAAAATGTACCTTTATTCAATAAGCAAATCACTGGGGAAGAACAGGATGACGCGCTCACTGCTGCAGCTCTGATTGGATACAGCTCGGGGCGCGGCGTGCGTTTCGGGGGGGGGGAACGGTGCATACAGAGGGTACCGTAATGTAGCGTGTAGTGTAGGGGATCACCTTCACTACAGTAGCAATCTCAACAGGGCTTATTTTAGGGGGAGGGCTTATTTTCGAGGAATCTTAAACAGTACAGGGAGGGCTTATTTTCGGGATAGGTCTTATTATCGGGGAAACACGGTAGTAGTGTGGGATTTGTAGTTCAGAGAGACAAGCATTCCCTTGAAGTTGTAAAGAGAGATTTGAACTATCCCTAGGTTTGACCTGGAAGGGGCACTTAAGTCATGGCACAGTTTTAAAAGAGAAACACTCAGACTAAAAGAATGGGGCAAACAAGCACTACCCAGATCTTAACAAGCCAAATGGAAAGCATCAGTTGTACAGGGGCACCGAGAGACAGAAGAAACAAAAAGAACCTCAAAGAAGGGCACAGCTGCCATAAAGGAGACAGAAGTGGCACATTAGATCTCAGCAGGCATCTCACGATAGAGATCTCAGGCTGAAGCTATCAGGAGTATTCACCTCTTCAAAACCTGTGGCAGGTTTTTTTAAAAATGGTCTGCTCCTTCCCCAACTTTACTTCTCCATACCAATCTAGTGAAAGAAACCATAATATACTCCGCTTGCTTCTTTTCTTAAATGCTTTCTTAAATGCTCTCAAATATAGAGAGGATAGGGGTTACTAGGAGATACACAAAAATTCTAATTAAGACAAAAAACCAACCTTTGCCTGAATGATAGGAATTTTCCAAACTGGGGGCTCTGAACTGCTGTGATTGTTTTATTAACTGTCTGATATAAACTAGGTAAAATAGGAGAGGAAGAGACCACATAGACCTGAGAGTCCTTAGGCTAAAAAGCCAGCTAATTTCGTATAACAGAGTATGGCTGATCAAATCTCCAGAGAAAAGGTTGAGAGAAGAAAGTATTGGCTGGAGAAAAGACCACACCCTAAACAAAGCCAGGCTGGGGAAGGGGCTCAGCTCCACCTGATCCAGCACAGACAACAGAGTAGAAAGGATCAAGTACTAGCAGACAGATTCTGTAGTCTATAGCCACACCCAAAGATGTTACAGAAAGTTCTAGGAGAAGATAGGGAGAAGGAAAAGGGAACTATAGGGACTGACTGTGAGATGCTTCTGCACAAAATAGCAAGGATACTTGTTTTAAAGTGGGTATTACCAACAGAGCCAAGATGGCGGACTTGGCCTGAACTCTCCCAAATTCCCCTTCAAACAAGTTTAAATAATGCCTCAAAATGAATTCTAGAGTGGCAGAACTCACAGAAAGATCAGGTGAAACAATATTCCAGCCCAAGACAACTTAGAAGGTCAGCACAAAAGGTCTGTCCACTGGGGTGACAATGGAGTAAAGTCCGCCACAGGCAATGACCCAGGAAGACAATAGCTGGTCTTGGAGGCAACTGAATCAGAAGGTAGCAGCAGCTTCTGGAACTGAAATTTCAGTCCGCAGACAGTAAAGGGATAAAACAGCTGGTCAGAAGGAGATTACAGGGGTTCTTTTGCTGACACTGGGTGTAGGACCTTGTTGTATTGCACCTACTCAGATCCGGGTCACAGTTCTGAGTCTCAGTCTTAGGACAAAGAGGAACACTATCACAACAGAGCTTGATTTGCAGGGGAGCTGGAATCCTGGTCACAATTCCAGGGTAGAAAAGAGTACATGTTATCACTTACAGACAAAAGCATAGTCCAGGAAAGTAGTAAACACACCTCTCCTTAAATCATACCACATTGAAGAAGGACTAAAAACTTATAGACACTACCTCCCCCCCCGCCCACCCACCCCTCTGAACTAGTTCTGAAAAAAAAATACATAAAACCTCTGAAGTTAGGGACAGTGACCCTCCACCCTGTAAGTAGAGCCCAACTTTAACGTAAAGTTAAAAATAAAAAAAAAAAAGGTTGGAAAAACGAGCAAACAAAAAAGGAACCTAGCCACAGAAAGTTACTATGATTATGATGACAAGAAAGATAAAAACACTAACTCAGAATAAAACAACAAAGCCAAAAACTGCTATATCCAAAGCCTTAAAGAAAAATGTGAATTGCTCTAAGACAAAAAAATTTCCCAGAAGAGGTGAAAAATAATTTTAAAAATCAAGTAAGAGGGGTAGAGGAAAAATTGGGGAAATAAATGAGGGTGATACATGAAAACCATGAAAAAAGAGTCAACAGTGTGGTAAAGGAGGCACAAAAAATACCAAAGATAATAACATATTAAAAAACAGAATAGGCCAAATGGTAAAAGAGGCACACAAATATGCTGAAGAGAAGAACTCCTTAAAAGGTAGAACTGGTCCCACAGAAAAAGATACACAAAAATTCATTGAAGAGAAAAACTTAAAAAGAAGAGTAAGCCACATGGAAAAAAATGTACAAAAATTCACCGAAGAAAAGAACTCCTTAAAAAGCAGAATTGGACAAATGTTAAATGAGGTACAAAAGCTCACTGAAGAAAATAATTCCTTAAAAATTAGAAGTGGGGAGAGGCTAGGTGTCGCAGTAAACAGAGCACCAGCCCTGGAGTCAGGAGGACCTGAGTTCAAATACGACCTCAGACACAACATAAAACTAGCCGTGTGACCTTGGGCGAGTCACTTAACCCCAACTGACCTACCTTCCCCTCTCCAAAAAGCAAAAAAAAAAAATTAGAAATGGGCAAGTGGAAGCTAATGAGTCCACAAGACAACAAAACCAAAAGAATGAAAAAATAGAAGACAATGTAAAATATTTTGTTGGAAAAGCAACTGACCTAGAAAATAGATCAAGAAGAGAAAATTTAAGAATGACTGGACTACCTGAAAGCCATAATCAAAAAAGAAACTAGACATTGTTTCAAGAAATTATCAAGGAAAACTGCCCTGATATTCTAGAGCCAGAAGACAAAATAGAAATTGATAGAATATACTAATCATCTCTTCCAAATTCTAGAACTCTCAGATCAAAGAGAAAATATTGTAAATAGCCAGAAAGAAGCAGTTCAAATACTGTGGAGCCAGTCAGAATAACACAACATTTAGCAGCTTCTACATTAAAGAATAAGAGGGCTTGGAATATGATATTCCAGAAAGCAAAGGAGCTAGAATTACAAACAAAAATCACATACCTAGTTAAACTGAGCATAATCTCTCAGAGGAAAATACAGATATTAATGAAATAGAGGACTTTCAAGCATTCCTGATGAAAAGAATTTGAATAAAAAATATTGGCATTGAAACACAAGACTCAACAGAAGCATAAAAAAGGCAAACTGGTCGGAAGAAGGACTACCTGCCTGGAGTAATTAGGGAGTTGACCACACAAGAGCAAGAGCCCTAGACTGATTAGCCTGAGTTGTAACCTCTTTTCCAAAACTCTGAAGGAATTCAGATAATAATCCTGGAGAAGGAAGAAGTCTCCTAGGAGGGAGAACCCTCAAGGGGAGTGACCATAGAGGGATTTAGGGAAATGATTGCCTAGAGAAATGATGAAAATTAAGTAACTATTGTTAACTTTAATGAAGTAAAAACTTAACTCTATTATCTGAACTGTGGGGCTTTCCTTAGTCTTCACTATGAAAAGTTCCTTATTCAAGAATCCTGTAAATCTTCCTTCAAAATGCCTAGTATTAGAGAAATGTTAGAGGCCATAATAGACCTTGGTCAGTTCTGAAAATTTCCTCTCAGTAATGATTGAATTTAGAATAATGACAAATTAATAAAAATGACCTCTGACAGACTTGTGCCACCTACACAAAGTATAATTTTTTTTCTTCAACTTTAGGAAATTGATATTTTATTCTAAGGACAAGGAGGATCCACAGAAATATTTTGTTGTTTGCTTTTTGGAGGGGGGAGGGCAGGGCAATTGGGGTTGTGACTTGCCCAAGGTCACACAGCTAGTAAGTATTAAGTGTCTGAAGCCAGATTCGAACTCAAGTCCTCCTGACTCCAGGGCCAGTGCTCTATTCACTTCGACACTTAGCTGCCCCCCACAGAAGAATTTTAACCAGAAACCGACAATGGTCAAATCAAATTATTTTGGCAGCTATGGAGAGGGTAGATGGGGATGAAGAAGAGACTGCAAACAAGGAGGTCAGGTAAGCTCCTATTAGAAGGGCTTCAGCTAGGGCATATGTGTGAGTAGAGAAAAAGAAAGAGATGGAAGAGATGTTGTAAAGGTAGAATCAATAAGATTTGGCAAGTGATTAGATATCTGGGAGGAGAAAAGTGAGGAAGAGGGAAGAACAAAGGATGACATGATTCATAGAGGGCATAGCTTTAGAGCTGGAGGGGACTCCTAGAGGCCACTGAGGCCCCCTCATTTAACAAGTGAGGAAACCAAGGCACACAGCAGTTAAATAACTTGACCAGTGTCACACACCTAGTCAGTGTCTGAGGTAAGAACTGATTTCAAGTCTTCATGACTCCAAGTTCAGTGACCTAGCTACCACACTATGATGCCTCAAGGTTACAAACCTGGGAGAATGGGAAGGTGATGGTGCCTTAAATAGAAATGGGATGTCTGAAGGAGGGGCATATTTAGGGAAGGATAATGAACTCCCATTTGTGCACAATGAGTTTGTGTTATAGCAAATCCAGCAAGCAGCTGCTAATGTGAGTCTATAGAGATTAGGGTTTATAAGTATAAAATATAAATTTGACTATCATCATTATAAAGGTGACACCCAAATCTATGACATCTGATAGGATCTTTAAGTCCCTGATACTGTTACATGTTCCAATATCAAAAACGGGTTCAGTTTTATCAGTGGAATTCACATTAAAGAAGACGCGTTACCATCTGCTTTGCTGCTGCACCCTAAAGGGATGCCTGTTTGCAGCTGAAAACTCTTTTATGAGTTGTTCCCCTTATAAGAATATAAGCTTCTTGGGGTGGCTAGGTGGGGCAGTGAATAGATCACTGGTCCTGGAGTCAGGAGGACCTGAGTTCAAATCCAGCCTCAGACACTTAACACAAAACTAGCCATGTGACCTTGGGCAAGTCACTTAACCACAATTGCCCTACTTCCCCTCTTTAAAAAGCAAAAAAAAAACAAAAACAAACAAACAAAAAAGAATATAAGCTTCTTGAGAAGAGGGACTGTCTTGTTCTTCTATTATATTAGCACTGTGTTTTGAAATAGTAAGCAATTAGTAAATGCTCATTCATTCATTCAAAAAAGACAGAGCTCATGCAAAAAAAAGAAGAGGGCCCTATAGAACACCCACACCAGGAGGGCAAAAGATTAATGATTTAATAAAAGAACGAAATAGACTAGTCAGGCCAGGAAGAGAACCAGAAGAATATTGTCACAGAAGTCAAGGAGAGAATGGTGAACAGTGTCAAGAAAGATAAAGAGAGGTTAAGCAGGATAAAGACTGAGAAAAGGTCGTGTATTTAGTACAAGAGAGTTAATTGGTAACCTCAAAGAGACTTGTGTTCAGGCCAGGGGTGGGTGGAGAAGCCAGATGGCTATGTTTTGAGAGGCAATATGTCCCTAGAAAGGAAACACTGAATCATCCTCAGAACAGGGCAGGTTCTGTGTATGTTTGTGTGCATGGGGCTACACACCTGCCTGTAAGAAAAAGAATCGGTTGAAAGAGAGGGATGGTGGGGAGGGGAGAGTATGTTGTGGTTTCTGTATATTAAATCAACAACAAAAAACCTTACTAATTCATGTTGCTTCTATAAACATTTTGGTAGCTTTTCATAGAGCTTAAAATATGCTATAAATTTTTATCACATTAATCTTTGTTATTTTCTTGTAAGGGCAGTACCAATAATTTTATCTCATTTTTCAAAATACATAAACAATAAAATGAAAAATATTTTTAAAAAATTGTACACAACCACAAATTGTATCAATCATAGCACATTCCTACTCAATCACCACCTCCTTTTCTTTGTTAAAGAGGGGGTAGGGAGGAAAAAGAGTACTAAATAAAAGAAAACAAGATAGAGGAAAATATACTGTTAATGATAATAATTGGGAAGGGGAATAGGAAGGATTTATCCATAAAATGGAATAATAGAATGGATTTTAATAGAATGGATTAGAAAGCAGAATCCAGGGATATGTTGTAATGATTCATAAAGAGTCCAAATTGAAGTTTAAAAAAGGGGGGGGGCAGTAATAGCACTCAGGATCTCAGATAAGGCAACATCCATAATAGGCTTTGTTAAACAGGGAAACTACATTACATTAAAAGGGACCATAGAATTAATATCAGTACTTAAGATCTATGAGGACCCAAGATAGCTAACAGGAAGCAGTACGGTGAATCCCCCCGCCCCCAACAACAACAACTAGAAAACATAACAGACTAAATCATGATGGAGAAATCCAAGAAAAAGTCAGTCAATCCTTTTCCCAGCTCTGGCCTGCCTAAGGAAAGATAGGTGTGTAGACACTGAGGATAGGGTCTAGCCAGGAGTAGGTGCTGGGAGTAGTTTAGTGCCCAACAAGTTGGAATTGAGACCCCCACTCTGCTCCTTGCATCTGAGCCATGCCCCTCATGCTTGCTTATCTATCTGTACACCCTCTGGGCCTTGGGGCCTCTCCTTGGCCGTAGAAGACCACCCCTAGGCATAGGTAGCTTTCTTAGTCCACCCTAATATATGATCTGGAATTAGGTAGTAGGTAACAAAGCTCCTAGATGGTACCTATTCCCATTGTGGTTCCCAAGTATGAGTCTAGGGCCTCCTCTTGTCTTTGAGCTAAGCTTCTAGAATAAAATGGTAATATGTTCAGAGCAATGTGTTAGGGAGATTACTCAGGTAATAGGGTGAAAATGGATCAGAAAGATGGGTTAAGAGGCTGTTAGAATGGTCTAGGAAAGAAGAAATGAGTATGTTTCTAAACAAAGGTGGTTTCAGTGAGACTTTAAAAGAGGGAATAGATATGATATATTAGGGGTAGAATCAATTGGACTTGATAATTGATTGTATGTGTGGAACAATGGAAATGAGAAATCAAATGTGGTTAAATTTTAACCCAGGTACCTGTACAGGATAGTAGTATCATCTACAAAGTTAGGTAGAGAATCAAGTTGTGGTAGAAGATAATTCAGTTCTGGATATGCTGAATATGAAGTGCCAGAGGGTCATCCAAGGGAAAATAAATATCCAGCAGGCAGTTGGAAATATGGGCCTGGGGTTCTAGGCCAAGGTTGGACAGAGAGCTATAATTTGGGGGATTATCTACATAGAAATAATAATTGACCTGGAATTAAGAGGAGAAAATAACTATGGGAAGAAAAAAAAAGAGGATCTTCCTTTTAATCAATTTTATTATGAACTTAATAGTAATTTATCAATAAACCTTCTACTATACAAAGAAGATAAACATAGGATTTTATGTGAATTTGTAAATTCTATTATGGTTTGTTTTTTCTAAATGTATGTATTTAACAAAACAGAAACAAAATTGCTATTTGTGTTCCCTTCTGATTTTTTTGGTTTTTTTACGTGTTTTACTGATGTTCTTTCTTTTTTTGCATCTCTATCATTTCCTATTAATTCACTCCAATAGAAGCGTGATATTGTAACAAATAAATTAAGGAAAACAAGTCAAGACATTGTTGAAACCGTCTGTCTCATTTTGTACCTCTAGTGCATTACCTCTCTGCCAAGAAGTGAGAGTTACGCATTATCACCCATCTTCTAAAGTCACGATTGCTCACCACGTGAGTGAAGAGGTTTTTGGAGAAACTTGGGAGACACCCTAATGTATGGAGTGGGAGGATGAGAAGCCAGGAAAGGAGATGGGGAGTTGGGTTGTCCAAGTGAGAGGAAAATCTTAAGTGGAGTCATGAAAACCGAAAGGAATGTATAGTAATAGTAATGATACTTAAATAGTTATAGCACTTTAAAGTTTGCAAAATGTTTTATATACATGATCTCACTTGAGCCTCACAACCCTGTGACAGAGGGTATCTGGAAGGAACAGGTGGTCCAAATGATGAGAACAAAAAAGACTACTGGAAAAAATAAAATTGAATTAAAAAAATAATTTCTGTTCACATATGATCCCTAACATCCTTGACATTAAATTATATAATATGTAAAGAGCTTTGCAAATCTAAAACCACTATATATATTATATATCAATATATATCTATTATATATCATTCTGACTGGATTCACTGTATGCACACACACTTCTTAAGATTTAAATTTGTATTACTATATTTTATTTTTACATTATCTTCATTTCTGAATAATGTCCTTCCCTCTTCTCTACCTAGTAAGCCATCACTTATGGAAAAGAAAAGTTGGGGGAAAGGAAGCAGGAGGAGGAAAGAGGACAAAAAAACCTAATCAATATTTGACTTGAGTCTGATAGTATGTGGATTTACACCTATGGTCTGCCACCTTTGCAAAGAAGGGAGATATGTACTTTTTTTTTTTCAATTCTGTGGTTATTATAATTTCACAACATCCAATTTAGGTTTTATTGTTCTTTGCATTTGTAATATTTTAGTCATATATATTGTTTTCTGGGTTCTGCCTCAGTTTATATAAGCCTATGGTTTTTCTGTATTCTTCATATTCATTATTTCTCAGTCATATTCTATTGTTTGTGCATGTAAAGAAATTTGCTATCTATTGGGAATCTCTATTCCATTTGGAATAGGAACCCTTATCAAGAACATCAAACACCTTTGCTTAGTCTACGTCTCTTGTGACTCAATATTGAGTCAAAGAATTGGTGAAGTTATCTCTGTGCTTACATCTACCAAGGAATCTTGCATAATCTTCATATATTAATATGAGTCACTTTACTTGAAGACAGTCTTTAAACCTACATTTTACTCTAACAAACATTTATTTTTGTAATGCATACACACAGAGAATTTTATCATTGTAAAAATGTAATCTGTCCTAGAAAATAGCTTATAAAATGAGCTTGCTCCCTAGATATCCTTGATATACGTGTAGATCATTTTCATAAAGATTTTAGAAATAAAAACATGCACATACGGGTTTGTAATTGTTGAAGTTTTTTCAATTGCCTTTTAAATGTATTGTTATCATCTGTATTTTTTTTCTAATCATTTAGTGTTCTTCTAATCCCAAGATGTCCTGAAAATTGATCCCTCGATAGGTTTAAAAATTAGATAGTCTCTCCTCTGTGCATATTTGGTATGATCCAGCCACTCTTCCTGACTTCATCTTTCTGAATATTTACATTGTCTCACACAGCATATTAGGTATTGATTGATCTGAATGTGGTGGATCCAATGTCACTGGTGATAAAAGTTATTAAAGTATTCAAGTCATTATTAGTGCATACATTGACTTGGTTTATAAGATCTTACCTCATTCAACCTTTTTCCCTTTCTACCAGTGCATTTCTCTTTCTGACCCCTTACTTTAATTTTTTTTAGATATCATCCCTTCATATTCAACTCATACCTGTGCCTTCTGTCCAAATATACTCATTCTAACTGCCCTAATAATGAGAAAGGTCTTATGAGTTACAAGTACCATCTTCCCATGTAGGAATGTAAACTAACCTCATTAAGTCCCTTAAGATATCCCTTTCCTATTTGCCTTTTTATTCTTCTCTTGAGACTTGTATTTGAAAGTCATATTTTCTATTGAGCTCTGGTCTTTTCATCAAGAATGCTTAAAAGTCCTTTATTTAATTGAATATCCAATTTTTCCCCTGAAGGATTATACTCAGTTTTGCTGAGGAGGTGATTCTTGGTTGTAATCCTAGTTCCTTTGCCCTCTGGAGTATCATATTCCAAGCCCTCTGATCCTTTAATGTAGAAGCTGCTAAATCCTGTGTTATCCTGGCTGTGACTCCACTGTACTTGAAGGGCTTCTTTCTAGCTTCTTATAATATTTTCTCCTTGACCTGGGAGCTCTGGAATTGGGTTATAATATTGCTGGAAGTTTTCATTTTGGGGTCTCTTTCAGGAGATGATGGGTGGATTTTTATCAATTTCTATTTTACCCTCTGATTCGAGAATATCAGGGCAATTTTCTTTGATAATTTCTTGAAAGGTTGATGTCTAGAATCATGGCTTTTAGTTAGTCCAATAATTTGCAAATTATCTCTCCTGGATCTATTTTCCATGTCAGTTGTTTTTACAATGAGATATTTCATATCATCTTCCATTTTTTCATTCTTTTGGTTTTGTTGTAGTGTTTCTTGATTTCTCATAAAGCTTCCATTTGCTCCATTCTAATTTTTAAGGAATTATTTTCTTCAGTGAGCTTTTGTACCTCCTTTTCTATTTGGCCAATTTCACTTTTTAAGGAGTTTTTTTCTTCAGCAAATTTTTATGCTTCTTTTTCCATTTGGTCAGTTCTGCTTTTCAAGGCATTCTTCTCCTCACTGGCTTTTTGGACCTCTTTTACCACTTGGCCTAGTGTTTTTATTTTTTAAGTAATTGGGGTTAAGTAACTTGCTCAAGGTTACACAGCCAGTTATTTCTGGGTGTGATGCTAAGTATCTGAGCCCGGATTCGATCCCCCAGGTCATCCCGACACTAGGGCCAGTGCTCTTACTCCCTGAGCCACCTAGCCACCCCCCTAGTGTGTTTTTTAACCCATTTATTTTCTTCAGTATTTTTCTATAACTATTGACTCTTTTTTCATGATTTTCTTGCATCACTCTCATTTCTCTCTTCAATTTTTCTTCTACCTCTTTTACTTGATTTTCAAAATCCTTTTTGAGCTCTTCATGGACTGAGACCAATTCATATTTTTCTTGGAGGTTTTGGATGTAGGAGCTTTGACTTTGTTATCTTCTTTTGAGTATATGTTTTGATCTTTCTTTTCACCATAATAACTTTCCATGGTCAGAATTATTTTTACTGTTGTTTGCTCATATTCTCAACCTATTTCTTAACCTTTAACTCTTTGCTAAAGTGGGGCCCTGCTTCCAGGATGGAGGGCACACTGTCCCAAGCTTCAAGGATTGTGTGCAGCTGTTTTCTGAGATACATCTAAGGGACCAGTAAGTTTTCAGTTCTTCCAAGGTGGCATGATCTAAGTAGAGGTGTGCTTACTACCCTTCTGGCCTGTGCTCTGGTCTGTAAGTGACCACATGCACTCTTTTCTGTGACAAGGTCTTCTGTTCCACTGCAGCCACAAGCTCTGTTGTGCTAGTGCCCCTCCTTACCCTGGAATTGCCACTCACGAAGGCAACAGATCTAAGTATGGGTAAAGCAACAGTCCCACCCCATAATAGATAACAGAAAGCACAGTAAAAAGTGCCAACAAAGAGACCTCTGTAATCTCTTTCTGATCAACTGTTCAACCCCCTTACCTTCTGTGGGCTGAGAACTCCAGAAGCAGCTGCCACCACTACTAATTCAGTAGCTCCTAAGACCTGCTTCTGGTTTTCTGGGATCTGGTCTGTGCTGGCATAGCCTGTGCTGGATTGTGCTCCACTCTTACCCAGATGCAAAAGACCTTTCCTGCCAAACTTCTAAGTTGTCTTTGGCTGGAAAAATTATTTCACCCCATCCTTTTGTGGATTCTGCCATTCCAGAAATTGTTTTATGACATTAAAGGTATTTGGAGAGACTCAGGCGAGTCACTGCCTTTTCTCCATCAAATTCCCACTGTGCTTTTCTGTACCATTTGTTTTTAAGAAGCATATAGTCAATTTAATTAAACAGTAACAAAATTGTCCCTTGTATTCCATTTTGGACTTTTTTCTTTCTATATATTTTTAAAATATTTTATTGACATTTTTTCTTTTTTCATGCGCTACTACCTACTAACCTTTCTCATAAAAACCCTTTCTTTTAACAAATAACTATATGTATATGCTACTTTAAAAAAAATTAACAAAGCACTTTACATATATCATCAATTCTATGTAGAGTTGCTGTCAATTAAAATTTGAATCTCTACAAGTGTCTATTGCCAGAGTTCTGCACTAATAATGAGCAATGCAGAATATTTAATTTGGGGAGAGAAAATGTAAGATGGAGAATAAAATTAAAATTGTAAAATGGAGGTTAAAATCAAAATGGAGGTGGACCGATTATAGGTCATTTAAGCAAGAAAATGATGTCCTAAAAATCTTGGTGCAGTTTTGGGCTATTAAGGCTTAAAGCTGCACTAAGACTTCTGGGAGATCCTTTTGGGATCACAGGCAGCATGCTATGGCAAACAGAGAGCTAGTAGCAGGAAAGGAAGACATGACTTCAAATACAGCTTCTGTCTCAATACCAGCTATTTAATCTTGGGTAAGTTTTAAGAAGGAACACTTGAAATGGGGTTTTTAATTTGTATTTTTCTTTAGGCATATAGTACACACTGAAGATATGGGGAGTATTTTATATGAATATACAGATATGAAAAAGTTCAGAATCAAATTATGCAACGGCTATATATTAGTTCACTATTATCTACAGGTTAGCCCAGGGTGTAAGACCATCTTTTTACATCCTATCCAATTATTCTCTGAATCCGTCTCACCATCTTTCTACCCCCTAATTCTTGTGTGCCTAATTCTGCCCTCTTCTACCTTCCCAGAACAAAATACCTTTTCCCAGTCACCATTCCCCTATATGTATTGTCTTTCTCTATTAGAATGTAAGTTCCTTGAGGACAGAAATCCTGTCTCTGGCTTGGCACAGGATCTGACATACAGCAAGTGCTTAATAATGCTTTTTAATTCATCCATCATACTTTTCAAATAGGAAAAGTGCAATAGTATGAATTAAAGTTTGAAAGGCAGGTTGGAACCAAATTGTAGAGACTTAAATGCCAGGCTAAGAAGTTTGAATTTATGAGAGAAACGAAAGGTATTTGTGTTAGCAGGAGAGTGACATGGTCAGATGTATATATTAGTAAAATAAAACTGGAAACTATGCAAAGAATGGAAAGGGAAGAGATTAGAGGCAAAGGGTATAGTGGAGAAGAGAGGTGGAAGTCAGGTTTCAAGGAGCTGAGTGGTAGCCAAGGAAATGAAGGCAGTAAATATGTGTGTGTTGTGTGTGCAAATAAATATGCACACATATGTATACACACACACATGGAGAGAGAGCTCACTTTGGTGTGGGCTCCTTGACAGTAGCTTCTAGCATACTGGGAAATTTGTGGAATGCTTAGGCCAAGCATAAAGCAGAATAAGGCATGGATAATTTGTAGTGCTGGCTAGAGCAACCATAGCAGGAAAGTCACAGATCCAGATCCATTGAAGAGGGCTCTCTGTTGTTTCCTAATGGTTATACTAAAGGTCTATCCAGAAAGTTTAGAGACTCTTTTTAACTTCATCATATTAATCTATTACATTAATTAATGAATATTAATACTAGCTGCTCTTAATAGTTAAAATTGATAAACTACCTGTAAAAATTGACTGTACACAAAAACAACACAGGTATGTGTTTGAGGATATACAATCAAAGCACTTTAAAATGGGAAAAAAAAATTGGGTAGCATAGAATAAATTTGGCAAAGTTTTGAGAGCAATAAAGAATAAACAATTCCAGGGAGAGAAATAGGTACTGTGAGTCATAGATTACTGTGATACACTGACATTTGATAATCATGTTAACTTGACTCACCTCATAACAGATAACAGAAAGTATAGTAAAAAGTTGTTTCTTGATTTGTAAATTTGGGGTTAATCATTGAATAATTCAGAATAAAAATATAATAAACAGATATTGAAAGTTAAATTACTCTTGGCAAAAATGTTTGAATTTTATCATTTAATGTGATCAAGTTCCTCAACAACAGTACAATTAACAAAAAGTCCACAGTATATGCTTAATTGCAAAAATTTACATTCCAACATGATGTACTCAGAAGTTCTATTTTGTAGAATTTTCATAGATTTAAATAAGTAATTATTCAGTAGACTAAAGTACTAAAAAAAAATCAAGATCTTGAAGTAGCTCTATTGGAAAAAATAAAGTCATCTCTTAATTATTCAGAATTAAAGATTAAAAGGATGGCAGTCTTTCTCTTTTTTCATTTTTTTTTCTGGTCTTTATTAATTTGTTTGTTTACTTTTAGTTTACAGGATTCAATTCCACAATACTTTGAGTTTCAAATTTTCTCTCCCTCTCTCTCTTCCCCTCTCTCCCCCCCATGGTGGCATACAATCAAGTATAGGATCTGAAAATACTTTCACATTAGACATTAGGCAGGTTATAAAGAAGGATTGTATGGGATGGAATGAACAACGGGAAAGAGGAAACAAAACCAAACAAGAAAAAGACAGAGAGCAGGTATGATGGCAGTCTTTCTTGAAACATATTAAAGTTTCTTTTGTGAGGCTGATAAAGTTACAACCTGTCTGGTCCTCAGTTTCACTTGCCAGTAAAATGAGAAGATTGGACTAGATTAGAATTATCTCTAAAAGGGTCCTTTCATATCCAGGATTCTCTGCTTCTATATTTAAATTTGGCCCCTGTCTATATTTCCTTGTAAAAATTCAAATTATATAGTTACTGTATCTCCATTATACAATCTTATAAATCAACATTCATAAATTCTTTCAAATGCAGTAATAGAAAACACTTCATTTACTGTAGACATAAAAAAACCGAGATCTAAGAGATTTTTAAATCTTAAAATGATATTTCACTTTTTTTTATGCATCTGTAACAATATCTTAAAAATTAAGATGATCACTTAAAAAGGTTCTCAGGTAAAGAAAAGAAGCTGTAGACAACAAAACTGACCCCTTTGAGACTGTCTGAGGATTCTTTTGTTTACATTTCCTTGAAGATATTAAAACTCCAACTCTAGGGCTTTGGAAGATTTGTCACAACTGTATTGAATCTATCTACAGTAATCCTTTTATTCCTATTTTAGAGAAGAAAAAAAAATGCAGGAATTCATTGACATATCAGTCTGCCATTTAGCAGATAAAGGAAAAACTAAAAGAAACTTGGTAGAACCCAGCTCCGTGGAAACATCCCAGCTCACAGTCAAAGGGCTAACTAACGAAGAGAGGAGCAAATTACCCGACGTAAGAAAGGTCAAGAATTATCAGCCATAGCTCTAAAGAAGGGACCGGTGCATCTGCTTCCTCGTCCACCCACCTGGGGAGTCTAGGGTTTTTCCAGGGCCCTCAAGTTAGAGTTCAAGGGAATCCACGTTAATGGCCGAGGAGAGCCGAGGGGCTGCGTGCCGGACCCCAGCAGCTTGGGGCCCCCAGCCGGGCTGCCTGCCCTCCTCTGCGATCCCTTTTGTCTGTCCCTGGCGGCCTCTTCCCCGTTTGACTCTGCCCAGCCCCCTCCTCCCGGACTCGTCCTCTTCTCCCTCCTCCCTCGCATCCTGTTCTAACCAGGGCGGGAAGGACGAGCCCAGGTGACCGCAGGGTGTCACCCGGCGCCCCCTCGCCACCTTCTCTCTTCCCTTATCGAGCTCCCCGAGCTGGGGAGATTCGACCGGACAGAGGCGGGGAGCTGGGGGTAAAGAGGGGGGCCGGCAGGCTCACTGACGACTTAGTGGGACGGGACCAGATACCACACCTGAGGAGCGCCCAGGGGAGGGGGAGGGGAAGGGGGCGGTGCCGAAACTCCTGCCAACGCCGCGGGCTCCAGGGAAGGGGAGGGGACTCTACCCCCCCCCTCCCCCGGGAGAGGAGGGGGAGGAGAAGGCGGGCTGCAGACTCTACCCCCGGAACCGGTCGGGCAGGTGGGGGTGGGAGGCAGAGGGGCCGCAGCCCTGAGGGAGGGGCTCGGAGAGAGGCGGGGACTAGGGCGGTCGGGCTGGTCGTGGTGCGACAGCTGACTCCCGCCCAGACGCGCTCTGCCCCTCGGGGAGTCGGCCTCGCCTCTCGTCCTCTTCGCGCTCACCTCCCGCTCCTCTTCGCGCGCGGGGCTAGGTGGCCTTCCCTCTTCGCTCCTCCCAGTGCCGAGGGCCCGAGCTCACCGCCGCCCCCCACCCGAGCCCTCGAGGGCCGTCGCGCGTCCCGCGTCCCGCTGCGCCCGTCGGACGAGCCGGAGGAGGACCGCGCCCCTTGGCCCCCTGCGGCGCGCTCTCCATGGCTCTGGCCCGGGCTCCTGCGCTCGGGCTGCTGCTCGCGGCCACACTGGTGGCGCTGAGCTCGGCCGAAAAAGGTGAACCGGGGAGCGGGCCGGCCCGGGAGGCCCCCCAGGGAGAGGGGCATAGACGGTGGCGCTGGGCAGACCCGAGGAGCGGCGGAGGGATGGCCAGCCGGGCCCCGCGTGCCCACGTCCGCCTTTGTCCCCCCGGGGAAGGGGGCAGCGCGGAGCTCCGCCTCGGAGACCCCTGCCGCTCCCTTCCCTCAGAGTGTTAAGGGTGGGCTGGGGGTGCGGGCCTAGAGAAGTGAGGATGATGGGGGAAGGCGGGAAAGAATCCCCGGGTTATGGAGAGTCTAGTGGGAGGTGCCCTGGGTGGTCGCCCCCTCCACCTTCCGACCCCATCCTTTCTCTTCCCTCCTCGTCCCTTCTCTTTCCCTCTTCTCTCCACACAATGGCGCCCCTCTCCCTCTTCCGGACTCTGGCTACTTCGGCGAGTGGAGGGAGCTCCCTTGAGGGAGCTGCTGGGAGCGGGAACCGGCCTGTGGCCGCGGCTGGGGCGGGGCCCCTCCCGGGGGAGGCTGCCTACCTATGCGGAGGCCCGGATGTGGGCGGGGGAGCGGCGCGGCAGGTGCCTGTCCCGAGGCGCTGCGCGCCCCGCTGCACCTGCAGCCTGCGGGGACCCGCGCCCTTCTCCCGCCGAGCGTCTGCGCCCCCCGGGGCCTGGAAGCCGGCTACACCCCCCCCCCGGGAAGGGGAGCTTTCTAATCTTGATCCTTCGGGCTTCCTTCCGAGACCCCCCAACCTTAGTTTCCTGTTACTGGAAGATAAGAAAGACTTTGATGGTTTCCTTGCGCGGCGTTCGACGCTCCTTGGAGACCGCTGCGGGCGCGCTCTATTTTCCGTAGATTTCCCTGCAAGAATTTTTGTTCAAGTTGCATGTAGATTAAGAAGTCTTTTCCACCTCACTTAATGCAAGAGTCTTCCCTCTGTTGATTGACCTCCAGTTTGTCCTCAATATATTTTGTCTCCCATTTCCCACCTTCCTCTCCTTGAGAGCCGGTTGGGTTTTTATTTTCATTCTATTATATTTTTTGTCCTTCTTTATGTCTCCAGCGCTTAGCACAGGTCCTGGTATGTAGTAGGTGCTTCATAAATGTTTTTTGGCGGACTGCTGGATAGAAAGGCAATTTTGTCAGACCGTATGCCTTTTTGTTTGTTTGCTTTTTGGAGGACAATTGGGGTTGTGAGTTGCCCAGGGTCACATGGCTAGTAAGTGTTAAGTGTCTAAGAGCAGATTTGAACTCAGGTGCTCTTGACTCCAGGGCCGGTGCTCTATTCACTGCGCCACCTAGCTGCCCCCATTTGCCTTTTCTTCAATGAATTAAATAATTTTCGTATTGGAGGAGTGGATTCTGAAGGGAAGAAAGGAAGAAATTACTTGGGATCCTATGTTTTGTATTTTTTTTTTGAGGGGTTGGAAAGTTTGAGCATAAAAATTGAAATGAGAATCTGTGAAATGACCCATTGGCCAAACAAGTCAAAAGAAAAGTCTGGAAACAATTTTTCTTGTCATTTAAAGCTGTGATGTACTGCCTAATTGGGTAGAATTCCTAGAAACTCATTTCACAGGAGCACTAGACTGGAAGGGGGGCATTATTGTTGTTTCTGCATTAACGGTAAGGTAGCAGATTTTAAATGTTTTTTTTTCCTCTTTCCTAGCTTGTTTCTGTGAAACAAACAAGTTAACAAACTGCACCGAAATATCACCTGATGTGTGCCAATGTCAGGCTATTGGTTCACCAAATATAGTCACCTGTACACAATGTGAGTTTAGTCTAATTTTATGGCATTGACTTTATTTTGGTATACTAATTTGGTTAGTGAAACATAGTAGAGATCATTTGTAAAGAACAATCAAATCAGCATGTCCAAATATTGCTCAGAAGTATATTACTTGTCTTGTTTATGCCAGGATACTTCAGCTCAGTTGTATGTGCTTTTAAAAAATCAGTATCTATCCACATTTATAGGTAATGTGGCTTTTTCTAGAATGAAAATTTAAGGCTGTGCTGTGGGTGGGTGGGTGTGATTCTCTGATGGGTCAAAGGAGAGTAAAAATAAAAACCCTTAAATATGACCCATAAAAGAACATTTTTTTTTTTATTTCTGATGTACAGAATTTGGACTGGGAGAAAGACTTTCTCCCTCATTAAATGAGAAAACAGCCTTAACTTGCAGGTTATACATGTAATAAATGGCAGGTCCATGTCTTCTGATTCCTAGTTCACTCTTCCCTTTGTATCGCACTACCTGTTTTGGGAATTTATCTATTTTTGTATTCAGTGATTATGAATTCTTGTCTTTATTAACTTTTGATCAGTGTAGGCTCTTGATGAATACTATTTATGAACAAAAAGTACTAAGTCTGATTTTGAATACTTTTTTGGGAAGCATAAATCCACTCTTATTTTTGAGTTTGACTATAACCTTTTCCCCTCAAAGTGGCTACAAAATGTTTGGTGATGAAGGCGGAAATGACTACTTCAAAGAGTGGTCGGAGAAAGAAACCAGAAGGAGCTATTACAGATAATGACGGAATATATGATCCTGATTGTGATGCACACGGTCACTTCAAACCTCGACAATGTAATGGTACTTCCCTTTGCTGGTGTGTGAATACAGCTGGAGTAAGAAGAACAGATAAGGATAGTGAAATATCATGCAGTGAATTAGTAAGAACATTGTAAGTTTGTTTACCTATATTACTAATATTCATACTTTTCAGAAAAACTTCTTACTTATGAATTATAATAGCATTGGTTTATACCTAAAACTTTGATGGCAAATATGATAGTTAATCTAAAAGTATTTTGGTTCATTATTTAAAGAAGGAACTCGTTCTTTTTTAATACTATTACTACTAGATTTGGAGATGGGAATATTTTGGTCATATTTATTAAGAACTGAAAGTTTAAAAAAGTATAAGGAAGTAATTCAGTTTAATTTTTTTTTTTTACAGTTGGATCGTCATTGAACTGAGACACAAAACAAGAGAAAAACCTTTTAATGATACTGCCTTGAAAAAGTAAGTCTTATTAAAGTCTATGTGTCTTGTTGGCACATGTAAGTTTTTCATTCATTCATTAAGTTGCCTAGTTATTTGTAAAATGAAGCCTTTGGACTAAATCATCTTTACAATTCATTCTAGCACTGACATTCTGTATTTTATCAACTGGGATTGGTATTTAAAAACCTTTACCTTTATGATGTTCTATAGGCAACAGATATTTCTCATAATGGATTGTTTATGATACTTGTAAAAATTAAAGGTAGCCTTTTTAACAGGTTAATTTCATAAATACTTTGGTCTTAGAGAACTGTGACTATCTGGTTATATCAATAAAAATAGTGCTTCTTGTAATGTATCATAAAATATCTGCTTTATAACAGATTTTTAATTCTTGCAGTGCCATCAAACGGGAATTTCAGCAACGTTATCAACTGAACCCTAAATACATCAAAAAAATTTTGGTAATATATTTTCCTATTGTAAACCATCTCTGAAAGAACTAGCTAGTTTTAGCAAATACATGGTAATATAGCTGGGTGCAGTGGATAAACTACTGGATTTGGAGACGGGAGAACATGGATTCAAATCTTTCCTCAGACATTTAAAAGTTCTGACCTTGGGCAAGTCACTTAATTAATGTCTCTTAGTTTTTGGTAACTCTGTTGTAACTGGCTTGCCATCTGTGTTAAGCAGTTTGTTAATGTGGATTCTGTATTCTTTATCTTTGATTCCCATACATTTTTTACATCTATAAGTGTAATGATTCTTATCTCCTTGGATTTTAAAGAATACTTATTCATGGAAGAGAAGCTCAGACAGTTCAACTTGATTAGACAGAAATATTTTCATGAATCAATGATATGGATAACCACTCAGAAAACTTGAGATACGGCTTTTCTTCCTCATCTTTCCCATAGAAATACTCTTTAAGTGTCATTTCCCTCCCCTAGTCTCTATACCTTGCTTCTTCTCCAGGAAACCTAGCAGCTCTTTGAAACTTGACACATACACACCCCCCACCACCTTAGCCCCAGATAACATATTTTCTTTGTGGGTGCTAAGTAAGCATTATATTCTTATTAAGGATATATTCCAATTTAAGTGTTTTTATTTGATATCATATCAAAGATTAATCTTTGTTCTTCCTAAGAGCATTATTTGTATAACTTCCCATCCCTGGGCTAGACAGTCAAAATGATCCATTTTAGGCTTGAATATAGTAAATATCTGAGGCAGATTTTGAGGCCAAGCCTTAAGACTCCATATTCAGCCCTCTGTTCATTATCCTATACTGTAGGATACCAGGGAGAGATAATGTTACTCCTTTCTTTGCCATCAAGTAGGAGATTTAGTTTGGATTACATTTCATTTTAGCACTTTACATATGCCACACTTAGGATAATTTAAAATGAAAGGCATATTACTGGTCCAAATAAGTAGTTTTTTTCTGCTTATATGTTAATACCCCTTATTGTAGTAGCAAGCACTGTATTTGTTTCATGACTGAAGGTGGTTTTTTTACTAATTACAATTCTTTTTTAGATTTTTAGAACAGTGTTTTACATTTAGCATTTAGAACCATAAATGGCATATGTAAATTTTGAATGTCCAATAGTTAATGATTAATCATTTACCTTAGTGGAGAATAGCAATTGTGCAAATGATTTTAAAAGTCACAGAATTCAATGACAGAAATGCTATGATAAGCACTATGATTTTGGTTATTAATTATATATACTTGATCCTTACTCTTTTTTTTCCAGTATGAGGATGATGTTATCACTATTGACCTGATGCAAAATAGTACCCAGAAAAGCTCTAATGAAGTGGACATAGCTGATGTGGCTTATTATTTTGAAAAAGATGTGAGTATGATTGGCCAGGTCATTCTGAAACACTGTTTTGGCCAAGAACCGAATTATTCAGAGAGGGAAGGGGAAGAGATTAATTTGTTTTCACCCAAATTAGTATTAAAGATCTTCTCTTTTCAGACTATTTCTTTACATTCTTCAGAATCATCACTTTGATTTAGTCAGTTCCATCTTTTTATTGTTCTCTTCTGCATCAAAGAAAGTCATGATTAAAGAAAGGAAATGTTCCTTGTAGGAATTTGCTAAGGGAATTTGATGACTAGTGCCATTCCACTGCCTATAATGCTATTTCTTCCTCCCTTATTATATCTTTCAAATAACTATGTCAGACTCCATTAATTTTTTTTTTTTAAAGCAATCGGGGTTAAGTAACTTGCTCAAGGTTACACAGCCTGTTATTTCTGGGTGTGGTGCTGAGTATCTGAGCCCGAATTTGATCCAGGTCATCCCGACACTGGAGCCGGTGCTCTTACTCGCTGAGCCACCTGGCTGCCCCTAAGCAATTGGGGTTAAGTAACTTGCTCAAGGTTACACGGCCGGGTGTTTCTGGGTGGGTGCTAGGTGTCTGAACTTGGGATTTGATCTCCAGGTCTTCTCAACACTGGAGCCAGTGCTCTTACTCGCTGTGCTACCTGGCCACCCCGAGACTCCATTAATTCTTAACAACCTTTCCCTAAAAAATCTCAGGCAACATCTTTCAGCATGTCGGCATATACACAATATACTTTAATGTCTTGTACTTGTTCATCTGTCAGATAGTTTCCTGTGTATATTTTGTGTTTCCAATTAGATCTGGGAATTTTTAAAGGGAACAGGGGCATACTTTTATCTTTTATGCCTCCTCTTATCCTCAAAGCCCATAGTTCTGGGAGTGTAACACGTGGGAGGCATACAAGAAATTTTACTTATTGTTCACTTTGGTGATAAAATACTTATAGTGACCCCGGAACTCAATTCTATTTGGCAGTGGTTCTTTATAAACTTTTTGAATTTTGTTTTTTTTTTTCCTTTCTGATATAGGTAAAAGGCGAATCTCTCTTTTATTCCAGTAAAATTAATCTTGATGTAAATGGTGAAATGCTTGATCTGGATCCTGCTAAAACTTTAATCTATTATCTTGATGAAAAGCCACCTGAATTTTCAATGCAAGGACTGACAGCTGGTATCATTGCTGTCATTGTAGTTGTAATTCTGGCACTTATTGCTGGAATTGTTGTGCTGGTAAGTACAGTACAGATAAAATGGCAATGTTTCAAGTATTAATTCAGAGGCTTCTATATGACAGTTATTTTCATGTTCCAGTGGAGTAACCATAATAACAATACTAAATCTAATTGTAAATCTTTAGCAATAAATTAAACACATATGAAATCTATTTTCCTGGTCTTGATATGAGATAATCACTTTCTGTAAGAAAAGAAACTTTGTTCTGTGTATGTTGTAAGAGAGGAAGAAAGCTATAATCACTCTTCACATTTTTTTTTTGCCTTTAGGCTGCAAATACAAATACCATTCTCCCACTTCATTTTAACCCATGAAATGGGGAAAAAAAGAACCAGACAGTCGTACACTCTCAAATCATCTACCATTGCTAAGTAAGAGAATGCCTGAAAAGTCCGAGCTATTACAAAATACCCCACAGGGAGCAGTTACGCGTAAAATTTGATCCTCACAATAACCTTATGAGTTTGGTGTTGTTTTCCCCATTTTAGAGTTTAGGAAACTGAGGGTGAGAGACTGATTGACTTGGGGTCATATAGCTATTAAGGGTTTTGAGGAAGAATTTGAACCCAGATCTTTCAACCCAGATGTGGCATTTAAGCTTCTTCCTCAAGGAGAGGAGAAAAGAGGTTTAGTGTTATGTGATGAAAAGCAGGTAAAGTAAATTCTCTTAAGTCATATGCTTACATACATATATACACACACTATAAAGAAGTTGAAAATTGACTCTGATAGATTGAAAATGTTTTTAGTATTATACCCTGTTTGCATTTTTTTTGCCTTTTGGAGGGCGATTGGTGTTAATTGCCCAAGGTTACATGGCTAGTTTTTTTGTGTGGGTGTTAAGTGTCTGAGGCTGGAACCAAACTTGGATCCTCCTGACTCTGGGGCTGTTTGCATTTTTATACAACAAAATCATTTAGATATTCTGTGGAGTTTGATAATGGGCTTTCACCTGTAAGCATGATTGCCCCCAGTTTTTAGAGTTTCATTATTAAAAGTTAGATCTTTACTAGAAACAATTATAGCTTAAAAATAGCTCCTATTTTTGTCTACCTCAATGTTTACCTTTTTCTCAAAGGTCAGCTTAATGTATTACACTGTTTAAAATAATTGAATTAAATATTGAATTGTTCAATTATGAACTCTTTAATAGCTCTTTATGCTATTGTGTAACTTTTTGTTTGCATAAATATTAAAGTTTTCTAAAATTGTCAAATATCTTTAGGTTATGTCCAGGAGGAAGAAAAAGAGGGCAAAATATGAAAAAGCTGAAGTAAGTTGATCATTAATGTAATTCTTTTTTCTTTACTTTTTTCTTTTTTTTGCATTTTGGAGGGGGGAAGGCAATTGGGGTTAAGTGTCTGAGGCTGGATTTGAACTCAGGTCCCCCAGACTCCAGGACTGGTGCTCTATTTACTGTGCCACATAGCCGCCCCAATGCAATTCATTTTAAAGTAGTATTAACAGTAGCATTTATATAGAACCTTACTATTTGCAAAGGGCTTTACACGTTCTTTTATCCTCACAACAACCCTAAGAGGCAGGTGCTATTATCTCCATTTTACAGATGGGGAAACTGAGGAAAGCACAGGTTAAGTGACTTGCTGATGGTCATACAGCCCATAAATGTTTGAGGTGAGACTTGAACTGAGCTCTTCCTGATTCAAGGTCTACTGTTCTATCCCATTTCACCACCTAGCTGCTAAGTAACATGGTATAGAGGCTGTGAATATGGAGCCAGAGGATCTGAATCTCTGGCTCAATTTCTTCATCTGTAAGATGAGGACATTGGACTAGTTGGTCTATAAAATCCCTTCCAGCTCTAAATCTATGAATCTAGGAATTTGTAGAATAATTTGTTAAATAGCTTTCCTTGGTAAATCAGAGAATGCCCCAGCCATAGAGATTCCAACTGCATTGTGGCCTCATCAGAATACTGTTCTAGGAGTTTGTGCCTAATGAGAGAATAATGATGTTGTCTAAATCCCCTTATAGAAAGCCCAAAAGAATACCTCTTATTGAATTCTGTTCTAGAGTTGTAGAAATTACTTTGGAATCTCATTAGAGTAGGAGGTCCTTAATGTTGTGCTAGTTTAAAAGATACTGCTCTCCATTCTTGATGTCACTCCTCAGTAGACCCCTTCCTTGTAGCAAGGAGAAGTATATGCTTAAGCAAAACAAGTCATCACATTGCCCATAACTTATGGCAAGCACCTCTTTCTACTCAATTGGTCAGTGACTCGATAGGAGATGTGGTCTTTCTGTATTGTTTTCCTTTGTATTTTTATGATTTGTGGGGAGGGGTGAATCTGTTGTCCACTTTGTCCTTCCATCTCTTATTTTGTACAATCCTCAGCTTTCTCTGAATTCTTCCGCATAAATTTTCTTACAGCATGATATTCCATTGCATTAATTTGCCACAGTCTAGTCATGCATTCCCTAATAATCAACATCTATTCATTTTGTCTTGAGATACTGTTTCTTAGCATGTCCCTTTAGTGAGATCTAATTAATAAGCCCAGTGTAGCTAAGGTAAAAAATGTTTAGTTTTAAGGTAGTGGAGAATATTTGGAATAGATGGACTTAGTTTATATCACGATTATTCTTTTTGCTATTATATGCTGTACTGTTGATTATAAATGTCCAAAATTGTTCACAAACTCTTTTCACCTGTTTGGGATTGGACTTGATTTCTGGTGACATAGACATTTGGTTTCATGGTCCTAAGTATTCTAGGATCATCCATTTAGAGCTGGAAGGAAACTTTAGAGGCTGTCTGATCCAAATTCTTCATTTGGCAGGTAAGGTTATGAAGCAAAGTGGCTAGCCTCATGATCTCACAGCTGTCGGGCTCCTTGAATCCTGACTGGTGTTCTAGTCAGATGTGTAATGCGTTGTCTTTTATCACTATTAGACTGATAGCCTCTTTGGAAAGTCATGGGTTCAGCGATTTAGAGCTACAGGGGGTCATAACCCAATGATTCCTTCAAATATCCTTGCCCTCATTTCACAGAAAAGAGAATGGAAGCCCAGAGAAGGGATGTGACTTACCTCTGTTCATAGGGATAGTAAATGACAGAGCTAGAATTTGAATCAAGCAGCTAGATGGTGCAGTACAGGGGTGGGCCTAGAGTTGAATTGAAATCTGACCTCAGGCACTTACTAGCTGTATAATACTGGGTAAGTCACTTAACCCTGTTTGCCTCAGTTTCCTCATCTGTAAAATAAGCTGGAGAAGGAAATGGTCAATCACTCCAGTATCTTTGCCAAGGAAACCTCAAATGGGGTCACAGTTGGACATGATTGAAATGACTGAATGGCAACAGCATCCTTTCTACTCGACCACATTGTTTCCCAGTTACTATTTGGGTAATTTTGAAAAGTGGCCTCAGTTTTCTCATCTGTAAATTGAGAAGGTTCATTCAAATGCTAAAAATTCTATAGGTCTATGCTAATTTATTAAAAATATTCCAAGCACTAGCTATAGTGCTATGTTTAATATTTAAACCTTATATTATCATGGCAGATGAAAGTTATTGTTCCCATTTTCTGAACTTCTAGATTGCCTTATTCTATGTTGGGGACATTTATAACAAATTTGTGTTCAAGTTATTTGTATATAAAGACAGGTCCTGTACAGTTATGTGATACTTTGTACTTTATGAAGCATTTTCTCACAACAGCCCTGGGAATATTATTGTACCCGTTTTACAGATGAGGAAATTAAGGCTTTAGGAGCTTAAATGAATTGATTAGACTTTTTATGACTAGTAAGTGACAATTTAGATTTGAACTATTTTCTTAACTAATTGTTCAGTGTTCAGGGTCCACTGCAGTTTTGCAAGCCCCTAATGGACAAGGAATATGTAAATACATATTCCTGCAGTCCTTTGCATATAGTAAGTATGTCAGTAAATATTAAGATTGAGAAAGTTGATTCATTGAGGACTCTGCTCTATTCCAAATCAGTATTAATCCATTTGATATGGCTCCATGGGGGTCATGATTATAAATTTGGTATATTTGGCTCCAGAGCTATGAGCTGAAAAGTGTAAGTTCGTTTGCTTAATCATAGGAAGCCAACTAGAGGCCCTCTACCCTTGTTTGTCTTTGTCATGGTGACCAAGCCCAGTGTGACAGAGGTGACTCAACTACATGTAAAATTCTCCAGTTTATTTTTGTATCCCCAAACCATTCTCTTGTCCAGCATGAGCAGGTGACCACTTTATGACCGCCTAGTTGGTGGAGATATTTTTGGCTTCACCCAATTCGTGACTTTGCTGACAGATCATTTTTGCTTATGTGTTACATGTCAACCAATGGGATTATTCTTTATTTGGTAGAGTCATTCTCGAATGTCTAGATAGCTAACCCTATAAAAACAGGGCCGTGGAAGGAGAGGGCATCTCAAATCATGAGGAAGATCTGAGGTCCACTTCATGAGAGGGGATCATGGACCCTTTAATAAAGTGTCATTGGCTCAGAGCTCTGTTTCAGTCTCTTTCATTGTAGGTTGGATGATTTTAATCCCCACAAGAGAAAATTATTGTAAATGAAAGGAACTTCATTTCTAATAACAGAATTTTGTTCACTTTTTTTGTCTTTTCTCAAAGATAAAGGAGATGGGTGAATTACACAGAGAACTCTCCACATAACTACCAAATAAGAAGACAAGAAGAAGAAAAAATAGATATTGATACTGTATGTGTGGACATGGGGAAAAAAGAAGCCTTGCCAGATTAATACCTTATTAGGAACAACTATAACCTAGGGTTTAAAAATGCAGAATGACTATAGATTGTTAAGAAGTGGGATTTACTCGATACTTAAGTTAAAAGTAACTTGAAAATTTTGACCATTCACATCTAAAAATGTTGGGGCACTACAATTTTTTCAAATACACATTTTCTTAGACAAAAACTTGACTACGTGGGTTTAAGCAAATGTTTATATGACATCAAAGTTCATGCTTTAAATATATTTCCACAATAGGGTTTGAATTCCACACTTGTAAATGAAAGCTAGTTTTCAATAATGTTTTTTGTTTGCCTTGTACATATTTTTGACTTGAATTTCCTTAAAGTTTTTTTTATGAACTATTGAAATAAACAAGTTGTTCAAAAATGAGTTTCCTGTTTTTATTTATCCTTGTTAAAAACAGCTATCGACTTCTACAAAGGACTGACCAACCCTAAGCTACTAGGTAAATTGTAATATTGTTCAAACATCTGAATGTCAGAAATGAATGCTGTTTCGTGGACAAACTGGAGTTTTTGTTCTGCATGACATCTTAAAGTTCTGCTTTTCATTTAAAAACAAAAGTAAAGATTACTTTTTTTAAAAATAAGAATGAAAAGGAGCTTTGGGGAAGAATTTAAGGGGAGGGGTTTCTGAGACTAAGAAACTAGATGAATGACTTCATATGAATGATTTATTGCACTAAAGTTTCCTTAGACCTTTGTTACTAAACAGTTCCTACAAAAATATAACTGATTCCCAAGTTATCCAGGGTAGATTGTCCAGATTATTTGATCTTACATTTCTTATTTTTGCCCTAGGAAAGATTTTTTTTTTAAAGTAAAATATTTGAGTAGATTGCATAAGGACTGTAAAATATGAGAAAACAGGTAAGTGGATCATTTAACCCAAAGTTGGGGAACCTGTGGACCTCTAGGTTCTCAAGTGTGGCTCTTGGACTGAATCCAAACTTCACAAACAAAGAACAAATTCCCTTAAAAGGATTAATTTTAATTTAATTTAGAATGGGTATGGAGTAAGGAGTCATTTGTATGAACTCTAGAGTGAAGGGTCTTGGGTTCAGATGTAGCAAGTCACTTCATCTCTAGGCTTTTGTCTCTGTACAGTTCCTGGTGCACAGTAGGCACTTAGTAAATGTTCATTGATTATAATGTGAGGCTTTTGGAACAGGTAATCTTTAATGTCTATTTGTAATGGTAATGGGCATTTAAACAATCTTCCCTGCCTCCTAATAGGCTAAATGTAATCACATGGATCCTGTGGTGGGAAGAGTTTGCTGAAGAGGGGAGCAGAGCCCACAGGAAGCTGGGAGTCAGAGCAGCTCGATGGAGAGGGGAGAGAAGATACAGGCAAGGAGATAGCTAGGCTTGTGAGTGTGGGAGGGCTAGAGGATTGTGTGGCTCCCTGTTGTGTTATGGTTTATTAGCTCATTTTGCAATGATGGATTTGACTTTCTGGTGTTGGGATTTGGTTTTTTGGTGCTTGAATAAATGTTTAGCTTTTATCTTCTTTATGAAGAATGTTGTATTTTGTAATTCAGAACTATGCTGGCATATCCACAGTCCCCATTGATGCAGTGAATATTGTGTTGGTGCTATATCATTCTAGCTTTAAATGTGGTTATCAGGTACTTTTTTGGAAAAGGTGTCAAATGTATTAGAATCATCAAATGGTAGTAGATGTAATCCCAAATACTATTTGGTTAGCCATGGGGGAGATTTAGTGGCTGGGGAGTTCAAGGAGCTTTTAATCTGTTGACTGGAAGACACCAGAGAAAGTAACAGGAACAACTCAGATCCAGAAAAATGTTTATCTTTAACATATGCCCTGTGAGTAACAGAACACAACGATAAATTATCACACCACCAAATTAAGGATGAAAGCCACCAACCTTATAAGTTCAATTTATTCAATGTAAAATATTTATCACTTGACATTAAATCTCCAGTAAACTTTGTTAGTAATAATACATTTATACACCTCTAAAATATACAGAGTACCCCCTTTCCAGATACCTGAAGTAGATGGTATGAGTATCATCTCAATTTTACAGATGAGAAAACAAGATGCTAAAGTAGAAGCACAAATTTGGTGCAGGCTCCCCTCCAATCACTTCCAATATATGTAAAAAATTTTGACTGTAAACAAAACTTTAGAGCTACAGAACTCACAAAGAGAAACAAAGCTCCCATTGAAAGAAGCCCAGCAGGCCAATAGGAAGGATCTATCGCACCAGGCTGGAAGCTGAGTGCAGCCCCATGTGAGCTGCGTGGTTCCTGGCCCCAGGGTGGCCCAGAGCAGACTCCAAGAGAGAGAATCACCAGCAACTGTCGGGCGTTTCCAGAATTATCAACCCATAAATGCCAAAAAGAAAGTAAAAGGTCAGTATGGAACTTTGTGGGAACGGGGACAGAGAGCATGGTCTGGCCCCTTCCACCTGGGGCAAGAAGTGGTGGAGGTGCAGTGTCTATGCAGCCACCAATTCCTGGCTGTCTCAGGAGCTCCTGGCCTGCAGATTGGGGGGGTGGGAGGGGGATGGCAGAACCAAGCCACCATTCAGAGGGTAATTGATCTTGCTTTAACCTGCTTGGATTTGGATCCTGGTCTTGGGTGGTGGTCCCAGGGTGTGTGACCAATGAGCCAGAGTTTGTGGTGTTTGTAGAGAGGGCTCCCAACTAATAGCTCCAGCAGCTGCAAAAACCCCGGCCATTTGGGACATATCTCTCTCCATTCTGGAAGCAGAGTTCTACTGTGCAGAGCACTCAAAAGTCAAGTAATTGATTGGCAAGATGAGCAAGCCGAGGGAAAGTAACCAAACTATAGATTCCTTTTTTGGGGACAAAAAGGATCAAGGCATGGAGCAGGAGGAAGATAGTGAAGTCAGAACTCCTGTATCAAAAGCATCCAAGAAAAATATGAACTGTTTACAGGCCATGGAGGAGCTCAAGAAGGATTTTGAAAATAAAGTAAGAGAAGCAGGGAAAAAATTGAGAAGAGAAATGAGAATGATGCAAGAAAATCATGAAAAGCAAATCAACAGTCTGCTAAAGGAGATCCAAAAATACACTGAAGAAAAGAACACCTTAAAAAATAGACTAACTCAAATGGCAAAAGAGGCTCAAAAAGCCAGTGAGGAGAAGAAAGCCTTAAAAAGTTGAATTTGCCAGATGGAAAAGGAATTTCAAAAACTCACTGAAGAGAATAACTCCTTCAAAATAAGATCAGGGGGGTGGCTAGGTGGCACAGTGAATGAAGCACCAGCCCTGGAGTCAGGAGCACCTAAGTTCAAATCTGGCCTCAGATGCTTGACACATTTACTAGCTATGTGACTTTGGGCAAATCACTTTACCCCAATTGCCCTCCAAAAAGCAAAAAAAAAAAAAAAGATTGTAGCAATTGGAAGCTAATGACTTTATGAGAAATCAAGATACTATAAAATAGATCCAAACAAATGAAAAAATAGAAGACAATGTGAAATATCTCATTGGAAAAACCACTGACCTGGAAAATAGATCCAGGAGAGATAATTTAAAAATTATTTAACTATCTGAAAGCCATGATCAAAAAAGAGCCTAGACACCATCTTGCAAGAAATTTATCAAGCAAAATTGCCCTGATATTCTAGAACCAGAGGGCAAAATAGAAATAGAAAGAATTCACTGATTGCCTCTTCAAAAAGATCCCAAAAAGAAAACTCCGAGGAATATTCAGCCAAATATAAAAGCCAAATTCCAGAGTTCCTGGGTCAAGGAGAAAATACTGCAAGCAGTCAGGAAGAAATAATTTGAGTACAGTGGAAACACAATCAGGATAACACAAGACCTAGCAGCTTCTACATCAAGGGATTGGAGCGCTTGGAATATGATCTTCTGGAGGTCAAAGGAGCTAGGACTAAAACCAAGAATCACCTACCCAGCAAAATTGAGTATAATGCTACAGGGGAAGATATGATCATTCAATGAAATAGAAGATTTTCAGGCATTCTTGATGAAAAAAAAAAACAGAGCTGAACAGAAAATTTGACTTTCAAATACAAAAAGCAAGAGAAGCATGAGAAGGTAAACATGAAAAAGAAATCAAAAGGAGAACTTACTATTTGACAAAAACTGTTGGGAAAACTGGAATATAGGATGGCAGAAACTGGGCATAGACCATTATCTAACACCATATACCAAAATCAAGTCTAAATGGGTGCATAATCTAGGTATAAAGGTTGATACTGTAAGCAATCTCGGAAAGCAAGGAATAGTTTACCTGTCAGATCTGTGGGGAGGGGAAGACTTTATGACCAAACAAGAATTAGGGAGCATTATAAAATGCAAAATGGATAATTTTGATTACATCAAATTGAAAAGCTTCTGTACAGACAAAGCAAATGTAACCAAGATTAAGAAAGAAGTGGGATATTGGGAAAGAATTTTTACAACCTATGTCTCTGATAAAGGACTAATTTCTGAAATATACAGAGAATTGAGTCAAATCTATAAGAATACAAGTCATTCCCCTATTGATAAATGGTCAAAGGATATGAACAGGAAGTTTTCAGGAGAAGAAATTCAAGATATCTATAAGCATATGAAAAAAATGCTCTAAATCACTCTTAATTAGAGAAATGCAAATAAAAACAAAAATACTTTAGTCAATTTTTGTATTGCTACATGAAGGGTACCTCATCAAATAAAATGTTCACTTGCCAAGTTAATGTCTTTGATGTGATAGAAGTGGATCTTAAAAGGCAACTGAATATAAATGCAATCTGCATGTATATGTAAATATATATGTACATGTATAGTAAATATATATGTATAAGGCAGCTAGGTGGTACATTGAATAGAGTGCCAGGCCTAAAGTCAGGAAGACTCATCTTCCCAAGTTCAAATCTGACCCCAGACACTAGCTATATGCCACTGGGAAGGTCACTGAACCCTGTTTGCCTCAGTTTCCTCATCTGTAAAATGGTTTGGAGAAGGAAATGGCAAACCACTCCACTACCTTTGCCAAGAAAATCTTAAATGGCTTCACAAAAGAGCTGGACATGACAGAAAATGATTGAACAAAGGTGTGTATGTATATATTATATGTATATACATACTATGTATATATTATATGTATATACATACTATGTATAAAGTGTGTGTGTGTATATATATATATATAATAGATATATGTTATAAATTTAAGGCGCTATATAAATGTTAGCTATTATTACTCAAGTATCAAAAAAGTCAATAGCTTGAGCCTTTAGTTTCCTGAGCCAATCATGTCTCAGAGATGATTTCAATACCTTTTTAGGAAAAACTAGCTTAATTTTCCATGGGGGTAAGGACTAAGCTATTGCTCCCACCACATGACACCCCAACCCTTGGTAATAAGATCCTAAAGGCCTTCTAGAGGACTCTGCCACTTAAATGACTTTAGAGCTAGTCAAACCTGACCTAAAACCGTGTTTCCCCAATAATAAGACCTATCCCAAAAATAAGCCCTCCCCTTACTGTGTAAGATTCCTCTAAAATAAGCCCTCCCCCGAAAATAAGCCCTATTGAGATTGCTACTGTAGTGAAGGTGATCCCCTGCGCTACACGCCTGGAGAAACGTACGCCGCGCTCTGAGCTGCATCCAATCAGAACTGCAGCAGTGAGCGCGTCATCCTGTTTTTCCCCAGTGATTTGCTTATTGAATAAAGGTACATTTTTTTGTTCACATTTACCTGTTTATTAAAATTGCTGTCAATGTTCATTAAAATAAGACCTCCCCTGAAAATAAGCCCTCTAGTGTTTTTCTGTCCAAAAAAATTAATAAGACAGTGTCTTATTATCGGGGAAACACGGAAGATGTAAGAAACCTAATACTGGCAACATTAACAAGGCGGAGGGAGAAGTAAAGCAGAAATAGTATAACCAATGTAACAACCCTTTAAAAGGAGTAGCTGAATATGGAAAAATGAAGATCAGAAGTCCTGGGCTTCACTACCTCATCCTCCCTTTGGAAGGATTGAATTTCAGATCTAAGTAATCATGCCCATTGGTTGGGTGATGCTGAATCTTTGTAGTTGACAGTAGATTTCAACATAAAGAGATGACCATGAGTAGAACAAGCATTGGAAACATGAGGGCTACAGCAAAGATAATAAAACTAGTATTTATATGATACTATAAGGTTTGCAAAGTGCTTTACAAATAGTACAATATTTTAACCTCACAACACCCCTGGGAGGTAGATGCTATTATTATCCTTATTTAGAAATTTATTATCCCTAGTTAAGGAAACTGAATCAAATAGAAGTTAAGTGACTTGCCCAGAGTCATGTAGGCAGGGTTTGAATTCAGGTCTTCCTAACTCCAGTTCCAGTATTCTATTCACTGGATCATCAATCCATATCATTTCTTTCCTTCCCCTTCCTTCCTTCCTTCCTTCCTTCCTTCCTTCCTTCCTTCCTTCCTTCCTTCCTTCCTTCCTTCCTTCCTTCCTTCCTTTCTTCCTTCCTTCCTTCCACCCTCCCTCCCTCCCTCCCTCTTTCTCTTTCTTTCTTTTCTTTCTTTCTTTCTCTCTTTCTCTCTCTCTCTCTCTCTTTCTTTCTTTCTTTCTTTCTTTCTTTCTTTCTTTCTTTCTTTCTTTCTTTCTTTCTTTCTTTCTTTCTCTTTATTCCTTTCTTTCTGCTTGTCTTTCTTTCTGTCTTCTTCTTTCTTTTCTTTTCCTCTGTCCACATAGGATATCATCCTTATCAGCAGGTACTCTGCCCAAAGGGAATGCACATTTTTAATCTCTGAAACGTTTTTTAAAGAACAGTCTTAACCTCAGATCACTCTGGCTCTCATTGATTGGTCAATAATAGGTCCTACTTGGTCATTATTTGAGTCCTGATTGGCTCAGAATGAATGTGAATAGCAATTGTTTCAGTTTTGCCCAGAAACTATAAGGGTCTTTCCCTCCTAGATTTATTTTTTTAAAGGCCATTCTAGGGGGAGAATTCTGGAAAGATGGTGGAGTAGGTCAGAAAATTCCAAGCTCTCAAGATTTCCCCCCACAAAAGAGTGAACATAGGCACCTTAGAGCAAACAAAGTGTGGGTGCAGATAAATAAGAATAGGGACACAACTGGAGTCTTCCTGGGACAATTTGAGATCAGAAAAAAATTCCAGGACAAGGTTTGGTCCCATTGAATAGTAAACACCTCCAGACTAGGTTCTGTTTTAATAATAAGCAGCAAGTGCTGGGGCTGGTTGGTCTGAGAGGCTGCCTTGGCTCCAGCCATAGGAACTTTCACCCCCCGGGGTTAGTGAGGGGACTTGGTAGTCTGAGCCTGGGAAGATCAAGGGAACCTCTGCTGACAAGGAACACCAGACCCAGTTGTGCTGCTAAGAGCAGAAGGGGTGAGAAAGAACCAGCACACGACCAGTAAGTGCAGAAGCAATGGGGCAGAAAGCCCCTGGCTGTAGGCACTTACAGGAGGTTGGGCATTTGGCTTTGGTTCCAGGCTAGAGGGGAGAACTGAAGATCTGGGGCAAGAGGCACCATCCCCCACAGCCCAGGGCTAGAGATGATTACAACAATTAAGCTATTACCACAAAAAATGCACAGGAAAAGGAGAAAGAATCCAACCATAGAAAGCTATTATGGGAATAAAAATGACAGGGGTTCATCTTCAGAGGAGGATGTTGAAGTAAAGAAACCCCCAAAGAACAACATCAAATGGTCACCTGTCCAAAATACATTCATAGAAGATTTTTAAAAAGACTTTAAAAATCAAATGACAGAGAAGGAGGAAAAACTAAAAAAGAAATATGAATAATACAAGAAAAGCAAGAAGGGTATGAAAGGAAAGTCAACCAATTAGAAAAGGAAATCCAGAATCTTAAGGAAGAAGATGACACCTTGAAAATTAGAATTGGGCAAAGTGAAGCCATCAGAATTATAAGAGATCAAGAAATGCTCAAACAAAATATGAATAATGAAAAAATAGAAGAGAAAGTGAAATATTTTATAAGAAAAAGAACAGATTTTGAGAATAGATCAAGAAGAGAACATATAAAAGTAGTTGGACTAACTAAAAAGTTACAATCAAAAAAAGAATCTTGATACAATAATACAAGAAATTATTAAAGAAAATTGTTTTGAAGCATTAGAAAAAGAGGAGAAAGTAAAAATAGAAAAAAATTCATCAATCATCACTTAAAAGAGATCCTATGAGGAAAATGCACTTGCATATCATAGTCAAATTCTGAAACCCCCAGCTCAAGAATAAAATATTAAAAGCATCAAGATTAAAACAATTTAAATATGATGGTGCCACACTTATAATTACACAAGACCTAACAGCAAAGACATTAAAGAACCACAGATCTTGGAACACAACATATCAAAGAGCAAAAGAACTGGGGCTCTGGACAAAAATATCATACCCTGCAAAGTTAAGTACTATCCTGAATGAAAAAAAATGGACATTTGAAAAACTCTCAGACTTTCAAGCCTTTGTTAAAAAAATCCTGAACTTAATAGAAGATTCAACATACAAGAACCAAGAGAAATATAAAGCTCATACCAAAGACTGATTACAAGGAATTCATAAGGATAGACTGTTTACTTTTTTTTTAATTTTTAATTTATTTATTTTTAAGCAATTGGGGTTAAGTAACTTGCTTAAGGTTACATGGCCAGTTATTTCTGAGTGTGGTGCTGAGTATCTGAGCCCATATTTGATCCCCAGGTCATCCCGACACTGGAGCCGGTGCTCTTACTCTCTGAGCCACCTTGGCCGCCCCTTGACTGTTTACTTTTTATATATGTAAAATGTATGTATAAGATTCTTATTAATAATTGGATAGCTCATAAGAAATATTGGAGTAAACCTGAGTATGATATGAATTTAAAAAGTAAAACTATTTAGGAACAGCTAAAAAGAGTAATTATTTTATATAAATGAGGTGCAAGAGGAAGAATTGATACAGAGGAATTAGATGAGGGAGGAGGGCTGGTAGTTCTGGTAACCTACTTTCATTGGGAATGGGTTTGAGGGAACAATACATATATATTCAGAAGAGTATAAAATTCTTCCAAATTCAGAAGAAATAAAATGGTAGGGGCATAGGGAAGAGGGAGAGGACAGGGGATGGATCTTTAGAGGGGAGGGTGAGGGAATAGGTAAAGGGGGATATGGAAAGGTCTTTAGATTTATGGGACTGGGAGGATGGGGGAAGGATCCTAGGAGGGGGGTAGGCAAGTAATAGAAGGACAAGGTAGTGGGTAAAAGTAAAGTAGAGGAGGCAAGAGGGTTAGGAAACAAAGATATGCACAAACATAGAAACAAAATCAGGAGTAGAGTATGTTTGGGAAAGCATATGTCTATATGTGTGTGTGTGTGTGTGTGTATCTATAGCTATAGAGAAACATATCTAAACTTTATTGTAGCCTTCTGGGGGAGGCACAGGGAAGTACAAAAAAAGAACAAAATAAAAAGGTGCACAGCAGAGAACAAAAGAAAACTTACAAGGAAGCAAAGAAAAGAGGATCGTTTTCAACACAAAGTGCCTTATTTATCATACAGGCTTTCTTGAAATGAAAATTTATTGTTACATATTTTGAATCCTCTCTTATGTTCTGCTGTGCACACAACATGCTTTTTTTTCTTTCTTAGTAAAAAAGAAAAAGAAAAAAAAGAAAGTGGGATATTTATGTGAAAGAGTATACAACACAAGAAATACCTGCATTACTTCTACTCTCAGGAAAAAATCAGGCAGTTCTCATTAGTTAGGGTAAAGATTTCTGAGATAGGGATAGATAGAGATGGGAGATAGGGATGGCTCTAGTTTCTTAAAAATAAAGTTTTTTCCTCAAAAAAGAAAAAGGCCATTCTTTGCTTCATTTCTTATTAAGCCTTAATTACTGAAAAGGCTTTGGTTCAGTCAGACTGAGACCTGTTAAGAACCTTAGCTTGAAAAGGCCAAAGATCCCCACTGCATCCTGGGCCATCTCCAGTTGTCCTGATCTATGTCTGGCCACTGGACCCAGATGGTTCCAGAGCTAAAAGTGAGGCTGGTGACTTTGCACAACCCTTCTCACTTAAATCCAATTCACTTGCATGTCATCACATCACCTTCTTGATGCCATGGTCCTCTTGGAGAACAAAAGACAAACAGCAGAAATCCACATCATGAGTCAAGGAGATTTACCTTGTATTTTTTTTTTTTTGCTTTTGGAGGGCAATTGGGGTTAAGTGACTTGCCCAAGGTCACATGCCTAGTTTTTGTGTTAAGTGTTTGAGGCTGGATTTGAACTCACATCCTCTTGACCCCAGGGCCAGTGCTCTATTCACTGTGTCACCTAGCTGCCCCAGATTTACCTTGTATTACCAGCTATTTATTGTTTCCTGGTCCACCAGCCAGGACTTTCCCTTCCCTAGAATCCCCATTAGGGGTTTCTTAGGGATTGCCTCCCTTCTTCACTGGTGGTTAGTTAGAAACATTCACCTCTTCATCGTTTCCAGAAAGCAAAGCCTCCTCTCAGCAGTGTTACCCATGAGCCAGTGAAACCCAATTTGTCTGGTTCAGTCCCAGTCCCAGCCCAAGTTTTCTAGGGCTTAATTGGCCAGGAGACTGGGCTCCTTTCCCCCATCCCTTGCCTTTTGTGGCACAGTTAAGAGTTAAATTTCCTAGCTCCAAGCCCCTCATTCCTCATTTCTTATTAGGCAATTAAGAGAACAACACCCTCATCTCCATGACCCACCCAAGCCCATTGCCTCACCCTACTGTGACATGGCATTCACCTTTTAGTGCCACATCTGCCCTTTGTCTAAACACTCTGTGTAAGTTGGAGCCCTGTGTGGCTCTGGGACTTTGATCAGGGTGCATCTTCCATTTCATGTCTGAGTCACCAACCTTGTACTGCCCGTGAAGTTGTGGCCAATGGGGTCACACATCTATATCATTCCCTATTGACATGTTCGTCTTTCCTTGTGAACAGTACAATAGCTACAGTGCACAGCTTATGAGTTAGAGCAAAAGCCATATTTTTTTTTTAAAGTTTTAGAAAGGATATAACATCCCTTGTGCTCAGCAAATCAACCAGAGTTGAAAGTGACAGGCTTGTCGAATTCCAGAAAGGTGTCTTCTCCTAAGGAGAATTAGGCATTATCCTTTCAAAGTCTCCCTTACATCAAAGAATCACAACAAAATTAACCTGATGTGATTCTGGTTGTACTGTCTAATACTACATTAAAAAAAAGACCTAAACTTCAAACAATTCCTTCAGCCTAGTCATTAGACCATCCAAAAATTCCATAGATTTGCCTTCTCTAATTGCCTAGGTCCTTCATACCACTCCTGAGCTGGCTGGCTCTGTTCCTATACAATTATAGGACTAGTGATTTCCAAAAAGCCATTGAATGCAAATAATTCTTTCTCCATTCCAACACAAATCTCAGAGTAAATTCCCAATGACAAAAACCATTCATTCTAATCTACTAAAACAGGATAGTGTCAAATTTACATTATAGGTGACTTCCTAAAGTTAAGAAGAGCCTTGTGTCTCTAGGCCTCCCTTGACACAATTGGGGGATAACCATCAACAGTACAAAGTTATCAGGTCACAGCAAGGGCAGGAGGGCATATCTCACTCTTTTTGCATTGTCCTTTTGTACGAGGGAAAATCACCTTTGATCCCCCAAATCCAATTTTTCTTGCTGCTTTGAAGGTAAACTGAGTTATGAGAAAACTTCCTAGAAGAGAAGGCTTAAAGTACCAGTTTGGAAGGCCTAGGAGCAACACAGTCAGGGGGCCTAAAAGATGATTTACCAAAACTATCTTCAAGGTAGAATTCATGAAGGCATAGAACATATTCACAGCAGACTGCTTATAAAACGGACACAGGCAATTTACTCTCTAATCTCCCAAAGGTGGGTAAAATCTCATGGTAAGCAACCATCTATAGAAGCATCATCAGAAGCGTTAACCAAAAGCACCCAGGCCAGTCTGGCTCAGCTTCCTCTCTACCACCCATCTCCCACTTCAAAAAGATAATTTCATCCCAACCCTGCATAACTAAACCAACTGTTAAGTTTAGTTTAACAATTATAATTCAATCATTCTGGTCTGAGCCTGACTCTGACTATTGGCCTAGCAGTTTACATTTGATATTGAAAAGAAATGGGAGTCTTGTATGTCATTTACCAGTTAACAAAAGTAGATTTACTAAATCACATCAAGGAAAGAATGTTTAACAAGAATATGTATGCATTGAGGGCACCTTGGATTGATTCACTGAATGAACTTTCCTTGCCTCTGAGCTGCCCATGGTGTTCTGCCAGTCAAAGTAACCATGACTAATTGAAGATTTAATATTAGCTAAAGACATTTTAAAATAGGTGAGTTGATTAGAATATAGTGTTACTGAGGCTAAATTTATATAAATCCAGTACCCTACATGAGCTGGTTAACATTAGACCTTGCCACATAGTTTATCCAGATCATAAATTGGTCTTGGTGAAAGAATATGGGTATTAATAAAAACCTAACTCCACTCAGAGAGCATGTACTACTTACTAATGGTGTGTTGAGCTGCACAGATTCACAGACTATTATGATGAATGAAGGAGATCACAGACTCATTTTAATTGGATAGAATTTCTAAATCTCCCAGCCACCTAAGGTCCGTTTCAGAGTTTATTCTTGGCTTTGCCTTTCTCTTTTTGCTTCCACAGGGAATTCATTCTCATTACTTCAAAATCTCTTCTATGTGGATGAAATGCCAAGTCTTTGTCACCATTCCTGGGGCAGCTAGGTGGCACAGTGGATAGAACACTGAGATTGGAAACAGGAAGATATTTTTCTGAGCTCAAATCTGTTTTCTGACACTTAGTAGCTGTATTACCTGCTTTCCTAATCTTTAAAAAGACCTAGAGAAGGAAATGGCAAACCACTTCAGTATTTTTGCCAAGAAAACCCCAAATGGAGTCATGCATGACTGAAGATGACTGACCAACCCACAACCAAATCAGTATCACCAACTGTAAAACCAAACTGATCATCTTTCTCCCTAAAGTTATTCTCTTAACTTCCCTGATTCTATCAAAGGCAGAATGCTTCTGGCGTGACCCCTACCCATGTTCAAATGCTGGGAGTTATCCAGTCAATCACTAATCTATAATCAATCAAACACTACATATTTTTTCTCTGAAATATTTCTTGTGCCTATTTCTAAATCTTCACCACAATAGCTACCATCTCAAGAGTCCAATTTTTTCAGTAACTTACATCTTTATTACCACAACCTTCTAGCTGCCTCCACCCATTTAAACTATGCAGAATAGTCATCCTAAAGCATTGTTTTTGTCATGACATCCCTCTTTTGAAAACATTGAGTGTAGGAGTCTAAAGCTTTTTCCTATTCCATCAAGTTTAAATTTGTTTACCTAGTAGGATTGTACTTTGTTTCTTTTTGTACCTAGCCCAGTGTTTTATTACACAGACCCTTAATAAATGTTTTGTGGCTTAATTCATTCCTTCCTCCTAGCCCTTCCTTAGTTTTTCTCCTTCCCTGATATCACCTTCTCTCAATTCTTCTGCTTACTTAAAATCTTACCCATCCTTCAAGATCCATTTCAAGAACCAACTCTTTCATGGAAGTTTTCCTATTTCTGTTCTCATTGATCTCTCTGAAAATCTTATGGCAATATGATCCATATCACGCTATCTAATAATATAGTATTCTTACTTGGTGTTCTCATCAGCTCCCATAGAATGAATTGTCATCTCTATGTGGATGATTCCTAGATTATTTTTTATCTGGACTTAATCTCACTCCTGACCAGTCTCACATCACCAACTGTCTATTGGACATCTTCAACTAGGTAACTTGCTGATATCTCAAACTCAATGAGTCACACACAAAACTCATCATCTCTTTGCCAAATCTTTCCTTCTTCACCTCTTCCCTATTACCACTAAGGTAACCACTATCCTCCTATGCACCCAGGCTTGCAACCTAGGTGTTATCCATGAATCCTTGAATACAATCAATCACCCTCCTATCCAATTTGTCACCAAGTCTTGTAATTTTTACCTTTGTCACATCTCTCATATACATCCTTTCCACTTACACAGCTGCCATATGGCTACATGTCTTCATCACCTTGTTTCTGGACTATTGCAATAGCCTGATGGTTGCTCTCCCAGGCTCAGGTTTCTTCCTGTTCCAGTATATCCACTGTAACATTTAAAAAATTAAGGTAGTTTGAGGGACAAAGTTCCAAGCACAATCAATGTATTGGTTGGTTGGTTGTCTTTTATTCTTGAGGGATCAAAATGAAATCACCATGTTGGGGGTCAAGGTACATTGTCTCCAACTATGATTGATCAGCAAAGCTCTACCACGGGGGGGGGGGGGCACAAATAGACCATATGAACATTTGGAGTTGAGATAACTCTAAATTTGTGCATCTCAAGTCTCTTTTGAGCTACTGCAATTCTGCTTTGCTCATAGTGCCTTCTTTGCTGCAGGCACACCATGCCAAGTGGTTCTGTGCCAGTGTCTCCCATGTCTCACAATTGATGCCAGAGAGACCTTGAAAGTGTCCTCATATCACTTCTTTTTTTTCCAATTAGTTAGATCTGACTTTATTTGTGTGAAAAGTGTTTTGTAGTTGTGTTCATATAGGTCTTGGGTTTGTTTTGGCAGGTAGATGCCCAAATATTTTATAATGTCTACAGTAACTTTAAATGGGACTTCTCTTTCTGTCTCTTGCTGTTGAATTTCTTTTTTTTTTTCATTTTTAAAATGCTTTATTAACTTCTGATTTACATCATTCATTTCCACCAGATTTTGAGTTACAAATTTTCTCCCCATTTTTTTCCTACCCACTGCCCCAAAATAGCAGTCCCATAGCAGTCCCACGGGATAGCCCCTCCTCCAACCTGCTCTCTCCCATATTTTCTCCCATACCCCTTTCGACTTTTCCAGTAGGGCATGGTGGATCTCTATGCCCCAGTGCCTGTATATCTTATTTCCCAATTACATGTAAAATAGTATTAATAATAGTGTATACATATATATATATATATTTAAACATTTGATTTTAAAACTTTGAATTCCAGATTCATTCCCTTCCTCCCTTGTCACCCACCCTTACTGGGAAGATAAGCAATTCAGTATAGGTTGTACATGTGTAGCTAGTGCCAAATAATAACACAGTATCTAGATATATTGTAAAAGACTGACTATATTTCCCTCCCTCCTATCCCACCTCCCACTTGTTCTATTCTCTACTTTGATACTGTCCCTTTTCAAAAATAGGTGCTTCCAACTTCCCTCACCCCCATCCTGCCCTCCCTTCCATCATCCCCCCTCTCATCCCCTTCCCCCCTACTCTCCTGTAGGGTGAAATACCCTATTTAGTCTATATTTCATTCCCTCCCCAAGACAAATTCAATGAGAATAAGCTTGACCCACTCCCTTTTGCCTTCCTATTCTTCCCCTCCATTGTAACAGTTTTCCCTTGCCTCTTCTATATGATATAGTTTACCCCATTCTGTCTCTCCCCATCTCCTCTCATTATATTCCTCTCTCACCTCTTAATTTCATGTTTTAAGTATCATCCCTTGCTATTAAATTGATCCTGTGCCCTCTATCTATGTATACCTGTAAACATATATATGCACATTCACATATGTATTCATATGCCCATATACCCTCATATATAGACATATATATATGTATATATATATATATATATATATATTTCAATTCCCTTCAACTATTTTCATACTGAGAAAATTTCATCAGTTACAATTATTGTTTTTCCATGTAGGAATGTTAATAGTTCAACTTTGATAAGTTCCTTATGAATTCTTTTCCCTGTTTACCTTCTCATGCTTCTCTTGCTTCTTGTATCTGAATATCAGATTTTCTATTCAACTCCGGTTTTTTCATCAAGAATGCTTGAAAGTCCTCTACTCTACTGAATGATCATATTTTCCCCAGAAACATGATACTCAGTTTTGCTGGGTAGGTGATTCTTGGTTTTAATCCCAGCTCCTTTGACCTCTGGAATATCATATTCCAAGCCCTTAGATCCCTCAGTGTAGAAACTGCCATATCCTGGGTTATCCTGATTGTGTTTCCACAATATTCAAATTGTTTATTCCTGGCTGCTTGTAACATTCTCTCCTTAATCTGGGAATTCCAGAACCTGGCTATAATATTCCTAGGAGTTTTCTTTTTGGGATCTTTTTCAGGAGGTGATTGGTGGATTCTTTCAATCTCTGTTTTGCCCTCTGGTTCTGTATCAGCAAGCACCCCAGCGTCCCCAAGGTGTCTGCCAACACAGGTTCTTAGATCTGTTTTGTTAAAGGAAAGCAACTCAAAATGGGTTAACAAGCTTACTTTAATCAGTCAAACATATATCATTTACCTAGTTCAGGGGAAAAAGGTCAGTACCCCGAACTTCAGAGTATACAGACAGAATTATCAAGACAGAGAAACAGATCAAGTAGACAAGTTTCCAAACTGTCCAACCATTACATCCATACCAAATCAACATCTGGGTTTTTCAAAGCCGGGGGTCTCTCAACAATGGCTTCCCAGAGTCTCATCTGATCAAATCACAGAACACTTCTCAAAGTGATCCCCAAAACAAAGCCTCAAATCAGGGTTTATATAGCCTTCTCCTGGCTCAGAGAATGTAACAACCTTCTGGACCCACTGGCCAATCAGAAAGTATCTACTGAAAAACAAGCCTCCCACCCCAGGCTCCAGGTGCACTTTAGCCTAGGGGCAGGGAAGATCTTTAAAATTTACATTCCCATTACAGGTTCTAAAACATCAGGGCAGTTTTCTTTGAGAACTTCCTGGAGGATGATTTCTAGGTTCTTACTTTGATCATGGCTTTCAGGTAGTCCAATAATTTTTAAATGATCTCTCCTGGATCTATTTTCCAGGTCAGTGGTTTTTCCCATGAGATATTTCACATTGCCTTCTATTCTTTCATTTGTTTGGATCTGTTTAACAGCATCTTGATTTCTCACAAAGTCATTGGATTCCATTTGTTCCAATCTAATTCTGAAGCAATGATTCTCCTCAGTGAGCTTTTTAAATTCTTTTTCCATCTGGCAAATTCGACTTTTTAAGGCATTCTTCTCCTCATTGCCTTTTTGAGCCTCTTTTGCCAATTGAATTAGTCTATTTTTTAAGGTGTAATTTTTCTCAGTCAGGCTGTTGACTCTCATTTCATAATTTTCTTGCATCCTTCTCATTTCTCTTCTCAATTTTTCCTCCTCTTCTCTTATCTGCTTCTTAAGATCCTCTATGGCCTGTAACCAACTCATATTTTCCTTTGAAGCTTTTGGTACAGGAGTTCTGACTTCACTGTCTTCCTCCTGTTCCATGCTTTGCTCCTTTTTGTCCCCAAAATAGGAGTCTAATGTTGGAATCTTCTTTCTGCTTTGTTTCCTTTGCCTGGTCATGTCACCTCTCAGTCACTTGACCTCTGGGCTTTTTGCCACAATAGGACTCTGCCACCAGACAGGGGAGCTTTCGTCCCAAATGCTGGGGTTTTCTCAGCTGCCGGAGGTATTAGATGGGTGCCCTCTCTGAGGCCTCCACACGCTTTGGCAAGCTGGACACATACCCCAGGACCTCCACCCTAGACAGCAATCCAGATCCAAGCAGGTTAAAGGAAGAGCGATTACCCCTCAGACTGGTTGCTTGGTCCCCCTACACTCTGCAGGCCAGGAGCTGAAGCTGCCACGTGGTGCTGGCTGGTTGTGCTGGCACCTCAGCGGCTTCTCGCCCTGGGGGCAAAAGTCGACTTGGTCCTTCGCATCTATGTGTTGATAAATCTGTAAAGGGCCACAGCTGCTGCTGATCTTGAGTCCCTCCAGCTGTCAGCTGGTCAGACCCACCTTGGGGCTAATACCTCTGGCTCAAGTGGGCCTGGGCTCGGCTCCCAGAACACTGTGCTGGCCAATTCCTGCCAGCTTGCCGAGCTGTTCTCAGTGGGAGGTTAGCTTCTCTGTGTCATTTTGTGAGTTCTGCAGCTTCAAAGTTTGTTCAGAGTCCCCTTTTTACATTGATTGGAGAAGGTGGAAGCCGGAGCTGCTCAGAGGTCCTGCTTCTACTCCCCCGTCTTGACTCCACTTCCCTTCATATCACTTCTAACTTCTATTAGAACATTTGTCTTGTGTGAGTTTTCCACAACATAGTCTTTTAGGCAAACATATGTTTGGCATTTGAACAACATGGCCAGTCCATCAGAGTTGTACTTTCTGCAGTAGAGTTTGAATGCTTGGCAACTCAGCACAAAAAAAGACCTCAGTGTCTGGTACCTTATCTTATGAGGTGATCTTCAGAATTGTCCTAAGACAATTCAAATGGAAGCAATTCAGTTTCCTGGCATGGCACTGGTATACTGTCCAGTTTCACAAGTGTACAACAATGAGGTCATCACAACAGCTCTGTAGACCAGCCTAATAGCTCTTCTCTCCCACACTTTCCTTCAGAGACTCCAAGACAATGAGCTAGCTCTGGTAATGCATGTGTCAATCTCATCATCTATGTGTACATCCCTGAAAAGTATAGTGTCAAGGTAAGTGAACTTATCCACAGCATTGAAATTTCTCCATTTGCTGTAACCAATAGTTCCACAGATGAATGGTGTGGTGCTGGCTGGTGGAGAACCTCTATTTTCTTTGTGCTCATTGTTAGGTCAAAATTTAACAAAAGCAGCAGATAAATGATCCATACTTTGTTGCATCTCAGCCTCAGAGTTTGTATAATCAATTTACTAGTAAAGTGTGAATTTACCAATAAATAGGATCTCAGCTTCCCTAGCAAAGCTAAGACTCCATTATGAGGTTAACAATACTTTTTATAGTTTGGGGGAGTACAAAAAATAGCAATGCTAGCATCATAGATAAAAAAATATAAATGGATGGAAATTGGGAATGAGAGCTAGCAACAACCCCCTCCTTCCCTCCCATGACTAAGAGATGCTCATTGTTTGAGTCTGGCTGCATCTGCAAGGACAGAGATAGCAAAACAGACTTCTTAGGATAGCAAACCAGACATCCTTGAAGGATAGCTGGTGGTCTAAAAATACTAGACCAATCTCCCTGATATCCACCTGCCTCCTTCAAGGGTAACAGATTTCTTTGACACATGAATAGAACAGTGATTAACAAGAGAATTGGATTTCTGAACTTAACTCATTATAGGTCAGCTAAATTTCTGAACTGAGTACATGGACAAAGAATCATGACTTAGGCAGTTACAGGACAAAAATCAATTAATTGTAAATAAGATCAATTTTAAGAAGCCGCAGAATCTGTCTGATTATTTCACTTCCATTCAGCTGACAAAGTGATATGTTACTTCCCTACTCAATAAATTCAGTGGTTCCCTATTGTTTCTAGGATAAAATATAAAGTCTTCTGTTAAACTTTTAAAAACCTTCATAATCTGGGGGTGGGCAGGTGGCACAGTGAGTAGAGCACCGGTCCCGGAATCAGGAAGACCCGAGTTCAAATCTGACCTCAGACACTTAATACAAAACTAGCCATGTGATGTTGGGCAAGTCACTTAACCCCAGTTGCCCTACCTTCCCCCCTCCAAAAAAAAGCAAAAAAAAAATAAAACAAAATCAAAAAAATAAAAACTTCACAGCCTGTCTCTTTCTTTCTGATCTTCTTACATTTTATTACTCTTCCTTTACTTTATCATCCAACAACACTGACTTTCTTTCTGTTTCTCACACTCAACTCTGCCTTTTTACTAGTTGTCTCCCACACTGAATGCTCTTCCTCTTCATCACTGCTCCTGACATCTTTTAAGTCTCAACCCAAATCCTACCTTCTATGAGAGACCTTTCTTAGTCCCTCTGACTTCCTTTCCATTGAGAGTACCTTCCTTCTCAGATTATGTCCCATTAAATTTTAGGTTTTCATACTCTCTCTCCCAATAGAATGTGAACTCTTTGAGGGCAGAGACTGTTTTTTGTCTTTCTTTGTAATTCCAGCACTTAGCATAGTGCCTAGCACATAGTAAACAATAAATGATTGTGATAATGATGATAATGATGACCACAAATGTAAATCCTAAGCCAAGTATCCTTTTTTATGTAAATTCTATTTTTTTCAAATTACTTGTAAAGATAGTTTTCAACCTTCATTTTTATAAGATTTTGAGTTCTAAAATTTTCTCCCTCCCTTCTTCCCCTCCTCCTTCCCCTAGATGACAAGAACCTGATATAGGTTATACATGTACAGTCATGTGAAACATATTTCTGCATTAATAATGTTGTGAAAGAGGAAACAGAACAAAAGGAAAAAACACACAAAACCCCAAAGAAATTGAAAATAGCATTCTTTGATCTGCATTCAGACTCTATCAGATCTTTCTTGAGATGTGGATAGCATTTTCCATTATGAGTCTTTTGGAATTGTCTAGTGCCTATGGCAGCATAGAGGTAGGGACTCACTTGAGCAGTCCCTCAAACCCCTCCAAATACCTTTAAAAAATGACTCAAAACAAATTATAGAGGAGTAGAACCCACAAAAAGGCAGAGTGAAACAAATTTCCAGCACAAGACAACTGGAAGGATCAATAGGAAAGTCTGTTGCACTGGGGTAAGAGAGGAGCACAATCTAGTTCAGGACACTCCAGCACAGACCTGGCCCCAGCAAACCAGTAAGCATGTCTTGGGAGGGACTGAATCAGCAGCAGCAGCAGCTGCTTCCGTAGCTCTAGGCCCGCAGACAGTAAGGGGGTTGTACCACTGGTCAGAAGGGGTCTTTTTTGCTAGCACTAACACAGGACTTTGTGGCTTTGCACATACTTGGATCAGGGTTGCAGTCCTGATTGGCAATTCCAAGGGAAGGAGGAACACTAGCATAGCAAAGCTTGAGGCCAAAATGAAAAGGGGACCCTTCTCACAGTTCCAGGGCAGGAAAGACTGATTGGGGTCACCCAAAGACCAGAGAATAAGCCTTTGATCACACCACCTTGGAAGAACTGAAAACTTACAGGGCCCTGGAAGTATCTCTGAAAACAGATGCACAAAACCTCTGAAGCTTGGGATAGCATGCCCTCCACCCCGGAAGCAGATACCTACTTTAACAAAGAGTTAAAAGTCAAGTAATAGGCTTGGAAAATGAGCGAACAAGAGAAAAAACTCTATCAAAAGTTGCTATGGTAACAAGGAAGATCAAAATACACACTTAGCAGACAAGGAAGTCAAAGCTCCTACAGACAAAGCATCCAAGAAAAATATGGATTTATGTTAGACCATGGAAAAGCTCAAAAAGGATTCTAAAAATCCAGTAAGAAAGGTAGAGGATAAATTGGGAAGAGAAATGAGAGTGATGAAAGAAAATCATGGAAAAATGAATCAAGAAATAAGAAAACAAAACCAAAAACAAATCTCAACAAAACAAAAAACAAAATAAAAAAAAAGGAGACAACGTGAAATATGTCATTGGAAAGGCAACTGACCTGGATAATAGATCCAGGAGAGAGAATTTAAGAATGATTGAATTACCTGAAAACCATGATCAAAAAATAATCCATACACTGTCTTTCAAGCAACTATCAAGGAAAACTGTCCTGATATTTTAGAACCAGAGGTTAAAATAGAAATGGAAATAATCCACTGATCACCTCCTGAAAGAGATCCCAAAATGAAAACTCCCAGTAATAATATAGCCAAATTCCAAAGTTTCCAGGTCCAGGAGAAAATATTGCAAGAAGCCAGAAAGAAACCATTCAAGTATGGTAGAGTCACAGCCAGGATAACACAAGATTTAGCAGCTTCTACATTAAAGGATCAGAGGATGTGTAACGTGTAATATGATATTCTAGAGGGCAAAGGAGCTAGAATTACAACCAAGAATGAAGTACCCAGCAAAAACTGAGTATAATCCTTCAGGGGAAAAAATGAATATTCAGTGAGATAGAGGACTTTCAAACATTCTTGATGAAAAGACCAGAGCCAAATAAAAAATTATATTTTTAAATACAAGACTCAAGAGAAGCATAAAAAGGTAAATAGTAAAGGGAAATCATAAGGGACTTATTAAAGTTAAACTGTATACATTCCTACATGGAGAGAAGATATCTGTAACTCATAAGACCTTTCTCATTATCAGAGTAGTTAGAGGGAGTACATACAGACAGATGGCACAGGTATGAGTTGAATGAAGGGATGATATCTAAAAAGTAAAATTAAGGGATGAGAGGGGAATGTATTGGGAGAAAGGGAAAGGTAAAATGAGGTGAATTATCTCACACAAAAGAGGCAAGAAAAAGCTTTTACAGTGGAAGGGAAGGGGGAAGATGAGGGGAAGTGAGTGAACCTTATCCTCATCAGAATTGGCTCAAAGAGGGAATAACATACACACTCAAATGGGTATAGAAATCTATCTTACCTTACAGGGAAGTAGGAGGGGAAGGGGATAAAAGAAAGAGGGGGTGATAGAAGAAAGGGAAGATTGGGGGAGATAGTAGTCAGAAGCAAAACACTTGAGGAGGGACAGGCTGAAAGGAAAGAATAGAATAAATGGGGGGGAAGGGAATAAGATGGAGGAAAATACAGTTAACAATAGAAAAAATTTTGAAGCAAGTTGATAAAAGTCTCATTTCTCAAATATAGAGAGAAATGAGTCAAATTTATAAAAATAAGAACGATTTCCAAATTGATAAATGATCAAAAGATATGAATAGTCAATTTTCAGATGAAGTAATCAAAGCTACCTATAGCTATATGAAAAAATGCTCTAACTCACTATTGATTGAAGCAATACAAATTAAGACAATTCTGAGGTACTACCTTATACTTATTGGCTAATAAATGACAAATGTTGAAGGTGACATGGGAAAAATGAGACATTAATGAACTGTTGGTGGAGTTTTGAACTGATTCAACCATTCTGTAGAGCAACTTGGAACTATGCCCACAAAGCTATAGCACTAGGTGTACCCTTTGACCTAACACCACTACTATTTCTGTATCCCCAAAACAAAAAGGAAAAGAACCTATATGTTCAGAGATATTTATAGCAGTTCTTTTCTTGGAGCAAAGAATTATAAATTGAGGGGATTCCCATCAGTTGGGCAATGTCTGAACAAATTGGGGTATGTGATTATGATGCGATGCTATTGTGCTTTAAGAAATAATGAGCAGGATATCTCAGGAAAACCTGGAAAGACTTATATGAGCTGATGCAAAGTGAAATGTTCTACAAAGTAACAGCAATATTGTAAAATCAGCTCTGAATGACTTAGCTATTCTCAGTAATACAATGATCTAAGACAACTCCGAAGGACTTATGATGAAAAATGTTATCCATCCCCAGACAAAGAGCCGATTGTGTCTGAATAGATTAAGGCATACTTTTTTTTACTTTATTTTTCTTTTTGTTCTGTGTTTTCTTTCACAACATGACTATTATAGAAATGTTTTGCATGACTACATATGTATAACCTATATTGAATTGTTTGTCTTCTCATTTGGGGGGGTGGGGAAGGAGGAAGGGAGAGAATTTGGAATTCCAAATTTTAAAAAGAAATGTTAAAATTTTTTTTACATGTGCCTGGGGTAAAATAAAATACTAAATAAATGAAAAAAATAAAAGAAATGTCCTTTAGGAAAGGAAGGGGAAGGATATATTGGGAAATGAAAGTTATATAAAAATAAAAGATATTGATAAAATGTTAAATTTAAAAAAGAATGTAAGTTTAAAAAAAAAAGAAGAGCTAAGTCTCTCATAGTTGATCATGTCACAATATTGCTGCTACTGCATATAGTGTTCTGGTTCTGTTCATTTTACTCAGCATCAGTTCATGTAAGTCTTTCCAGACTTTTCTCAAATCCACCTTAAGCCAAGTGATCTTAATCATTTTTGTTATGGATCCCATTGGTAATCTGGTGAAGCCCATGGACTTCATCTCAGAATAATGTTTTTAACCACTTAAAACATATGGGATTACTAAGGAAACCAGTTATAATGAAAATAAAAATATAGCCTTTTCCCATCCTAGTTCATAGGAACCCTTCAGATCTATGCACCGATCCTGTGGTGGTCCACGGGTCTTAAACTTAGAACCCCTGGAAAGCAGAGTTCATATTTTATGCATCTGTATCTTCAACAAAGTGTTTGAGGACATGATCTAACTGATTAATAAATACCTGCCAGATAAATGAGTTTATAGGCCTTTCTCATCCATTCTACAGCACTTCTATGATTCAACAGACTCTAAAATAGAATGAGCTTCATGTACTTAAAACCAATCATTTAATCTTTTTACAAATGGTCTGAAATGGTCTTCGAAGTACTAAATAAAGCTTTTAAACCTTTTTTTAGCAGAATTTCAAATTGGAATTCATGACTGAGGTCTTTGGTAAACATTTTCTAACATGACTTTTGTTTTTCTTTAAGAAAAAAAAAAGTGACTCACTAGAACTGGGCTAAGCCTGGAAAGTGAAGTGGTTACCAAAATACCCCACAGAGAAGGAAATGTTAAGTGTGCCTTCCTTGTGGGTATTGCTTCATACAAAAATGGTTTAACTTAACTACTTATTTACTGGTTTAAGAGAGTTAATAGAACTTTTAAATAAGCCAACTCTAGAGAATTGCTTAGTGGGGTGAATAGGACAAAAACCAGGGAAATGTTCATTTAAAATATTATATATTTTTTAGATAATAAAAATTTTAGATAAGAAGCTGAGAAGAACAGCTAACGTGCTAGATGACTGACAGGATGATGGGGGCAGCTAGGTGGCACAGTGGATAGAGTGCCAGGCCTCCAGTCAGGAAGACTCATCTTCCTGGGTTCAAATCTGGCCTCAGACACTAGCTGTGTGACACTGGGCAAATCACTTAACACTGTCTGCCTAAGTTTCCTCATCTGTAAAAGTAGCTGGAGAGGGAAATGGCAAACCACTCCAGCACCTTTGCTAGAAAACCACAAATTGTGTCATGAAGAATCAGATACGACTAAAATGACTCATCAACAAGAAAGATGAAACTCAGTAGGGATAAGTACAGAGTCCTTAGTGTAGGTTCTAAAAATCTTCTTCCTTCAAATTCAGTCAATGAACGTCTATCTATTAAGGGCCTATTATGTGCCAGATATGATGCTAGATGCCAGGAATACAAGTTCAATGTATGAAATAATCTGTACTCTCAAGGAGCTTACATCCTAATGGAGGAGACAACAAGGACATTTATATAGAATACAAGGAATTAAATACAAAGTTGTCAAATTCAAGGTAGTTTGTGAGGGTGGACACTAGTAATTGGGGGGATCAAGAAAGCTTTCATGTATAAAGAAAGGTGGTACCTGAGCTGCATTTTGAAGGAAGAGGGGAATTCTGAGGTGGAGGAGGGGAGAAATTCCATTGCAGGCCCATCAAGTAGCCAGCATAAAGACACAGAGGTGGGAAACAGGGTGTCTTTGGTGAGTAGAGATGGCCAGTTGGGTGGGTCCTAGAGTGGGGCTGGGGGAATAATGTACAATGAGTCTAGAAAGGTTGTGAAGGTGGGCACTTAATAATTGCTTAATAATGTCCCATAGTGGGCACTTAATAATTGCTTATTTTATTTTTACCTCTGTAATGACTTCTCTCCTTTTTTTTCTACATAGAGCTACTACTGTGGTTTAGGCTCTTGCTCAGACTATTGCCATGGTACCTAACTAGTCTCTCTGCTTCCAATCTTTTTTCTCTCTAATTCATTTTGAATGAATGAATGAAAAAAGAACTTACTAACTGCCAAGAGTAGTCCCTGCTCTCAAGGATCTCAAATTCTAATAGGAGATAACATATATAGAAAGGCTCAGGTGTAGGAAACTTTTGATGCAGGAGTTTTGATTTTGTTGTCTTCTTCTGGTTCCATGTTTTGATCCTTTTTGTCCCCAAAAAAGGATTCTATGGTCTGATTTTGCTTCTGCTGCTTGCTCATCTTGCCATGCAATTACTTGACTTTGAGCTCTTTGCCACGGTAGAACTCTGCTTCCAGAGTGAGAGAGCTATGTCCCAAATTGCTGGGGTTTTCACAAATGTTGTCAGAGCTTAGGAGGTCGTTCTCTCTACAGACACCCCAAGCTCTGGAACACTGGCCCCCACCCCAGGACCACCACCCAAGACCACGATGCAGGTGAAAGCAAGAGTGATTACCCTCTGAATGGTCGCTTGGTCCCCCTACAATCTGCAGGCCAGGAGCTCTTGAGGCAGCCACAGGGCAACAGCTGCAGCCAAACATGCCTCCTCCACCTTTTGCCCTGGGGGCAGCTCTTCTGTCACCTTGCTCCAACAGGTTTCCTCACTGACCTTTTACTTTCTCTTTGGAGTCTATGGGTTGAGAAGTCTGGAAAACATGACAGCTGCTGGTGATTCACTCTCTTGAAGTCTGCTCAGGCTGGTCTGTGCTGCTGTTTGGGCCACCCTAGAGTGGGGACGGGCTGCTCATGCTGGACTGCAAGGTTGCCTTCAGTGGGAGATTTGTTTCTCTCTGTCACTTTGTGGGTTCTGTAGCTCTAAAATTTGTTCAGATTCATATTTTATAGGTATTGGAGGTGGTTGGAGCTGGAGCCAAGTGGAATTCCTGTTTTTACTCTGCCATCTTGGCTCCACCCCATTTCTGTAGGGAAGATGATGGAAAGGCCCAGTGGTCATTAGAATGCAACACTAAGGCAAGTGGTCCAATGAATACCTTCTTTGATAATGGCTTAACATGTAATATTAGGGCATTTTGTCTTTAAAAGGACTCAGGGACTATTCTCCCACCACTCTGTCCTTCTGTTACTGGGAGGCAGAGGCCAGTCTTCCCTTCTGTGCAATCATCATGGGCAATGTGTCTACACTAAATTTCTCCTTCTTGTTGTCCTACAGTATACTCAAAACTTCTCATCTTTAAAACCTCCAGTTTTCCCAGCAGGAAAACTGGAATATAGTATGGCAGAAACTGGGCATAGACCATTATCTAACACCATATACCAAAATCAAGTCTAAATGGGTGCATGATCTAGGTATAAAGGTTGATACTGTAAGCAGTCTTTGAAAACAAGGAATAGTTTACCTGTCAGATTTGTGGAGAGGGAAATACTTTATGACTAAACAAGAATTAGAGAACATTATAAAATACAAAATGGATAATTTTGACTACATGAAATTTTAAAGCTTCTGTACAAACAAAGCCAATGTAAACAAGATTAAGAGGGAGGTGGGAAATTGGGAAAGAATTTTTACAACCTATGTCTCTGACAAAGGACTCATTTCTAAAATATACAGAGAATTGTCAAATCTATAAGAATACAATTCATTCCCCAATTGATAAATGGTCAAAGGATATGAACAGGCAATTTTCAGAGAAAGAAATTAAAGATATCTATAGGCACATGAAGAAATGCTCTAAGTCAATATTGATTAGAGAAATGCAAATCAAAACAACTCTGAGGTACCACATCTCACCAGTTAGATTGGCTAAGATGACAAAACAGGAAAATGACAACAGGAGGATGACAAATGCTGGAGAGGATGTGGGCAAATTGGAACACTAATACATTGCTGGTGGAGTTGTGAACTGATCCAGCCTTTCTGGAGAGCAACCTGGAATTGTGCCCAAAGGGTTATAAATAATTTCATATCCTTTGACCCAGCAATACCACTCCTAGGGTTATATACCAAAGAGATCATAGCAGCTCTTTTTGTGGTGGCAAAGAATTGGAAATTAAGGGGGTTCCCATCAATTGGGGAATGGCTGAACAAGTTGTGGTATATGCATGTTATGGAATACTATTGTGCTATAAGAAACGAGGAGCAGATGGACTTCATATTTACCTGGAGAGGCTTATACGAACTGATGCTGAGTGAAAAGAGTAGAACCAGGAGAAATTTGTACACAATTACAGACACAACGTATGTGTGATGACCAACTTTGATAGACTGGACTCTTCTCAGCAATGCAGTGTTATAAGTCAATCCCAAAAGACTCATGATGGAGAGAAATACGTGCATCTGGAGAAAGAACTAGAAAGAACTGAGTTTATATCCAGATTGAAGCAAAGTACCTGATTTATGTCCTCTTTACCATTTTTCATTCCATCTAATACAATCTGTCTTTATAACCTGACATATATGTAATGTGAAAGTATTTACAGATCCTATACTTGACTGTATGCCACCATGGGGGGGAGGGGAGGGAGGGGGACAAAATGTGAAACTCAAGAAATTGTGGAATTGAATCTTGCAAACTAAAAGTAAACAAACAAATGAAAAAAAAACTCTCCAGTTTTCCTAGATGAACACCCAACTCCCATCACACTAACGACCCCTCTTAAACTTTGCTATAACTCCCCCTTTCAAGTTTGATAACCCAAATGTGATTTGATACAGTACGTTTTTGACATAGCTGTCAAATCAGCTAATACAGAGATCTGAACCTAGTATTCCCTGACTCAAAAATCTTCAGTGGCTTTCTGTTAGCTACAAAATCCTTATGTTGGCAACCAAGTCCCCATCCCTTGGAGTCCCTACCTGGGCACCCTTCTATATTTCTAGCCTTTTTTCATACTATTCACCTTCACAAACTCCACCTTCCAGGCAATTCCTACTAGCTGTTCTTTGAACAAGATATTACATCTCTCACTTCTGTGTCTTTGAACAGATAGTCCTGCATGCCTGGAATGTGTTGCCAGCTAACCTCTGCTTCTTAGAATCTCTACTTTCCAGTTCAGGTGCTAGCTACCTCCTATATAAGGTGGTTGTTGTTCCCTCCCCCTACCCCCCCATACACCAATTGTTAGTGCTTTCTCCTTCCTGGAAATACTTTACATTTATTTACTTGTTAATGTACATGTACTTTTCCCAGTAGAATTTAATCTTGGCCTGGGTCTAATTTCCTTTTGTCATTTATTACATTCCTCCAGTAGAATTGAAACTACTCAAAGGCTAAGCCAATCTATTTTCTCTGTACCCCCATCACTTAACACTGTGATGTGCGCATAGTAGGAGCTTAATAAATATTGTTGTCAAATATATATTAGTGGAATTGAATTAGGGATTAAGAAGTCCTCCTTACTGCTAGTGCCTTCCTTCTGAGATTATGTACCATTTACACTGCAAATATTGTTTGTATATAATTGTTGGAATAGTTTATTGTCTCTCCCATTACACCATGATCTCCTTGAGGGCAGGGATTTTTTTTTTTTTTTGCTTTTCTTTGTATACTGTTGTTCAATTGTTTCAGTCTTGTCTGACTCTGTGACCCCATTTTGGGGTTTTCTCGGCAGAGATACTGGAGTGCTTTGCTATTTCCTTCTCTAGCTCATTTTACTGATGAACAACTGAGGTGAATAGCATTAAGGGACTTGCCCAGTATCACACAGCTAGTACTTGTCTGGGGCCAGATTTGAATTCAGAAATATAAGTCTTGATTTCTAGCCCTCTATCTACTTTGCCACCTAGCTGCCCCTTCTTTGCATATACCCAGAACCTAGTAAAGTGCCTGGAACATAGTAGACACTTATTAAATACTTGTTTGCTTGCTTTGGGAGAAAGGGAAATTTTAGTCTTGATATAATGAAAACTTTAATAACATTAATGCTGTCACAAAGCAGAATGGCTTGCTTTAGGGTGTGGTGTACCCCCTCAATCAAAGTCTTTAAACAAAAAGTTAGGTGAACACTCCTCCAGTAGGTTAACAGGACAATTCTTGTTTGGATATAGGTTGGGACTAGATAGGATCTGACTTCCCTCTAATCTAGACTCAATGATTTTGTGATGAATGCAAGAATCTTCTTCCAAAGAGTGGAGTAACCAGACAGTAGGCCATATTCTTAAATAATTGTCTATTCTCCAAACTTCTTTATGTATCAGAGGCCCACTCCCACTCTCCTATTACTGTTTCTTCCCTCTAACAGTCAATAATCGCCTTTAATTTCTGAGTGAAATGTAATAAAGCCAAGTTATTATTGTCCCATCCATCTATTTGTTATTGTTCAGTCATGTCCTACCCTACAGCACACTAATACCGTCCACGGGGTTTTCTTGGAAAAGATACTGGAGTGGTTTGCCATTTCCTCTTTCAGTGGATTGAGGCAAATGGAGATTAAGTGACTTGACCAGGGTCACACAGATAGTATGGGTCTGAGGCTGGATTTGAACTCATGTCTTCCCGACTCCAAGACTAGCTCTCTATCTAGTGTACCACCTCGCTATCTCCTCTCTCTAGTTACAGTATTTAAAAAAACAAACAAAAACAACTTTGCATAGCCTTCTCTTTTTATGACTACCTATTTCAATGCTTTATTGAGGTGCCCCAAGCTGCCACTGCCAGTGGGAGTGGTCCAACTTTTCTGGAGAATGAAGATGATGAAAACCAACAAATGATGAGGCGGATATAAGGCAGTAACACAGTCCTGGGCAGGAAAGGTGTTAGTCTTTCAGCATATTGAAGTAGGGAATCTTGAGAAGGTCAAGGGATAGGATGGCACTGAGATCTTTTAATTGCTAAGGAGTAGTAATTTGTAAGGGTGGGCAGGGAGGTGTCGAAGTGAGTCATTTTATTGAGTTCAAATCTGACCTCAGACATTTACTAGCTGTGTGACCCTGGGCAAGTCACTTGACCCTGTTTGCCTCAGTTTCCTCACCTGTAAAATGAGCTGGAGAAAGAAATGGCAAACCGCTCTAGTGTTTTTGCTAAGAAAACCCCAAACGGGCTCGTGGAGAGTTGGACATGGCTGAGAAACAAGTCACTTTGTCTGCCATAGTAGGGGTACTAAAAAAGGCAAAAACCAGTCTGTCCTCAAGAGACTCACAGCAATGAGACAGACTGCAACCAACTGCGTAAAAAAACAGGATATGCACAGGATAAACGGGGGCTTATCGACAGAAGTCTGGGACTGCCCTTAGTCCTTACTGTGCGGAGGGGGAATCTGAGTGTCTGCGGCAGAATATGAACTCAGGCCTGAGTGACTTCGAAGGCCCGGCCCGGCTAAGCCCGTTAGCTAGAAACCAGGAGGTCACGTCGATAACATAGTTCAGTTTTCTTGGCTACCAGATGACATGATCCCAACGCCGTCCAGGTACATAACAACCACACTCCTCCAGCTTTCCGTAGGAAACCTCCAACTTCTGCAACCCTTCCCACTTCCGGTCCCAAGGAAAGGTCGGGAGTAGGGAGAGGGGCGCAGAAGCTCTCCCGGGACTCAAGTCCCCAGCGTCCAGCCAGGATCTAGGAGGTGGAACCTTGGGGAGGGGGGCGCGTCACCGAGTTGCAGCTTCCGTCCGGCTTGTGATTGGTCGCTGCTGGCCGCGTCCTCCCCGCCCCCCGTAGAGCATAGCTGGATGCTGATTGGACCTCTCCGCTGAAGCACCAACGAAGGCGGGAAAGAGGCGGGCCGGCGCGGGGTCAAACGGGGTCGCTGGCGGCGGCTGGCGGGAGATTCCAACATGGCGCTGCAACCGAAGGAGGTGCTGGCCATGGACTGCCAGGCCGAGTGCAGCTTCATCCGCTTCTTCCAGGCCATGCCGCCTAAGCCGCTGACCACCGTGCGCATCTTCGACCGGGGCGATTACTACACCACGCACGGCGATGACGCGCTGTTGGCCGCCCGGGAGGTATTCAAGACCCAGGCTGTCGTCAAGTATATCGGGGTGACCGGTAAGGGCAGCCTGGCTGGGGGCCGGGGCCTCCTTTCCTGGCTTGGCCTGGGGCGGGGGTCCGGGGACTGTGGAGAAAATGCCCGCCGGGCCTCAACATCCTGCTTCCCTGGCCTCCCAGCGCCTCTCCTTCCCCCTTCTGGATGTGGGAACACGCCCCTTTTAAGAGTCAGGGTTAAGAGCTTTGCATCCTTGCTCACACTACCCCTGTGGGGGCAGGGAGTGTGTCATCCAGGGCTATTCCGCCCCTCCCCCATCCTGTTTTCCGAAAAGAACAGAGAAACCACTCCTGCAGACTAGGTGGAGTCGGGTCTGCAACCCTGATCCCCTCCCTCTATTCAGTTGCCTTTTCCCCCAATGCAGTAAATATTTATTTAGCTTCTGTTGTTTGCCGGGCATCTGCTCTAAAGGCTTAAAAGTATAAAAACGGGTGAAAGTGATTCCTTCCTTCAGGGAGCTTACCTTCTGTTCCTTGGGTGCTGGCGCTCATCTTCACCCCGCCCCCCTCCGATTTAAAGAGCTGAGCTTCTGTGCCCGAGTTCAGGAAAGGGAGCGAGGGAGGTGAGTGGGGGACCAGGATTTCATTATCTACGTGGTGTTTTAAAAAAAATCATTTTACAGATACGAAAACTTAACCAACGAAACCTCTTTTATCAGACTTTGTGCCTTGATTTTGGGTTTGGAAGATGGTCAGTCCTTTTGAGTGGAAGGAAGGAGCTCTCGACTTAAATGAGGTTCTTCCTGCTTTGCTCCTTATTATCAGCATAAACTTGTTAAATGGGAAGGTTAGATGAAATGCTTGAGGTCTTCTCCGGCACTAAAACTCTCATAGATGTCCAGATGTTACTTTTTCCCCCCAAGTACCAGTTGATCATCCTAACATCTTCATCCCGGATTCATATCCTTTTTCTGATCACACTGATTTCTGTCTTTTAAGTTATGCTTCTGATTCTTTACAGTGGTCAGATAAAGTTTAAAGTTTTATTTTTAAAAGGTTTTTGGCAATTCATCCATTTTCCAGGTATAAATCATCTTGCTATAAACTTTATTACACCAAACGTAAAAATAGGTTTGCAAAGTTATTAACAAATGTTACCTCCTTTTAACCACACAGCTCCCTGGGGAAGTAAGTGCTATTTTTCTTATCCTGATTTTACAGATGAGGAACTAAGGCAGAGGTTAAGTGACTTGCCCAGAGTCACAAAGCTAGCAAATGTCTGAGGCTGAATTTAAACTTAGATCTTCCTGGTTACAGGTTCAGTACTTTTTTTTTGCTTTGCATTACATCTAGATACTAGTATTGGGGAGGCTAGCATATTGTTAAGTGCTCATTTAGGAATGAAGAATAGATTTTTCATAAGAATTATACTCTCTTGTAGCTGTCCAAATACCTTGAATTGCTGTAAGTCAAGAGAGTTTCTTTGTAGACTAGGGTAAGCTTATTAAGCTTACCTAAAGCTACTGCATAGCTGACTTTTCTCCAGTCTCTAACTACCCTTCAGTCTAAACCCCGCAGTTTAGCTCTGAATCATATTCCTTCATAGCTATTCATTTCCTCCTCAAGTTTTTTTTAGAGCACTTTGGATTTTTCCTTTCGTTCTTTCAGTCAAACCCTCCTTGAGAGCAGCGTCTTTGTTCTTCAATATTTGTATCACCTGAATGCCTAAATAAATATTTGTTGAATTTGCTATAATTACTGTACTTTATTATTGTTATTTTGTTCTGGACCTGGGATTTCATTGTTGTAGGAATTCCAGGTGGGGAAATTTACTTTATTGAATGCACTATGGCAGTAGTTGGAAACTCAGTGCTTAAAGAGTTGCTCCAGGGCACTGAGTGGTTAAACCACTTTTTTAGGTTAAAGCTTGACTACTGGTCTTCTTGATTTTGAGGCTTTGCTCTTTAACCACTACTCCAGCTATTATCAGTGTCACACAATTATTTGGTGACCAGAAATGTCTTAAGGTTGGAGTGACTGGGGTATTTGGGTAAATTAAGCCTATTGAGAATTTGTAGTTTAAAGATGATTATGAAACTTCAAATGTGTAAAATCAAAGGAAACTGAAGTGTAGTTCTTTTAACAGGGGAAATACTTAGTTCAGTCTTAGCTGAAAAGAAGCAGCATCTTGCCTACAAAGTATTGAGGTGGGGTAATAAAGGCATTATAAACATGATCAGTTGATGACCAGAAATTGAATGAGAATGGCTTAATGTGAAGGGGTCCTGGGCTCCCTCCCCTTTTTATTTAAATTAAAAGTATTACATCATGAAAATAAAATCTTCTGTTCATGGAAAAACCCATGAAAGAGGGTAGTCAGAAAGTTGGAAAACCTGATTGGGGCCAGGTTGTGAAGGACTTTAAATGCCAAGCTAGAGCATTTAGGTTTTATCTGAGTGCTTATAGGGAGGGGAGCCTCTGAAGTTTGGGCCAGGGGTTGACATTGTCAGACTTGTACTTAAGGAAGATGACTTTGGCAGTTGTGTGGAGAATGAACTTGGATAGAGAAATACTTGAAGTAGGGAGACCAGTTAGGAGTCCCTGGCAGTCACCCAGTGTCGACTTGGATCCTGAACTCGAGTGGTAGCCATGTGAATTGAGTCAGGGAATGAGGATTCTGTTTCTAATTGAAATTGAGGTAAACTATTGTAAGCTCCTGAAACTTAAAACTGTACTGAGACTTTGGAATACCCTGTATTGTTCTTCCCTTCTTCCTGCTTGGCTAACTAGTAAGTGACCTAGGAGAATGGTAGCTTTTTGAGGTCAGAAAATGTTTTTATCTTTTGTCTTTGTTTCCCTGGTATCTAGCACTGTGCCCCTGCCTTGCATGTAGTGTTGTTACCACTTGTGTCTTACTCTTTGTAACCCCAGAGGCCAGATTTGAACTCAGGAAAATGAGTCTACTTGACTCCATGCCCAGATCTATCTACTGTACTCTTATTTGGTTTACTTGTTTTAGTCATGTCTGAGTCTTCATGGCCCCATTTGGAGTTTTCTTGGCAAGGATACTGGAGTGGTTTGCCATTTCTTCCTTCAGCTCATTTTATAGATGAGGAAACTGAGGCAAACAGGGTTAAGTGACTTGCCCAGGGTCACATAGCTAGTATGTGTCTTGAGGTCAGATTTGAACTCAGAAGATGAGTCATCTGGACTCTAGGCCTGGCACTCTCTCCACTATGCCACCTAGCTGCTCCCTTAAACCTCTACTAGTATCCTGAAGATAAAATTGCCTTCCTCTTACTCCCTAACCTCTCCCAAAGAAAAACATCTGTGTGCAGTTCTTTCACTGTACCATCTTGCATTAATTTTATGAATATTGTTTCCCAAATGAATTTAATTTTTGAAAAGTTTTATTGATACTTTTGATTGTTACAACAAATTAATTTCTGAGTATATTCCTTCTTCTTTCCTATCAAGCTATACCTTAAAAAAAAGTGGTGGTGGAAGAAGCATTTCAGGAAAAGCAACCAACTCCTTAACCATGTTTGACTACATGCAGTGTTTTCATACCCAGGATTCTCTACCTCTGCAAAGTGGGGAGGGTGTTTGTATTTTTCAAGTCTTCTCTGATGGAGCCATTATTAGTCATTATATTTTATTGAAGGTTGATTGTCTTTATTTTCAGTTATTGTTGTTTTACATATTGTTTTTCTGGTACTTATCACTTTGTATCAATGATATTTTCCCTTGACTTTTTGAATTTAGATTTTTTTATTATTGTTATAATTTTGATTTTGATTATTATAGTATAATAATGCATTATATTGATGAAGGTAATTTTATTTACTCAGTCCCCAGTTAAGATCATTAGTTAGCCATGTGATAGTGATAATCCACGTAACCTTTTTGGCCCATTTCCTCATTTATAAAATAAAAGTGTTGGGTTAGATTACTAATGATCTTTCTATCTGAAAATCTCTGCTATTGTACTTTCCAATTTCAAGCTTCATCATAAATGTTCATTTTTAGGAGGTTGTAGCCTAGGAAGTATTCAGTGACCTGCTGTTCAGCCCTAGTTGATGAGACATTCTCTATGTTTTATCATTTTTAAGAATATGGACAGCACTTTCACATGTTTTTTTGGTACCCTTCTCCTAGCTCATATACATATGTATGCCACAAATTTTTTATGAAGTATTTCTTTTATAGTAAGTTTATTGTTTCAGGGAGTAATAGAAATTTGCCAGTGTTTTCTAAAAAGGCAGGAAGAATGATTCTTGAAGTCATTACTATCCTTGAACAATTTTCATTTATGGGGCCTACTTATGAGGGGAGGAGGGTTGAACTTAAGACCTACTCTTGACCCCAGGAATTTTTTGCTTTTTGTTCCTGTGCCCAAAATATTCTCCCCCATCATTTCTACTCCCTGGCTTCCTTTGGGTCCCATCTAGAATTCTGCCTTCTTCAGGAAACCTTTCCCATTTCCCATTAATTCTCTTGCCTTTCTTCCCTCTGTCTGTCATCTCCAGTTTATCTTGTACATAGCTTGTTTTTCCTTAGATGTTTGTGTGCTGTCTCTTCCATTAGGTTGTGAGTTCCTTGAGAACTTAGTATAGGTGGGCATTTAGCACAGTGTCTGTCGCATCATAAATACTTAAAAAATGCTTATTGACTGAGATTGTAGAGGTGGCTAGATTCTCCAAAGCTATCCCTACAGACTGCAAGCCCTGGTGAATCTTCCTATTGTGGTATAATTCCTGGTTCTGTTTTGGGCCCTTCAGACAGTCCACTGTCGAAGATCAGCAAGAAGACCATTACCACAAAATCTGGGATATAATGATGGATTTTTTATGGCCACTACAGTTTGGAAGCACAGAGGTGTTGCATGTGCCAGAAGAGGGCATTCACAGTTGAAATGATGGTTCCCAGGACTGTCAAATAGGAAGAATATTTCATGTGACAGAAGGGTAGGGTTAGCAATTTACAGAATATAGACATTGATTGCTAAGAGTTAGAAAAGTAAGAGTTAAAAAAGCTTAATGCTTTTTGTCTGATTATATTTGTTTTCAAAGTAATGTAACCTGAAGTTTTGCATCTTTATTATTTTGATTTGTGAGGATTTGAACTTTTTTTTTGCTTTATGTCAGTATACAATCACAGATTAACTTAAATTATGCTATTTCTCTCCTTTAGGTGCAAAAAAATTGGAAAGTGTTGTGCTTAGTAAAATGAATTTTGAATCTTTTGCAAAAGACCTCCTTTTGGTTCGTCAATATAGAGTTGAAGTTTATAAGAATAAAGCTGGGAATAAGGCCACCAAGGAGAATGATTGGCATGTGGCATTCAAGGTAATTTTTTTTTTTTTTGCAAAAGGAAAGTAGAAAGAAAAATCTCACAATTATAGTGCTGCTACCATTATTAACAGTCCATGATGCCTTTTGTGGCAACAGTGATCTAGTTTTTCTGTGAACAGTGCCAGGCCACAGCAGTAGAGGTCCCTGGCAGTGGTGGAAAGGAAAAGGGAAAGAATTTTCTAGCAAAAGTACTATCTGGGAAAAGATGTACCCTTGGGTAATAGAAGAATTCCTGCATCTGTGCCAGTTGGAAGATGAATCCCATTTGGGAGAGCCATTCCTAAATAAGGACTATTTCTAAGTCAGGAATTTGTAAAGTTGTCTTATGTCTAACTTGGCATTTATAACAATCTGTACTCTTAAACTGGAAATGTTATATCTAAAGTAACTTTTTTTGTTATGTTGGAGGAGGACATGGCAAACCACTCCCATATCTTTGCCAAGAAAGCTCTGTGGACAGTATGGTTCATGGAGTCACGAAGAGTTGAACATGACCGGATCAGCTGAACAACAATAATGAATTTTATTATATGATCTATTTGTTTATTCTTCACTTAGGTCTTAAAATACCATTTTTCCTTGGAATATTGGAACTATTTGTCCTCAGGGTCATTTTGTAACTACAGTTATTATGGTCACTTGTTAAGAAGAGGAGGTCATTTAGAGATTTCAGTTTTGGGTGACTTTGGATCATCATCCAAACAGTAGTGACCTTGATTCCCACTGACTGTATTCCACACAGTTACCTAGTATTTGTGACATACTGGGTCATATTTTCTGGTTTCGTAGTAAGCAGACTAACATTCAATTTTTTAGCTACAAAGTTGTTTTTAAAGCATATTTTAATACCAGATATCCATAGTTATAGTAGAATTTTATTATGACATGAATTTGGATATTTTAAGGATCGTATAACATCCCCATGAAACCATAACTTTATATGATGAAAGCTTTATAGAACATGTCTGCATTGCTGACCATAGTAATTCCCATTTATAGAGAATCTTGTTTATAAAATACTTTCTCTAAAACAGTTTGTGAAATAACATGTTTTATCTCCATTTTACTGATGGAGAAACTGAGACTTGGAGATGTTAAATGACTTTTTGCATATCATCACCTTGATAATAATTTTTTAAATGAGAGTCAGGGAGGGTGGTCCAAACCTGTGATATTTTGGATATGCAGCTCAGCTGTTCTGCAAACTATAGTCTTAGAGAGTTGCCTAGGCCATTGGAAAGTTAAGTGCCTTGCCCATGGTTACAGAAGCAATGTCAGTTAGGGGGACTTGAACCCAGGTCTTTTCTGATTGACTTTGGCTTTCTGCCTTGTCACATTCTCTTTCAATCTAATGTGTGAGACCTTGGATTTGAATCCAGATTTTTTTACTGTAAGTTTAGTGTTCTTTTCTTTCTATTGTAATTTTTTTTAGTCTCCTAACACTAACATTTTAAAGGGATTCCATTATACTTGTTTATAGTTGATGTAAAGAAAATAAAATGAAATAAAACAAGAAATGCTTTTTTTTTTTGTGGAGGGAGAACACATCAGTGCAGTGATTTCATCATTATGGAAACACGAAGGTAAGAAAACTCCCTCCACCAATGTAGAAAGGAAACTGTGTGTGTGTTATATAAACACACACACACACACACACACACACACCCTACTTATCTACTGTCTTCTGTTCAGTTACAAGTTATAAATTGCTGCAAAGATCCCTTTCATTATCAGTCTACAAGTTTTATTGGGAGAAGTTGGAGTCATTGTATTTTAAAGGAACTTGTCTGGAAGAGAAACTTATCCACATGCAATTAGAGAAGGGGAATTTTTGGGTTCTAGACCTCTTGTTATGGTTCTAGTTTTTATCTTTAACCATCTATGTGAGATTGGGCAAATCACTTAATATGCTTCTGATGCAGCTTCTTTCTCTCTAAATAAGAGTATTGTACTTGATTTCTAAAACCCTTCTAGTTCTAAAATTCTGATTTTCTTCTTATACTTTAATAATTTAAACTTTGATGTTGAAGTTTTTCGGTGCCTCAGATGACAATTTTCAATATTCTGTTTTCCTTAGTTTTTGTTTAAATTTATCTGAAGACAGCTGTAGGATTGCTTTGCAAACAGCAGGTAGTTAATGAATTTATTCAATTATCATTTGTGAATATTTTCTCTGATATGATTTGCCACTAGGACTTGAATCAGTTCATCAGGAAAGCAAGGAAACCCATCGTGAAGTGGGTAGAATACTCTCCTGAAAAACTTCATTGCCGTCCAGTATCATTAAAACAAACCTACACCTCTCTGAATAATAAATGATTAATACTTTGAGTACATCAGACATTTTCATTGGTAAAGTTGTCAGGGTTGACCCTAGGTAAAATTTATGGCTTTTGTGCATACGATTTGAAAAATATTTATTCATATATTTTGTTTTTATATTACTTGAATTTCCTATATGCCTTTTCTTCCTTTTCCAGAAAACCATCCTATATAAGCAAATTATAACAAGAACAAAACAGTGCAGTAAAAAAATTAACTGATGATAACAATCAAGTCTGATAAAATATGTAATATTTGACATCCATAGTTTCCTGCTTGTCTTTTATCTTTTCTTTGGGCTTAATCTTGGCCAAGATAGTTTTATAGCATACAATTGTGATTATTTCATTCTTTCCATTTACTTGATTGTCATTGGATATATTGTTTTCCTTGTTCTTTTTTTCACTGTGAATTACTTCCTATAAGTGTTTGTTCAGTAATATTCCATTCCATATAGGTCCCACCACTTATTTAGTAATTCCTCAGTTTATTTACATTTCCTTTTCAGTTCTTTGCTTCCATAAAAGAAGCTGTTTTGTTATATCTAGAACCTCTATTTTCATCTTTGATGTCCTTGGTTATATGTTTGTGGGGTATCCTTTCCTCAACCTGTGTGAAAGGGCATGGTCCTAGTTACTTTACCTAATTCTAAATTGTTTTCCAGAATGAGTTTGACAAATCCATAGCTTTATCATTGTAGCAGCAAGCACCCTAGCATGCACAGGATGACTGCTAGCACAGGTTCTTTGATCTGCTTTTCTAAAGGAAAGCAACTCAGAATGGGGTTAACAATCTTACTTTAATCAAACATATATTATTTACCTAGTTCAGGGGAAAAAGCACCCTGAACTTCAGAGAATACAAATAGAAGTTAAAAGCAGGCAAAAATACAGATGGAGAAAATAACATAGTTCAGCAGACCAACAGACAGGGCTTCTAGCTGTCTGACTATCACATACATACAGTTAGTCACCAGAGAGAGAAGCGCCAACATCTGGGTTTTCAAAGCTGGGGGGCTCAGTGGCTGCTCAGTCTCATCTGGTCAAATCACACAGCTCTTCCCAAAGTGAGCCCCAAAGCAAAACCTCGCCTCAGGTATATATAGCTGCCTTCAGGGTCAGAGAACATCACAACCCTCCTAACCCACTTGACTACAAAGTAACAAAAGTTGTGCCTTCCTGAAAAACAAGCCTACCACCACAGGTTCATGTGACCACTTGTAGCCTATTAGGGGGCAGAGTATATTTTCAAATCAGGAAAGGTCCTCAAATTCACCAAATCCTATTAAGGGGCAGGGAAATCTTCCAAATTTCCATTACCATTACAGTCATCTTGCCCAATTTTATGCATTCTAGGTGGAATTTTAGAGTTGGGGTGTGTGTGTGTATGTGTTGCATTTCTCTTATTAGTGAATTGGAGGGGTCTTTTATCTAGTTTATAGTTTACAGTTCTTCTGAGAATTGTTTTATCCTTAGAAACTTTATCCATTTGGAAATGACTTTTCTTAAATATTTTACATATTTTAGATATGCACCATCGTCAGAGTAATTTGAGGCAAAGGTTTTTTTCCTTTCGGTTTATTTTTATTGTTTGGTTGCTTTGCTCCTACAAAAGATTTTCAACTACATGTAACTAAAATGAGCAGTTTTATCTTGTTTATCCTAATAGAATCCAAAAGGAAATTTAAAAGTGGTTTCTAGTGATTTTCCTTTCTTTTTGTTTGTTTTTTAGGCTTCACCAGGCAATCTTTCCCAATTTGAAGAAGTTCTCTTTGGCAGCAGTGATATGTCATGTTCCATTGGTGGTGTGGGTATTAAGTTATCCGTTGTTGATGGCCAAAGATTAGTTGGAGTTGGGTATGTTGACTCTATACAGAGGAAACTAGGACTGTGTGAGTTTCCAGATAATGATCAGTTCTCCAATCTGGAAGCTCTTCTAATTCAGATTGGCCCAAAGGAATGTGTGCTACCAGGAGGTGAAACTGCTGGGGACATGGGAAAACTGAGACAGGTAATAAAGGGCAAAAAATTTCATACTCAGTTCCAAATTCTCTCTCCTCCCTCCCTAATCCATTAAGGCCAGCCCCGTCCCTCCCAACAAAACCCAAAACTCATTACAAGTATGTATAGCCATACAAAATAAATTTCCACATTAACAATGTCCAAATAGAAGCAAAGGAAGGAAAAGAAAAAATGCTTTGATCTGTGCTCTGAATCCATCAACCTTCTATGGAAATGGGTAGCATGTTTCCTTATGAATCCTTTAGAATTGTGTTGATCATTGTGTTGGTCAGAGTTTCTAAATGACTTAATACTAATGAAGTATAACCAAACAAAGTCTTAGAATCTTAGAAAAGAGCACCATTTAAAGAAAACCCAGCCCTAGAAAGGGCCATTTAATTAATGATATTTTTTTAAAAACATTTTTTGAAATGTTATTCCAGAAAAATGATAGTTTTGGTGCTGATTTCTTTAAAAAAAGAGAAATCATTTTGGGTTGTGTTTTGATATAATTGTGCCACTTGTTACAGAACTGAGAAAAGGAAGACAAGCATCTTAATGGTAGTAAAGCAATTACAACTGGGATAATTTAACTGATACTTTGTAAGCCTAAATTGAATAATCTGTTTTTAAAAGTTTTCAAATTCTGTTCTTCAGTAAAATTATTGAGAGGGAACAAATTTGTATTTTTAAAAATAGGTTATTGAGAGAGGAGGAATTCTGATCACAGAGAGGAAGAAAACTGACTTTTCAGCAAAAGATATTGTTCAGGACCTCAACCGTTTGTTGAAAAGCAAAAAGGGAGATCAAGTAAATAGTGCTGTATTGCCTGAGATGGAGAATCAGGTATGTGAATTAAATTTTTTTTTTTTTTTAACAATTTTTTTTTAAGCAATTGGGGTTAAGTAACTTGCTCAAGGTTACACAGCCAGTTATTTCTGGGTGTGGTGCCAAGTATCCGAGCCCGGATTTGATCCCCAGGTCATCCCAACACTGGAGCTGGTGCTCTTACTTGCTGAGCCACCTGGCCGCCCCATAAATTAAATGTTTTGATAGATTTGTTTTTAAGTCATAAGATGTCATTTTCCTAGTGGAAGTTTCCCACACATTAACTTTATATCAGTTGCATATAACATTTGCTGTCATTCTTTGGACCTTTAGTTGATCTCATTGTTGAAATGAAAAACTCAAGGTACTCCCTAAAGGAAGTATAATCTATAATTTGTCTTTTTACTAGTGAATTTCATTGTTGTTCCACTATATACTTCCTAAGTCCTTTTTCTTTTTGCTTGAAAGAATTCCTTGTAGGTTGTATATGTTTAGTAACAATAATGAGTTTTTAAAGTTTTAGACTTTGTGTGTTTAGTGTTGGTTTGGCCAATAAAATAATAGAAAAGAACTGAATTAGGGAGTTTTAGAGATCTGTTTTGAATAGAGAGAAAACTAGATATTTCTGTATCCCCACAAAATTAATGTAAAAATACCAGTTGTACTTTCATGTAAATGAGGCTTAAGCAGTTTTACAGCCATTAAAAATTTTCAAGCCACATACATATGGATGAACTTATTCTTCGAGTGAAAATAATGTTTCTTCTATTCACAACATGCCTAGAGTATGGTTCATTTTAAAAATGTTTTACTGATCCCTTTTGTCATAGCATGTTCATTTGCAGATAGACGCCATCCTTACTTCTCTACTTCTCACCTCCAATGAGTCTTGTAACAAAGAATTGGTTAAGCAAAGTCCAGTAGCACAGTGACCATATCTTATGTTGTGTACAACATTCCATATGTGATCCTTTTTTTTTTTTAGCAATCGGGGTTAAGTAACTTGCTCAGGGTTACACGGCCAGGTGTTTCTGGGTGGGTGCTAAGTGTCTGAGCCCAGGATTCGATCCCCAGGTCATCCCGACACTGGAGTCAGTGCTCTTACTCGCTGAGCCACCTGGCCGCCCCTATAACTTTTAATGGCAGTATTGGGCAGGTAGGTGGCAAAGTGGAGGGAGCACTGTTTTGGAATCCTTCTGAGTTCGGAACCTGCCTCAGATACTTACTAGTTCTGTGAACCTGTGCAGGTCTCTTAAACCTGTTTCCTCATTTGTAAAATGACTGGAGAAGAAAATAGCAAACTACTGTAGTATCTTTGCCAAGAAAACCCTAAGTGGGGTTACAAAGGATTGGACACGACTAAAATGACTCAACAGCATCAACAGCAACAACAAATGGCAGTGTGATGAGCAGCTGCCAGAGTTCTACCAACAAACATACTGCTTTGATCAAAATGTTATGAAGAGATTTAAGCTACTGTAATAGCACTATTATCTCCTGTTTTGAAAATAACATACCTGATGCCATTGATGCTTTTTTTTCTTAACTGCTTTTTGCTGATCATGCTTTTTCTTATCTTTTGTTTTTACATCTCCATTTCCAAATACAAAATTTATGGTTTAGCTATTTGCTTCAAAGCCAGGTGTGTTAAATTGTCTTTTCTATTTTCATTTCTTTTAAACATTTGTTTTTATATTGTACTACAGCAGCAACATTATAGGTGTTTGGGATGTAATTAGAATTTATTGTTAAGAGCTATAATGCAGTCCTGACCAGTGCTATTTCTTTTACCTGACTGTTTTGGATTAAAGAAACCAAGGAAAATAATTTTTAAAAGTATGTTATTTACATCTTGTCTTATTTCCAATATATCCATCCCCTTCCTGATGTACCCAGAGAGCTATACTTTATGATAGTGAATTAAAAAAAGGGAAAAAAGTTCAACATTAACCAAGTGTGATAATATGTACAGTATTCCACACCTTTAATCCTTGGTCTATACAAATAAAGGAGGGAGGTAGCTTCTCAAGTCTTTTTTGGTGGGGAATCAGACTTGTTATTCTAATTACCCAGTGTTTAGTTTTAACTTCTTTTTCATTACTATGTCAGGTTCAATGTGTATGTTGTTTTCTTTGTTCTAGTTACTTTTATTTGCATCAGTTCATATATGCCTTGCTATGCTTCTATTTTTTTCATCATTTCTTTTGGTTTCGTAATATTACACTCCATTCATGTAGCATACTTTTTTTTGTAAATAGTGTTTTATTTTTTCTAATTAAATGTGGCGCTAGTTTTCAACATTCATTTTTTTTTAAGATTTTTGTATTCCAAATTTTTCTCCCTCTCTTCCCTCTACCTTCCCCAAGATGGCAGATAATCTACATGTACAATTATCTTAAATGTATTTTTACATCAGACATTGTGAAAGAAGAGACAGAACAAAAGGGGAAAACCACGAAAAAGCAAAAAATGAAAAGAAGTGAAAATCGCATGCTTCAATCTTCGTTCAGACTCCGTAGTTCTTTGGAGGTGGATAACATTTTCCATCCTGAGCTTTTTGCACTTGTCTTAGATCGTTGTCTATCATAGTTAATCATCACACAATGTTGCTGTTGCAGTGTACAGCATTGTGGTTCTGCTCACTTCACTGAGCATCAGTTCATACAAGTCTTTCCAGGTTTTTTCTGAAATCCTCATTTCTTATAGCACAATAGTATTCCATTACATTCACATACCATAGCTTGTTCAGTCATTCCCCAGTTGATGAGCATCCCCTCAATTTCCAATTCTTTGCCACCACCACAAGAAGAGCATGTAGCATAATTTGTTCAGCCATTCCTCAGTTCAAAGACATCTACTTTGTTTCTAGTTCTTTGCTACTACAAAAAGTAATGCTTACCAGTATTCTGTGGGCATTGAACTTTGTCTTTAGCTTCTTTGGAGTATATGTCTAGTAGTGGAATCTCTGGGTCAAAGAGTATTTACATTTTATTCATTTTATTTGCATCCTTCCAAACTGCTTTTTGGAACTATTGGACACATAGTTCCAATAGGCCCTTAGTGTGCATATTTTCCCTAAACTAGGGAAAATGATGCTGCTTCTAATTCATCTTTGGGCAGTCGTTTACTTATAAAAATTCTTAATGACTTTTATTTTCTTCTTATGTTACTGCAGTCTTACTTGAAATTCTTTAATCTTAGGTTGCAATTTCATCATTATCAGCTGTGATTAAGTATTTAGAACTTTTATCAGATGATACAAACTTTGGACAATTTGAACTGACTACCTTTGACCTCAACCAGTATATGAAGCTGGACAATGCAGCTGTCAGAGCTCTTAACCTTTTTCAGGTAAAAAAAAAAAATTACAAATATTGAAGCTTCAGATGGAAAGGGCTAATTTGAGAGTCAGTAACTTTAATTTGTGGGCACAGATTGTGAAACCTTTTATGATTTATGGCCTTTAAGAGCTGTGGTGCTCAAAAAGGGGCCTATTTGTGATGAGCCTCTCAGTTCTTAGGTAGGCTGGTCTACCACTGGTAGCTACTTGAAGCCTTTAACATTTTTGAGGACCTTTCATAGATCTTGTTCTAGAAGAATAAATAGTCTCCAAGAACACAGTCAGGATGTTGGATGGATGAGAGGGAATTCTTTAGAATTTAGAAATTTAGAAACAATCAAAACATATTAAAAAATAAAGCCTAGAGTCATTTCCACCACACAGTAAGATATTGGGGTAGGACTAAAGTGACAGTTTAATGTTATATAAAGTGATCTAGTATTCTTAAATATTTAGAAATGTGTGTTTTAACATGTGCTTGTACAATTAATATTGTTAGATACAGGCAATAAATTTTAATTGTACTTTATTTTTCTACTCTTAAATAGTATAGTTTTATAAATAAATTTATACAGTATACAGTTCTTAAATTTGATTCTTAAGTTTTAGGGTTAAGGTTATAGTAATAGTATCTATTTGTCATTACAGTAGTACCAATGGGCAGAAGTTTGATTGTACATTGTGAATTATATTATAAAGATTCATCATTTAAATAAAAATTTTAATGACTATTTTTGGCTTAATAAGACATGCTAATAAGCCCATCATTTCATCTCTTCCCTTCTGTTACCAGGGCTCTACTGAAGACAAAAGTGGTACTCAGTCTCTTGCTGCATTGCTGAATAAGTGTAAAACACCTCAAGGCCAAAGACTGCTTAATCAGTGGGTTAAGCAGCCACTACTGGATAAGAACCGGATAGAAGAAAGGTATATAAACATACATATTTGTAGTGGTCTTATGGAGACTAACTCTACTATAAATGATATTCTTGCTTTGTTAAAATTAAATAGCCTTGGGGCAGCCAGGTAGCACAGCGAGTAAGAGTACTGGCTCCAGTGTCGGGATGACCTGGGGATCGAATCCGGGCTCAGACACTTAGCATCCACCCAGAAACACCTGGCCATGTAACCTTGAGCAAGAATACTTAACCCCAATTGCTTTAAAAAAAATAGCCTTTATTCGAAGAAGAATCAAAGTAATTGTGAAGTTGAGTGGTAATAGCAGATAATTATAAACTTGTGGCTAAAGAAATATTGATAAAATAGTGCATAAAATTAGAAATCGCTGTTGTGTGGTTTTTTTTTTAACTGTGGTGCCTTTTGCTATTAGAACAAATAGCAGTGGGAATAAAATTTAAAAGTTTGACCTCTAAAAGAAAGAACATGTGTTTCTAAAGATCTCTGGTCCTGTGTTTTCCTTCTAATATATTTTTTGTTGAAAAAATGAGTTCTTTTTAAATATCTTCCTTTTTTTTATCATGTTTATGGTGCTTGTATGTTTCAGATTGGATCATAAACTACTAAATAAAATGTTAACCATTTAAGATAATTTGCTGTAGAAGTTGTGAATAATTTCCTTTAAGCTGTCTTTTAAGAGCCTATGTAGCAAAGCTTAGAAATTAGTTGACAGTATAAAAGATTAAAATCTCATCTATCCATAGTTACATTTGATCAAAGAAGGTAACATTTGTTAGCTGTAATTATCGTAGTACTTATAATTTAAGTATAATACTTAATCTGGCCATTGTGTTCCATGTGCTAGTTCATTAGGTGAGTCATTTGTAAACTGAGTATTACATAAAACAGAAGTTTGACTCCCCAAACTCAGCTGTAGATTAATAAGACCTAATTGAATATATTCTTAGCCTTTCTGAGGCACTTACTTCTTTAGATCCAAGGAGTTTACTAAACTTATGACCTTCAGATATTAAAATAGGTATTATCCACAAATTTATGATGAAATGTAATTTTTGTGATACTTATTTTGATGTAGAATTTATTAGTTTTCCTTTAAAAGTTGCATGGCATGTACAATGTTTATATTTGCTGTAGAAGTTTTTGATTACTCTTTTCCTTTAAACTGTTTTAAAACTTTTAGTAACAAATCTTAGAAATAATTTAGTTGGCATTAGGTAGGGTTAAAGTTTAGCCTATTAGTGATTGACACTTAGTGCTTTTAAGGTATAAAAAAGGCTTTATTTATGGACATTAAGTCATTTGGTTCTCATAGCTATGAGGTGGTTCAGACTAACACTGCTACCACTTGAGGGTATGCACTTTTCATTCAATGCCTGGATTATCGAAGTAGGCTGCTGATAGATCTGCCTGCCTCAAAAGTCTCTCTCCACTTCATTCCATCCTCCATTCAGCCACTAAAGTGATATTTTTAAGTCACAGGTCTGATCATGTCACCCCCTCAATAAGCTCCAGTAGCAAATACAAAATGCTCTGTTTTGCATTCAGAGCCCTTCATAAACTTGCTCTTTCTTAACTTTTCTAGTCTTCTTATACTTTACTCCCTAACTTGTACTTTTCCATCTAGTGATACTGGCCTCCTATCACTTGACTCTGGGCATTTTCTCTGGTTTTGCCCCAAGCCTGGAACATGTTCTTTCCACTGCCCCAATTATTGACATCCTTTGCTTCCTTTTAAGTCTTAACTATAATCCTGCCCCAAGTCCTTTTAATTCCTTTGCCTTCCCTCTGTTATTTCCTGTTTATCTTATATATTGCTTGTTTTGTATACTTTTCTTTACATATTGTCTGACTTAACAAATGTTTATTGATTGGTGTAGAGAGCTGTTGCCAAGGCAGATTAACATCTTTTTGCTAACTTAGAGGCAGGATTCTTAACCTTTTTTTCTGTCATAGACTCCTGGCAGTCTGGTGAAGCCTAATACCATGTGAGTTGTTGCTTATTCATAATTGAAGGAAAAACTAAAAGAATAATTAACAAGACTTATAGGGGGTATAATTTTGTTTTGTAGTGAAGAGAATACATTTAATGAAACATATGGGAAAAAATCTCAACCTTTCAGGTGGCATATAAAATCATTTTCTAAAAGAATTAAAATATTTGTGATAAACTGCCATAGTTTACACACACACACAAAATTTCTACTTTTTATTTGTATGACTGAACATAACAGTTCACTATAGAAAATAATTTACATAAGCCTACTTATTTCCTTCTGTTTTCCTCAAGGATGTCGTTGTATGTAGATCATTTTTAGAAAGGATTTTATGAAATTGAGAAAATAAGCTAATGGGTCAATAATTATTGGCATCTGAACATTTTATATATATGTATGACATTATTGTTTTTATTATTACCATATTAGTCAGAATACAATGAGATTTCTTAAAACAGTGTTAAAATGATGCAAAATTTTTTTGAAGTTACTAAAAGAAAAAACTAAGATTAATGACATTTTCATTTATGTAGGAGAGCCTACATACAGTAAAATAGTGTGTTGATATGACCATCTACATATATAGAACATGGTTATAGAGCACACTAAGATTTTATATCACCCATTATTTTGGGGGAAAGTATTTGTTATATTTGAACCAATGTGATAATAAGTTAGTGGTTAGATTGCAGGGTCTGGAGTTGGAAGATCTGAATTCACATTTGGCCTCAGGTACTTCCTGGATGTGTGACCCTGGGCAAATCATTTAACTTCTGTCTGCCTCAGTTTCCTCATTTGTAAAATGGGGATAATAATAGCACCTACCTCCCACGGTTGTCGTGAGGACCAAATGAGATAGTGATTGTAAAGCATCGTGCCTGTCACATAGCAGATGCTGTATAAATGTTAGCAGTGAGCTTTATGGATTGTCACACTAAGGACCAGTTAAGTAATTGAGGCCCATAGGCCTTAAACCTTTAGTAGTTGCTTTTATTGGTAAGAAAGTAGCCCTCCCACTTTTACTTTTTCTTGGTGGGTTATTGTGTGTTGTTTTTATTTCATATGGTTTCAGATGACTGGATTCTTTTCATAGAAAAATTAAGTCTAGTAGTTTGTAGTCTTATCTATACTTTTTCTTAGCTTTTGATGGCAAAGCTTTGAGTGATACTTTTACAATGAGGTTTTTGCTCTTCATGCTTTGAAATTTTGATCCCTGTGCAAATGTTTTAAAACTCCTTCCTTGAACTCATTTCAGCCTTATTGTGAATTATAGAATACCAGTTTTCATATAAACCTAAAGACATTTTTTCAGAGAATCATATGCTAATAGGGTCTTTGGAATAGCTGGAATGTTTCCTTGCCTACCCTCAATACCAAAAAAATGAGAGAGAACATTGCTTTTGTATTGTTTTAAAATTTAACTTTGGGGATGTTATGCATATTCAACTTGTGTCTCCGAGGATCTATTTTATCAAACAAATGCTACATGTGGATTTTTAGAAGACTTAAAAGGGGTGAAGATTTTTTCTTTTAGTTAATGAGAAATATTTGAAGAAAAAAAAACCTTTCAGATGTTGTATAAAATAATTTTTGAAAAAATTAAAATATTTGTAGTGAAGTGGCTATTAATCTTTAAATGTTAAAGAAAATCTAGAGGTTGGAACCTTTTAAGTTAAAGTTTTAAGACTATAACCTACTTGAGTAAAGTGTAAAAACAGTAATTTATTAGTTTTAGTTTATTGTGCTTATGCTGCTTAATAGTAAAATGATCTCATTGAGGTGGATAATCCCTCTTTCTGTCATTTATTAAACTACCATCACCAGGTGTTGGTAGTAGAGCTACAAATACAAAAATGAAAAGTGTTTTTTACATTCAAAGACCTTACAGTCTAGGCAAAAGAGACAACATGTACAAAAATAGATAATGAAAAAAGAGATACAAGTTGATTTTGGTGGGAAGGCATTGGAGGAATCAAGAAAGGTATCCTGTATTAAATTGATCTTTGAAGGAAACTAAGGATTTCTGAGAGATGGAATTGAGGTGAGGAGCTTTTTAGGCATTGGGGAACAGCCAGTGTATCAGTATAAATATGAGATGAAATGTTGTGTATGAAGAATAGTTAAGGGTCAGTTTGGCTATACCATAGTGTGCTTAGAGGAAAGCAATGTGCAGTAAGGATGGGAAAGTAGGTTGGGGCCAGGGTATGAAAAGCTTTCGTTGTCAAATAGAGCAGTTTATATTTGATCTTGAAGGTAATAGGAAGCCAGTGGAGTTTATTGAATAAGGGAGCAGTATGGTCAGATTGGTTTTGAGAAGCTCTATGAAGGATGAATTGGAGAGAGGAGAGACTTAAGGCAAAAACCTAACTTCTGTAGACTGAATAAATTTGTCTTACACACATGTATATTATTTTTGAATTTATATAGATGCTATTGTGTTCATAAAGTACAAATTCACTTAAAAGTTTCTTACTAAATGTGTAGTAGCTTTATGTCATTTGTGTTTTTTTAGCATATATAACAGCTATATTGGGGACGACTTAAGAAATCTTTTGGTGTTTCAAAGGAATTAAGAATATTTAGATGTTAGGAATTAGATAACTGGACTCTTAGTAAACTTAACTTAAAACTTAAAATGAGGTAGACAGGCAGCAGGACGATAGAGCCTAGAGATTTGGAGTTGGAAAACACAAGTTTGAATCCTTAGTTTTGTTGATGAGGAAACTGAGGCCTAGGGAACTTCAATAGATTTACCTGGATCACAAGTGAGCAGCCTGGCTAGGCCAGGTTTCTTGACTCCCGGTTCCTTGCTTTTTTGCTTTACCACTCTGCCTCCTTCATCTTATAAAAACTCCTGTTAGATGGGCATATATTTCCTATAGATGGGGACTTAGTGTATTATGAAGTATATATTCTATAATTTAAGACTTTACTTTTTTAAAGGTTAAATCCCTAAAATCATAGGCCTGGAATTCATTTACTTATGTTCTGAAAAATATATTCTATTGATGTTGTTTTTAAAACAGTCATTTCTGAGGGAAAAAGTCTCCTTCCCTCCATATAAAAACTTACCTTATAATGAAAAAAAGCACCATGTGATAGAGCAGCTCCATCCTACAAAGTCTGTAACATTCTGTCCTAACAATCTCCTGCCTTTCTGTGTTGAGAAGTATGTTTCTTTATCTGTTTTCTGAGGACGTTTTTTTTTTCATTTATTTTGAACTAAACTTTCTTTCAGGAAACTTTACTATTTACATTGTTGTTCTCTTGGTGGATATTGTTATTTTGTTCTCTTTATTTCACTCTGCATCAGTTAATACAAGTCTTTACATATTTCTTTGAATTCCTCATATTTTTTGGTATTTTTTAAAATTTTTGCAAAGTTGCAGCATGAGATGAAACTTCAGAGTTGTTTGGACTCTTGTTAGTGATTTGGAATATATTTTTAAATGTTTATAATTGGTAATTTTTTTGTGGAAAATTGTTTTTATCCTTTGACTAATTTAGCTTTTGGTATATATTTGTCAATGTATTTCATAACTATCTAATGTGCTGGTCATTATATTGTACTCAGTACTGAATTATACCATCAGTACATTAAAGATAGCACTTGATCTTATTGGACATAAGATTAATACCTCTCTACTCAGTGATCCTTGTTTCATTATGGTGGTAGCAAGGGAGCCCAGCCTCTGGGATCTCTTCCAAACTGTTGAGGCTTTGAGCTTGGGCTTGGCAAACTGATTGTGTGTCAGTCTGAGGACCAGACTCACTATGTTCATAGGGAAAGGATTCACGTGTACATAACTAACAGAATTGTGATGTCAGGCAGAGAGCTGGAAACTTAATACAAATTCCTGAACTAATTGGTAACACCACATCTTTTCCTTATTTTATGAATTACATGCATAGCAAAATTTTTTTGATAATTTAATTCAGAGGCAAAAAGCCAGTTTTTAAATAAAGCTTGATATTGTAATAAATAGTGCCAGACTTTGATTTAAAAGGGCAATTCTTCAGCTGAAGTTTTATGAATTTACTATCTTGAAAAATTGCTGTATATTAACAGTTTCTAGGCAATTTGTGAACTGATACTGCATACAGTTGTTTGTGCGATGCTTAGTATTCCAATTGAGTGGTACTGACAGTATATTATGACAATACTAAATTTGATCCCTTAAAAATTGTCACTTGAAGTGGCATTTCCATGGAAACAGGTAGCAATCTTTTTTTAGCTAGTTGCAAATGCTGCTACTGAATTATTTTCACTTGTGTCATAACAAATAGACATCTGTAACTCACAGTTTATCAAGCCTTGGGGTTTCAATTTCTACTGAGATCAGTGTGTGTGTGTGTTCCTGATCTGTGAGTTCATTATTTTGGGGGAAACCCCCTTTACTGATATAAATTAGTTTCTTGTCTGTACCTTTATCTTAAAATAGTTGTCTTTAGCACCGAGAAGTTAAGTAAACAACTTGCCCATGGTCAAGTAGCTGGAATGCAAGAGGGGTAGGAATTAAACCAAGACCACTCACTCCCTAGGCAATGCCACTTTTCTATGTATATAAGCTGCAGTATATACTATGCATTTTAGAAAATTCTTTTTTTTTTTTTACTACATACTATAATAAATCCTAAATTAATTCTTGACCTGAATGTTAAAGTCATGCCATTATAGAAAAATTAGAAGAGAACCAGATCAGGTACATTTCACAATTCTCCCCATCTAAGGGGAGAATTCTTAATCAGATGAGGAATAAAAGTAATTATAAAAGATAAAAATATGTATACTTTCAATTACATGAAATTGCATAAGAAAAATTAATTCTTTTAGGAAAATGAGAAGCTGTTGCTTGGGGAGTAAAAAATTTTTATATCAAATGTCTTTTGAAAAGAGTCCAGTATTCAACATATGTAAGGAACTTAGGCAGATTATAAGGCCAAGAGACATCACCTACTGTATGTGGTTAGAGAATATGAACAGACAGTTCTTAAAGGAATTATAAACTATTAAACACAGTATGAAAGAATGCTCCAAGTCACTAATAAGAAAAATATTATTCAAAACATTTCCAAACATTTGGATGATTTAAAAACAAAAGATCTGTACATTTTTTAAAAAAAATTAGATTTTCATTGTTTTGGCAGAAAAAATACCAAAATTTTTTTAAGAGGCAGATATACTCCTAATACCTAAGCAGGGAAAGATAAAGTAGAAAAAGAATTATAGATCAGTATTACATGAATATTGATTCAGAAATTTTAAATAAAATCCTAGCAAAGATACTGCAGCAATATAGCTCAAAATAATTCACTATGATCAAGTTGGATTAGTATATGGGAGTGCAAGGATGGTTGAACAGTAGGAAAACAGTGAATACTTAATCCTCCTTATTTTATTTTTTAAAAATATTCATGTATTTACTTTTTGAAATCAGAAAAAATTAACCTTTTCTCCCTTTCCCTTTCCCAAGAACAAAAGGAAAACAAAAATTCCTGTTATAGAGATAGAGATTTGCTTAATTATAATTAAGCAAAACAAATTTCCACTTTGCCCATGCCCTTTTTCTAGCTTTACATCTGTATATTATTTTGCGTTCTTGGTCTTTTAGCTCTTTATCATTAGGATATTTCTTATTCTGTTTTCTCAAAAGTATAGTAGCTAGTTATTATGACCTTTTCTAGAATGTTTGCTCTTTTTTTCCTTTGAGTTCATTGGGTTTAACTGTTTGGGGGCTAGATTTATACCTAGCATTTCCCTTGTCCTTTTGCTTTTTGTTCTTATTCTTTTATTATCAATAATTTTTATCACATTTCTAATACTTTTTTTGTTTTGGACCTTCCATTCCTGGGGTGCCACACATTTTGCTGATTTAAAAATACATAGACACATTAATATTTTTAAAAAATTAATTTATTTTTAGTTTTCAGCATTCCAAAACAATGTACATGTTCCAAAGACAACAATGTACTCTCACATAGGCTCTACATATACATTCATATTTAAACATTTTCACATTAGTCTTGTTGTAAAGAAGAATTACAACCAATGGGAAGAACCACAAGAAAGAAGCAACCCAAAAAAAGCAAATACTATGCTTCAGTCTACGTTGAGATCCCATGGGTCTTTTTCTGGATATGGATAGCATTTTCCATCATGAGTCTTTTGGAGTTGTCTTAGATCCTTGCATTGCTAAGAAGAGGTAAATCTATCAGAGTCTATCATCATACAGTGTTGCTGTGTACAATGATTTTTTGGTTCTGCTAGCTTCACTTAGCATCAGTTTACATAAGCCTCTCCAGGTTTTTCTGAAGTCCATTTGTTCATCATTTCTTAGGGGACAGTAGTATTCTATTACATTCATGTAGCACGACTTCTTTAGCCATTCCCCAGTTGATGGGCATCCTCTCAATTTCTAATTCTTGGCCACTACAAAAAGAGTTGCTATAAATATTTTTGCACATGTGAATTCTTTAACCATTTTTATGATCTTTTTGGGATACAAATCTAGAAGTGGTATCGCCGCATCAGAAAGTATGCACATTTTTATAGCCCTTTGGGCATAGTTCCAAATTGCTCTCCAGCATGGTTGGATCAGTTTACAGCTCTACCAGCTGCAGCAATATAGCTCAAAATAATTCACTATGATCAAGTTGAATTAGTATATGGGAGTACAAGGATGGTTGAATAGTAGGAAAACAGGGAATACTTAATCCCCCTTATTTTATTTATTTTTTTAAAATATTAATGTATTTACTTTTTGAAATCAGAAAAAATTAACCTTTTCTCCCTTCCCCTTCCCCAAGAATAAAAGGAAAACAAAAATTCCTCTTAGAGAGAATTAGTGTTCCAGGTTTCCCACATCTTCTCCAACATTTAGCATTTTCTTGTTTTGTCATGTTAACCAATCTGATAGATGTGATCACACATTAATATTTAAAAAAAAATAAAATAAGGGGGCTTAATTGTTGTTTTCCTACTGTTCAACCATCCTTGGATCCCCTGTATTAATCCAGCTTGATCATAGAGAATAATTTTTAGCTAAATATTGCTGTAGTATCTTTCCTAGAGTTTTATTTTAAAAATGTGTATTTGGGGGCTAGATACATACCTAGCTTTTCCCTTGTCCTTTTTGTTTTTTGTCCTTCTTGTTTGATTATCAATAATTTCTGTCATATCTCTTCACTCTTTTTGTCCTGGTCCTTCCATTCCTGGGCTGCCACCCACATTTTTCCTACCTAGAGCTGGCCTCAACCTTCTTATATTGGAAGCTATATATAAGGGTTCAGCTAGCCAGAATTGATTCTGGATTCATATTTTCCTTCCTCTTGGTCTGAGAAACACTTTGTAAGACAGTTTAGTTCTCTGACGTCATTTCAAAAGACTACATTGTGTTGTATTTCCTATTTTCTTCTCTTTAAACTGTTTTTATTTTTTTGCTTTTTTTTTTTTTTGGTGGAGCGAAGGCAGGGCAATTGAGGTTAAGTGACTTGCCAAAGGTCACATGGCTAGTAAGTGTTAAGTGTCTGAGGCTGGATTTGAACTCAGGTCCTTCTGACTTCAGGGCCAGTGCTGTATTCACTGCACCACCTAGCTGCCCTTAAACTGCTCTTTTTATTAGCATAAACTTAATACTTTGCCAGTAATGTTACCCAAGGATGTTATTGGTAGAACTCCTCTTAATGGATAGTTTGGCATAAATGGCCCCTGAAGTCCCTTTTACATCTGAGATACTGTGAGATGCTTTAGTTTATTTCCTGCCTCCTTGACAGTTTTACAAAAGCTTCCTTTGTGTGGCAATATGAATATAAGTTCTATAAGTTTTAAAAAAGATATTCTAGACTTATACATTACTGTTAAATTACCTTTGTGTTCTTTGTCTTTTATTGAAGTTGCTTGGTCACAAAAATAAGAATACATAGTGGATAGAGAATTGGCCCTGAAGATAGGAGGAATTGGATTAAAGTATCGCCTCTGACACATACTGGTTGTGTGACCCTGGACATGCCACTGATTTTCATAGTTGTTGGGGCATCTTTTTAACATTCAAGTTGCAGATACGGTCTTGGCCTACTTGGTATTTGGTACTGGGATTTTCCTCACCTAGTAATTTCCAATATTGGTGAAATCACAGGCCCAATACCATATCCCTTTGTATTACAGAAAAGTTAAATAACACTTGTATAATATTTTTGTGTTGTTTGTTTAATTTAGTGATTTAACGAGTGGTACTTTTTATGATTAAAAAAGGTTTTTTTAATTTTTAGTGTCATTTTAGAATGAACCCTTAACTTATACTGCAGTCTTTTGCCAAGACAAGTATTTGATTTGACCTGTCATCATTCTTTACATCATAAGCATCTTACAGGGGCATATTTTAGCTAATTTTATCTTCGTTTATCTATCAGCCTTCTTTATATTGAAATAGTAGATGGCAATATTGTTTTAAATGTTTTCAATTTATAAAATAACCTGTAGATTTAATCATCTCTTGACAGAGCTCTGTTACATAATGATTCAGTCATTTCTTTAGTTTTTCATTCAATTTTCAAGATTTCTGCTGCTAACTGCTCTGTGAATACCTACATACATATGTATATAGTATGGAATTTTTAATCCGGCTGAGACTTTTTCATAGTTGAGAGGCTTTAGTTTTGCTTTATTGTGGTATTTATGATTAATTTTTAATAAATGCTTTATTTCAGGTTAAATTTAGTGGAGACCTTTGTAGTAGATGCAGAGCTGAGACAGAATTTACAAGAAGACTTACTTCGTCGTTTCCCAGATCTTAACCGATTTGCCAAAAAGTTTCAGAGACATGCAGCCAGTTTACAAGATTGTTACCGAATCTATCAAGCCATAAACCATCTTCCTAATGTTATACAAGCACTAGAAAAACACGAAGGTAACAAATGATTTTGATTTTTATTCCTTCCATTGAAATCTCAGTCTTTGATTGCTATGAAAATGTACTGTGATCGATTAGAAAGAAGATACTGCAGACTCTTAATTATATTTATATCTTCTTCTGTTAAAGAGTTTGTACTGATTCACATTGGAACTGGACTGGAATGTCTGGATTCTTATCTGAGCTCTACTACCATCTACTGGCCATACAGATGTTTAGGTCTCTTAACATCTGTGCCTTAGTTTCATCATATTAAAATGATGTGGGGGCGGCTAGGTGGTGCAGTGAATAGAGCACCAGCCCTGGAGTCAGGAGGACCTTCAAATATGGCTTCAGACACTTAACACTTACTAGCCATGTGACCTTGGGCAAATCCACTTAAACCCAATTGCCCTGCCTTCTCCCCTCCAAAACAAAAGAAAAAATGATGTGGTGGATAAATTGATCTCTCTAGGGATGACTTCCAGCTCAGTGATTCATCAGTCCGCTGTCTGCTAGGTAGTGCAGTTCAGTGCAGGGAAGGAGGCTGGATTTGGAATCCTGGTGCTTGGGTTAGAACCCTGGCTCTGCTGCTTCTTATTAGTGTGGCCACGGGGACATTCTTTAACCATCTTGGGCCTCAGTTTCCTAATCTGTAAAATGAGTGGTTGGACCAGATGTTCTCTAGGGTCTCTTCCAGTTCTGCATCCGTGATCTTGTGATCCTTGTGACAGTTAGTTAGCATTTATGAGATGACCAGCCAGTGTTGGTATGCTATCAGGTGCAACAGATGGCTTTGGCCAGGTGGGAGGGAGCAGAAAATTGTTGGAATAAAGATGAAGGATGCTGTTTTCTGACTCAGGGCTTCCTGAATGCCAAATAGGCCTATAGGTTTGACATATGTCTTTGTACTTTAATAAATGAATTAGAAACATACTATCTGTGGTTACCTTGGGCATTGAATGCAAAATAGGTGATACTAGTGGCAGCTTCTGACTGTGGAATAGAATTTGTATTTATGTTAAATTAACTAGGACTTGAGTCTTAAGAACAATAAGCATCAGGGTTTTTTTTGTTTTTTTGATTCAGAAGTCCTCAAAGCAGTGAGAATGATGAATTGAAAAGTTAACTAAATGCACTAATATTTCAAAGGGAAATTAAGACTTTAAGTCTTTAAATATCTTACTATAAAATTTCTTTTTTTTTGTCTTATGGGCTTTATTGGTTTATTATCAGTCTCTTGGGCAAAAGCAAATATAATGCCATGAAGAGAAAGTTAAGCAAATTTAGGAACAGCAGGGGGCAGCAGCAATATACAAAGTAGATAAGAATGTGGGATAATTTTCTTTCCTGGGTGAATCTTTACACTTGTATATCAGAATTAGTTCATTGGAATGAGAGAAAGACATTGGAGTCATTCTCTTTATGGAACCTCCTAAAATTAGGAAGTGGAGACAACTGGAATTCAAGGCTATTTCTATTAAACCTTTATGGCAAAATTTTGCCCAGTATTGCTATGTAGAAAATCCATAAGGCATTTATATTGTTCTGTTGTATTAGAGTTTTGTTGTAATAGATTGTATTATTTACATCACTTTTTTTGCTTTTTGGAGGGGAAAGGGCAGGGCAATTGGGGTTAAATGACTTCCTCAAGGTCACATGGCTAGTAAGTGTTAAGTATCTGAGGCTGGATTTGAATTCCCTGTCCTCCCGACTCCAGGTCCGCTGCTCTATTCACTGCGCCACAACTTTCATCGATGGTTCATCATGATGTGGATGTGACCCTGGACTCTTAAAGTTTATGGCAGGAGATTATGACTTCTGACAGGGCCTTTTAAACTACCGAGGCTTTGAGTATTAGCCAAGAAATTGGTTGTTGCTTGTCTGAGAACCAGTCTGGGTAAATTTCTAGAGGCTGGTAAGATAGTTGAAGGTTGACAATTTCATTTGTCTGTAACAGTTCTCCAGAGTCATAGAAGAGTAGTAATTAGTGTCTTATTATGAATCCAGCTAATTCATTATTGAACTATTTAATGCTTTGTATTATTTGTTACTATTAACAAATTTTATAGCCAGTAATGCTGATGTTTCTGTAAGCTATGAGTCTTAGAGTGCAAGAGACTGAGAGAGAAGCAAAAAAATTTTTTTTATAAAACAGGTCAGCAGGCACTTAGAGGTATAAATTGTGTTTTTTTCTGTATTTGTGGAAATTTATTTTAATTATACTTTCTATATTACTTAGGGCTCAATATGAGAGGATTAATAAGGTAACCAGTCACCTAGCAGACAGGGTTGAGGTTTAGTGTGTTTCTCCCCCTAAGAGCACCTGAAAAGCATGGATTTCACTTGGTAAGACACACTCAACTACAGCTTTGTCCATCCATGGTAGTTAATGCTACATTCCTCCACCCCCCACGCCCTCAACAAAAAACGACAACCAACCAACCATCTGTTCTACATAGGGCTTCCATCTGGAATGAAAAAAAATATATTATTCTTCTGTTTTGGTTTTTTTTTTCCATGATTATTTGTTTCTCATTAGTCCACTTAGCTTTAATAGGATCATAAATGCAAAGTGCCTGCCTGTTGATAATAATCTGTTAAGATATGTTTGAAAAGATGATATTCTTTTAAGATATAGTGGTAATCATTTAGTGAATGCTCTTATATAATAATTGTTGGTGTGTATATATGGTACATGCTTAATGCCTAGTTTGGCATTATTGGGTTGCTAAATATAACATTCTTGTTATGACTACTTGAATAAATGGATCCTGACATGTTTGAAATATATTGTCAAGTAATAGGTGTTGAGATAGCATTCAGCCAGTTAATGTATGTGCCAGGCCCTGTGCTAAACAAGCACTGTGGATATAAGGAAAGGCAAAATCCCCAAAAAAAGTCCCTTTTTTCAGTGTATGTATGAATATGTGTCACACACACACACAGAGTGTAGATGGAAAATAAACTTAGAAGACGGGGGTTGTTCAAGTGACATACATGAGGTATCCTTCACATTAGCAAAGGATCCAAGGATAAAAACAAGGGAATCTCCCTATATGGGGCTTGTACTGGAAGGTTCAGTAAGCAGAAAGATTCAGTCCGATACAAAGGCTTTGTCTCTCCTTACTTCTATAGGAAGAAATTAAAATATCAATGGCACTTTGAAGCAAGAAAGAAACTACAGTCTCAGATACTGTGCCAATAGCTAGTTCCTCCCCAATATTTTATTATGGTATGAAGTGATTCTATCTTCTTGAAGGCCTTGCCAGTGAAAGTCAACGTCCTGCCAACTGGAAGGGCTATTGCTTATCTACATTTCCTCTAATCCACATTTGTAAAGTTTAAAAGAAAGTAACCAAAACCTGCCTCCAAGCAGCCAAAACAAATGTCACCAATTTGTGAGCTAAAGCTAAAACACTTTACTGGAAGCTTAACCCTTGAGTCACACCTTTTGTTTCAGTCTCTCATGGGTCTCTTCCTATCTACTGGCTCCCTGCCTGCTTCTTACAAAGGTACGTAGGTCTTTCCAACACTTTGACTGGACATCAACCAACTTTTCAAGCTCTACTATCTCATCTTTCATTTTTCATCTACTATCTCACTTTCACAGTCAGACCCCTAGGAAGTATTGTCTGTACTTATTGCCTGGAGGAACGAGGTGGCCCAGTGGATAGAGTACTGGGCCTGGAATCAGGAAGACTTCTCTTCTTAAGTTCAAATCTGGCCTCAGTTACTATGTGACCTTGGACAAGTCACTATGCCAGGAAAATCCCCTGGACATGTCTGAAAAATGACTAAACAAACACATAATACTTAATGCCACCACTTCCTCAACTCTTGTTCATTTCTCAATGCCTTGATGAGTTTTAGTCCTATTGTCTCCATCTGACTCTTCTGTGGGCATCTCAATAGATTCAAATTGGAATTTATTTTCCTCTATCTATTTTCTGTTTAGTTAAGAGAAATTAAGAGAAATCTCTGGGGGAAGGAGAATGCGGGTGGGCGAAGAATTTATATAGTGCCTACTTGTGTGCTAGGCACTGTGCTTAGTGCTTTTGGTTCCCTATTTCTGCTGAAGTAATTGTCGTCTTTCCAGTCATTCAGTTGTACAAGCTTAGTGTTACTCTTGACTCTGCACTCTCTCACTTCACATATCCAGCCATTTGCCAAATCTTGTCATTTCCTTATAATGCCATAAAATTATATCCATAACCCAAAGTAATAGGGTAATAAAATATGGCTAATATCTAAAGACCATTGCTAAAATCGAGTGAATAGAGGCAGATATGAGAGTAAGAGATTGTGTTCTTCAGCAGTTTGTCAAAGGATAAGAACTTTTTATTTTTGGTACCACATGGTACTTAATCTTACTGATTTTTTAATACTTTCTCTTCTTGGGAGGCATTTGTAAAACTTCATTAGCAGGAACTCTTAGAATATTTCTTGATTAATGTGAATGTAAACACAGGAAAGAAAGAAAATAAAATAATTTCCTGAATTATTTGTTGATATAATAGTTAAACTTTATAATCTGAAGAAGAGCTGGGAAATGTTCCAATAGTGAATCTTTATTTCAGTAATGAATCAACTACTATTGATAGGACTATGAACTCTCATTTGGTCTTGGAGTTTGATAATATGTATCATGGTAGATGGTAATGAGACTTAGATAGTGATTAAATTATGGTTCCGACTATTGTTAAACTGTAAATACTTTTGTTTATTGACTTAAAATGTTTGCAGCTGTTTTGTGTAGGCTAACAGCTGCATTTTTTAGACTTGAGCCTTGAGGAGCTATAAAGAAGTCCTCAGCTACTGACAATAAATTGGAGATTCTTTTTGAAGATATTTGCTTACTTGATATCCTGAGCAGTTGGAATTCTTAACATTTCTCTAGACATTGTTGTGGAAAATATCTCAACTTTTTTTGCTACGTGAATGTTTGTTACCCTTAAATTTGTAGTCAGTTGTCTTGTAAATACTAGATTTCCAATCTCTGACTTAACCCTTATAATTTTATCTAATCTCTCAGAATTTTAGTTTGTTTATCTTTAAAAATTAGCAGATTGGGGGTGGCTAGGTGGCGCAGTGAATAGAGCACCAGCCCTGGAGTCAGGAAGGACCTGAGCTCAAATCTGGCCTCAGACACTCACACACACACACACACACACACACACACACACACACACACACACACACACACACACACACACAAACTAGGCATGTGACCTTGGGCAAGTCACTTAACCCCAACTGCCCTCCGAAAAGCAAAAAAAAAAATAGATTAGATTGGATGGTTTTGTTCCTTAATTCAAACATTAGTATTTATGTGAAGAACACAGTTTGAGGTGCTGGGAAAAGTTATGTATGAAATTTAAGGTAGATATTATCTTGCCCTCATGGAGCTTACAGCCTAGTATGGGTATTTTAGTAAAAATAACTTCTCTGTAAAATATATTTATATAGTAACTTCTCTCCATCCCTTATGACATAATTAACACAATCAGTATTTCAATTAAAAGGCCATCCCTTTAATGCCCTACCACCTTGTATTTCAATCACTGTTAAGTATTTCTATGTGGATATTACTCTGCATCCCTCTTACCCCCTCCTAAATTGCCTGAGCACACAGGCAGTCAATAAATAATTGGTTGTAATAGTACTACTAGCAGCCACACCTCCCCCCCCCCCCCCCCCCCCCCCCCACTTTTGGCTTAATGTATGACAGAAGATATTTGGGCTGAGATTCAGTAGCACACATCTGTGTGAATGAATCACGTTCAGATATAATTCAGCATTGGATCAGAGTTACATATACTTAGCTATGTGTTTAAGTATGATTTAGTTTTTCCTTCATGAGAAAAACTTCACATGATTTGGCTTGGTTTACTCAAGCCTTTCCCTCCCAGAATAACAAATGTGATTTCAGGGATTATAAATTTTATGGTTTAGTCACTTTAATAGTTTTTATTATGATAACAACAGTAGCTAGCATTTATATAGGGCTTTAAGATTTGTAAGGCACTTTACAGATATCTTATTTTTCTCTTCACAACAGCTGTGGGAGGTAGGTACTATTATCCTATTTTGCAGATAAAGAAACTGAGGTAGACAAGTGAAATGGTTTGCCCAGGGTCACACAACCAGGTAAGTGTCTGAGGCTGGATTTGAACTCAGATATCCTTGACTCCAGGTCTGAAATTCTATTTACTGGGCCACCTAGGTGCCTTTTTTGTTATAAAAACAAAGAATGAAACTTAAAACTGGATTATTTGACCTTTCTCTTCTTCATAATCCTTAGGTCACTTAGTGGCCAGCATCATTTTAGATCTGTAGTGGTGCTCAATCCATTCAAGACTCAATACAATTTTTTGTCGTTTTGGCCTTTTTTTGGGGAAAGTTGGCTTTGTTTCTCCACCATAGCTATTAGTGCCCTTTCCCCATGAGCATATAGGGAGTCCTTACCCTTGTATTGTGTCAGTTTGTGAGGCTGGCTATTGCAGTAAATTCTGTGGGTTTAGAGATTGTTCACCTTGTTGGTGGCAGTGTTATTAGTAAGGAAGAAGGGATAAAGAATTTCTTATGCTCTTCTACCTCTTCATCTTTGTTCTCCCCTTTTTATACTTTATCATATTGTGGAAGTGACTGGGTTTTTGAAGGTAATACTTTTGGGATGCAACATCTGCCACTATTGTGTCTACCAGGCTTAAAATAAGGCCCAGTGACTGTTGTTTTATAATAGCCAGCAGAGATAAATATGAGAGGCTTATTACCAGAAAGTTGGACATAGCAATTATTTTGGTAACAGTAGTTATTGAAACAGTGGTTGTTCATAGAGGACCAAAATGACATCACTCTGCTACAATATTGGAACTATATACCTAGCATGGAGAATTAGTATTCATTGTATGACAAGAGCACCTATATAATTGTTATTAGTAATCAGCAAATTAGTGGACTTTTTTTTCTTGTGTTGGTATCTCTTGTAACCTTATACCTTATTATTTAACTGCTATTTCTTGCCTTATTTTACATCATCTTTTCAACATGACATGTTCCAAATTCTACTGAACTGTATGTACCTGTCTCATTTAGCTATTTGCAAAGCAGCATGTGTGGCAGTTTAATAGATAAGCATATTATGATATACTAAGCTATATTTATGGGCAGCAAGGTGGCATAGTGGATAGAGTGCTACTGGTCCTGAAGCCAGGAAGACTCATGTTCTGGAGTTCAGATCTGGCCTTAGACATTTCCTAGATGTGTGACCCTGGACAAGTCACTTCACCCTTTTTTGCCTCAGTTCCTCATCTGTCAAAATGAGCTGGAGAAAGAAAAAGCAAAACACTCCATTATCTTTGCCAAGAAAACTTCAAATTGAGTCATTAAGAGTTGGACATGATTGAAACAACTGAACAACAAAAATCTGTATTTACATTCCATAAAAGTTCATCTGGGACCCATACTTGAGCTAAATCCATTCATTAGCTAGTTACATTAGCCAGAGAAGACCTTGATCTCTCCAGCTAATATTGTATTTGGTCTCTTTGAACTTAAGCCATTATTTGGGACAGAATAGAGGGGGCCGTGTACTATATGGAATATTTTTGTTTCTGAAAAGTTATATGTAAAGCAGAGAAGAAACTGCTTGGGGAAGAGTTCTGTATTTCACAAGAATTTATGGGAAAATTAGAAAGCAATTTGGCAGAATAAGTATAGAAACGATCATCGTAAACCATATATCACCATAAACTCCAAATGGATACTCAGTTTAAACATGTCATATCTTGTAGGCTTATGCGTGTGCATACACACACATCCTACACGTATGTATAGAGGAATATGGATCAGTTCACAGGGAATATTTTTAATGTAGCAAAAGCTAGAGATCAGAAAGGCTAGAATAAATAATATTGGTTACATGAAAAATTGAAAAGGTTTTGTATAAATAAAATCAGTGCATCTAGAGTAAGAAGAGGAATTGTTAGTTAATTGGAGGAAAAAAATCTTTGCATCAGCTGTCTCTGAGGGTCTGATATCTAAGCTAGCTCGCTTGTTAACATTAGTATAGTGCTAAATATATGGCAGGCACTGTGCAAAGTGCGTTAGTTATTATCTCATTTGATCCTCACTACAACCCTGTGGGAAGTAGGTGCTATTATTATTTTCATTTTACTGATGAGGAAACTGAAGCAAATAGGTTAAGTTTGCTTGTCTAGGGTGACATAGTTAGTAAATGTCTATGAATGGATTTGAACTCGGGACATCCTTACTTCCTCAATAGATTTGATACCTGGCATGGGATTTTTCCTGTGCTCTCCTAATTAACTAATTAATGTTAATTAACAATAGCTAACTTGCTTAGTTATTAAGTATTATTACTAACAATGCTTAGTATGTGGCAGGCAAAATGATTTTATAAGGTGACATTTTCCCCCCACAATGAAGCTAAGAACCTTTTTTCTTCAGATACTTAAATAGAGTGCTAATGAGCATGTTTTTCAGAGATACAGATAGATCAGTCCCTGAATAGGGTTACATACAAGTAGTCATAACTTTTGAACACATTGATATTTCTTAGAACCTCTGCCTCATATCCAGACCGTATTACACCTTTTGCCAACTATAAATGTGTGCTATCTTTGGATCATTTTGGAAACCAGTAGGTATTATATATGCCAGTGGCAGTGGGAGAAGAGTCTTTCTTTTGTTAAGTGTTTAAACACTTTTAATGATATCTCTTGGGCTGTTGTCAGGAGGCAGCTACAGTTATTGGTCACTTAAACTCTTGCTTGTTTAGTTTAGCATAAAGATAGTCCACAGTCATAGAAATATACCTCATTATTGTGGTTATTGAAGTATAATTAGTATCCTATTTTCTTCAATTTACATTTCCTTCCTATTTTCATTATCCTTTGTCTCCAGAAGAGTCCAAAATAATTGTACAATTTGTCATTAAAGGTAGTTTATTCCCTTGTTTATACAGTATACATTTGCTTCTGGATTGCTAGCCTTTTAAGGATAGTAGAATAATTAGAATTGGAAAGGACCTTAACAGAGTTCATTGAGTATAAGCCCTTATTTTACAGATGAAGAACTGTAGCTAAATAAATTGTTCAAGTTTACATGACATTGTGTATTATGTGCAGAACCTTGTCTTGTAGGAAATAGAATGTTTAGCTAGAACATGATCTGTGTTCAGGAATTTATATACTGTAGATTGGACTATGATACCCCAAAGATGAGTGAAATATTATGTGAAATCTGAAAGGGTTAAATACCATTACCAGATGAGATGTGGCCAACTCCTCCTGAGGAAGGAGCATTTGGATTTAGGCTTTGGAGTATGGATAAGAATTGTTAGGTGGAGTAAGAATGGAGAAGACATTTTAAGCGTTGGGAATAACATGAGCAAAGTCCTGGAGGTGTATGGGAAAATAGGAGATAAGTAGTTCAGCTTATCTGGAAAAAGTATATGAAGAGAAGTGGTAAGAGTTGAAGTTAAACATTTATAAGTGTTTGCTATATGATAGTTGTTGGTGAGGTAGTTTGGTTTCAGATGTGGAGGGCATTTGATGCCATAAGGAATATGATTTTTGTTTATATGGCAAGGGGGAACCATTTATTTGAGATTTTTGAGAATTGAAGTGACAGCACCAGAGCTCTGAATAAGGAAGGGTTTTTTTTTTTTTCCATGCTAGAGACAAGAATATTAAATAGGAAACTATTACTAGAGTCCATGAGGATCCGTATTAGATCCAGCAATGGGGACAAAGAGAAGAGAGCCAGATGCGTGAGATGCTGTTGAGACAGAATTAATAGGACTTAGTAGCTGACTGAATATAGGAAGTGAGGGAGAGGAGAGTCATAGAGCATGTTGGAAGAGAAATAGAATTGGCTTTTTCATCGCCATTCCCGAGTTGTCCATGTTATTGTTATAACTTGACTGAAACTTTAAGATGGCACTGCTCACAGAATTGAATTCCATATGAATGAGGCGGGAATTAGATCCTAATTCCATCCTAATACTTGGATGGAAGTCTTGATTCTACTGCTCATTACTTACATGTGGCCAAGTTACTTAGTAGCCTCTTTGAACCTCAGTTTCCTCATCTATAAAATAAGAAACTAATATTTATGTTATTTCCTTTATAGTAGTGAAGTATTGCTTGGTAAACTATTAAAAACTATATAGATGTGCATTAATACCATTGCCGTGATTCTTATTATGTTAGCTTTTTTATCGTCTGTATGGTTCTTTTCCTCTCTCACTTACAGGAACACACCAGTCATTATTAGTGGCAGTCTTCATAACTCCTTTGACTGATCTTCATTCTGATTTCTCCAAGTTTCAGGAAATGATAGAAACGACATTAGATATGAATCAGGTATGTATTATAGTTTTACAAATTAAAAAAAACACAGAATATTTTGAACAATTATATTTTTCCAGTAGTTAATTTTGTTATTTCTCAGTGTTGGTTGTGGCATCATTGTTACCCAAAGCATGTAAGATGAATAAATGATAGTTGGGAAAAGTTACTTTCAGTGGCAGAGTTGTTTTAATAGATATCAGCTAAACAGAAACCAGAAAAGTAAAAAGGAGTTGGGTATCACTGGGCAAAGTGGCAAAATTCATTATCAGAAATCTCAGATTGCTATAGAGGATTTTTTTTCTAATTAGAAAAGAAAAAAAATAATATTAGAAAGCCAATGTATAAAAACTTGAGTACAAAGGAATAGTGGACATAAATATGAAGGAAGAATGCCTAGGAGAGTATGAACTCATTTGTTTCTTTTCAGTGGAATTCTAAGTATTTTGTTAGGTAGGTGCAAGGCATAGATGTCCTTAAATACTGTTGAAAACAGAAGTGGGAAAATCAAACTGATTTTGGAAATGTTTCAATCAGTATTAAAATTTGCATTGGATTATAAGAATGTTTTTCAACTAGAATTCTATTTTAGTGATCATCATATTACTCTGCATCTATGAGATTTTTCCAGCACTTTCCAACAGCAATTCTTATGTAAAAACTGAGTTATTAATAAGATATTCCATATTTGAAGAGAATATTCCTATGTTATACATGTTCTCCACATTTCTCTAAAAAATATAAGCACATTTTAGTGAATATTAATTAATTTTGTTCTATAGCTTTTAAAATATGTTCACATGGAATACTTCAGGGTATATTTAAAAGAAGTTAAATATAGGATGTTAAAATTACTATGGGGTTTGACATTTTAAAAAACTTCTTTTTATATAATTACCTCTTTAAAATGAGCCTGAGGGACATTCATGCTCTTTTTTCAGATATGGCAACATTTTGATCTGCTAATTGATTTATCCATTTCAGGTTTTTTTTTTTTTTAGTTGAGTAGGAATATTTCAATTAACTGATTTTTTTCCCTATGTAAAGATATTATGAAATATTTTTTTGAAAGCAAGATTATTCAGTATAATCTGAGGTACCTAAGGACATTGTTCTTGCTAAAGGGCATTGTTTTTCTCACAGTATTAATTTTTTTCATTTGTATTTTCTGAGATATACACACTAACTAATGTGTGATTTTTGTTTTCTTAGAGCTTTCATGAAGTTGAATGGTACAATGATCAGAGGTAGATTAATCCTTTTTTTGATGGAACTTAACAAAACTTCTTAACATTAATAGTTTTTAAAAAAATTTAGTATTTTATTTTCCCCCAATTATGTGTAAAAACAGTTTTCAACATTCATTTTTAAAATTGAGTTCCAAATTCTCTCCCTCCCTCATTGAGAAGGCAAGCAGTTTGATATAGGTTATACATATGTAATCATGCAAAACATTTCTATGTTATTCATGTTGTAAAAGAAAACATAGATCAAAATAAAGTCAGTCAGGTTCCATTAGTTCTTTTCCCTGGAGATGGATAGCATTTTTCATGATAGGTCTTTCAGTTGTCTTGAATCATTACATTGCTTAGAATAACTAAGTCATGTATAGTTGATCACCTTACAATATTGCTGTTACTATATACAATATTCTCTCGGTTCTACTCATTTCACTTTGCATTAGTTCTTGTAAATCTCTAGATTTTTCTAAGGGCATGTAGCTCATTTCTTGTATCACAAATAGTATTCCATCACAGTCATATACCACAAATTATTCTGTCATTCCCCAATTGATAGGCATCCCCTCAATTTCCAATTCTTTGCCACCAGAAAAGAGCTGCTATACATATTTAACCATGATTCTAAATTGTTCTATATAATCCTCTTCAACATTTATCACTCTTTTTCTGTCCTATTAGTCAATCTGATAGGTGTGAGGTAGTACCTCAGTATTGTTTTAATTTGCATTTTTCCAATCAGTAGTAACTTAGAGCACTTTTCGTATGCCTGTAGAAAGCTTTGCTTACTTCACCTGAGAACTGACTATTCATATTTTTTAATCATTTGTTATTTGGGGAATGGTCTTTTTTTTTTTTTTTATAAATTTGACTTATTTCTCTAGATATTTGAGAGAAAAGGCCTTTATCAGAGAAATTGCTTCAAAAATTTTTTCAATTGTGATTACTGACTGTATTTCTCTATATCCTCCTTCCCCCTGTTTTATTCTGTTCTCTACTTTCATGCTGCCCCTTCTCAAGTATTTTGCTTCTAACTGTTACCTCCCCCAGTCCACCTTCCTTCTCTTATTCCCTTCCCCTCCTACTTTCCTGTGAGGCAGGCCGGTACAACCTGTGACCCACCAAAGGATTTTGGGTGGCCTGTGAAAAATGTAGAGGAAATCCTTTGGCAGGAAGCAGGTTATGCAGGCCTTGCTGTAGGGTAAGATAGATTTATATGTCCAATTGAGTATGTATGTTATTTCCTCTTTGAGCTGGTTCCAATGAGAGTAAGATTTAAGTGTTATTTGCCACCTCCCTCATCTACCCCTCCAGTGTAATAGGTCTTTTTTTTGCCGCTTTTTTTGTGAAATAATTTACTCCATTCTACTTCTCCTTTTCCCTTTCTCCCATTGCATTCTTCTTTTTCTTCCCTTAATTTTATTTGGGAAGATATTTTCCCATCATATTCATTGTGCCCTCTCTCTACTGCCTTAATAATGAAAAAGTTTTTATGAGTTACTGGTGTCATCCCATGTAGAAATGTAAACAGTTTAATCTTAAGTCCTTTATGATTTCCCTTTCCTGTGTACCTTTTTATGTTTCACTTCAGTCTTGTATTTGGAAGTGAGATTTTCTATTTAGCCCTGGTTTTTTTGTTAGAAATGCTTGAAAGCCCTCTTTTTCTTTGAATGTCCATTTTTCCCCCAAAGAATTATACTCAGTTTTGTTGGGTAGATGATTCTTGGTTGTAATCCTAGCTCCTTTGCCTCCTGGAATATCATATTCCAATCCTTCTGATCCTTTGATATAGAAGCTGCTAAATTTTGTGTTATCCTGACTGTGGCTCCACAACTGACTTTTTGCAGTATTTTCTCCTTAGCCTGGGAGTGCTGGAATTTGATTATAATATTCTTGGAAATTTTCATTTTGGAATTAATTTCAGGAGGTGATCAGTGGTTTCTTTCACTTTATATTTTACCCCCTGCTTCTAGACTGTCAGGGCAGTTTTCCATGATAATTTCTTGAAAGATGATGTCTAGATTGTTTTTTGATCATGCCTTTTAAGGTAGTCCAGTAATTTTTAAATGATCTCTTATAGGTCTGTTTTCCACGTCGGTTGTTTTTTCAGAGAAACATTTCACATTGTTTTCTATTTTTTTCATTCTTTTTTTATCTTTTTTTAAGTGCATTTTATTGAGATGCTCTTTTTTCAGACTTCCTATACATGTACAGGGGAAAACAAAACAAAACATAAGCATTGGCTAACACTTATACAGCAATTTATGGTTTATAATCTTGTTTACATGTATTTTCTCATTTGATTTTATTCATACCACAATTCTTTTTTTCCCTTTTATTTATTTATTTTTAGTATTCAACATTCATTTCCATAAGATTTTGAGTTAACAAATTTTCTCCATGTCTTTCCTCTACACCCGACCCCAAGACAGCAAGCCTACTGAATTCTCCTTCCCTCAGTCTGCCCTCTCTTATATCCTCCCTCCCCTTGCCCCCCACCAAACTTTCTAGTAGGGCAAGATGTATTTCTGTATCCCAGTATCTATTTATCTTATTTCCCAGTTGCATGTGAAAAAACAATTTTTTTAAACATTTGTTTTAAAAGCTTTGATTTCCGGATTCTTTCCCTTCTTCACTCCTCACCCACCCCCACTGGGAAGAGAAGCAATTCAATATAGGTTGTACATGTGTAGTTAGGTAAAACGTTTCCATAGTAGTTATATTGTGAAAGACTAACTATATTTCCCTCCATCCTATCCCCCCCCCACTTAACTCTGTTTTCTACTTTGACCCTATTTCTTTTCAAAAGTGTGTGCTTCTAACTACCCTTTCCCCCAATCTGCCCTTCCTTCTATTATCCCCTCTCTTATCCCCTTCCCTCTTACTTTTCTGTAGGGTAAGATACCCAATTGAGTGTATGTTATTTCGTCCTGCCAAATTCAACGAGAGTAAGGTTTACCCATTCCCTTTCACCTTCCTTCTTTTCTCCTCCATTGTAACAGTTTTCTCTTGCCTCTTTTTATATGAGATAATTTACCCTATTCTATCTCTACCTTTCTCCTCCTAATATATTCCTCTCTCACCTCTTAATTTTATTTTTATCATCCCGTCATATTCAACCCATCCTGTGCCCTTTGTCTATGCATACATGTAGACACATATGCACATACTCACATATATATTTATACACACATACACCCTCCTATACATATATACATATATATTCCCTTCATCTATTCTCATATTGAGAAAAGTCTCATGAGTTACAATTATCATTTTTCCATGTAGAAATGTAAATAGTTGAATAAGTTCCTTATGATTTCTTTTGCCTGTTTATCTTCTCATGCTTCTCTTGCTTCTTGTAATTGAAAGTTGGATTTTCTGTTCAGCTCTGGTTTTTTAATCAAGAATGCCTGAAAGTCCTCTATTTCATTGAATGACCATATTTTCCCCTGAAGCATTATACTCAGTTTTGCTGGGTAGGTGATTCTTGATTTTAATCCTAGCTCCTTTGACCTCTGGAATATCATATTTCAAGCCCTTTGATCCCTTAATGTAGAAGCCGCTAGATTTTGTGTTATCCTGATTGTGTTTCCACAATACTCGAATTGTTTCTTTGTGACTGCTTGTAATATTTTCTCCTTGACCTGGGAACCCTGGAATTTGGCTGTGATATTCCTTGGAGTTTTCTTTTTGAAGAGGCGATTGTTGAGTTCTTTGAATTTCTATTTTGCCCTCTGGTTCTAGAATATCAGGTCAATTTTCCTCAAGAATTTCTTGAAGGATGATTTCTAGGGTTTTGTTTTTTGATCATGGCTTTCAGGTAGCCCAGTCATTTTTAAGTGATCTCTCCTGGATCTATTTTCCAGGTCAATGGTTTTTCCAGTGAGATATTTCACATTGCCTTCTATTTTTTCATTTGTTTGGATCTGTTTTATAGTATCTCGATTTCTCACAAAGTCATTATCTTCCATTTGCTCCAGTCTAATTTTTAAGGAATTATTCTCTTCAGTGAGTTTTTGAAATTCCTTTTCCATCAGGCCAAATCAGCTTTTTGAGGCATTTTTCTGCTCATTGGCTTTTTGGGCCTCTTTTGTCATTTGAGTTAGTCTATTTTTTAAGGTGTTCTTTTCTTTAGTCAGGCTGTTGACTCACTTTTCATGATTTTCTTGTATCACTCTCATTTCTCTTCCCAATTTTTCCTCCACTTCTCTTATTGATTTTCAAAATCCTCCTTGAGCTCCTCCATGGCCTGTAAGCAGTTCATATTTTTCCTGGAAGCTTTTGGTGCAGGAGTTTTGATTTTGTTGTCTTCCTCCCTTTCCATGCTTTGATCCTCTTTGTCCCCAAAAAAGGAATCTAAAGTTGTATTCTTGTGCTTGCTTTGCTTCCTTTTCTTGCTCATGCTTCCACTCAGTTACTTGAGTTTTGAGCTCTTTGCCACAGTAGAATTCTGCTTCCAGAGAGGAGAGCTTTGTCCCAAATTGCTGGGGTTTTTGCAGCTGCTGGAGCTATTAGTAAGGCACCCTCTCTGCAGCCCTCACAAACTCTGGCTCACTGGTCGCACACCTCAGGACCACCACCTAAGACCATGATCCAGATCCAGGCAGGTTAAAGCAAGAGCAATTACCCTCTGAATGGTCGATTGGTCCCCCTATTATCTTCAGGTCGGGAGCTCTGCAGCAGCCACATGGAGGCGGCTGCAGGGCCGCTGTACCTCTGCCACTTCTAGCTCCAGGGGCAGGGGCTGGACTCGCTCCTCCATCCCCCCCAGTTCCAACAGAGTCCTACACCGACCTCACTTTTTCTTTGGCACTGATGGGTTGATAATTCTGGACACCGCTACTGCTGCTGGAGATCAACTCTCCAGAAGTTCAGTGCAATTGCTGGTCGCCTGGGGCTAAAACCATGGGCTCACATGGGGCTTGGCTGGGCTCCCAGCTTGTTGCGATGAACTGTTCTTGTCGGCCTTCCAGGCTGCCTTCAGTGGGAGATTTGTTACTCTCTGTCACTTTGTGGGTTCTGCAGCTCTAAAATTTATTTAGAGTCATATTTTATAGGTATTTCAGGTGGTTATGAGGGGATTTCAGGGAATTTTCCTGCTTCTATGCTGCCATCTTGGCTCTGCCCCCCAGCCAGAGCTCTTCATGAATTTTTGTAAATCTTTTTCAGTTTGGCCAATTCAACTTTTCTAGGTATTCTTCTCATTTGATTTTTTTTTTAACCTCTTTTACTCTTTGACCTATTCTGTTTGGTTTTTTGGTTTTTTTTTTTTTTTCTTTTTGTAGGGGGGAAGGCAGGGCAATTGGGGTTAAGTGACTTGCCCAGGGTCACATGGCTAGTTTTTTATATTAAGTGTCTGAGGCTGGATTTAAACTCGGGTCCTCTTGACTCCAGGCCTGGTGTTCTTTTCATTGTGCCACCTAGCTGCCCCATTCCATTCTGTTTTTTAAGCTGTTGTTTTCAGGTTTTTTTTGTGCCTCCTTTACTAGACTGTTGACTGTTTTCCACAATTTTCTTGCATCACTTTAATTTGTCTTTCCAGTTTTTCTTCTACCTCTCTTACTTGATTTTTAAAAACCTTTTTGATTTCTCCATGGCCTGAGACCAATTTATATTTTTCTTGGATGCTTTGGATGTAGGAAGTTTGACTTTATTGCCTTCTTCTGCGTGTGTGTTTTGATATTTCTTGTTACTATGGTAACTTTCTATGGTCTGAATTTTTTTCTGTTTTACTCATTTCTCCAGCCTAACTCTTTGCTAAAGTGGGACTCTGTTTCCAGGTTGGAGGGCACACTATTCCGAGCTTCAAGGGTTTTGTGCATCAGTTTTCAGAGATACTTCTAGGAACCTGTAAGTTTTCAGTTCTTCCAGTGTGGTATGATCTAAGGAGAGGTGTGTTTATTACTCTCCTGACCTGTGTTCTGGTCTGTGAGTGACCACAAGCACTCTTTTCTGTCTGGAACTGTGAAGAGGGTTCCTGCTCAACTGTGGCCTCACACTCTGATGTGCTAGTGCTCCTTGCCCTAGGACTGTAGCCTAGATCTGAGTATGCGCCAAGCGACAGAGTCCTGCCTCCAGGGCCAGCAAAGAGACCCCTGTAATCTTCTTCTGACTAGTTGTTCGATGCCCCCTTACCATCTGTGAACCAAAAGCTCTGGAAGCAGCCACTGTAGCTGCTGATTTATTCACTCTCAAGGCCTGCTCCTAGTTCGTTGGTCTGTGCTGATGCGACCTGCACTGGACTATGCTCTGCTGTCACCCTAGTGCGACAAATCTTTCCTGATAAACTTTTAAGTTGTCTTGGATCGGAAAATTGTTTCATCCCATCATTTTTGGATTCTGCTACTCCAGGATATGTTTTAGGGATTGTTCAAAGGTCTTTGGAGAGTTTAGGGGAGAGCTCAGGTGAGTCCCTGCCTTCTCTCCATCTTAGCCCTGCCCCCAACAGTCATAGTTTCATGAGGAGCTATAGTTAATGCTGCTCCATAAAATGAACAACTTACTTCTCTTTCACAGATAAGACACAATATCGCATTTTTATAAGTCATGTTATTTGCATTAAAGAGCTTCAGAGAGATTGTGATTGGTATTGGAGACAAGTACAGAATCTAGGTTTCCCACTTCTCAGCATGCTGGAAGATGGTATTTTTTATCCAAATGTCTCTATTTTCTCCTCATCCCTCTTTTTGTATCAGGAATTACTCTCTAATCATTGGTGGGTCTCATCCTCTTCCTTCCCACCCCCCAGATGGTGTTGTATAATTATATAAGCATACCTTTGGGAGAACTAAAACTTGTGCCTACTGTATAAAGTCTAGTACAACTCCTGTTAAGGACTCATCTACATCTGTCTTAAACTATAGCACCCTTTTCCTCGTCATTTAGTCCCTCAGATTGTCCTAAAAAAACCAATTTCTCCTTAGAGAAGTACACATGCACACACACACAGAGCTTGGGTTCTGTAGCTATCCAACAAGTCATTTTTGGATCCCTTTTGAGTTCTTTTTAATTTGCTGTTTCACTTTCATTTAAAAAAGGTTCTCAACCTGTTCTCTTCCTACATTGCCAGGCATCTTACACCTTTATCCATTCCATATTTTTTTTATTCAACCATACTAGCCTACTTCCATTCCATCTCCCATTTCCATGCCTTTCTGCTGCCTGTTCCCCATGCCCCAAATGCTCTCCTGCCTTACCTCCACCTCTCAAATTCCATGTTTCCTTTCACATGCCATTCAAATGATACCTGATGTAGGAGGGCTTTTCTGGGTCCTCCACATGCTGGTGCCACATTCTATGATTACCTTCCTTCTACCTTGTATGTACCTTATATGTACCTTCAGGTATTTTCCCTCATGAGGGTGTGAGTTCTCTTAAAGACAGGGATTACTCCTGCCGTTCTTTATAGCCCTGCTGCTTAGCTCTGTGTCTGGCACAAAGTAAGTACATAATAAATGCTTATGGATTAATTAATAACAGTTAACTAATGTTTCAGCCAGTATTAAAATTTGTTTTGGATTACAAGAATGTTTCAACTAAGTTTCCATTTTAGTGATCATCTTCTTGCCCTAAATCTATAAGATTTTCCAGCAGCAATTTGTAATGTAAAAGAAAAGTAATTACCATATTTAATATTTGAAAACAATATTCTAAAGCACTTATCTATATATTTCTATAGTGTTTACTGTTTCAGATACTGTGTTAAGTGCTTTCTAATGATTATTTCATTTGATCGTCAAAAAAAGTTAACGGGGTAGGTGCTATTATGATCCCCATTTTACAGATGAGAAAACTGAAGGAAAGAGGTTAAGTGACTTACCCAGAGTAACACAGCTATTATTGAGACTTGATTTGTGGATTTGAACTCTGGACCCTGTGTATTGGAGAGGAATTTAGTGTCTTAGTAAGGTACAAAGTGGCATTGAGGGTACAATAAATTTGTGTAGGTGAGAGACTTGTCAGGTATATATTAGTGGGGAATATGGGATGGAAGGAGAACTTTTAACTGGCCCAGAAAAAGGGCAGTCTTGGACTGGATCAGATGTAATTTCCTTTCTTTTCTTTGAGAAAGGTGACTGCTTCCTTCTCTATTAAATAAACACGTTGTTAAAAGTCTCCTTCCTAGACCATGTTAAGAAAATTTCAAATGGATACGAATAGAAACATTGGTTACATAAATCCTTAACTAAGATTCATTCAAATTTCTGAGGAAAAGGAAATAATAAGATTTAGGTTGGCCTGAGTAAGTAACCACAAGAGTTTGGTATAGGGATGGGAAAAAGTGGATTTAAGACACATCACCGGAGCTATCCATTGGGGTTAGGGCCATGAGAATAGATCTTTTGGCGTTAATACTCCATGGAATGTAAGTTAGAGTTGGAGTTTCCAAAAGATCTTAATAAGCTAGAATGGTGGGATAAATTTAATAAGATAAAATTTAAGCAAGGGGAAATGGAAAACCTTACACTTGGGTTCTAAAAAAAAAAAATCAATGGGACAGCTAGGTGGTGCAGTGAATAGAGCACTGGGCCTAAAGTCAGGAGGATCTGAGTTCAAATCTGGCCTCAGACACTTGACATACTTAGTAGCCGTGTGACTTTGGGCAAGTCACTTAACTCTAATTGCCCTCCAAAAAAAAGCAAAAAAAAAATCAACTGTAACTACAAGCTAGGTGGAAGGATGGGTCATCTAGCTCAGATGTAAGGCAGTAGTGTATTAGGGTAGCCAGGAAAACTAATGTGATCAGCTCCCTTCAGAGCCATGTTCCGGACTAGGGAGATGATTTTCTTTTTTTTTTCTTTTATTTTTTTAAGCAATTGGGGTTAAGTAACTTGCTCAAGGTTACACAGCCAGTTTTTTTGTGTATGTGGGTGTAAAGTATCTGAGGCTGGAACTGATCCCAGGTGTCCCAAATCTGGGGCCGGCGCTCTTACTGCGCCACCTGGCCACTCTTGGGAGATGATTTTCTTGCTCTAATTTCTGCACCTGTCAGATATCTGCACACTTCTAGATATTGTGTTCCCTTTTGGGTTTAGGAATTACACTGAGACCAGAGAACTTCTAGAGGACAGTAGGCAGGATGATAAACATCCTCAGGATCCTTCCTCATAAAGATGGGTTGGGGAACTGGCAGCATTTAGGCCAAAAAAGATAGCCCTTTAGATACTTGTGGAAGAGGAATTGGACTTATTCTACTTGACCCCAGGGGACAGACTTAGGAACAATTGGTAGAAGATAAGAGAGAGACTTACCTAAAAAAATAGATTGTGCTGCTTCAAGAGGTAGTGTGAGTTCTCTCTTACTAGAAATCTTAAAGCAATTGCTGGCTTACCATCTCCCTGGTGTGGAGGGATTCTTGTTCTGATGCGGGTTGGGATTGATGGCCTCTGAAATGCTTTCAGAAAATACCTTATTCTTAATGACTTCCTTCATTTAGCTACAGTTTTAATCATTCTTTTCTATTCACAGGTGGAAAACCATGAATTTCTTGTGAAGGCATCCTTTGATCCTCACCTGACAGAGTTAAGAGAGTCAATGACTAATCTGGAAAAGAAGATGCAGGCATCTTTAACAAATGCGGCAAGAGAACTAGGTAATAAAAAGGAGATGACCTCACAGGTGGTTTGTTTCCAGAGGTGGGGAAGATAGTGAATCAATCATTCTTTCCTTCTTGTTTGTTAGCACTCATAAGCATGATCTTATCATAGAATGATTGAAACCCATAGGTTATCTCCTTCTTTGTCTACGCAGCAGTCATTTAAGCTAATGATTTCCACTGACATTTTATACTGTGTAATGATCACAGCCTATGGGACATATATAAAATTTGCACTGTCCTTACATGAGAAGCATATAGTTCCAGAAGAGAAAGCTTAAAATTTTTTAAAGGGTGAAGCCCCTTAACTTTAATTTTAATTTTACTTTTGATCATTGTCAAGACCATAGCTTTATTTTTCCATTCATTTTCCCTTTTATTATTGAATTATTTAACAACTCCTAAAAGCCTAATTGGAAAGGAAAGTGATTTGTTCTGGGGGTTTTTTGGCTCTTCGTAGACTGATTTTTGATTGTATGTGGAAATTTGTATGTCTTGTCAACTAAGTAAAGCCAACTCTTCCAAATATAGATAGGAGTCCAAACTGAGTTGAAAGCAGAAAAGTTTTATTACGAGGAAAATCAGATACTAGTGTGGAAGACCCCAGTACAAAGTACAAAAGAACCCACATCCTAGGAAAGGCAGGGGAGAGGTTCAGGGAGGAGTTAGCAAAACAGTGCAGTCTTTCCAAGGAACAGGTGGATGTAGAAGCAGGATGTTTTTCAGGAACACTTGGCTTCATGGCTGGTTTGTGCCAATTTGGGGAGTGGGTGTTGGGGCCACGAGTTAGCAAGGTCATGCCAACGAACACCAGCAAAGGTGTCTGGGTTCGAGCAAGACTTTGGCTTACTGCAGGCTCCTGATTGGCTCCTCTCAGCAAGCAGGCTTTTTACTCTGTGTCCAGTGCACCTGCCTGGTAAGGTAACTTATAGAAAACAGACATATTAATTTCAGGAGTATTTCCACAGTGTTATGTTGAAACAACTCCAAACTCTATACAGAATTTTCAGTAAAGCTCTAGCTTTTGATTAGGTAGTTTTCAGTTCCAACCATTTCCCTTCTCCCGATATTGATGAGTCATTGATGATGAACTACATTTCAGTGTATTTAGAACAATATAGACAGCTGTAGTTATTAGTAGTTCCTCATACTGAATAATTAACAATGCAGATTATATGTTCTGCTCAGATCTGAGTAAGAGATCGCTTTATTAATAAAATTAAATTTAAAAAAATCCAAGTCTTATCACTGTGATTTTGCATTTAATCTTTTCAACCTAAGACCAAATATAATTATTTCTATCAGTATACAACATGGGAGGAAACTTAGAACCCAGTGTGGGTGAAATACAATTTTTATTTATGATCCATATGTTTAAAAAGATCCTTTTCATTTGAAGTCAAATCTTTAAACATAAGGTTTGTAGAGAAGCCTGGGATAGAATGATCTGTACAGATTAGGTTCAAGATTAGACCCCAAACTTTAGGGATATAGTAAACCAAAATTTCACTTACTATTCTCTTGCATATAGACAGGAAGCAGAGATATCCTGTTATTTAGGAATGGAAGAATTCTGTTTTCCAGTGCCTTCTCTGTTCTTTTCTACCTCCCCTTAATTATAGCTAACATGTATAGCACTTTACAAACCTTAAAGTGCTATAGAAATACTAAACAGCATTATCACCAACAATAATAAGGAAACCTTATTTGCATGTAGCCTTAACTCCAAAACTGCTATCCAAAACCAGATAATTGATATTATAATTCTAAATAGAACTTAGTTCTGGGTTTATGAGAAAACTCAAGAGAAATGGAAAGAGGGAAAGAAGTATATTGGAACTGCAGAGTTGTGGCTTGTTAGGTGTTAGCACCTCTGCCTCAGTGACATTTTGGTTCCATTTTTCGGTTTTCTTTGTCTCCTTTTAGCATTTTTGGGTTATATTAATATGTCAGCTTTCAGTTTGTTTTACCGTTCTGGCAAATTGATCAACTTGAGAAATTTTAAGAATCAGTGCCAGCAACAATTTTTCCAAGTAGAATAAAGACATGTATATAGAATTGGAAAACTGAACTGTAGTGGTACATCTTATTATTCTGCCAAGTAGAAATTCATAATTAGCCATTCTTGCCTTCTTTTGACTGAATAAGAATGATAGTGAGAATAGTCAAGATAGTAACATCTTATTGAAAGTAGGGCCTAAAATTAGTGTGTTTTGATTAGATGTTAAATGTTAGACCGACTGATAACAGCTAGGATGTGTGTGTGTGCGCGCGCGCGTGCTTAAAGCCCTCATTGGTGAAACAAACTAAGCATTAATTTTAAAGTGAAACCCAAAACATAGTAAGCATTTGTTTGCATCTGACTTCATTCTAGGGATTTATACTCTCGAGATCACTGTGAAGAGAATAGATTTTTTTAAAAAGTTCTACATAGGACTTGTTTTTTTACTCCAGTTATTTCTTAATATACAATACCCTCCTTTAGACACACCCTTTATAATATAAAAATAGTCAAACCAAACTAAATTGATTAAATGACCACATTTGACAGCATTTATACCATTCTATACTTGTGATTCAAATGTAGTACTAATCTACCAAAGGAAAATATGTTTCATATTGTTTTCTGGGACCAAGACTGAACATTGTGATAAGTTTGAGTTTAGCTACTTTTAATGTTTTCATTTATGTTATATACCTCACTCACTATTTCATGTCTTCAGTGGACAGACACTGAGGAAGTACCAATAGTATCTAGACAGGTTAATTCAGTGCTACTAGAGAGTAAGCTCAGGTTTATTGGGTGCCTGCTAGGTATCAAACTCTATTATGTGTGGTAGGGCAAGACCCAAGATGTAGCACCTAGTAAGTCCTACTTTGCAGGAGATTCCAGTTTGGGGTAAGAGACAGTATATCACAGAGATGAGAGTACTGGGCTTAGACTTAGAATTTTTGAGTAGTAAACTCTTTCCTGATGCTCTTTTTGTGTGGACTAGTCACTAACCCCTCTAGGTTTCATTTTCCTCTTCTTTAAAATGAATGGGTTTGACTATCTGACAACATATATTCATGAATGAAAACTAAAAGAAAACACCCAACCCCTTGATCCTCATGTATGATATTTTGTCTTATCATTTGACTTTCTAAAGGCTCCTCGGATCAAGGTTGTAAGTGTAATGTGAATGAGTTGACTCAACCAGTTATAGAAACCTGTGACCACTGTAAAGTATTCCCATGAAAAGTCATTCATTGAAAGTGATCTATATCTCAGCCTCCAGATTTGGGGTTAGTGTTTATTAGATCTTTGAATTGAATAGAGGAAATTAAGGCAGTCATAAATGACTTAACAGTCTTGATGTAGTTCTAGAAGGGAAGAAGAATTGGAGTAATTTTATTTAGACGATTTGTCAGGCTGCTGTCTTATGCAGAAAGTATATTTGGCTTGGTTCACATTCATTGATTTGACACATTTATGTTAAAAACAAATTTCAAAGAGTATATTTCAAGTCTGCTTTTTCTTCCTCACCTGATTCTAAGGCTTAGAAGCTGGTAAACACATTAAACTGGACTCCAATGCACAACTGGGATATTACTTCCGAGTAACCTGCAAGGAAGAAAAAGTCCTTCGTAACAATAAAAACTTTAACACATTAGATGTCCAGAAGAATGGGGTTAAGTTTACCAACAGGTATTTGAATATGCATGTTTTATTTTCAAGCATTTATTTAACTGTTTTAATAGTTTCTGTTTATTATAACCGAAGAGACAATATCTATGCTTTTTCTTAATGTAGTAGCATGACTTAAATAATTAATAACACTGTTTGTTACCTGGGAAATGCTTTCATTACTGTTTCCTCAAAAATTTAACGATTTATGAGAGGAAGTTGACTGCCTGTGACAAATGAATGATAAGATAAAATTTAAGACCATTTATGGTGCTTCCTCACTGTGAGGTGGCTGCTGTGTGTGGAGGGGTGAGGTGGGCATAGTAACTAAAAAACTTTGATCTTTGAGCCCTTGTGACCTTCTTTCCATTCCTGCTGACAGTCCTTCAGGGAAGGCTGGTACTTGTGATGGTGGTAACAGCCGCACTCATAGCATTGTGGCCAAGGAACCTGGATCTGGAATTTGTATTGGGATAAAAGGGGTCTCCAACCTTTTGGAAATATCTCATATTGTATATAAGAACTTCTGCCACTCAAGTTTTAGAAATCGTGCCCAGCTTTCCTTCATTTAACATTGTCATTGTGTAGTGAATAAACAGCTTCAAGCCTTGAGTCTACCAGTTAGTATAATATATAATAATTCATTTCTGTATCATTTGAATGTTTACGAAATACTTTCCTTGTAACATCCCTGTAAGGTAGTGGATACATTATTATCCCCACTTAATATATGAAGAACCTGAAGCCCAGAGAAGTTAATGAATTTGTTCTGAGTCAACAGCAAAAGAGTCGAGTCAAATTTTGAATCTTGGTCTTTTGGCTTCAAAACTAGTATTCTCTCTGACTTAGAGCTAAAAGAACCTTAGAGGGCATTGAGTCCAACTCCTCACTTCTTTTAGAGGTAGGAAAACAGAGTTTGAGCCCCAGTTACCTGATCTGTTAAAGAATAATATTAACTATTAGCTACCTACTTCAGAGAGTTGTTGTGAGGATTAAGTAACATCTGTAAAATAAGTGTTTACCTGCTGTATAGATGTGGGCTGTGCTGCTGCTGCAAAGCTGTTCCCCGTAAGGGGTTGGTGGTGGGATGTTTCGATAATGCTTCTGTTTCATGTTGCTGACTGTCAGTTATCTTGGGATTAAGTAACGATTGTTTCCTCATTTTATGGTGCTGGAACTTGATGTATGTTGATTTTTTTAGAATTTCCTTTTTATTATGTTATTATTTATTAGTATGAACTTTACAAAGTTCAGTGGACATGAATAGTTCCTTATATATCAGTGTACCTTAAACTTAACCATTCTTTAGGAACTTGAAGGAGGTGGAATAATAAATTTTTTAAATGCAGTCCCTAACAATTTGAAATTTATGTTATAAGGATGACTTTGTTCAATATCCAGCTTCTATTTTGAGAAATCAGTGGTGGAGGATCCTTCTACTCATCTAAATTTGTGCCGTATTTTTATATTGATATGACTGAGCTGTCTGCACATCATTGTCCTATCTTAGTCTATCCAAGGCACTACCCTAATGTGGTTTGTGTCCAAGACAAAGGCAGTCATTTTCATCTTTTTCACCCCTAATAAGTCATCTTGTTATTTCTTCAACGTATTTTTGTTTATTCTTTGTCTTTTCCAGTTTTACTGTGAAGAAAGAACATTGGCAAATGTAGCTATGTAATTGGAGAGAACCTGAAACCAAAGAATATTGCTGGTTATGTCAGGTCAAGAGTTGAGTTCAAACATTATTGGTGTAGAGGAAATGAAACAGCTGATTTATCCACATTTAAAGGAGCTGAGGCAGAGCATAAAAGCTGTATGCAGTTTTGGGGGTGGGATAGCACGTTCTAATAATATGAGCTTTAAAAATATAGAGGTAGAGGGGCGGCCAGGTGGCTCAGCGAGTAAGAGCACTGGCCCCAGAGTCGGGATGATCTGGGGATCAAATCTGGGCTCAGATACTTAGCACCACACCCAGAAATAACTGGCCGTGTAACCTTGAGCAAGTTACTTAATCCTGATTGCTTTAAAAAAAAAAAAAAAATATATATATATATATATATATATATATATATATATATGTAGAGAGAGAGAGAGAGAGAGAGAGAGAGAGAGAGAGAGGGAGAGGGAGAGGTAGGGGCAGCTAGGTGGTGCAGTGAATAGAGCACCAGCCCTGGAGTCAGGAGGACCTGGGTTCGGATCCGGCCTCAGATGCTTAACACAAAAAATAGCCGTGTGACCTTGGGCAAGTCACTTAACCCCAAAGGCCCTCCAAAAAAAGAGCAAAAAAAAAGGTAGAAGGGCTGATGTCATATTTTCTTCTAGCAAGTACCCGTTGTTTCTTGGAATAAAAAAAGTAAAAGGAAGGCAGTGTGCTTCATTAATTTATAAACACTTGAACAGTATTCAGAAAAGGAGAAAAAATAATGCTTGTTAAAAACCACGTAATGCAGTATCATACTAATAAATTGCCACAGAATATCAGAATTTGAAGAGCCCTTAGAACTCCTTCTCTAGCCTAATTCCTTCTTATCTTGTGGATCCCTGTGTAACATTCCTGATTAAAGCATCTGTTTCTGTACTTCCGATGTGGATTCATTACCTCATTTTAGAGTTTAATTCGTTTTCAGCCATTCTAATTGTTAGGAAGTTCTTTGTAAGAGCTGTTTTATACTTGGCTTCTCCCTGATTCTATTTCTGCCCTCTGAAGCCCAGCAGAATAAGCTTTAATCCTTCTTGGGACAATACTTCATCTGCCCTGTAATGGAAAGAGCCCTGGGATTTTCTCAAGATGACCTTGACTTGACCTGGTGTGAACCCTGTCACTTGTTTTTCTGATCCTTCCTTTCTTTAACTCGAACATGGGAAATACTAATATGTGTACTCTGTTGCATAGAGTTGTGATTAGAGCTTTTTTTTTCAAATTCTAAGAATGTTACATAACTTTAAGCTAGTAGGATAATTAGCTCCTCCTTGAGTCTTTCTAGGAATTAGCCCCAGTACTTTAAAACTTTTTTTATGTATGAGTTTCTAGATCTGCCCACCATCCTTGTCATTCTGTTGTGGACATACTTCACTTAGCCCATGTTTCTTCTAAAATGTGACTCCATAAATTCGCTTTTTAAATTTTACTATTTTTTGGTTCCATGTATTCAGCAGTTTACTTTTAAAAGTAGTCTCTTTAGGGCTAAGGAGGGCTGTCATTTCACTCATCTTGGACATACTTCTGATAATGTAGTCTAAAGTTTCAATGACCTTTTGGGCTGCAAGGCCACATTCATATGAGTTCATATTGAGTTTGACCAAAATTGATAAGTTTATCTCATGTGCATTGCAGTAGAGTATTTCTCCCCTGTCTTTTGAGACCTCTATTGATTGAGCTTTCAAAAGCCCAGATCTATAATGTTGATGTCATTGTTGACTCTTCTTTCTAGGTCACCCCATGTTATCTAATTAATTGCCAAATCTTATAATTTCTTTCAGTACAGCAACTCTAAAATCTATCCCTTTCTCTGCTCTTCGGAAACCGCCACCCTAGTGCAGGCCACACTAGTTCAGGCCCTCATCTCTTTTCCCCTCGTCTGACAGCTTTTTAATTATTCTTCCTGCCTCATCTCTTTTTCATTCTCTAACTAACCCATCCTATAGCTGCCGAAGTGATTTTTCTAAAGCCTAGGAAGGCTATATCCATGTTGCCTTCTTCCTCAGTAAACTCAAATGACTTCCTGTTAACTCCATGATCAGATAACAAACCCTTTGGTATTTAAAACTCTTCACAACAAAGCCTCTTCTTACCTATCCATTCTTACTTTCTATTGTCCTCCACACATTCTACTCTTGCCAAAATATCCTGTATACTATTCCTTCCACAAGATCCTTATCTCTCGTTTTCATACCGTTGCACTGGTTTTTCCTGTGCCCAGGACACTTTACCTTTAAACCTTTGGACTCTTAGAATCCCTTGCTTACTTCGAGACTTTGCATAAGCAACTCCTTCTTCAGGAGACCTCTTTTGGTTCCTCTGGCTATTACTACCATACTCTTGAAGGTTCACCTACTTTGTTTTATCTGTTTCTGTCTCTAACTCTATGATACCTTTTGTATCTAATCCTTTCTTTACTCACACAGCCCCTACCTTAATTCAGACCCTCATTACCTCTCACCTAAAATACTGAAGCAGCTACTTAATTGGTCTGCCTGCCTCAAGTTTTTCCCTACTTCATTCCATTTTTCAAACTGACATCAAAGTGATTTTCCTCATTCGGTGACCTGATCATGCCATTGTCCTGCTTAATTAAATTTGGTGGATCCTGTTGTCCTTAGAATTAAATATAAACACCTTGGTTTAGCTTTAAAAGCTCTTCACATCCTTCCTGTTTTTCCAGTGTCTTTGAAGATTACTACCCCATTGCACTCTGCAATACCACTAAACTAGCCTTCCTTGTGTTGTATAATTGATATTTTACAACTTTTTGTTCATTCTCTTCTCTCTGAATTAAATCTCATAATCCTGCAAGGTAATATCAGTTTTGAACATCACACTTCCTCAGTATCCCCTGCCCTAGAAGCCCCTCCATCCTTCTGAATAGAAAGAATGGAAGGTGGACAGCCAAGAATTCCTCCTAGAGCCTCCATTTAAAAAGGGCACCCAGGGCAGCCATTTCATTCAGTCTGGCTGTATCCTTCTGGACTTTTACCACCCCTTTTCAGCTTCGTTTTTGTTGTTGTCTCCTCCCATTAGATTGTGAACTCTCTGAGGGTGTCTTTCGTCTTTTTGTTTTGCGATGCTTAGCACAGTGTCTGGCATAGGTGCTTAATACTTATTTATGGATTGACTGACATTCATATACCATAACTGGTTCAATCATTCCCCAATTGAGAATCACCTCTTCAGTTTCCAGTTCTTTTCCACTGCAAAAAGAGCTGCTTGGTATGAATATTTCTGTATATCTTTAGTTTGAGTTTGCTTTGCTTAGTTCTTATCCTTCCCATGATCTGTCCTCCCTCTTACTCTTACCTCTTCTTCCTCCCCTTTCCCTCCTTTGTCCCTGTTGAATGAAATGTACTTCTGTATCTGTGTGTGTGTGTGTGTGTGTGTATTTTTTTCCTCCTTTGACTAGTTCAGATGAAAGTGAGGCTCAAGTGTTAGCCATTCTCTCCATCCATTCCTTGTTTGGCTGTAATGCTCCTGGGATTTTTCATTTGGGGGTTTCTTTCAGGAGATGATGACCAGTAATTCTTTTTCTGCTTTGTCTAGGAGATTTGGGCAATTTTCTTTTATGATTTCTTGAAATATGATACCTGGGCTATTTTGGTCATGACTTTTTGGCTAGTCCAGTGATTTTTAAATGATCTCTCCTTGAGCTATTTTGAAAGTCACTTCTTTTTATGAGGTACATTATATTTTCTTCTAGTTTTTCAGTCTTTTGACTTTATTTTAATATTTCTTTTTGTACCTGACATATAGTAGGTAATTATTAAATGCTTTCTGACTTGACTTTGCTTATCTCCACCTTCCATAGTCTGAAGCCTTCCCTGATTTCTCTATCAAAGTATTTTCCCCTTTTCTGGATTTCTGTTTTGCTTGTGATCCCCATAACTCTCTACTTTGGTGTTATGCTTTTATCTTTATTTATTTAATTGTCATTACTATTCCCCCAACTCTCTTTGCCCCAGTAGAAGCAAGTTTCTTGCATGCAGAGAGCATATAATTTTTAAACTTTGTCTTTCCATTGATTAATATATCTTAGTAAATTTTTGTTGAGTGGGAATTGTATGTCAAGATAATCTTTCTTTTGTTCTTTAATTTTTCACATAGACTCTGTCTGCCTAAAATTAGCTTATTCTTATTGCTTGTGCACTGTTTTCCTTCCCCTTCCTTATTACTCTTCTGCCTTCTCTCATTTCCCTTTCTCATGTATTTCTCTTTACTAGAGACTAAGTAATGAACATAAAACCTAAATAGTTCTTGACCTCTGAGAGCTACATTCTTTGGTAGGGTGGGTAGGGAGTTTAGAACATATTCATAAACAATTAATGTAAAATTATTTTAGGAGGTTGGGTGGACTGCTGATTAAGCAGTACCTGGAAAGGCTTGGTACTCGAGTGGGTGTGGGCAAGGTTATGGAACCAGTTATGGTTAGCTTATCTGACCCTTGAGGTCTCCTTGACCTCTTTTTAGAGGGTTTTTTTTTCCCATATAAAACTGATTTTTTTAATGTCATTCTTATTTTGAGAATTTATTTTTTTGTAGAGAGAGTGATACATTGATTAGATTTGGTGTGTTCTTTTTTGTGTTTTTCATTTATTCTATGGGTGGACTTGTTTTTCAGACTTAGATTTTTACTCAAACAAAAGTACAGATCAACATTTTTCATTGGAAAATTATAGGATAGAAATAAAAAATGGGCCAGTGGACTGGCTTAACATAATGTAAGACAGAATTAAAGTCAGTAAACATTTTATTAAGCACCTACTATATGGGCTAGGTGCTGTGTTAATTAATAAATTAATGGCCAACTTTGCATCTTCCTTATGAGCTGTCCTTTTTGTGTCTGAATTTATATTTTGTCATTCAGTGTTGTTCCAGAGGGCGGAAAATGCCTGCTGTTATTATAGTATAATGGTTAATATAATAAAATATAATTTAAGATTTTTCACAATTCTCTCATTTTCATTTCCAGCAAATTGGCTGCCTTCAATGATGAGTACCTCAAAATTAAAGAGGAGTATGAGGAAGCCCAGGATGCCATTGTTAAAGAAATTGTCAACATTTCTTCTGGTAAACATAACCAAAACAACACCTATAATCATTTGAATATAACAGTTTCCTTTAGCAGGAGAAATTTCAATTTTATGCACAAAGAGAAAGTTTTACAACTGAATTACACAGTGACTATTTAGTTTGTGTTATGTATTAGTAAGAAGAAAATGAAATTTTTAGAAAAACCTAAAATTAGATTGGAGAGAAGCTTTAGATAAAATTGACTTTTAGGCAGCTTCAGTAGATTACTCAGTTGAAATTGACAATATTTGTAGGAGAAAACTGGGAAGTATATAGAAAGATTGCAGATTTTTATGAAACAAGTGGGAGAAAAGTTGATATAGAGAATTTTATCTGCCTACATTATAATCTATACAAAAAACTTTTTAATAATAATCTGTACACACATCAATAGCATAATTATTGTGGACAAAGCATAACCAGTTCACATGCTGTCTTCTGGATATTAGGAGAAAAGCAAGACCATCCTTCAGCACATTGGATTAAGTCCTTGTTTTAAATATAGATTGGACAAGTGTCCCACAGCATGAGTGGCACAGAAAGGTTGGTGATTTGCACATTGGAGGACTGTCCACATTGATGATACCACATCTGTAGTGGAATAGGAATCTTGAAGCCACCATCACATCACAGGCAATGTTGGGGTTTGTTTAAAGTTGTAATTCTTGGCTTGGTCCCAGTCCTAGCTATGACAACAGAGTGACCCTGGGGACCTCTAGGTAGCATGACCTCTAGGCCTTCTATTGTCTTGTCTTAAAATGGCCAGGTAAAACAGCATCACCTGCACAGTCTTGCTTCAAGAGGTTGCTGTAAGGAAAGTGCTTAGAAAACTCTATAGATATGAATGATCTTGAGAGCTATTCTGTAGCAGATGCTGTACACTTTTAATTTATATAGCCAAACTCCAGTCCTTTTTAATGGTATGAAGGTAATATAGAGCTGAAATTTGTGCCATTTACATGAAAGGGAAAACTTTTTCAGCCATATGTACTATTCTACAGGGCTTTTGAGCTGAAGATTTGAATATTCACCAAAGATTTGAAGACTCACTGACGATTAAATTCCAAGTTATGGTTACTTTGTAATTAAGGAAAGTGGCAACAGTTGGGATCTGTCATTAATATTTGAATATTATACTAAACAGCAAAATTATACACACTATCCCTGCCTGTCCCATCCAGCCTTAAGAATTTAGCTTTTATCAACTATTCTAAAAAGGTAAATATTAAGGGACTTTTTCAATAAACCAGTAATGAAAGGAAGGAAGAGGCACAACATACTGATTGTTATTCCATTTGAAATGCTTTCTTTATGGCTGTGAAAATGACTTATTTGAAAATATATGTTTTAAGTGTTATTTAATACATTTAATTTATTACATAGTAAGTTTCTAGCAGAATTATTTCCTGAATTTTGGTCTTCCTATATTAAACCTATATAGAGAGCATTCAGTCAGGGTCTTTTTAGAGAAATTTAAATGAACAGATTTTTGTTGAGTGTTGGCTTTGGATACTCTTATTTTCCTTTTTGTAGTTTTATTATGTTTAAGAAAGTATTTTTATGTTCTTAACTGGATATACTTTATTTTTTCTAAAATTTCTAATTGATACTTTTGGTTTTTACATCTTTACTTCGAAATATCTCCCTCTTCCATCTGAGTGCTATCCTTTCTAACAAAGATTAGGAAAAGCAGTTCAGTAAAATTTATCAACACAGCAACCAGGTCTGTTCGTTTATGCAGCATTTTACAGCTCTACAAAAAGGAAAGGGAAGTATACATTTTCTTATTTCTTCTTTCAGGTCAGGCTTACTTCTTAAAATTATGTAATACTGAGTTTCTTGTCTTTTTTTGTTCTTTCCTTGTACATCACTAAAAGTCACTGTGTATGTTGTTTTTCAGGACTTCTCAGAATCCTTTATATTTTATTTTATAGTCCAGTAGTATTCTACTACATTAATAGACTATAATATATTAGCCATTATCCAATCAGGGTTTATTTATTCATTTTTAAAGCATTAAAATATACTTACAGCCCCTTATGATGATGGTTTCTATGTCCTTCTAGTTAGAGGTGGCTAGACTTGGAGTCAGAAGGACCTGACTTCTAGTCCTCTTGTTGCAGTACCACCACTTGGCTGTCTGGGAGCAAATCATGTGTTCTCTTATGTCCTCAGAAATTTCCGTTTCTTCCTTTGTAAAATGAAGAGGCTTCGGCTGCCTCGACTTTGATACCCCTTCTAACTCTTTGATGTCCCTCCTCTTCCTTCTCTCTTCCCTACTCTCTCCCCTCCCCACCTCTACCCCCTTTTTCTCTCCCTTCCCTCCCTCCTCCTTTCCTTCCACACCTTAGTGCTTGGAAAACACTCTTTTCTCTCCTGGCTGGCTTCCTTCAAAGTTTTCTTCCTTATAGACAGAGCTCAGGGGTTGTGACATCTATGAAGTCTTCCCTTATTATTCCTCCACCTCAAAGTGATTTTTCTCTCTTCAGATTTTCTTAGAAATTGGACTCCCATGCTCCAATCACTTTTACCTTATATATACTCATCTTTGTGCATTTATCTGACAATTAATAAGAGATAATCCCCCTTTGAGGGTGGTGACTTTATTTTTCATTTTTTTATCTCCAGCATATTTATTGTAATGAATGTTTGTTCAGGAGTGCTCAAATTGATGAGATACTGTATCTAGGCATGGAACAGTGATCACCAAAAAATTTTTAAATGTTATGGATTTTGTACATTAGCAAATGTTCTGTGAGAGAGAGAGAGAGAGTGTGTGTGTGTGTGTGTGTGTGTGTGTGTGTGTGTGTGTACACTCTTTCCCTGAGTGGGCAACAGATAAGTTTAGTTTTTCATTTCAAATTGATTTTTAGACTTTTTTAAAAAAAATAAAGTTCCATTATAGTAAATAGGAGAGTTGATTAGTTTATACTTTATTTAGATAATGTATATAATTTTAGAAATGCAAATTGAACTCAGATTGGGACAATTATATTTTGTTGCTTTGCTCTCATGTTCTATATTTATGGTTAAACATTTTTTTGTGGGGGGTGTTTTTTTTTTTTTATACAGGCTATGTAGAACCAATGCAGACGCTGAATGATGTATTAGCTCAACTAGATGCAGTTGTCAGTTTTGCTCATGTATCAAATGGCGCACCTGTTCCATACGTACGTCCGGTCATTTTGGAAAAGGGACAAGGAAAAATCATTTTGAAGGGTTCCAGACATGCTTGTGTTGAAGTTCAAGATGAAGTTGTGTTTATTCCCAATGACATTTACTTTGAGAAAAATAAGCAGATGTTCCACATTATTACTGGTAAAAAATTGCATTGCTTTTCAATTTTTTGTTTTTTTATAAAACGTATTAATTTAAAACATTTCTTTGGAAAATAAAATATTAAGAAAAAATTATAGTGCTTGACATTTGAACAAAAGCATGTTGTTCATTGTTTTCTTGAAATACTGTTTTTAAAATTTTTAAGAAAATATTTTGAATTCCTGTAGAATTTTTATTTCAAGGTGCTCAGGTATTCAATAATGCCATGCCTTTGACCTCAAGACATTTTTATGAACTAGTGCTTTGATTACCTAAGATTAGCTCTTCATTCCAACTTTATATCATAGGGAATGATAAACATGCTGTCAAGTGACTGATGAAAGGGTTGAGCAGGATCTAGGACACAAGTCTTGGGGTGCTCTAGAGACCTTTCTTCAAACTGTCTGACTGTTTATGGCTGCTTTTTGGGGTCAGTCATTAAACCAGTTCCACATTCATAAAGACCATACCTCTTCACAAGAGAAACAGAAAAGTTTTTGTCAAATGTGTTATTGAAATTCAGCTCTGTCTTCAGTGTTTTCTTGATCTGTAATTTTATTTTATTTTATTTTTTGGCTTTTTGGAGGGGGGCAGGCAGGGCAATTTGGGATAAGTGACTTGCCCAAGGTCACACGGCTAGTAAGTGTTAAGTGTCTGAGGCTGGATTTGAACTCAGATCCTCCTGACTCCAGGGCCAGTGCTCTATTTGCTGTGCCACCTAGCTGCCCCAAATAATTGTTTTTTTTTTGTTTGTTTTGTTTTCTTGATCTGTCGTTTTAATTAAGAAATGCAACAAGCAGGCCTCTTAATGATAGATTCTAGTAAATAAGGCAATCTCATTGGAAATTGAGGTGCCATTTCTTCATCTCCAGTCTTGGGACCTCTCTGCTATTCTCTATTATTTTTCAAAGAAAAATATATGGTTTCCAGCAGTCGGTTTTAGGCTTATGCGCTATTGTTGCATTCAGGTCTGTAGGTTTTCTATATAATTTGCAGTAGCGGGTCTTTACGTATCCATTTACATAAAGAACATTCTTTAGTCATCATTGGTCAGTAATCATTGATATTTGTGCTGCTTCTCTCTTCAGTCTTTACATTCTAAAAATGTTAGATAAATTCTTGATGACTTTCTGGACTAAATTATAGAGCACTCTCTCTAGTGAGACATTGTTCTTTAGATCTTTGAGATGTTAACGCCTTGCACAATATTGCCCTAAGAGCGAAGAACTTGGAATTGGTTAGCTTTTAGTTGTACAGCTAGAATTCCCAGTCAGCCTGACTTCTGTGTATCATCTGCCCGCTTCACAATTTTCAGTTTATTCATTTTTTAGAATTCTTAATATGTTATGCGTGTTAGCTCCAGGATATAAGCACTGTGTTTCACTTTTAATTTTTGTTTTCAGGTCCCAATATGGGAGGCAAATCCACATACATTCGTCAGACTGGAGTAATAGTTCTGATGGCTCAGATCGGCTGTTTTGTACCATGTGAGTCTGCAGAAGTGTCCATTGTGGATTGTATCTTGGCGCGAGTTGGTGCAGGTGATTGTCAGCTGAAAGGTGTATCTACATTCATGGCAGAAATGCTAGAGACAGCTTCTATTCTCAGGTAAAGAGATTCTGGTTCTGATTTTAAAACTTTTTTAAAAATGGAAATATTTTGAGGGAATATAAAGGAAACAAAGTTTAGCTCTCTCCTGGGTCCCCCTGTCCTGAGCATTCATATCAAGTACTATACTTGGTCCTTGTTCTCCTGCTCCGAAGGCCTATACAAATCCCTGTGCCCTTAGTTCAGCCAGAGGAGTTTGATGGTTTTCTAAAGGAAAGTAGATACTAGCTTGCTGTTTCTTACTGACTCATGGAAAAGTAAAACACAGGTTGAAATAGATTTATGTTCTGTCCCTGACTTCTCTTGGTCTCTACATATATGGCAGACCCTGAGGTACCTCATCCCCTTTTGCCTGCCCTGCCACCTCTCCCCGTTAAGAATAAAGGGTTATTTCCTTATAAATATATTCAAACTCATCTATTTTAAAAGCCTCTTTGAAAGTACAGCATCACATAGCTGTCAGAATTTATTTTATGTACGAATTCTGAACCTTTTATATATTTTTAAGAATCTGTTCTGTATTATTGTGATGGTATAATAGTTTTGAAAATGTATTTAGTGGTTTATGGTGAGTTTTAGACTTTCTCGTATTGGCTTCTAGTGACATGCCAATTATTGTTTCACTGTGCATTTTCTCACTACTGTGTTTTATTCATGATGTTCTGTCTACCTGGAATGCCTTCCCCTGTTCTCTCTAGCTGTCTAGATTCCACCTTTTTCTTAAGACCCAGCTTAAATCTTATGACTTGTAGGAGGGTTTTTGGTTTTTTTAATAACCCTAACTTCAAGTTGCATCTGTTTTCTCTGAGCTGCTTTCACAGTTATTTTCTGTACCTTTCATTTGGCAGTGAACTACATGCTGTCTTGACACTTGTGTTGTCTTAACTCTTCACTTTTTATGTATGTATCATGTCTCCCCAACTAGATGCTAAGTTTCTTGTGGGCAGACATCTGAATGCTTCTTTGTATTCCCTCCTATGTCTTTTACCTAGAAGTATTAGCCTTGATCAAACTATATTATGGAAAAACTTAATATAATTTTTTTTTTAGGTCTGCAACTAAGGATTCCCTGATAATCATCGATGAGTTAGGAAGAGGGACTTCTACCTATGATGGATTTGGGTTAGCATGGGCTATTTCAGAGTATATTGCCTCTAAGATAGGTGCCTTCTGTATGTTTGCTACTCATTTTCATGAACTGACAGCATTGGCTGACCAATTGCCAACAGTGAATAATCTACACGTTTCAGCATTAACTACTGATGAGACATTAACGATGCTATATCAAGTAAAGAAAGGTGAGATTGTACTAATGTCAAAGGCAAAGCTCTCATATGTCCTGTATGAACAAGGAGAAATGACTACCTATGAGCTCATCAGTAACTGTCTTGTCTTATCAAGAAAACGTGAAGTTGAATTGTTCTGGAGTAGTCAGTCATTAAACATTTATTAAGCACCCACTGTGTGCCAGGCATTGTGCTAAGCACCGGGTGCAAGATTAATGGGAAATAATGAAAAGAAGACCTGGCAGAGTATATCCGTAATTCATCTGCTGTACCTTTATATCCAGGAAGGAATTCCCCAAATGTCTTCCCAAATATAATTAAGATGAAGCCTCTTTTCAGCCATCACAGATTTTTTTTTTTTGCTTTTTTAGAGGGCAGTTGGGGTTAAGTGACTTGTCCAAGGTCACATGGCTAGTTTTGTGTTAAGTGGCTGAGGTCAGATTTGAACTCGGATCCTCCTGATTCCAGGGTCGGTGCTCTATTCACTACGCCCCCTAGCTGCCCCCATCACAGATTGTTACACAGCCTCCCTTACCATTGTATTCCTAGTAAACTATAAGATCCTTGAAGATAGACCATTTTGGTTTTTGCTTTGTATTGCTAGTGCTTACTGTATACCAGCTAATGTTGGTATACATTATATTACAGCTTGGAGGAGACGTGAAGGCTGTAGATTCCAACCCTGTCTCTTCCTATGGTACCTCTCACCCTCTACCCCATAGATGAGGAAAGTGTACAAGAAGGTGAAGATTTTCTTGGGTGGGACTTTAACCCAGATCTTCCTGACTCCAATCCAGTGCCCTCCTCAGTCTCCCTGCGGTGCTCTTTTTCTCTCTCCCAGACTAGTGGCATGGACCAGTAATTTATTCAGCTCATTATTTCAGTTTTTTCCTCCTTGACATGAAGATGCTACAACTAGGTCTTCATGAAGTGTTTCATAGGAACATTGGTTGGATTAATGCCAGTCAGCTCTTTTGTCTGGCTGTTTACTTAGTGCTGTTTCAGTGCTCAAGAGAAGATTTGGTATTTCTTATCCTCTGATTAATAGTTTTCAAGGGTGATATGAATACTAAGTCATAATCACCTGTGCCTTCCCAGCAGAGGCTTAATTAAAACCTCATTTTTATTTTGGTCAGAATCATTTGCCAAGCATTTTTTTGTATAGTTGGATTTTTTAATGATACATGAAGAAGGATTAATTCCAGTTCTGTAAGCTGCTATTTTACCCCTCTGATTTCTTGCAGGTGTCTGTGATCAGAGCTTTGGGATTCATGTTGCGGAGCTTGCTAATTTTCCCAAGCATGTAATAGAGAATGCCAAACAAAAGGCTCTGGAACTAGAGGAATTCCAGCATTTTGGAAAACCTCAAGAAGCTGATGAAGCAGAACCAGCAGCCAAGAGGTGCTACCAAGAAAGAGAGGTTTGTCAGTTTGTAGACATAGTTACTTAAGCTGGTGAGATTAACTGCTTGATGAAATTCATCACAGTGTGATATTACCACCCACCCCAGAATGCATGGTTATTTCCATCATGAGATATTTCAGTGAATAATGATTAGTTTCTATAGAATCCGCTATATATAACAATAGATTGAGTATTTATTAAACACCTAACTGTGTGCTTTGCAATGTGCTAAGAACTAAGGACACAACAACAAGCTAGAAAGATGGTCTCTACCTTCAGGCAGCTCATATTCTAAAGGGAAGATGGAAAAATGGCCTGGGGAAAGCAGAGTGTACAGATTTGGGCAAGGCTGCTTGTGTGAAAGTGTGTAAATCCAGAGAGGGAAGTGATCAAGGTTTAGAGCCCCCCAGGAAAGGGCAGTCCTAACTTTTTTGATATTATCTGTCTATCTCCATATTCAGAAGAGAAAAACAAGAAAACCTCAGAAATGGAGAGATGGTATACTTTTGCAGTGATCTAAATATGAATTAGAGAAATGTTAGGAAACAAATGGTATAATTTGTGTGCTAGGTACTAGTGTTAACAAAGTCAGATTACAACTGCCCATTATGTTCTATTGAGGGAATCATTGTGTATATAGAAAAGTATCTATGAAATCTGTACAGAATAAATGCAAGGTCATGGGGAAGTGACATGGGAAAGTTTAGACCACCTGTGGTAGCCATACAGATGCCAGAGGTATTACCTTTTGCTGATATTAAGCCATTTTGAACTTCGGCAGAGTGATTCTCTGACACATGGTCTATTGCCAAGACAGTACTAGGAATTGTACAGGTATGATGGACCCTATTGGACTGTACCTTATTAATATAATATGCCCTTAGAGAATGCAGGGGTTATCTGTATGACCCATGAGAGGTGTTCATTGGAGTATCCAGCAGCTATACTAATTTAGTATAGATAGTAACTTAGAAAAGAAAGTGATGAAAGCATTGTTTTTCATTGAGAAGAGGTTGATCTTGAGCTAGAGCTTAAAGGATGGGAAGAATTTGGATAGACAGAAAGGAGTAGGGCAGAGTTTTCCAGGCTCCATGAATGGAAACACATACACACACACACACAGTCACTTTCTCTCTGAAAAGATGGTTACAATGGAGGTATCCAGTGGTTTTCAGAATTTTTGTTCTTAGGACTCCTTTCCACTCTTAAAAATGATCAAAGACCCCCCAGAGAGCCAATGTTTATCGGGGTTGTATCTATTGTTATCTGCTGTATTAGAAATTAAAATGTTTTGATATTATTATTATTACTATTTTTGACTTTTGAAGGGCAATTCGGGTTAAGTAACTTGCCCAAGGTTAACACGACTAGTTTTTTGTGTGTGGGTGTTAAGGCCGGAACCGAGCTCGGGGCCTCCTGACTCCGGGGCCAGCGCTTTACTCACTGCGCCACCTAGCCACCCCATGTTTTGATATTATTATGAAAATATTTTTAACATGGTCGATCTCCTGAAAGATTCTCAGAGATTTAGTGTCCCTAGACTATACTTTGAGAACCACTGCATCTTCTTTTAAAATAAACTAATAAAAATAAATGGAAGGATCTTAGTTTTACTTTTCAGCTAAATTAAAAAACATAGCTTTGTGGTATCCTTTTGTTTGGTACGATTTTAGTTTTTGCCGCTGAGTTTTATTTTTACTAGTTCAAACATTAATAGGTGATGTTATAGAGTTATTAATTAAGAATTAAAATTCTAGCCATTGTATTCAGATTTATGACTTTGTTTCTATAGATAGGAAGATGATGCACATTAGAATTCATATTAGAATGAGAGAGAGATGAGACACAGAGACATTGGATGTTATTTGCACTAATATGTTATATAGCTAAATATGGTTGGTTAATTGAAATGCTTTTCAAATCCTGTATTTAATAGTGTTAGGAGTGGTATGGAATAGATATAGTTGATGTTTCTTTTCTCTCACCTGGTACCTTGCTCCTCAGATTGAGTGCCTCAGTAATAGTTTGCTCCTTTGTGAAGGAAGGCCTTTAAAATTTTCTAACTGGTGAAGTAATTTGCATAACCACTTATTCATATTTATACATAATTATTATATGTATTATAGAATACATTATACATGTATAATATGTTATACATGTATATATTATATATGTATTATACATAATACATAATTATATAATCAATTACACATAATAAGCAGATGACACATTTGAGATTCCCAGATTCTCCAACTCCCAACCATTTCTGCTCTCACTAAACTTCTTTGCCTGGAAACTGCTAAAAACATAGTCTTTGGGCCACAAATTGGTTATAATTGCTTTTAAAGTTCCTTTAACTTGGAGATACTGAGCTCCTTAAGTGTCTTAGGACTTTGGTAATTGTGCCTAGTTACCAGCACGTATTTTGTCTAGAAAATGAGTGTAGTGTTACATTTGAACAAAACACAATTTATTAATTTGGAGAAGATATTTTAAAGTCTTAATTGTGTGTTGTTGTTTTTTTTCCAGCAAGGTGAAAAAATAATTCAGGAATTTCTGACCAAGGTAAAGGAATTTCCCTTTGCAGAAATGTCTGAAGAAGGCATCAGAACCAAATTAAAACAACTGAAGGCTGAAGTGATATCACAAAATAACAGTTTTGTCAATCAGATAATTTCTCGGATAAAAGTTACTCCATGAAAAATTCCACAGTGGTATGAACATGTTTTGTAGATTTTTTTTTTAATTGTAGAAAGTCCCCACTGTCTATGTTAATGCTTTTGTAAGGTTTTATACTTTTCCCTTGGTGTTTAGAAATGGATTCACACAGATTACTGAATAAAATTTTAGTATTATGTTTCTTCAGATTATTTGTGTAAACACCTATTTTGAAAAATCAAAGTTTTATAGAGGAATTGATTTAGAACTAGAAGGTGATTCATAGTTCAGCATCCTTATTACAAAGAAGAAGGGTGGATAAAAGAGTGCCTAGAATACTGAATTATCCAAATACAGGAAGCACTACCCCTGCCTAATCTGTATATACAAGATACACATCACTAAGCAGGTTGGCTGGGGGTCCAGAGTGGACAGTTATCCTTCAAGGAAAAACATCTTAAATGCATTTCAGACAATCAGGAAGAAGATTTGACTGTGGAGTTCAGTTATAATGGTGTTAAGGAGTTTTTGAAATTATTTTTGTTTTGGATTGTAAAGTATAGGGTATGTGGTCCTGGGAAGAGCATATGGGGTTTGAAAGATTTGTAAGTATTATACTTTAGTACAATATAAGGTTTTCTAAAAGACACATTATGTATACTTAAAACCATAGAAGCACAGACATGTGAACTTTCAGTTATAATTTTGCAAAGAAATGATAATTAGTCAGTCCTTTCAGTAGATACCAGGTAGTAAATATCTAACCAGCCCCTGGCACAGGTGGTAGTTCTCAGAATTGAAGAAACTTAAGCAAGTGATGTATAGTCTTTATCAACTTCGAGCATATTAAAGTTAAAAATTATACCTAGAGATACTCCCATTTTATAGATAAGGAGATAAAACCCAGAGAGGTTAAGAGATGTGCCTGATGTCACATGGTGAGTCTACGGCAGAATCAGCACTCAGAACCCAGGTCTTTAGCTCTCAGTCCACTGTTCTTTCCATCACTGCTTCTTGATGTAGTTTGTTTTCTGCTCAGATCTAGACATTGGCTAATAATTTGACAGGAAAGGGGAAAAAGTAACCAAGTGAATAAACTGCCTTTACTTCCACTACCAGTTTTCTGGTTTTTACAAACTTAAATAAAGTTGGCAAGTAGACATATCCAAAAGGCCCCTACTGCCTGCCTTATGCTATTCTTACTAAATTTTTCCAGAGGGTGAGTAGAGACTATTTTGCTACTTAAGAGCAATATTGGCCGAAGGTTTAGAATTAGACTGAGATTTATGACCAAAATGGGACATGTCGATTGATTGATAGATTTTCTATGGACTGAATTTTCCATATTCTCCTTTCCTAGTATTAACTGTGAATGATACTAACATTGATTTTACTATCTGGATAATACAAACTATATAACTGGGGAATAGGGCAGACTTGTAAATAATGTATATTTAAAAAATTTTTTTTGGAAAATTGTACTTCTGAAAGGCAGAGTTGACTGATCAGTATTCATGTAAAAGGCAATGAGAACTTTGAGTTTAACTTTCTATTTAAATGGTTTGTCTCTTGGTAGTGACAAGGAGTGTTGTTTAGATCACTATGAGTGAAAACATGGTTAGAATTGAAATCATCTTGCAGCTTTAATTGCTGGTACTCAAGAAAATGTGGTGCTTTGATTCCAAGGACAAAATTTGCAATGCAGCAAGCTCTGGTAAATCAACCTGCTTTCAGTTCTATAAAGAAGATTTAGTGTCTAGTTTCATTTGAAAATGAAAAGACACATAATAGACCTGCTTCAAACCTTTTCAGAGACCCAGGCTTTATTTATTTGGTGAATATGCTAATGAGTCAACTCAGACCTTCAATCATAATGGGTACTTTATATTGGAATCACATGTGTCAAGCAGAAGATTTACCAATTTGTGACCTTGTCATGGACAGCTTGTGTTTTATTTTAATTGTCATGTACTTCAAGCTCCCCCCAGCACCATCTGCAATAACAACAGAATGGTACCCAAAATACAGATGTTATTCAAGATTCAGGACCAAACTGTGCTGTTATTACCAAGAAAGCTGGGGACCATTTACCATAATCTTTGAGAAAAGACTTTTTTTTTGCTCATTTACACTATGGTGTTTTCAGAAACTTGGCTCTGAGATTCCATTAGAGATGCAACATCTTTCTGTAATTGGTTTCTCTGCTCTTCTCCTCCTTTCTTTCCTTAAAGATGCTATTTAGAGAGAAAATATCTTTTGGGTAAAAGAGACCTTTGTTATGAAGCATATTTACAAGAATTGTGTTTTGAGGCACTTTGTATTTATTTGGTGACAAGTTTTTTCTTGTTATCTCAGAGTTCCATGTATATTAAAAGCACCTTGACAGGCCTCATCTTCTCTTCATGGTCTTTCTGCATTTAACCTTTTTGTGAAATTGCTTTTGTCTATAAATTGTGTTTCTCTGCTGATTCAGGCATTTCTTGTTATATTTATTTGTTGTATTTTTTGGATGAAATGGTATATATAGTGTGGAGGATCTCCTGTCCCTGGGCCTTTGGGTAAACTGGGATCCGCTTCCCTGGAGAATTTCCTTCTTTTTTTCTGAACTGGTTCAGTCTCTCTTTGTCCAGAAGGCCTGTCTATACGTTGGGCCCCAAACCTGTCTGTACTTCAACCTTAATTGCCAATTAATTTCCCTTTACTTTTGCTGATGCTGCTGTTCATTGGTGCCTTTTCAGCACCCACTTTCCTCTTTCTCCTTTATTCTTTGTCTCCACACACTCAGGACCACATTTTAGGAATTATTTACAAGGGAAATGAAAACATGCAAATTCAAATGCTCTATACTCTAGTAATAAGCTAATTAGAAGTGTGTGTTTAGGAAAACTACCTAGTCTTTGAGGGCTTTCTGAACTTTCTAACCTATTTTGTACCTAAAATGTCCTCTAAGCTTAATGTTAATCTTTTCTAGGCTTAAAACTACACATCAGATGGCCTCCTGAGAGATGGAATCCAAACTCCTAGAATATCCCTACAGAACTTTGACCACTCATTCATAGAATCATAGATTTAGAGCTAGGAGGAACTTCAGAGGTCATTTAGTCCAACCTCCTCCTTTTTCAGATAAGGAAAGTCAAGCCAGAGAAGTTAGAATTTGGTCAATCACACACAAAATAAGTGGCAAGGTCTTCACTTGAACCCAGATCCTCTTAATCTAGACTCTCTGCTCTTTCTATCATAGTGCTTGGTGATTCTTCTGATCCTAGGCTCAGTTTAGCCATTTGGAAAGCTTCTGATGGTATAATGAAATTTTGGTGTTCCAGTTATATTTTTAATTAGTTAATTAATTATTTAATTAGTTAACTAATTTTTCCTCACAAGATGAACAAAGAAGTACAAATAGGTAACTAGGACAGTCTTTCTTGGCTCATATCAGATGAATTTATAAGAAAGTAGATTAAGCTAATCAGAAGTATATATACAGGAAACATACCCAGCTCTAAATTTAATGGTGCCTAAGCTTTTTAGTGTTTAACTACAGTTGCCTGTGCCTCTGTGTCACTTGTAAAGTTTAGTTTTCCAAATCAGTAACAATTATAACTCTACAAGGCATTTCTAAACTTTTCAGGGACAGCCAAGATAGAGTCACTACAATCTAGTAGACAGAAAAAAATGCACAAACAAAAACAAAATTAGGTGTAAAACAGTACTATGTGAGGTCCAAAGAGAGAAGGTCATGATAAATTGATAATTAGATCTACATGGTTTGGGCTGCTGTGGATGTGTGCTGTGATGCAGTGGATTGTGTTGGACCTGCAGATAAGACTTAAGTTCAAATCTAACCACATACACTTAACTGTGTAACCCCTAGGCAAGTGACTTCACCTCTGCCATAATTTCCCTTATGTCTAAAGTAGGGATAATAATACTATCTGTCTCCCAGGTTTATTGTGGGGATCAACCAGATAATATTTGTAAAGTGCTTTGCAAACCTTAAAATACTATTTAAAAATTATTGCCAGTATTTATTTGAATTAGGGTTTGTGTGCTTTGTTCTTTGTTTTCAAAAAGGACCACCACATCAGGGAGATGATGACATGACTTGTAGTTGACTTTGATTTGAATGAGAGAGAGGGCTGTGCATAGTTCACTTTTTCCTCCAGAGCCATCTGGGTTCAGTGATCAGATAATCATCAGGACAACTGGAAATGGCCTAGCATGCAGTGGGAGACCTTAACCCTTTTAACCTAAGGTCTTTCAAATTTTGATTTGAGGCATAACCCATTCAGTAAATAGACCTTTTAAAGAAGTGAGTCAAGGGATGGCACCTTTAATTAATTTAAAAAAAAAATCCAACTGGGAGGTGAAGACCCTCAGGGTTGCCCGCCAAAAGAGAAACAGTTACTTTTTATATTCACTCTGAGCCAGGAGTGCCCCCAACAGAACCATGAACCTAGCTTTCAGTTTGGGATTTCTTTCAGGTAGTGAACATCCCACCCACCCTCAGTTCTGGGAGATCTTATTTTATGATTTGTTGAAATATGATGCCGTGTGTGTGTATGTGTATGTGTGTGTGTGTGTGTGTGTGTGTGTGTGTGTGTGTGTGTGTGTGT